>NC_079499.1:65035368-65742103 GCF_030052815.1 Hevea brasiliensis | reverse complement strand
GCCATCTTCATCACTATTTACCACCTCATAGTTATTTCAATACATTTGGCTCCTCACGACATTAACTCTCAGCCGATCAATCCGCCATCTTCATCACTATTTACCACCTCACGCTTATTTCAATATATTTGGCTCCTCACGGTAAGAGTTCATATTATCGCTTTATTAAGTATTTGCGTTTACTTTTCGCACTTTCTTTGTTCTCTTTACGCACGCGTTTTCTCTAAGTTTATTCTAAGCAAAAATCTCAAAGAACGTTACTCTCGAATTGTCTCTTTAGTGATCGGTCCATCATTTCACAATTTTCGCTATTTCGAATACGAGCTTTTAGCTCCTAGTAGCGTGTAAGTGGTCGTGCAAAATATAGGTATCTGCAACTTAAGGGCCTCTTTAAAAGAGAAAGCTTGAATAACACGTCAGAAAATAGCAAAACTATTAGGTCGACGTGAACCTAATTCGCAAGATTCCATGAAGAGGAATAAAACCAAAATTAACTAGACAGTAATGATCGGACATTAATAGGTATGCGTGAAATGACTACATGGAAGGTCGGTAAATCAGTTTAGTATTACCCATTTAGTCATAGGGTATCAAGAAACCTTATCTCCAGATTTTTGAATGCCGAAACCTTAGTTTTAGGTTCTTGTGACATGTAGCTGAAATTGAAATTCGGAGATCGGCAAAGCCCTTCCAGTGCTCATGCTAATCCGAAGAGATCGGAGGAGAGTTCTTATCCTGTCTCACTAAAATTTTAATAAATGCTTAATAGAGATTGGAGGAGAGTTCTTATCCTGTCTCACTAAAATTTTAATAAATACTTAAAAGAGGTCTGAGGAGAGTTCTTATCCGATCTCAAATTAAAATCTCTAATAAATATTTATTAGGATCTAAGAGAGTTCTTATCCGATCCCCAACCAAAATTTTAATGAATATCTAAAAGAGGTTCTAAGAGAGTTCTTATCCGATCTTCTAAATTAAATTTTAAATAAAACATTCCTTTTCAAGTAAAATTAACATACAAAAGTAATTCACTAAGGTTGTCTCATTTACTTATGTATCCGTGATTCTAATCGGTGAAAAATCAAACATTCCTTTTACCAAAAGGACTAACATTCCCATCCGAGCCCTTCTAACTAATTTATAAAGGACGAAAATTAAATCTACCTACCCTTATTAAGGGACGAGGTGGGGTGCCTAACACCTTCCCCACCCGCTACTTTAACCGAACCTAGAATCTCTGTCTTGAAGTGGTTTCATTCTTTATTTATCTTCTCAAATGGTTTTCTTTAGTTCCTCAAAACTAAGGTGGCGACTCCTCACTCTTTCCCACTTCGTGAGTGATCGTCCAAGCACCGCAAAATCCCATTCATGACACCTTGGCGACTCTACTGGGACATTATTGACCCAACCCTACCTAGAGGTCCAAAAGTAGGCTTAATTTTTGTCCGATCAAATTATATTTAGAGGGGCTCACTCGGCGATGTCTTATATGCTAATTATTATTGCTACTAACTATTTTGTTTTGCCTGTTCTATCTCCTACAGTGCTCTTCATTTCAAAGAAAAAGAAAAAGAGAAAAAATGGAAAAATAAAATCCCCCTGAATTGGGAAGAGGTAAAAGTGTCCCTTCACACACTGAACACTTACACAATGTCCTCACACACTATGGTCCTAACCCGGGCTTTCTTACCCTTTTAGGAAAGTAGGAGGGGGTCATGTAGCGGTACCCGTGGGTTTTACCCCGTTAGTATCCGTGAAGGCTTCTGCTCAAATTGAAACTCGTTCTATTTACCGTGATACCCGTGGAATTTTCCCGATAATATCATGGGGGTAGAATGGGGCTCTACTGTTTACAGTAGGGGCAATTTGGGAACCTGTGGCTATTAGAAAATTAGATCCTGAGCTAAACCGTCACGATAGCTGAAAGCCGTAGTAAACTGCCTCATAAGATAGAACTATCCAGATAGGTAGCGCTTACCCGGTGTTAGGAGTCTCCCTACTATAGGACAAAAGGGGCATACTTACTCTTACCCTATTCTGCTTTAATTTCCTTTTGTTCATTTCTTTTGAGGGTAATCTTGAATCCTACTAAAACGCCTACACATTTTCCTACTTTGATAAATGTGTACGTGTCACCCTGTCAACAGTATGATTCAAAATTACCCTAATTTGTCTTACTAACAAATTTTCCCGCAGGCGTTACCAAACCAAGAGTCTATATAAGGATAGGCATCATTTTTATCATGGCATCCTCGAGTCAGTCGACAGAAGAGGCTCAGCATGCTAAACTTTGGTCCAAATCAGCTCATTGGTCGGTACCCTCGCAAAATGACGTTTCCAAGGCACACATTAGCTCAATACCTTCACTGGATCTGGACAAAATAGAGGTCAAAATGAACAACCTCGAGGGTCTGTCTAATAGATGGAGGTTGCTTCCCGACTGTGTCAAGGTACGGTTTGAAGAGAAGTACTAAGGATTGCAACCTTAATGCAAGTCAAGGTCCAAATCGCATTAAAAGCCATGTTGACGGTTTGGAATCCTGGCACGGAGTGTTCTCTTTCAATGACATTGATACGGCCCCCACTATGGAGGAATGTCGTGCATTGCCGGGATCCCATACTCATTGCGTAACCGGATCTACTTACACCTCGAGCATAGGCGCACTGAAACGGTTGGCACATATGTTGGGTTCTCACCCGTAAGAAGTAAAGTCCAGAGAAACAACAAAGGGAACACGCATGGATGGCATTGGACTTACCTTGAGAAGCGGTTAGATCATCACCTCCAAGAGAAACAAGGATCAAGCTTCCGTGGCACTCGCCTTGGGAATCTATGGTCCGATCCTGCTCCCGGCCATTGGGGATCATCACTTGCGAGCAAAGGAGGTATTTTGGACAAGAGAAAGGCGGGGATCATCCGATACCGGCAATTCTTGCCAAACCTTGTTAACCCTAACTTACCGCATAACAGGGAAAGGGTCCATTAAGTGTTGCTCTCGCTATTATACCTCTGACTATCACCACATGTGTCCTGTGGAGACAAAAGGATTGACTTGGTACCTTGACCAGCCTCCCATTGAGAAAATGATCCGTTAGTGATCACCAAGAATGAAAAACAGTATGGAACGGATTTTGAGTTTCAATAGCCATGATTATCGTTGGAGGAAGTCAGGACGCCAAGCCAACCCTTCTTGATTGGTACAGAGGTATTCATCGGTCCCCGATTGGAATAACCGCATATACAAGTTACACTCCAAAGACCGTAATGAGGCAGTTTGGCTCAACACAGTCCATGATCAACATTAAAGAATACCACCAAGGTCACTTCTACCATGAGCTCAAGGAAGAAGAAGGGTTGAAAATGGCTCGCAAGTCCTGGGAAAACATCACTCTAATGGAGAGATCACCCAAAGGCCCAAGTGCCTCGGGCGATTACCTTAAATGGAGAGCTGATAGGGACCAAGAACGCTCTACCATAGAATTCAAGGACGACAACCCTCGCCAAGACGCCCTATTAGAGGAAGCTGATAATCGCCTGGTTGACTCGCTACAAAAGGCAAATACCGAGAACTCACAGCTGCAAGAACGAATGAAACAATTGGAGGACCAACAGCAGAAACTTAAGAGAAGGGTAAGAAAGCTCCAGGAAGAGGCAAGGGCCGAAAGGATAGGGTTCGAAGAGCAAGAGGTACAGTGGGAAAAAGAAAGAAACTCTCTCCAAGCTGAGGTCAAAGAGATGAAAGGGCAGAATAGTAAGCTTCAGGAAAGGATGAAGTACCAAGAGGTACTCGTTGAAGAGTATAAACAGGAAAACAAGAAGAAGAAGCTTGAATTAAAAGAACAGGCACTCCTCATCAACGACATCTTGAAAGAGTGTGCTAAAGAAAGGAAAGAGAAAGAGAAACAAGCTGCCCTCTATCAAGGATCAAAGAAAATGTGGACCAGCTTGGAGAAAATGATAGCACAGGAAAAAGGAACTATTACCCGAATCCGAGTATGCTCAAAGTGTTCGATCCTCGCCAAACAAGAGGAAAGGTTATATGAGTATCTCGTAAAATGTCATCTCATTATAAAGAACCTCCTAACCTAGGCCGATGTAAAAAATATGCTGTACAAATTATTCAGTTAATGAAATGATTTTTGGACCATTGTCTAAGCAGATTTGTGAATGAATAATATGACTCCCGTAGGATCTCCCTCGTTAGGGTTATGTGAAAAATTGAAATGCGCTATATGGACAGGTATCATAAATGCGCATTCAATCCCGTCATTCACGGTCAGACTATCGAACGATGCCATGATAAAGTTGAGGCGATTATCCTTTTGCAGATTCCAACCTGGCTCTCAAACGCCACTGTATCCTTCGTCCAGACCAGGACTTTTAGTTTCTTTGCAAAACTCAAATTCATTTAAATTTTTTTTTATCCTCACAGGAAATCAATATTGCTTCTAACAACGCAAGTCTGACCAAGCACACGAGCCAACCCAAGCGAGTGTACTTAACAAGATCTCGAACGAGGAAGATAATGGAAAATCAGGAGCAAGTACAGAACCTACAGGGACAGGTCTCCGAGTTGAAAGATCAGCTTTACAAATTATGAGACTAATGAGGGAAATGTCTCGTAACAAACTCGCTCGTAACCTAGCCCACCATTACCTCCTCCGCCTCCTACAACAAATGATCCTCAGCAAGCTTCAACCTCTTTTACCTTTCAGTCTCCCATTCCGGACCCGACAATCACTGTCAATCCGGTGACCATAAATAATGACCCACCTTTTTCCTATTACCCGGCCGTCTCAAATGCCGAGCCTCACCATTCAATCCCGATCCCTCCAGTTTACTCCACCCCTCAGCTCCCGGTAGGAGGAGCGTATCATGCGGTGGAAGGAGAACATAGGGTGAGAGAAAACGAGAAACTATCTGCCCTAGAAGAAAGATTGAGAGCAATAGAAGGGTTGAACATGTATGGCTCAGTCGATGTGTCGTCACTGAGATTGGTGCCAGATGTGGTGGTACCACCCAAATTCAAGGTTCCTGATTTCGACAAATACAGCGGAAACTCAGATCCCCGCATCCACCTGGCAACCTACATTGCCAAAATGTCTGCCTTAACAGAAGACGATAGACTTCTCATTCACTTCTTTCACGAGCCTCTCGAGCAGCCTCCGAGATGGTGCATACAATTGACAGAGCAAGTCGCACTCTGGAAGGACTTAGCCGATACCTTTCTAAAGCAGTACAAATTCAATTGTGATGCGGCACCCACGAGGAGGGACCTCCAGAACCTGGTACAGACAGACCGGGAAGGTTTCAAGCAGTATGCCCAACGATGGAGGGAGAAGGCCGCAGTATATCCTCCGATGACCGATAATGAACTCGCTCCCTATTCATCGAAACATTGAAGGCTCCCTACTTCAACCTGATGATCGGAAATACCTCCAACAGCTTCTCAGATATCATCCAAGCCGGTGAGAGAATTGAAGCTAATCTGAGAATAGGAAGACTACAGGAGTTGGCTGAGAATCCTGTGAAAAAGACTGCCAATTTTGGCAAGAAAAAGGAGAGTGATGTGCATTCCATCACTCGACAGAATAATTTTCCCCAATTCCCCCAAAATAACTACCGGCCATATCCTCCCTCTCATGGCCCAACTATCGCAAACATCCCACCCCTTTCCCTAATTATTCACAACCACGCCCACAATATGCCCCACCGCAAATTTCCAACCAAGACCACCTCCTCCTCCACTCAACCACGACCACCACAAAATAACCCAAGACCTCCAAGGAATCCCGATCCACCTCCCTCCTCCCTCTCGTTGAAATATACCGATACCTTGTCGATAAACCAAATCGCATCACCCCTTTAGACCCAATCCACCGCCATATCCTGTGTGGTATGATGCCACCGCCTGCTGTGAGTATCATGGAGGAGCACAAGGGCATTCAATCGACAATCATGGGCACTCGGAGGGAGAGTGCACGCCTAATCCGAACGGGTGGTTAAAGATCGAGGGAAATGGTTCCTCCCCAATGTCACCTCAAACCCACTACCTAACCATAATGCGGGTAGTGGTGTGAATATGATTGAGTCCGAGGGAGAAGGATCAACACCTAAGTGGACAAGTTGGTCCCTTATTTCAAAGAAATTTTTGCCATATCGAAGAGAAGGTCACCTTTGCCCTCAGTAGCAGGATTTGAAGAGAGTACGGTGTCCTTACCATGGAGGGGCAAATGACCATAAGTCGCAAGATTGTGAGGGGTTCAGCAAGAAGTCCGAAATTTGTTATCTCTAAAGTTCGAGATGCCGCACAAAGGCGAAGGGGAAGTGAACACCGCTAGACTCACCAAACCGCTTCTACCTCCAAGCCTAATCACTTTCTCACCCCAAGAGCCTCACCGCCAGAATGCTTATCCGAACTACGCCCAGACTTCCCGTCACCAATACTCACGCAGCCCCTTGGAACTATAATTTCCAAGTTTTTACTCGAGAGCGTCAAGATTCCGCCTAGCCTTGCCTCACCTCCAACACCACCAAAACCATGTTTCGCTCCTCACGAGCATTTCAGATGACTTATGCTGGACTCGCTAGCAACATTACTCCCAAACCAGTTCTCGGCCCGTTATTGCAACAAAACCTTCTCCACTGAGCAAGAAGTCAAGTTTATAACTCAAGTGGGAGGTGTTACGAACGAAGAAAGAGAGAAGAAAAAGGGAAAGTAAAAATGGGAGAGTCATCAAGAAACACTAAGAGGAGGTTGAGAAAGCAGAGAAGCAGAGCCTATTGAGCGCAAGGAAGATGAAGAACCGCTGCTCCAAATAATGAAGCAGAGCGAGTATGACGTGGTGGAGCAATTGAGAAAAACCCCGCCCGAATTTCATCATATCACCGATCCTCGAGCTCTAAGTCCACCGACAAGCCCTACAAAGAATCTCGGATCAGCCTTTGTGAACCCCGACATTACTCCGGGCGCTTTGAGAAAATAGTAGGACAAATCCTGCATCCACTGCACTTTTCTCAAGAGGAGGTAGACCATGCGGGCTTAGGGCACAATAAAGCTCTACATGTAATCGTGAAGTGTAAGGGTTGTATAGTGGCCAAGGTTCTCATCGATAACGGATCGGCCTCAATGTATTGCCTAGCGCGACCTTAGCGTGTTACCGATTGACCAATCGCATATACGCCGTGAGTGCAATGGTGGTAAGAGCCTTGACGGTACCAGGAGAGAGGTACGGGAGACATTGACTTGCCAATCCAAGTCGGGCATGTACTTTCAACGCCACGCTTCAAGTGATGAACATTGAGCCGACTTACACTATGTTATTAGGAGGCCGTGGATCCACTCGCGAACGCTGTTCCTTCAACCTTACACCGTAAGATCAAATACATTAAGGACGGCAAAATCATGACGGTAAGGGGCGAAGAGGCCATATCGTCACCAAGCCGCAATCACTTCCTTATGTGGAAGCGCCGAGGAATCATTGGAGAGTTCTTTCCGTGCCCTTGAATTGCAAGATACTGGAAGGAAGGGGCTATGGCTATGGTGGCCAAAGTAATGTCAAGAAACGGGTATCAAGAGGGGAAAGGCTTGGGCACCGCCTGCAAGGAATCGTCGAGCCTATACCGCTATTCGTAAGATAGGCCGTTGTGGTTTGGGGTATGAGGAGGATGCCCTCGTGGATGGGCGATTCGATGAGGAGAATACTTCGGATCGGAGGTTCGACCAGAGAAGGGAAAATGAAAATAGTCCCGAGAATTACGGAGATCTTCACCAAACCGGTCATCCAACATCCGGCAAGTACGTAAGAATCACCGATGATCCATCCATAGATGTCATCCAACCGATTCCTTGTATGAGGCCCTAGTTTCACCCATGGTGAGGAGCAGAGCTTGACAACCGACAACGGAGGATATCCCTGTACTCAATTTCGAGTAAAGTACCTCTGGTTATCTACACTTGATCATTTTGTCCATGGTGACAAGTGTAATACTGTAAATGGACCTTTTCTTATGGCATTAATATTAATGAATTGATAGCGCATTTTAAATCCAATACTCTCTTTAATATTTAAATCCATACTTATAACATATTATATTCTTTATTCATTCAGGACCATTCATAAATTAACACCTAATAATCCAATAGACTCGTAAATTCCTCCGTTAATTTTGAAATCCCCATAACTGCCATTACTTCAAGTAATTCTGAGGAAGACCTTACAGAAGAAAGCAATGAAAAAGATGAACCCTCCCTCGTGCCTTGTGAAGATGAAACGCACACAATAAACTTAGGCTCGGAAGAAGTAAAAAGGGAACTTAAGGTAGTGGAGAGTGAGGAATTGGGAGATATGATCGGTCTGCTTAAGGAATTTCTCGACGTATTTTCATGGAGCTATGATGATATGGTTGGTTTGGACCCCCAGATAGTGACGCACAAGATTCCCTTAATTCCAGGAACGATCCCTGAAGCGAATCGAGGAGAATGAATCCTGACACACTGCTCAAGGTTCGGGATGAAGTCAAGAAACAGTATGACGCCGGATTCTTGGAAGTAGTCAAATATCCCCAATGGGTGGCTAATGTCGTCCCAGTAATGAAGAAAGACGGGAGAGTCAGGGTGTGTGTTGACTACAGGGACCTTAATAAAGCAAGTTTGAAAGATGATTTCCCTCTCCCTCACATTGATGTGTTAGTTGACAATGCTGCGGGATTGGGTAGGTGTTCGTGTATTGATGGGGCATCAGGGTACAATCAGATTCCAATGGACAAGGAGGACAAGGATAAAACTGCTTTCATCACCCAATGGGGGGTATTTTGCTATCGGGTCATGCCCTTCGGGTTGAAGAATGCCGGGGCTACTTACCAGCGCACAATGGTCACATTATTCCACGATATGATGCATAAAGAAGTGGAGGTATATGTGGATGATATGATCATTAAATCCAGGGGAGAAGAGAGCCACGTTCAGGTGATGAGGAGGGTGCTCGAAAGGCTCAGGAAATACAAGTTGAAGCTGAACCCTGCTAAATGCATCTTCGGAGCTAGATCGGGAAAACTGTTGGGATTCATAGTAAGCGAGAAAGGGATAGAAGTGGATCCAGACAAAGTTCGAGCTATTCAAGAAATGCCGTCCCCAAAAACAGAAAGGGAGGTGCGCAGTTTTCTAGGAAAGTTGAACTACATTTCAAGATTTATTTCTAATCTCACTGCCAAAGCTGAGCCTATTTTGAACTACTCTAAGAACAATCCTACCCAATGGGATTCGGATTGTCAAAAGGCTTTCGAGACAATCAAACAGTATTTGTCAAACCCACCAGTATTGGTCCCGTCTGTGGCAGGCAGGCCTCTGATCCTGTACATGGCAGTCCAACAGAGCTCTATGGGATGTGTTTTGGGACAAGATGATGATACCGCCTAAAAGAGAGGGCCATTTACTACGAGCAAGAAGTTCAATGATTGTGAGTGAAGGTACTCTTTCTTAGAATACACTTGCTTCGCGTTAGCACAGACAACAAATCGCCTCAAGCACTACATGTTGAATCACAAGACATGGCTTATCTCCTGATGGATCCTATCGGATACATATTCGAAAGCCCATTCATGCGGGAAGGATAGCCAAGTGGCGTGTTATACTCTCCCAAGATGATATAGTCTACATGACCGGAAGCGGTGAAAGGTAGCGTAATTGCGACCTCCTAGCGGAAAACCCTATCCCGGATTATGAAGCTGGATTTTGAGTTCCCGATGAACATATTAATGAAGTAAATCTGCGAAGAAGAGTCATCGATGTGTGGGAAATGTATTTTGTGAGCAATCAATTTATCCGAATGGAATTGGAGCTGTACTAGTATCCCTGTATGAAAGCACTTCCCAATAGCCGCTAAGTTGGGATTTGACTGTACTAACAATGTCGCAGAATATGAAGCTTGTGTAATGGGTCTACATGCTGCTATAGAGATGAAAATCGTAAAGTTGGAGGTGTATGGAGACTCGGCTCGATAATTTATCAGTCAAGGAGAATGGCAAACCAAGGATTCCAAGCTAATCCCCTACGAAATACTTCGGAGATGATCGGGAATTCAAGAAATCTCTTTCACTCATCCGAGTAGAGACAAGAATCAATTTGTTGACGCCTTAGCTACTCTAGCTGTTATGGCTCAAATCGAAGAAGGGCGACGTTTGACGTTGAAGATTAAAGTAAGGGATGAGCCACCTATTGCTTCATGATTGAAGAAGAGCTCGATGGAAAGCCTTGGTATCACGACATCCCGATCTCTTGTAGAACCAGAGAATTCCCTTGAGGGCAAGCAAAAATGAAAAGAAGATGATTCGGAGGTTAGCATTGGGGTACTTTCCCGGTGGGAAACCCTATACAAAAGAAGCTCCAACGGTGTATTATTGAGATGTGTGGATGCAAAGGAGGCAAAGAGAATCCTTTTTGAAACTCATGAGGGAAATTGTGCAACTCACGCCAATGGACACATGATGGCCAAGCAAATCATGCGACGTGGGTATTTTTGGACCACAATGGAAAAGGATTGCATCGAGTATTTCTAAGTGCCTCAAGTGTCGATTCTGCAGATCCGATAAATGTGCCACCTCACAAGTCGCTCAATCTCGTCTCACCGTGGCCTTTTGCAATGTGGGGCATAGATGTGATTGGTCCCATCAATCCCAAAGCATCCAATGGGCACAGATTCATCCTTGTAGCCATCGACTATTTCTCCAAGTGGGTCGAGGCGACATCCTATGCTCACATCACGCAGAACACGTTTCTCAAATTCTTCAGAAACAACATCATATGCCGGCATGGTCTCCCGAATGAAATTGTCACCGATAACGCCAAGAACCTAAACGGTCCAAGATTCGAAGTTGTGTGATCAATACGAATCCGACATCTCAATTCCTCCCCATACCGTCCCCGGATGAATGGAGCGGTGGAAGCCGCGAACAAAAATCTAAAGAGGATAATCCGAAAATGACGATCACATATAGGGATTGGCATGACACGCTCCCTACGCTCTTCATGCATACCGACTTCCATAAGAACCTCAATGGGCAACTCCATACTCACCGGTCTACGGGATGGAAGCAGATACTGTTGAGGTTGAAATTCCTTCCTAAGGATTACGAAGGAATCGTGATTGGTGAGTCGAATGGATCCACCAAGGTTGGATCGCTTAAACTTGCCGGATGAGAAAAGGCTAACAGCAGCATGTCACGCAATTATATCGAGAGGAGAATGGCGAGCATTTGATAAAAACGCACGCCCACGGGAATTCCTACTCGGGGACTTAGTTCTAAAGAAAGTACTACCAAACCAAAACGATCCTCGGGGCAAATGGTCACCAACCTACGAGGGACCCTATGTGGTTAAAAAAGCGTTTACTGGAGGAGCCTTGATCTTGACCCACATGGACGGTGAAGAATTCTCGAGACCTGTGAATGCTGACACTGTTAAGAGATACTATGCATAAAAAGGAGAAGGGATGAAAACCCGAAAGGGCGTCCTAAAAAAAAAATAAAAAAAAAATAAAAAAAAAAACCTTCTTGGGGTGAAAACCAAAAAAAGGCGTCCCAAGAACCAAACTGGAGGAATAAGGAAGGGGGCATGAAACCGCGGATAGAGAGGCAACCGTCACGGCATGGGACTTCAGAGAACTTGGAATATGGCAGTTAAAAGACTTCAAAACCAACTAAAAGGAATATATGAGATCTATCCTTGTACCTTTCCTTTTCCTTTGAAAGTCTATTTTTCCTAAAGCCATGATAAAGTTATACTCCATTCCTTCTGCTTTTGTTTTTCCTGCTTATCACTTTTTAATACTATCCTTTCTCTTTGACTAATGCGCTATTGATTAGTTAAATTTCTGCCATAAGATTTGAATTTAAAAATTGATAACCTCGCGTACTTTACTATGAGATTTGCAGGGAATAGCCGCCAAGAAAAAAAAAAAAAAAAAACTAGAGGTGAAAACCCGAAAGGGCGCTTCTGGTCGAATGGACGAAAAGAAAGTGAAAACCCACAAGGGCGCTTTCCGAAGAATAAGGAGAAAGTCGGGAACGGAAAAGGGACATCCGAAAGAACGAGGTCATAGGTCAGGCCTTACAACTCCTCCTCCATTAATCGTCCGCCTTCATTATCTTGTTAAGTACACTTTGTCAGGGAATAACTTCATGTGCCAAAGTCAGACTTGTTTTGTGAGTTGATTTTAATTTCCTGCAATTCCACCATCAACCTCTGGTTCCTTGATCTAAGTTGATTTTAATTTCCAGCAATTTAAATTCCTGTTATCAACCTCTGGTTCCTTGATCTAAGTTGATTTTAATTTCATGCAATTTACATTTCTGTTATCAACCTCTGGTTCCTTGATCTAAGTTGATTTTAATTTCCAGCAATTTAAATTCCTGTTATCAACCTCTGGTTCCTTGATCTAAGTTGATTTTAATTTTCTGCAATTTACATTTCATGCTATCAACCTCTGGTTCCTTGATCTAAGTTGATTTTAATTTCATACAATTTACACTTCATGCTATCAACCTCTGGTTCCTTGATCTAAGTTGATTTTAATTTCCAGCAATTTAAATTCCTGTTATCAACCTCTGGTTCCTTGATCTAAGTTGATTTTAATTTCATGCAATTTACATTTCCTGCTATCAACCTCTGGTTCCTTGATCTAAGTTGATTTTAATTTTCTGCAATTTACATTTCATGCTATCAACCTCTGGTTCCTTGATCTAAGTTGATTTTAATTTCCAGCAATTTACATTTCTGTTATCAACCTCTGGTTCCTTGATCTAAGATGATTTTAATTTTCTGCAATTTACATTTCTGTTATCAACCTCTGGTTCCTTGATCTAAGTTGATTTTAATTTTCATGCAATTTACATTTCTGTTATCAACCTCTGGTTCCTTGATCTAAGTTGATTTTAATTTTCATGCAATTTACATTTCTGTTATCAACCTCTGGTTTCTTGATCTAAGTTGATTTTAATTTCATGCAATTTACATTCCTGTTATCAACCTTTGGTTTCTAGATCCAAGTTGATTTTAATTTTCTAGGTCATTAACTTAGGTGTACTTTAGTTCCCTAATTTCGAACACCTAATCGTCCAAAATATGAGTCTGAATCTTTACATAATTCCTATACGGAAATTTTTCCTTTAATAGAAATTATGTAAAGAGGGGCAGCTGTCGACACCATATTTTGGCGATCCTAGAATCAATAAAAATTCTTCTTTGAACAAATAATCACGTTTAGATCCCTCTTTGATAGGCGGTCACATTTCCGATCTCTCCTCACAAAGAATTGAATTAATGCTGAGCCCTCATATTCATTAAGGCCTCGCCGATCTCTCAAATCATTTACCGACCTCTCAAACCCGTTGTCGAATTTCCGGACCTGTCAAGTATATTCCTGATCTCTGTTGATAAATAAAATGAACTGGCACTAGATCTTTTCCTACCAGTTTTATTGCCGACCTCCTTTTCGGAAGATTAAGAGCTAAAGTTTGGGTTCGGTTTAACGAGGGTTCGATCTTAAGTGTTCAAGTTAAATTTTCAATTTTAATCAAGTCCGCTCAGCATTTCTCCCCACCGATCTCATGCTTATTGTGCTTTCCGATCTTTTATACTTAGATTAATAATGGCATTTAGTTCATGTTTCGCTATGCTCATACAATCAAATACTTAGGCAATTCAAGATTTTCCAATCGCATCCATTCATTGAACAAAAGAGATATTCCATTTCATTTCATAATTTGTACAAGTTATTCGGTGGGGATCACCCCACTGATTTACATTCTCCGATCACTCTCTCTCTTCCTCGCCTCCTCCTCACTATCTTCACCATCGCCCGGAGCCGTGTCGTCCATCCAAGAGAAGTCCTCTTCAGATAGCGCTTTTGAAGTTCGGCCAAGAGATCCTTATGAGCATTCACATAGGCTCCGCTATTCCCGACACCATCTCTTCATCCTTTCCTTGAGCTCTTTTTCTTTCTCCGAAAGCTCCTTATCCTTCGCGTTAAGCTCCTCTACAAGTTGAGCGACCGAGTGGCTTCATGGCCGAAGTGCCCGGACTTCTCTGAGAGCCTGTTCACTTTCAGCCAAGTCACGAGACCTTTCGGCCACCTGGTCTTCATGGTACTTCGCCCGTCCCTCGACTTGAGATATATAATCCCGAGCGGATGAGAGTTGGGATCGGAGGGAAGTCAATTCCTGATTTTTCTTCCCAACCTCCTTACCTGCACGAATCTTTTCCCGAATGATGGTCTGGTTCACCAGACACTCCACGTTTAGGATCATGGTTCGAGTCAAGATATCATCGAGTCCATTATGGGATAGCCTGTCCCGATCCTCTTGAAAGAAGATGGTAGATCCCGTGACTTTGGCAAAATCGGAGTTCTCCCTAACACCCGGTTATTCTTCAAGCCGATCAAGAATCGAGCGCCACGAGAAGAGGTCCTCCCGTAAGATTGAGAAGGCTCCTTCCGTGCTTGGAATAATCGAGAGAGGCGGGGCCGCTCTTCCGATCTAGGAGGAGATCCGACCTCAATGGTCGGCGGACCGAAGGTTGAGGCGGGTCTCTTTGTATCTCCCGTGTTCGTGATCGGTGTTTGAAGACGTTCAACGCTTCATATCCTTTACCTTCCGGGAGATCTCACTTTCCTTCTTCCGCTTCCTAGAACCTCACCACCCGCCATACCGCACGTAAAAGAGGTTAGTGAGATCGCTAAGGTCCCGAATCGAGATATAGAAAATACCAATGCCGAGGTCGAGAGCTAAGTTCGCGATCTCACGGCATCAGATTGCATGGTCCAATGGTGCGATTCAAAGAGCCACCGCATTTGGACAGAATATTTTAGAGTGGTGGCCGACTTTTCACTCCGTCACTATCAAGCTTTCCTCTTGACTCGTGGTAATGTGTTTCTGGAGCGGGGCCCTGGTACCACCAAATACGAGGAAAGTCCTCAAAGCGGCTCGGATCTTTACTCCTCGTAATGAAGAACCGGTTCTTCCAATTCTTAAGGGATGAGGGCAGATCGGAAAAGAGTCCGCAACGAGGCTTCGCTGAAAGAACCAAAGGTTCGCCATCCTTTCAAATGAGTTAGTCTGCAGCTCGGCGAACACCTTATCCGTAGCTCTGATTACCTTATCTCGGCATATACCTCTGAAAGCTACAAAGATCCGCCACGAGTTGGCGTGGATTTGAACAATGGATTCTCGGTGAAGTTTTAGGACCTCCTTATAGAAATCGGCTAGAGGGAACCTCAGACCGGCCTTTAACTGTTCCTCGTACACCATGACCATGTCATTCTCTTCAAAAGAGTGATCGACACGAAGATCGCCATGGCACTTGATCAGCTCATATGAATAAGGACAAATGTTGTATTCTTGAACAAACGATTGCAGATCGGATTCTCGAAGAACCGACGGAAGCTCGTCTATAGGAAGGGTCTCTCTCCTTGAAGGTGGTGCAAGCCTTGATGGTATGACCCGACCCGACTGAGCAGTGGACCCTTGGGGTTTAGGTTGCACGCCGGGCCCGATCGCCTCTTCTTCGTCAGACGATGACCATGAGAACTGAATGGAAGGAGGGCTCGCCGCTCTCTGACCTTCGGCACCGCTCATTTTTAAAAGAAACAAAGAACTTAAACAAGAAAGAAGATCAAAGTCCTTACCGGAGTCTGATCGATGTCGGAGAGACTGGAGAAAATGAGAGAACTTCGAAGTTGTGAGCAGGGGATTGAAAATGGAATGAGAGAACAACGGGCAAACCCTCCCACCCCTAATTATACAAGACCCAGCATTTAATGCTCGCGAGGTTCTAGGCAACAGATCGATTGGTGGGACTCGACAAATGTTTCGACACTTTTCTCAAATATCCGAATGTTCGAGATCGGTTTATTAGAGATCGGCATAATAAGTTAAAAATTTTGAATAAAGGATCACCTAAGTGTCATTCGTAAAGAATCGATTGATAATCACATTAGGGATCGGAAAATAATCAATGCAAAAATAATAAGATGATAACCGACAAAATAAAGTCTTTATTTTCAAAAGTTCGGATTACATCATTTGGGCGATCTCTAGGGATCGGATTACACTAACATTGGATCACATCATTTCTGTGATCTCTAGAGATCGGATTGCATTGAAAATAAAATACATCATTTGGGCGATCTCTAGCGATCGGACTACAATAAAGGTCTAACTACAACATTTGGGCAATCTCTAGAGATCTGATTACATTTCAGGATTACATCATTTGGGCGATCTCTAGAGACCGGTGGAACATCCTATCTAAAAGGCCTATGTCAAAGCCTAGTCTTGTGGCTGAATCAAAAGATGTGTTTGACCAGGAGATCGGCTGTTGGCATCGGATAGATGTGCAGCTCAGATGGGGTGACTATGACTCCCATGAAGAGGAGAGACATCATCACCGATGTTACCACTCGAAACCGACCCGCTGTCGGAACACCCAATGTGGAGGAAAGACGTTGTCGGAACATCCAATGCGATGAGAAGCCGAATGAACTCAGTAGAGCGACTCGAGATCGGTACAACCAAAGTCCGCAATACAGATCGATCAAATCCAGTCCTCTCACCATCATCAGTAAAGGTCATTCGATCACCGGGATCGTGAATTTTCAGTCGGTAAGTAAAGAAGTTCATCGGAAAAAGATCAAAGCCACAGTTATAGCCAGAACTTCCACCGAGCAATGAACAGGAAAGTAAGAAAAGAAGAGAGGAAAGTCGATGAAGAAAATGTCTCCGATGTGGGTATATATAGGGGAAATGGGCATTTAATGTCGAGGAAACGGCGGACGCCGAGAATCGAGATGTAATTAATGCTTGGACCGAATCCAGACTGATTAAGGGATAATAGAGATCGGGAGATAGGAGATCAGCATGAGAGATCGGAATAGGAGCTAGGGGAGGGATCGGAAGACAAAAAGAATAAGACAAATAACCGTCGTCAGAATCAGAGCCGAGGTAGTTAAAGCGTGGCAGACGAGATCTCCACCGCACGCCTAAGAATCGCCCGCACGTCGACAGTGCCGTGGTATGTCATGACATCCAGACATCCCAATCTCCACCGTTGATCTCACTTGTAAGGATGAATCCGAACCCTTGGATCAAAAGAGAAGATGACAATACCAGCGTTTTCACTCTTAGCCTCAGATCGTTCCGGACAAGAGGACTCAAGACCGTCAGATTAAAAGAGGAAAAGGACAAATATTCTGGGAAGCGATTTCAGCCATTCGTTTTGATTCTCTTTAATTCCTGAACGTCCGATCATGTACTTCAAAATCTTGACCCTCCATCTCCCTCAAAATAAATCCTGACCCTTCATGGGGAGCACCCGATTCCTATAAATACCTGCATGGAAAACTGTTCAAGGACGGATAAAAATATAGACTAGAGGTCGCTATTATCGTGGAGGAACTCAAACTTCATTCAGCTTTGTTACTCATTGCTTTGTAGTGATTAAAAGACTTTTGAAACTAGTTTTCTGGAGTGTTTTCTTGGAAAAGATTTTGAATACTGGAACTCTACATTTCCAGCTTGTTCATTATCCGTCATACTCTCATCATCTCGCTTTTCCTCTGCTCAAGCTCAACTTCCTTCCACCGGTTCTTACCGTTACCTTTTAGCTAAAGCATCTCTGGTTTCACGATGCACATCAACTCTCAGCTGATCAATCCGCCATCTTCATCACTATTTACCACGCCATAGTTATTTCAATACATTTGGCTCCTCACGACATTAACTCTCAGCCGATCAATCCGCCATCTTCATCACTATTTACCACCTCACGCTTATTTCAATATATTTGGCTCCTCACGGTAAGAGTTCATATTATCGCTTTATTAAGTATTTGCGCTTACTTTTCGCACTTTCTTTGTTCTCTTTACGCACGCGTTTTCTAAGTTTATTCTAAGCAAAAATCTCAAAGAACGTTACTCGAATTGTCTCTTTAGTGATCGGTCCATCATTTCGTCAATTTTCGCTATTTCGAATACGAGCTTTTAGCTCCTAGTAGCGTGTAAGTGGTCGTGCAAAATATAGGTATCTGCAACTTAAGGGCCTCTTTAAAAGAGAAAGCTTGAATAACACGCCAGAAAATAGCCAAACTATTAGGTCGACGTGAACCTAATTCGCAAGATTCCATGAAGAGGAATAAAACCAAAATTAACTAGACAATGCAGATCGGACATTAATAGGTATGCGTGAAATGACTACATGGAAGGTCGGTAAATCAGTTTAGTATTACCCATTTAGTCATAGGGTATCAAGAAACCTTATCTCCAGATTTTTGAATGCCGTAAACCTTAGTTTTAGGTTCTTGTGACATGTAGCTGAAATTGAAATTCGAGATCGGCAAAGCCCCTTCCAAAGCTCATGCTAATCCGAAAGAGATCGGAGGAGAGTTCTTATCCGGTCTCACTTAAAATTTTAATAAATACTTAATAGAGATCGGAGGAGAGTTCTTATCCTGTCTCACTAAAATTTTAATAAATGCTTAATAGAGATTGGAGGAGAGTTCTTATCCTGGTCTCACTTAAAATTTTAATAAATACTTAAAAGAGGTCTGAGGAGAGTTCTTATCCGATCTCAAATTAAAATCTCTAATAAATATTTATTAGGATCTAAGAGAGTTCTTATCCGATCCCCAACCAAAATTTTAATGAATATCTAAAAGAGGTTCGGAAGAGAGTTCTTATCCGATCTTCTAAATTAAATTTTAAATAAAACATTCCTTTTCAAGTAAAATTAACATACAAAAGTAATTCACTAAGGTTGTCTCATTTACTTATGTATCTGGGTGATTCTAATCAGTGAAAAATCAAACATTCCTTTTACCAAAAGGACTAACATTCCCATCCGAGCCCTTCTAACTAATTTATAAAGGACGCAAAATTAAATCTACTTACCCTTATTAAGGGACGAGGTGGGGTGCCTAACACCTTCCCACCCGCTACGGACCCCGAACCTAGAATCTCTGTCTTGAAGTGGTTTCATTCTTTATTTATCTTCTCAAATGGTTTTCTTTAGTTCCCCTCAAAACTAAGGTGGCGACTCCTCACTCTTTCCCACTTCGGTGAGTGATCGTCCGGGCGACCGCAAAATTTCATTGCGACAATTAGGAACACAAATTCTGCCCTGGTGTAGCAATAGACCATCATCTCTGATTGAGAATTCTAGTTTCTTGCCCTGTCGGACTTCTTCCATCACCGATACTTCGATCATTCCGAGCGACCATTCTCGACCGATCAATCAACACTGGCTGTACATGCCATGCAACTGCTGTCTGCCCATCATCATTAATCTCTAAGCTGGCATGTAATGATCTCAACTCATGTACCAAAGACAAAGGAGTAACCTGTAGACTTGCCATAGTCTTTCGACTTAAGGCATCAGCCACAATATTAGCTTTCCCTGGCTGATAGTCTATTAGACAATCATAGTCTTTTATCAACTCTAACCATCTCCTTTGTCTCAAATTCAACTCTTTCTGGGTGCCCAAATACTTCAAACTCTTATGATTTATGTAGATGTAACACTTTTCCCCATACAAATAATGTCTCCAGATCTTAAGAGCAAACACAATAGCTGCAAGCTCCAAATCATGTGTTGGATAATTCCTCTCATGCGGTTTTAGCTGGCGTGATGCATAAGCAATGACATTTCGATCTTGCATCAATACATAGCCTAACCCATTATGAGAAGCGTCACTGTAAACTGTGTATTCTTTACCCAAAGTAGGTAAAGTCAGGACTGGAGCTTCAGTCAAACATTTCTTCAATTCATCAAAACTCTGTTGGCATTTATCCGTCCACTGAAATTTCACATCTTTTCTAAGCAGCTTGGTCAATGGAGATGCCAACATGGAGAATCCCTTCACAAATCGATGGTAGTATCCAGCTAAACCCAGAAAACTGTAAATCTCTGTGACATTTCTGAGTGGCCTCCAATTAAGGACAGCTTCAATCTTACTTGGATCTACCTTAATGCCCTCTTCTGATACTACATGCCCCAAAAAGGATATCTCCTTCAGCCAAAATTCACACTTCGACAATTTGGCATATAGATGTTTCTCTCTCAAAGTCTGCAGTACAATTCGTAGATGTCTATCATGCTCTTCTGCATTCCTCGAATAGACCAATATATCATCTATGAATACCACAAAAAACTGGTTGAGGTATGGTCTGAAGATAGTGTTCATCAGATCCATAAAAGCAGCCAGAGCATTAGTTAACCCGAATGGCATGACCAAGAATTCATAATGGCCATAATGGGTTCTGAAGGCAGTTGTAGGAATACTCTGCTCTTGTACTTTTAGCTGATAATAACCTGATCTCAGGTCAATTTTGGAGAACACAACTGCACTCCTCAACTGATCAAACAAGTCGTCAATGCGGGGCAATGGATATCTGTTCTTTATAGTCACCTTATTCAACTGTCAATAATCAATACACAAGCGGAGAGTGCTATCCTTCTTCTTAACAAACAACACTGGCGCTCCCTAAGGTGACACACTAGGGCGAATAAAGCCCTTGTCAAGCAATTCTTGCAATTGCACTTTCAACTCTTTCAATTCTGCTGGTGCCATTCTATACGGTGTTATGGAAATTGGGTCCACACCAGGCATAACATCAATTTCAAACTGCACCTCTCTTTCTGGAGGTAATCCTGGCAATTCATTAGGAAATACATCCGGAAAGTCACATACAGTAGGGATGTCCCTCAGTGCTGGACTCCCCACTTGGGTGTCTATCACATGTGCCAAGTATGCTTCACACCCCTTTTTTATCATTCTTCTAGCTAGTGCAGCTGAAATGATGTTTGATGGTAGTAAATGCCTCTCCCCATGTATTACCACATCACTGTACAAAGGGAGACCAAAAGTGACTGTCTTCAGACTACAGTCAATCATGGCGTGATGCCTGGTTAACCAATCCATGCCCAAGATGATATCATACTCTCTGAAGGGCATTTCAATCAAGTCTGACAGGAAAACATGTCCTTGGATCACCAAAGGATAGTCTCTATAAATTCTGTTGACCCAGACTTCTTGTCCTAATGGACTAGTTACTAGCACTTCAAAACCCATTTGCACACATGGAACAGCAAGTGAACTGACTATGCTAGCACTAACATATGAATGGGTTGAACCCGGATCAAACAACACAAATACTTCTTGATCAGAGATAGAGAATGTATCAGCTACCACATTGGAAGTCTCAGCCTCTTCTTGCTGTCTCATTCAATAAACCCTGACTGAAGCACTCCCTTGTGCCGACTAACTAATTGTGCCTTGACTGCCTGAAGTAGTGCCTCTACCTCTGCCTCTTCCTCTACCAATAGACTGTGAGCCTCTGGGAGCAGGACTCTGAATAGATCCCTCGATAGTAATAGGAGCTGGACCATATCTCGAAGACGAAGCACTAGTGTAGTCTCTTGCTAAATGACCCTTGCCTCCACAGTTAAAGTAGGCTCCAGTGGCCCAATAACACTCCCCCCCATGAATCTTGCCACAAGTCTCACAGGGGCAGGCAGAATATGAACCCCTGCTTGACTGCTGACTAGACCTAGGGGGTCTCTGTCCATAAAATCTGCCCCTACCAAATCTTCCACCTCGAGCCCTGCTGGGTCCACTAAATTTCTTTTTCTTTCTAGAGGTCCCACCAGAACTCTATTCTACTAACTTTTCCCCCTTGTCTTTTTCTGATTTCTCAGCTTTCTCTGATTTTTCTTTCACTGAGGTTGCTTCTGATTCAATTCGCTCTAGCTCAAGTGCTTGAGACATAAGTTCTGAAAAATTGCTGTGTCGAAATCCCATAACTTGCATCCTTATGCTAGGCTTCAAAACCGTCTCAAATCTCTTGTACCTTGCCTTGCTGGTAGTAAGGAGACTCCCTGCATAATGACTTAAGCGGGAGAACTCCCTCTCATACTCTGTCACTGATCTATTCCCTTGTTTTAAACTCAAAAATTCTTGCAGTTTCTGATCAACATATGCATCTGGGATGTATTTCTGTCTGAACTCTCTGATGAAGTCATCCCAAGTCAGCACTGGTGGTTCAGCCAAGCTGTGGGGGATGGTCTTCCACCAATCATACGCATCCCCTTGCAGTAGCGACACAGAATACTCAAACTTTAGTTCATCTTGGCAGTGTAGCTTCTTAAATACTTTGTCCATTCTTTCAAGCCATTGCTCTACCTCCAAAGGGTCCACTGTACCCTTAAATTCTGCAGCCCCATTGTAACACCCTCCCTGTAGCAACTCCGTACATTCTACTGTTCCGGTGACCAGTGTCGGTCCGGACAGCTAGAACGTTCGGAAAAATATTTAAACTAAAGTCAGGAACCATAATTAACTCAAATATTAATAAGAAAAATTTAGTAAAAATTTTAGAAATAAAATACAACCAAGTTAAATGAGCCGGTGCCCAAGTAAAGGGTAATCAGAGAGAAGTTGCGGTTCTCGCAACGAGGAGCCTTAGACCTGGAGGAAAATTATAAAATAATTTTTGGGACTCCAGAAAAGGGTTATTGAGGTTCCCATGGCATTAGAACGCCAAGGAAATACCTAGAAAAAATTTTCAATCGGTACAGCCAATTTTGACCCGTTAAGCCAAACGGAGGGCATTTTGGTCATTTCGCCTTCGGAGGTGATTATTGACCGACTTGTCCAGTTAAGTAAATAATTATTATGAACTAAAATATGAATTAATATTGATGAAAAATGAATTGAAAGTTAGTAGTGATGAAAAGAAAAGAAAAATACAATATATGCAAATTATGACATCAATGTGATGTCATTTAAAATTGGCCACCAATCACATTTAAACTATCATTTATCTAACTAATAAAAGAGGTAAATAAAGACCAAAGGAAAAGAAAAAAACGTGGGTAGCCATCTCCTTCTCCATTTCAGCCACACCATAGCCAAGAAGCAAACCTCCATTTTTCTTCCTCACTCAAGCTTGAAGATCTCTCAAGCCTCACCCCAAAACCCTAAGTTATCTTCACAAAAATTAATCTACACACCCTAAGCAAGCTCTAGGCAGCCACAAAGAAGAGGAATTCTAGAGTTTTCACAAGCTCAATAAGTTGAGCCAAGAGGTTAGTGCTATACTTTCACTCTCACTCCTTTAATCCTTGTTAGAGCATCATTTTAAGTTAAGAAATTGTAAGAAAATGAAGTAAATTATATATGTTAGGGCATCTTCAAATTTTCGGAAGCCCTAAGGAAGGATGAGTTTGATTGTTTAAATGAATTTAGAGTGGATAGAAATGATGTTTAAGGTATGAATATGCATGGATGTTGAACTAGTGTGCTAATTGAGGCTTATGGGTAAATTGAATTGGACATTAGGGTTTTGAGAAGTAAAAATTGAATTGGCTTATCAAACTGTTAAAGAACACTCTAATGGTCAATAAGTGACCATTTGAGGTATGTTGACCATAAATTGGACTGAAAAATAGTATGGCAAAGTGAAGGTGTAATCTGCCCTAGGACAGCAGCAATGGACTAAAATTTCAGTCCAATTACACATCCATAACTTTGGCTGGGTTGGTCCAATTAGTGTTTGGCCAATTGTACATGAAACTAGGCTTATAATGGCATATTTTTGCTGAAGAAACCATGCCCAAAAGACCAAAGCAAGAGGACCAAAACTTGGCCCCAATCCGGATACCCTGCAACTGATTCTGCAGAATGACCAAATGAACAGTAACTGTTCATTTGGCCATAACTCATTGTAGATTTGATCAATTGACCTGAAATTTACAGAAACAAGATAAGACATAGACAAACAACTTTCATGAAGGAACCTACCCCAAATTATGGCCAGAACCCATCCAACCAAGTGACTCTAGTTACTGTTCATGTTACTGTAGATATGGTCAATTCTGTAGATTGGCAATCCGGCCAGCTGTGGTTTTTGGACCATATCTGGAGCTACAAAACTCCAAATGGAGTGATTCAAAAAACGAAATTCAACTAGACAAAATAAGGAACAACTTTCATGTTTGTCATTTCTTCAAATTCTCACTGCAACAGTGCTTAATGGAACAGTAAAGTTGGGTCTCAAAAACTGAAATTTATGCCCTCTTAGAATTAAGTTGAGAAATGGAAATGGCAATCAATTCCAACAAGTTTTAAATACAAAATGTGGTATGTTTGGGGTGTTAAAACCAATACACCTATTTTCTATCCAAAAGTCAACATTTTTGTTGACCAATGAGGTGAATAGTGACATCAAAACTTGAAATGCACAAATTGAAGAATTTAAAAGTTTCAAATGCCCTAGTATACCTAACATGATTGGTTTGGATAGTTTGGCATGCCAATAGGGTTCGATTAGCGATCGCACATGGCAATATGCCATTCTGTGATTTCATGGCTTTTAGCCATTCTGACTTTGCATTGAGAATTGGCCTTGTGCCTGAGATTATTTACTGACTTGGTAGTTACATTTGCCTGGGAGATGCATATGTGACCGATGGTGTGTGACGGCGAGATGTACTAGATACCCAGTGCCAGTTTACCCGTTATCCAGTCCAGTCGTCTAGTGTAGGTTACTTGGGGCAACCAAATGAATAAAAGTGAACAAAGTAAATGATATAGAAATACCAAACAAATAAAACGTACACATTCACTACACATTTAATTTCTTGCTATTTTCTTTTATTATATTATTGCACCACTAAGCATTATTGCTTAGTGCGTTGCTTTTGCCACGCGTAGGTACTGGAGATACAGATCGTGAGCCCAGTAGACCACAGACTGGGTGAGTTCATCCTACAGCTCTACACAGTGTCCGTGTCACCTCAACTTCTGCAGTGCATTGGTAGGACACTAGGTGTCATTTTGACATTTTGTAACTTAATTTTGATTTTCTCATATGTAATTAAACTTGTGTAATGTATATTGAGGTTTATGTAAATTATGAAAATTGTATTTGTGAATGAAAAAGTAAATGGTTATTTATGAATTATATGTGATCATCACATGTGACGGATGGTTGAGAATATAAATTGAAATGTGAGATCTTGATATTGAGTTTTGTGATGATATTGGAGTTGAGAATGAATGAATTTGTTTATTGGAAGTGTTTTTCACAGGTTCCGAAGAACTGTTTTCTCCATTTTTAGCCGGTACTCTGCCGGATTTTCTTTAGACTTTACGGAACCTCAAATAAATTATGATTTCAATAAATGACTTAAATGAGTTATATTTTACAAGTTATATTCAAAATTTTGCTGAAAATTAATTAGGGTATATTAGAGTGTGCCGGTACACCGTGTGGCATCACTTACTCGGGTATATTGTACACGGGTACGGGGTGTCACATTTAGTAGTATCAGAGCACGGTTTAGGCGTTTCTGGGCCTAGATTGAGTCCATACCATGCATTGCATTTGTAAGAGTCGAGGTGACACTAACGCAGATCTGTTTATCTTTCTTATTTTGAATAGGATATGGACCCTTCATCTCAGAGAGCCGTTGAGGAGGAAGTGGAGAGTCATGCTCCACCTGCAGCAGCTGAGACTGGGGGCATGAGAGAATCTGCTCCGCCAGCTCAAGCGAGCTGCTCGGCCTCCACGAGCCATGTTTGACAAATGGCCGACTTCTTTAGACAAATGGTGAGGTAATGCCGGCTACCACCACCACCACCAGCTCCACAGCAGAAATCACACCTGGAAAGGCTAAGACAGTTTGGAGCTGTGGACTTCTATGGCAAGAGAGAAGATGACTCTGTTGCAGCTGAGAATTGGTTGAACAGAACAGGCAAAGTCCTAAAACAACTCCACTGCACTCCAGAGCAGAACCTGGAAGCTGCCATATCTTTGCTGCAAGATGATGCTTATGAGTGGTGGGACACGGTGTCCAGTGAAGTGCAGCCAGAAGCTGTAACTTGGGATTTCTTCCTCTCTGAATTCAAGAAGAAATATGTGGGTACTGTATACTTGAAAGAGAGAAGAAGAGAGTTTATTAACCTGAGGCAGAGACAGCTGTCAGTGGCCGAATATGAGAAGGAATTCGTAAGATTGAGCCGCTATGGAAGGGAGATAGTCCCTAATGAAGTTGAAAGGTGCAAGAGATTTGAAGAGGGACTAAATGACAACATCAAGATCTAGCTCACTACCTTGGGAATCACAGAATTTACCAAGTTAGTGGAAGCTGCAATAAAGGTGGAAAAAGTAAGAATCAGTGAGCAGACCAGAAGGGATAGACAGCAGAAGAGGGACCCGGGTCTGTCTAGTTCAGCTCCTGCATTTGGGAAGAAGTTCAAGGGTCCTCCTGCACAGAGTTCAGTTCAGCCATAGGGTCAGGGTCAGTCTCAGGGGCCCAGGCCACAGTTCACCCCTAGGAGAGGTCAGTCCACACCATCAGTGGGCAGCTCTCCAGGGATGGGGTTCAGGGGACCAGCCCCAACATCTTCTGCATGTCCACACTATCTGAAATGGCACAAGGGGGAATGTTGGAGAGTAACTGGTGCCTGCTTGAGATGTAGGTCGACAGAACATCAGCTGAGGAACTGCCCACGCAGAATTACTACAGCTGCTCCAACATAAGCAGACATACCTGCTCCTGCACCACAGAGAGGTAGAAAATCTGGTAAGTCTGACGCAGTGGGACCATCACAGAGGCCTGCATCTGAGCCCGCAGAGAGGCCAGATAACAGACCACCTGCCAGAAATTATGCTATTAGAGCTCAGGAGGAGCAAGATGCCCCGGACGTCATCAGGGGTACGTTCTCCCTCTACAATACACCTGTGCACGCATTGGTGGATCCAGGATCCACTCATTCATATATCTGCATCAACCTACCCGTAGAAAGGGGGATACTAGTAGGGGAGAGTGACCAAGA
The DNA here is from genome assembly GCF_030052815.1 of Hevea brasiliensis. Classification (NCBI taxonomy): domain Eukaryota; kingdom Viridiplantae; phylum Streptophyta; class Magnoliopsida; order Malpighiales; family Euphorbiaceae; genus Hevea; species Hevea brasiliensis. Next base: position 65,715,215 of record NC_079499.1, on the reverse strand, counting down.
CATTCTGGTCACTAATCCACTGGGCCACAGTGTAGTGGTGAACAAAGTATACAAGGGTTGCCCGTTAAGGATTCAGGGGTATGAATTCTTGACAGACTTGATTGAGTTGCCTTTCCACGAGTTTGACGTGATTTTGGGAATGGACTGGTTGTCACGTCATCAGGTAATAGTTGATTGCAAATTGAAGAGGATTTCGCTGAAAACTTCTGAGGGTAATGAGATCACTGTTGTGGGGGAAAGGACAGATTTTTTGTCCAATGTTATCTCAGCCACAGTTGCAAGAAGAACGATGAGAAAAGGCTGTGAAGCCTACCTAGCACATGTGGTGGATATTAGGCAGGCTAAGCCAAACCTGAGTGACATACCCACAGTAAAGGACTTCCCAGAGGTATTTCCTGAAGAATTGCATGGTTTGCCACCAGAAAGGGAAGTCGAATTTGCTATTGAGACACTGCCGGGCACAGCACCCATTTCCATTGCTCCTTATAGGATGGCACCCACTGAATTGAGGGAGTTGAAGACTCAGTTGCAAGAGTTGCTTGATAAGGGGTTCATACGCCCCAGTGTGTCACCATGGGGAGCTCCAGTGCTGTTTGTGAAAAAGAAGGATGGGACTTTGAGGCTTTGCATTGATTACCGGCAGTTGAATAAAGTGACTGTGAAGAACAAATATCCGTTGCCTAGAATTGATGATCTGTTTGATCAGTTGAAGGGAGCAGGAGTATTTTCTAAGATTGATCTCGCATCGAGTATCATCGATTGAGGTGAAGGATGCAGATGTGCCAAAGACTGCATTCAGGACCCGGTATGGGCATTATGAGTTTCTGGTGATGCCCTTTGGCCTAACTAATGCACCAGCGGTATTCATGGACCTTATGAACCGTATCTTCCATCCATACCTAGATCGGTTCGTAGTGGTCTTTATTGATGATATTTTGGTGTATTCTAAGACCAGGGAAGAACATGATGAGCATTTGAGGATTGTTCTGCAAACCCTGAGAGAAAAGGAACTGTATGCTAAGTTGTCCAAGTGTGACTTCTGGTTAAATGAGATTGCATTCCTTGGACACATAGTGTCAACCGATGGGATTAGGGTGGATCCCAAGAAAATAGAAGCAGTGATGGAATGGAAGCCTCCCAGGAATACAACCGAGGTCAGAAGCTTCTTGGGGCTAGCTGGGTATTACAAAAGATTTGTGAAGGGATTTTCTTTAATAGCTGCTCCAATGACCAAGTTGTTACACAAGAATGTCAGATTTGACTGGAATAACAAGTGTCAGACCAGTTTTGAGAAGTTGAAGGCTATGTTGACAGAGGCACCAGTGTTAACACAGCCAGTGTCAGGAAAGGACTTTGTGGTCTATAGTGATGCCTCACATAATGGGTTAGGGTGTGTATTGATGTAAGAGGGGAAGGTGGTCGCTTATGCTTCCAGGCAGCTAAGGCCACATGAACAGAATTACCCTACCCATGATCTAGAGCTTGCAGCAATTATCTTCGCACTGAAGATATGGAGGCATTACTTGTATGGTGAAAAGTGTTACATTTACACAGACCACAAAAGCCTGAAATATTTGCCAACCCAGAAGGAGCTCAACCTTAGACAGAGGCGATGGATTGAGTTCCTGAAGGACTATGACTGTGTAATTGACTACCATCCTGGGAAGGCAAATGTAGTTGCTGATGCTTTGAGCAGAAAATCAATCACAGCTTTGAGATCATTGAATGCCCGTCTAACTTTGGTTCGAGATGGAGCTATTTTGGCTGAGTTGCAAGTGAGGCCAAACCTGCTACAGCAGATTTTAGATGGGCAAAAGGCAGATGGAAAGTTAATGGCCATTATAAGCAAAATCTCAGAGGGAAAAGCAACTGACTATGAGGTGAAGGCAGATGGGTGTCTGTATTATAAAGGAAGACTGTGTGTACCAGATGATGGGGAATTGAAGACCAGTATTCTAAAAGAGGCACACACCAGTGTATATGCTATGTGTTAGTAGTATGCCCTAGAGCATATCATTTAGTATGTATCTTGTACATATTTTTATTAATAAAAGGCATTTCTACTTTTCCGTTTACATAATATATTTATGTGTAATAGAAAAGGTCCATTGATATTTTGTTAGAAATATTATTCTTAAGTTGTTAAGAATATGAGTGACAATATTTCTAGCACAAAGTATCATAAATAGGTTCACAATCGAGGATACTTCATAATAAGGACATGACTTATCCAGAAAGATTGTATTCATGTTTGTTCCCAAGTTATTTATATGAGATATAAATAAGATGGAATGGTGAGTCTCATGCCATATAACAAACATGATAGGCACTTATAAATGATAAGTAGGCCGAACCAGTGACACTTATGACAAGCACATGGAGTTTACTCTTGTCAATGTTTTGTCATAAATCATATCAGTGCATATAATCTTTAGACCTGAGATAGCACAGCTTATCTTGTATATAGGTAGTTTGAGTTTAATACTGCTTTCATACTTGTACTATGTATGGGTATATGGGCATGTGTTGGCTCCTACTAGTTATATATGGAGGTAGGTGTTGATCAAGATGGAATCTGTTCCTCTAAGTAAATAGAGATAAATTCCTATGTTCATTTAATTGTTCTTGATGTTTCAAGTTCTGGCAGAGACAGATAGATTTATTGTAAAAGAGTTTACGATGAGAAAATCTTTTAATCAAGAACTGGAATTAAAAGAGAACATAATATTCATAGCAAATGGAGTTTGACATAAACCATGACTCCAGCTTGAGTTGGGATTTTGTAACAGAGAGATTCTAGTGCATGGTAACATATGATTATAGGTTCATTTAAGGTAAACCTTATTACTAATTGGGTGGCCATGGCATGCTATGCTAGGTGTTAACCATGGTCTATGAGGTTCATAAAATGATTTAGAGAAATCATTTATGGTAAGAAAGAGTTCTGATGATATTAAGAGTTGATATCATGTCTCATTGCCAATTAGTGATGAGCCTAGTAAGTCACACACATACACAAGTTATCACCTATTTAAATATGATTTAATTAATTAATTAAAGAGTTTAATTGATTAATTAAATAGGTTTGGTTTGCAATTAAATTGTAAAGTCCCTAGCATGACTTGAAACCAAATCTAGATTATTGGATGTATAATATAGGTTAAATTTATATTTAAAGTGTTTAAATATGAATTTAATTAATGAGAAATTAATTAATAGAGATTAATTAATTAATTTATATTTGATATAAATTAATTAGAAGAAGAGAAATAATTATTTTGGGTTGAGAACTCAAAATTAAGACACAGGAGCATTTTGGTCATTTCACAGTGTGACACGTGGCACCATGAGATGGTGACACATGGGATTACACATAAGCTTGCCAAATGTTTTTTTTTTAATCATGTAAGATGATTAAAATCAAGATTAAATATAGGTTTGACACATGGAACAATGTGATTGGGTCACTTAAACCTAGAGCTAATCAAAGGGTGACATGTGGCAAGGGTTTAATGTGTTAACCTAGCTATTTAAGTGTTGTTATGAAAAGAATAGCAACCAGCAGCCACTCCTCTCCTTTGTCACGCCACTTTGAGGGTTTTCATCTATTCTTCTTCATCTCTCATCAATTCAAAGAGATTAGCCATCAATCTCTTGAATTAAGAACACTAGAAATTGTTTCTAGTGTTCTGTTTACATCTCTAATCTCTTAAAAGGCAGAACTTGAATTTCTAATTAATAGAAAAAGCTTTAGAAGCTGTTCAAGGGCTGCCATAGGTGTTCTTGGTGTGGACAAGCTAGAGGGACAACATCTGGTGTCCTGAAGATGAATCTCAAAGGCGCAGACACACTGCAGTGCATCAAGAGGTTAGTGTAATCGTTCTTGATTTAATCTAGGGTTCTAAAATTAATCTGATTAATTTTAAAATCTTAAATGGCAAATACAGATTCAAAAACATGTTAAAAGAGTTTTAATATGTTGTTTATCATTGAAATCAAATAGATAAAAATAAATCTTACATGATGCATGTGACCCTAGGTGAAAATTTTTGAATTCAATGGTATAAACTGTGTTTTTCACGCTTCCGTTCCTTCACTATGCACCCAGGAAGTACAAAGATGTATCATGATCTGAAGCTCCAATATTGGTGGCCTGGTATGAAGAAGGACATAGCTGACTATGTGACTAAATGCTTGACATGTCAGCAAGTCAAGGCAGAACATCAAGTTCCATCAGGTTTGCTACAGCCTATACGCATACCTGAATGGAAATGGGATCGGGTCACCATGGATTTTGTAAGTGGTCTACCTCTCACCCGGAAGAAACATGATGCAGCATGGGTGATAGTGGACCGATTGACGGTCAAGACACTTTCTCGCGATTAGGACTGACTACTCACTGGAAAAGTTAGCAGAATTGTATATCAGTGAGATAGTTAGACTGCATGGAATTCCACTTTCCATCATATCTGATCGGGACCCAAGGTTCACATCGAGATTTTGGAAGAAGTTGCATGAGTCCTTGGGTACACAACTCCACTTCAAGATGACTTTCCATCCTCGAGACGGATGGGCAATCGTAAAGAGTAATCCTGTAAACAATTGAACCAATTGAATTAATACAAATATTGAATCAAATGATAACAATAACATGAAATATATGTCGTCCTTGAGGATATCTTTGAGGAGTTGTGTCATTGAGTTTGAGGGAAGTTGGGATAGATACCTCCCACCGCGAGTTTGCATACAACAATAGCTACCAAGCTAGCATTCAAATGGCCCCATATGAAGCAATGTATGGGAGAAAATGTAGAACTCAGCAGTCTTTGGACTGAATTGGGCGAAGATAACCGGTGGGGCTGCACTGTGAAACAGATCGAGGAGAAAGTGAAACTAATCAAAGCTAATCTTAAGGTTGCCTCGCATGCATGTAAATCTTATGCCGACCTGAAGAGAAAAGAAATAGAATATGTGGTTGGCGACAAAGTGTTCCTCAAGGTGTCACCATGGAAGAAGGTACTGAGGTTTGGAAGAAAAGGTAAGTTAAGCCCTAGGTTCATTGGCCCATATGAAGTCATTGAACGTGTGGGTCCAGTGGCCTATAGGCTAGCTTTACCACCAGAGCTGGACAAGATCCACAATGTGTTCCACGTATCCATGCTCAGAAGAAACCGCTCAGATCCTTCACATGTCATCTCCAGGGAAGAGATTGAAATACAACCGGATTTGACATATGAAGAAGAACCTCTACGGATCCTGGCTCGGGAAGTAAAAGAATTGAGGAACAAGCAGATTCCACTGGTGAAAGTGCTTTGGAGGCACCACAACACCGAGGAGGCAACTTGGGAAAGTGAAGAGACGATGAGGCAACAGTTCCCTCAACTGTTTGCATCAGGTAAATTTCGAGGACGAAATTTAAATTAGAGGGGAAGAGTTGTAACACCCTCCCGGTAGCAACTCCGTACATTCTACTGTTCCGGTGACCGGTGTCGGTCCGGACAGCTAGAACGTCCGGAAAAATATTTAAACTAAAGTCAGGAACCATAATTAACTCAAATATTAATAAGAAAAATTTAGTAAAAATTTTAGAAATAAAATACAACCAAGTTAAATGAGCCGGTGCCCAAGCGAAGGGTAATCAGAGGGAAGTTGCGGTTCTCGCAACGAGGAGCCTTAGACCCGGGGGAAAAATTATAAAATAATTTTTGGGACTCCAGAAAAGGGTTATTGAGGTTCCCATGGCATTAGAATGCCAAGAAAATACCTAGAAAAATTTTTCAATCGGTACAGCCAATTTTGACCCGTTAAGCCAAACGGAGGGCATTTTGGTCATTTCGCCTTCGGAGGTGATTTTTGACCGACTTGTCCAGTTAAGTAAATAATTATTATGAACTAAAATATGAATTAATATTGATGCAAAATGAATTGAAAGTTAGTAGTGATGAAAAGAAAAGAAAAATACAATATATGCAAATTATGACATCAATGTGATGTCATTTAAAATTGGCCACCAATCACATTTAAACTATCATTTATCTAACTAATAAAAGAGGTAAATAAAGACCAAAGGAAAAGAAAAAAATGTGGGCAGCCATCTCCTTCTCCATTTCAGCCACACCATAGCCAAGAAGCAAACCTCCATTTTTCTTCCTCACTCAAGCTTGAAGATCTCTCAAGCCTCACCCCAAAACCCTAAGTTATCTTCACAAAAATTAATCTACACACCCTAAGCAAGCTCTAGGCATCCACAAAGAAGAGGAATTCTAGAGTTTTCACAAGCTCAATAAGTTGAGCCAAGAGGTTAGTGCTATACTTTCACTCTCACTCCTTTAATCCTTGTTAGAGCATCATTTTAAGTTAAGAAATTGTAAGAAAATGAAGTAAATTATATATGTTAGGGCATCTTCAAATTTTTGGCAGCCCTAAGGAAGGATGAGTTTGATTGTTAAAATGAATTTAGAGTGGATAGAAATGATGTTTAAGGTATGAATATGCATGGATGTTGAACTAGTGTGCTAATTGAGGTTTATGGGTAAATTGAATTGGACATTAGGGTGTTGAGAAGTAAAAATTGAATTGGCTTATCAAACTGTTAAAGAACACTCTAATGGTCAATAAGTGACCATTTGAGGTATGTTGACCATAAATTGGACTGAAAAATAGTATGGCAAAGTGAAGGTGTAATCTGCCCTAGGACAGCAGCAATGGACTAAAATTTCAGTCCAATTACACAGTCATAACTTTGGCTGTGTTGGTCCAATTGGTGTTTGGCCAATTGGACATGAAACTAGGCTTATAATGGCACATTTTTCCTGAAGAAACCATGCCCAAAAGACCAAAGCAAGAAGACCAAAACTTGGCCCCAATCCGGATACCCTGCAACTGATTCTGCAGAATGACCAAATGAACTGTAACTGTTTATTTGGCCATAACTCACTGTAGATTTGGTCAATTGACCTGAAATTTTTACAGCAACAAGATAAGACATAGACAAACAACTTTCATGAAGGAACCTACCCCAAATTATGGCCAGAACCCATCCAACCAAGTGACTCTAGTTACTGTTCATGTTACTGTAGATATGGTCAATTCTGCAGATTGGCAATCCGGCCAGCTGTGGTTCTTGGACCATATCTGGAGCTACAAAACTCCAAATGGAGTGATTCAAAAAACGAAATTAAACTAGACAAAACAAGGAACAACTTTCATGTTTGTCATTTCTTCAAATTCTCACTGCAACAGTGCTTAATAGAACAGTAAAGTTGGGTCTCAAAAACTGAAATTTCTGCCCTCTTAGAATTAAGTTGAGAAATGGAAATGGCAATCAATTCCAACAAGTTTTAAATACAAAATGTGGTATGTTTGGGGTGTTAAAACCAATACACCTATTTTCTATCCAAAAGTCAACATTTTTGTTGACCAATGAGGTGAATAGTGACATCAAAACTTGAAATGCACAAATTGAAGAATTTAAAAGTTTCAAATGCCCTAGTATACCTAACATGATTGGTTTGGATAGTTTGGCATGCCAATAGGGTTCAGTTAGCAGTACTGCACATGGCAATATGCCATTCTGTGATTTCATGGCTTTTAGCCATTCTGACTTTGCATTGAGAAGTCGCCTTGTGCCTGAGATTATTTACAGCTTCGTAGTTGTTCTGTTGCACACCGGGAGATGCATATGTGATCGATGGTGTGACGGCCCGAGGTACTAGATACCCAGTGCCAGTTTACCCGTTATCCAGTCCAGTCGTCTAGTGTAGGTTACTTGGGGCAACCAAATGAATAAAAGTGAACAAAGTAAATGATATACAAATACCAAACAAATAAAACATACACATTCACTACACATTTAATTTCTTGCTATTTTCTTTTATTATATTATTGCACCACTAAGCATTATTGCTTAGCGCGTTGCTTTTGCCACGCGTAGGTACTGGAGATACAGATCGTGAGCCCAGTAGACCCCAGACTGGGTGAGTCCATCCTGCAGCTCTGCACAGTGTCCGTGTCACCTCAACTTCTGCAGTGCATTGGTAGGACACTAGGTGTCATTTTGACATTTTGTAACTTAATTTTGATTTTCTCATATGTAATTAAACTTGTGTAATGTATGTTGAGGTTTATGTAAATTATGAAAATTGTATTTGTGAATGGAAAAGTAAATGGTTATTTATGAATTATATGTGATCACCACATGTGACGGATGGTTGAGAATTGAAATTGAAATGTGAGATCTTGATATTGAGTTTTGTGATGATATTGGAGTTGAGAATGAATGAATTTGTTTATTGGAAGTGTTTTTCATAGGTTCCGAAGAACTGTTTTCTCCATTTTTAGCCGGTACTCTGCCGGATTTTCTTTAAACTTTACGGAACCTCAAATAAATTATGATTTCAATAAATGACTTAAATGAGTTATATTTTACAAGTTATATTCAAAATTTTGCTGAAAATTAATTAGGGTATATTAGAGTGTGCCGGTACACCGTGTGGCATTACTTACTCGAGTATACTGTACACGGGTACGGGGTGTCACACCCATACTTCAATAACTTATCATACTGTCTGGCTGGAGGCAGTGGTTGTGCCGCAGGTGGTTGGGGTGGAGCTTGAACAAGCATACCCCCAGCCATTTGTTGAAACATTGCCGCCATCTGCTGTGCAAACTATGCAGGAAACTGCGGCATTTGCGGGGCTGGTGCTACTGACCCACTGACATTCGGTAAAGCTAGGGCCTCCCCTTGTGCCTCAGCTTCAACAGACTACTTAACTGAGTGATCCCCTTCTTCCATTTTAGTCCAAAGTTAGGGTATCTCCTGAACAAGTAACACAAGGAGATTTCCCTTCGTTAGTTCATATTCATGATGTAATGCACTGTATGTAACAATTATGGACATTGAGCAGTTGTACTTAACAAGAAAAGACACAATTTCTCAATTTAAAACATAATTCAAAAACTTGTCTCTGATACCACTAAAACATGTCACACCTTACCCCTCTGTAAGGCATAACATGATCCCGTAGAATACCTAATGAACCACTGAACTTCACCTACTGATAACTCATTAAGTACCCTACAAGGGATTTTAAAACAATTTTCTTATTTTTGATAAGTGGTGAGCATTTTCTAATACGTATTTAAAACATATGATTAAAAGTAAATCTAGTTAATATTTTTGGTCCATTTTATTTTTTCGTAAATTTTATAAAAATTTTGACAGAGTTCTGTCTGTATTTTGAGAAACCAGTTCTTCAAATACCTGTAAAAAGTACTTCTAAAAATGTTTTCTCAACAACTACTTAAATTTCACAATCAAACTCAATCCATTTCAACAACTCCACAATCATTTCAATCAATTTCCCAAGTTCAAAATTCAATAATCCTCAAAACACTAGCAATACATTTCATTCAAATTAAATAAAATAGTTTCACTCATATTTCATTAGAGACAAAACAGTTTATATATATCCTTACAAAATTTATATCAATAGAAATACAAACTAAACTTTATTACAAACTTCATACAAATTTTGTACAAGCTGCTCAAGACCCATTTACATGTCCATACATTTATATGCAATACATACATCAAAAGAAATATTTACAATTAGGGTATAAATTATACCCGATGACTTCAAGCTTATCGCTCCTCACACCTCAGCAGCTCAGTCTGCTGCACCTCTAGTCTCTATATCTGTGACAGCAATAGAAGCTATCGCTGAGTACTAGGACTCAGTGGTGCACAACATACTAAAATAATCTTTATGCAAAATATAAATCACATTTATTCAAAAATTTGACTAAACATGAGCATTAAACATAAAACATGAATTATGAGATTTTAATGCAAACCAAGTTCATTTCAAAGTATCAAAACACATTTCATAAAACCCACAGTTAGATCATGCCATTCGAAACAAATAGAATCTCAATAGCCAGAGGCTAAAGAGAAATCACATCACAAGGCTAGCTAGCTCAAATATATGGATATCCATTCACATCCTCTTCTACTGGCACACCTCAACACTTCTCCAGAGAAGGAATCAAAACTCGAAACTAATTACCCCCACTAGTCGTGCTAGTGAGGTGTTCAAATATATGGTCATGATACTGTGGTTTCAAAACTTATCTTAACAATTTGCTAAACATTATCATTTCAAATATACATAATAACATTTCAACAATTTAGATCAAACATCATAAGAATGCCATAATCCAATATTTCACATTATTCAAAACAGTATGCAAAAGATGATTATAAAAAGTATACGTTGTGCACAAACCTCAAGCGAGTCGCCTCTTGGCCTCGACTCGATTCCTCGAATTCTTTCCCGGTATTCTTTTCAACTGAAACACACAATTTTACAATGTTTCAGTACCATAATTTAACATAAATTCAAAAATAAATTTAGCCTTATTTTTACCTAGCTCTAACGTGCTAAACTCGACGTTCTCGAAATTTTGTGTTTCTGGTTACTATTTACTACATTATTCAAGTTAAATTGTTTACTTTCTAAGGCTTAATAGGTATGGGAACTCCAACTTCACCCACATACCATATTTTGGTCATTAAACTTGTTGGTTTTCGTCATTTTCTCAAAACTTAGGTCTTTAGGCAAAATGGATAAATTTTCAGTTTTGGAGTCCTAAGTTGCACTGTTTCATTGGTCCTTTTACTGTTGCAATTTGGCAAAACTTTCTTTATAAAAAATGTTCCCTATTGTCTTAAGTTTATTCTTCTTTTTGAATCACTGCAATTGGAGTTTTGTAGCTCAAGTTATACCTAAATTATGGTTACTGTTCATGCTGCAGAATTTAGTCTAGCAGATTTATTGATCCAAATTTGTTCAACAATTTGATCAAGTTAAGTCCATAATTTGGTCTAATTTTCCTCATATGAAATGTTCTAATATGTCTTAGGTTTCCATCAGTTCAAGAATCACCTAAATCTGAGTTTTCTAGAGAGAGTTATAGCCATTGAAACTTTACTGTTCATATGGCAAATCTGCAGTCTGTAAATTCAGTGACCCAACTTTGCTCAGTAATTTGATTTGGTTAATGGCATAATTTGGGTTTGTGTTCTTCATGAAAGTTTTAGATTCATATCTCATATAACTACTGGTAAAATTTCAGGTCATTTTGACCTGCCTAGCTCGAGTTATGACCAAATGAACAAATACTGTTCATTTGGACAGGTTGTGCAAAGGCAGACTGTGATTCCTCCACTTTGGTCAATTTGTTCACTAGGTTTTAGTCACTTTTTGGGCATGCTTCCTAAATGAAAATTGTGTCATTTAGTGCCTATTTTCATCCCCAATTGGTCCCATATCCATTGGACTTGTAAAATTTCATTTTGGTCCCTCAAAGGAGATTTTGGTCATGCTGCCAGCACATGACCTTATCCAATCCGAATTGGCTCTTAATTCCAACACTTCTAACACACCTCATTTGGTCACAAATGACCATTTTTCACTTCAAATTAGGTCAAAGACACCATTTACAAGTTTTCCACATTTTTTGTCTCTAAAGCCTAATGTCCAAACCCTAATTCACTAACCTCATGCATTTAGCTACCTTCAAAGCTTTTAATCCTAACCATTCAACTAACTAAAGTTCTTAAACCCATTCAAACCATTCAAATCATGCAAATCACTCTCATATACATGCTGGCTGAAAATCATTCATGATCCCTCAACAAATTTTTATTTCATTTTAAGCATTTTTCTAAGTTAACTAAGTTATAAACACAAGTAATAAACTCATTTGCAACTTAAATCACTAACCTTTGTGTAGCAACTTCTAACTCCCCTTTTCTCCAATTTTCTTTTTTCTTTTCTTCTTTCTTTGATGACCAATCTTCTTCTCAAGTGATTAAATCAAGTTTTTATGGGAGAATTTGGAGTAAGGTAGGGTCAAATGGGTATTTAAAAAATTGTATTCAAGCTTTCATGGAGGAGTTAATGGTGGAATTTGGGAGAGCCATGGCTACCGTTTTTTTTTAGGTAGGAGAAGACCATTTTCTTTTTTAATTTTTATGTCTTTTAAGACTTACTTTATGTATTTGAGTGGGTCAAAATTTGTGGGAATTAAAATAATTAATTTTGACATCATTTTGATGTCATAAAGTGATGTAATTAGCTTTTTATTTTCTTTTCTTTTCTTTTCTTTTTTTCTATTAGTTCTTTAATTTAATTCCCAACTCCAAAATTTTCTTTTCTCCGATTTTATTTGACAGTTAGGTCAGGAGTCAACTCTCGGGGTAAATTGACCAAATTGCCCCTCGCCTGTTCATCCCGATTTGCAAATAATCCAATATTTCTTCCGACTCCCTGACCTAATTATTTGACTAACTTAATAGTTCTATTTCGTGATTTTCTCTTTTCCACTGTATTCATAAAGGTCCTAAGGACCGCGGCGTCACATTTTACGGTTCGAAATTTGAGTTTAAAATGACTTCACAGTCGTTCCCGAGATGGTCACCCATCGCTGTGACTCTCAGCTCGTTTAACTTCTTATATTCTCTTTTTCTTGTTTATACTTAACTAATTGGATATTACTAATTATTTGTGTTTATGGCTTCTCTAGTTGTCTTAAGTGTGGTTCTAATCCCCTTAATTGTCCGGACCGACACCGGTCACCGGAACAGTGAAATATACCAGGCTATGCAAATAGGGGTGTTAGAGTAGGTCTATGTCTTATTGCATGTAGGACAAAATTTCAAGTTATTCTGAGTTGTGTAGACCAAGTTATGGTCAATTTACCAATGCTAGACAGAATGTACCAAAATGGTAACTTTAGGTCATTTTTAGGTCAATTTTGGTTCGGCCAGTTTTTAGACCTGAACTTGTGCAAGCTATTTGACTTGCTTATGGTCATTTTTGGGTGTTGGTGTCTTCATAAGAATTGTAGATATATGTCTAAGCTATTCATGGTAAAAATTTCAGGTCGATTGGACCTGTTTTGAGTGAGTTATGGCTAAAACACCAACTGCTGCCCAAATGGTCAATTTTCAGGCTTTCAATTCACTAATCCGGATTTGGTCATTTTTTCAAGTTACCTTCTAGGCAGAATTTTAGTAAGCTTCCTTCATGAAAGTTGGCGTATTTTGTGCCTATTTTCACCTCCAATTGGTCTCATACCAATTGGAGCCACACACTTAAGGTTCTAAGCCAAAACATACACTGCCCTATTACACATTGTTCATCCTTACCAATTACACATCCAACACTTACCAAATTAACTCTTCCATGCCAATTCTGGTCTGTACCATAACACTAACACACTTTACTTCACATTTTTGGTCATTTTGGCAGCTTGTAACCACTCTCAACAAACACACTATAATACAGAATTTTCCAAAGTCCCATTTACAACAATTAAAGTCTCATTTACAACAATTTAACCACATGAACATACCTCATTTCCATGTCCAAATTCAAACAATTATTTATATACACATGTTGCCATCAATGACAACATAATTCAACAATATTTCATGAACTCAAACACTTCAATCTGCTTCATGAGGCTGCCACAAGTTTACACATACCCATCAACCTCCATTTGCAATTTTCATGATTACAAATCAAACCTTACTCATGGAATTCAACTACAATACAATCAAACATTTAAATCATCATTCAAATCACTATTTACATGCAAGAACAAACTGTTCAAAGTGAAGTTCCATGGCTACCAAAATGTACATCTCCATTAAAACATCAAACTTCAAAAATTCTTCCATAAATCAATTACTCACAACCTTGGTTACACTTTTAATGAAATAAGAATTGAAAACACTCACTTACCACTTTTGAAGTTCTTCAAAACCACACTAAAACTTAACTTTCTTGCTGCCTATCTACTTCCCATGGTGTGAGGATCACTTTTAAGGAAGGGACTTACATGAATTTATGGCTTGAAAGTGAGGATTGGAGCTTGCATGCAATTCGGCCATGGAGGTTTCTTTCACCAAGTTTTCAGCTGGTTCTTCCCAAGGTTGAAGATGAAGTTATCTTCTGTCCATATGTTGATTAAATGTCCACTTAAGTGGAGTTAGTGGAGCACTAAGGTAAAGGTTTAATATTTGTTTAGTTAAAGTTTCATAATTTAGTTTTTATCCCCCATTTCTTTCACTATTTTTATAATGTGTTACAATTTAATTTTTCATGACATTTCTAAAGTGTAATATCATTTATTTTTAATGGAAATTTAGGTCAAAAGACAACTCGGGATGTCAAATGACCACAATGCCCCTGTTCGGGTTGTATTTCCGATTTTTCGGTAACATCTAGTTTTGTCGTTTTCTCGATTTCTCATTTTTTTTTGTACTAATTAATTAATTTTTCTTTGATATTTCTAATAATATTTATACTTCAATAAGTCTTTAATTATGTCTTAAAAATATTTTCCAGGGTTCCTCACAGTTCAGGGCTAGTCAACGATCTACGCCGCAACTTCCCGGTGCGGTCACCCATCGCTATGGTTCTTGGCTCATTTAACTTGGTTACATTTCATTACAATTATTTTTCCTTTGTTTTTATTGTATTTTCTTTTCTTGTATTTCATTATTTTATGTCTCCTCACCCATATCTAAGTGTGGTTCCAGGCATCCTAGCTGTCCGGACAACACCTGTCACTGGAACAGTAGAATGCACTACCGAACATAGAGGTGTTACAAAAACAGTGTCACACCCTACCCCTCTGTAAGGCATAACACGATCCCATAGTATACCTAATGAATTACCAACTTCGTCTACTGATAACCCATTAAATACACTACAAGGGATTTTAAGACTTTTCTTACTTCTTTTTACAGTGGTGAGCACTATTTACAGGTGTTAAAAACTTTTTTGAACTGAAGTGAAACAGCTAACACATTTGAATTATTAGTAATTTCTGTAAAAATTTTGGCGGAGTGCCATCTGTATTTTGAATAAAGCAGTTCTTCAAAAACCTGTAAAAAGCATTTCAAATATATTTCTCAATCTCAAACTCCAACATTTAATCAACACAATATGTTTCACAACTCAAAACCACAATAATTTTTCAATATTTCCAAAGGCTGAGATAAAAGAAATATAGTACAAATTTTTCAAGCCAAAATAATTCACAATTTATTTTTACAACTTCAATGTACAATTTTAATTTACAACTACTCAAAACCAAGAACACTATATACATACAGTGATCATACATTATAATACAAAATACAAAATATGGTATACTCAATATACTCGATGATCTCTTACTAAAGCACTAGTAGCCTGGTCTGCTGCTCTATCAGTCTGTCTACCTGCGACAGCGATGAAAAGCTATCGCTGAGTAAAATTTACTCAGTGGTGCACAATAACAATTTGAAATGCGATATATAAATCTTTTATTGACAATTCACAAATCAAATGATTCACAATTCTATTTCACAATTTACAAAGTTCATATAACACAAATTTGATCAAATAACTGAGTAACACAGTTTTGCCAATCAATAACACAATTTGATCAAATAACTGAACAATACAATTTTGCCAATCAATAACACAATTTGATCAAATAACTGAATAATACAGTTTTACCCATCAATAATACAATTTGATCAAATAACTGAATAACACAGTTTTACCCATTAATAACACAATTTGATCAAATAACTAAAGAATACAGTGTTGCCAATCGATAACACAATTTAATCAAATAACTGAATAATACAGTTTTGCAAATCAATAACATAATTTGGGCCATGACACAATTTTTCCTCAGATGCCGTGTTGTACACCACGACAAGACACACTCACCCCAATAATCGAAATCAATGAGGGAGGAAGCTAGCTAAATAATGAGTACTCATCCACACTCACCTCAGACTGGCAAGTCAAAGAGGGAGGAATATAGTGTACCTATCAGAGCACTTGCAGGCGTTACGTATCGCCATCCCTGCAAGCTCCTGGGTTCACGCGTGAGAGTTCCCAGGAATCGTAGGCATTACGTATCACCGTCCCTACTTTGCTCCGATACCACTAAACACAATTTATCTCAAAATTTCCATTTATAAAGTAGGTAACACAATAATTTTCAAATAATATTCCCAAAACCAAAACAATAAAAAATTATTCATAACTCATTTCTCCAAATAAATTTGCTAGTAAAAGTAGTGAATATAAAAGTATTATGCATGGACACAATTTAAAACTATAATGTTCAATTAAATTTTTAAGTAGAAAATAAGAAGTTAAAATTATTGTGCACAAATACAATTTAAAACAATAACATACAAATAATCATAATTTATTTCAATTGAAAAATTCAAAAGAAATAACTATTGTGCACAAACACAATTTAAAACAATAACATGCAAATAATCATAATTTATTTCAATTGAAAAATTCAAAAGAAATAACTATGGTGCACAAACCTCTGATAACTGTCTCTTGCCTCTGACTCAATGTTTCCTTCCCTTTCCCCGAGTCTTTGCTAACTGAAACACACAATTTGAAGTGTTTCAGCACTAATTTAAACTGTCTCTAAGAATAAGGTTCAATAATTAATTTATCAAATTCTATTATTTCCTTAGTCAACCTAAGATGTCGACCCTCAATGCAGTCTAGGTGAATTAGGTTTCAATGTTACCAATATATTACATTTTATAGTCTTTTAGTGTTGGTACATGTTGCCCAATTCATTTCTATGTATAGTGCACTTTAGTGCAAGTTATCAGATTCCGGTATACTAATTTGACCTAACCAGATAACCTAGTTCTCTTAGTTTTCGGGTTTCGGTCAAAACTACAAACTTGTATATCTATGTCTTATTGCATGCGGGACAAAATTTCAGGTCATTCTGAGTTTACTAGACCAAGTTATGGTCATTTTACTATTGCTGGTCAAAGTGCATCAAAATTGGTCACTTTAGGTCATTTTAGGTCATTTTAGGTTCGGCCAGTTTTTGGACCCAAACTTGTGCAAGCTATTTGACTTGCTTATGGTCATTTCTGGGCTTTGGTGTCTTCATAAGACTTGTAGATATATGTCTCAACTATTCATGGTAAAAATTTCAGGTCAATTGGACCTGTTTTGAGTGAGTTATGGCCAAAACACTAACTGCTGCCCAAATGGTCAATTTTCAGGCCTTAAATACACTAATCCGGATTTGGTCATTTTTCAAGTTACCTTCCAAGCAGAATTTTGGTAAGCTTCCTTCATGAAAGTTGGCACTTTTTGTGCTTAGTTTCATCTCCAATTGGTCTCATACCAATTGGAGCCACACACTTAAGGTTCTAGGCTAAATTATACACTGCCCTATTGCACATTGTCCATCACTCAATCAAAGGACACATTTAACATTACCAATTTACACATTCATGCCATTTCTGTTTTGTACCATAACCTAAACACATTTTACAACACATTTTTGGTCACTTTGGCAGCTTATAACCACACTCAATATGCACCTTGTAGTACAGAATTTACCAAGTCCAATTTACACACAATTTAACTACATAATATGGCTCATTTACATGTCCAAACTCAAACTCTTGCATACATGTACAAGCTGCCACAACAAGTAACATAATTCAACCATACAATTCCATAAACCAAACCATGAAATAACATTTTTTTGGTTCATAATTCAAGCTGCCAATTTGTACCTCACTTTGAATAAAGTTCCAAGCTTCCAAATTCAAGTATACATTCACATATACTTAGTATACATCACACAATTTATTCCTACACATATAAATACTTAATCAACCCTTTAATCTACCATTTACAAGCAAGAATAAACTGCCCTTAAGGAATTTCCATGGCTGCCAAAAATACACATCTCCCTTAATACATCAATCTCCAAAAATCTCTCCATAATTCAAGTACCCATAACATCCTTACAAACTTTAATGAAGCAATAATCAAAAACACATACTTACCACTTTGGAAACTCTTCAAAACCTCTCCAAAACTTGGTCTTCTTGTTGCCTATCTACTGCCCAAGGTGTATGGACAACTTTTAATGAAGGGAAGTGGAGAGAAAGAAGCTTGGATCACACTTGCATGGAGCTCCAAAACCATGCGGCAATGGAGTTTTTCCTTTCTCCATTTTCGGCTAGTTCTCCAAGGTTGAAGAAGAAGATGAATCTGCTATCCAAATGAAGATTAAGTGGTCCACTTTAGTGAGTTAGTGGAGCACTATTGCAAATTTAATGTTTATTTAATCATAACCTTCCTTATTCCCACATTAAGCTCCTAACTTTAGTTATTTACATTAGGTACCACTAATTTAATTTTTCATGATATTTTCCAAGTGTAATATCATTTATTTTTAATGGACATTTAGGTCAAAAGACAACTCGGGATGTTAAATGACCATAATGCCCCTGTTTGAGTTGCATTCCCGATTTTTCGATAACACCGGGTTTTGTCCATTTTTCGATTTTTCACTTTCCTTTGTACTAATTAATTATTTTTTCTTTGATATTTCTAATAGTATTTACACTTCAATAGACATTTATTTAAGTCCTAAAAATATTTTCCAGGGTTTTCCGTGGTCCAAGGCTAGTCAACGGTCCACGCCGCGACTTTCCGGTGCGGTCACCCATCGCTAGGGTTCTCGACTTGTTTAGCTTGGTTACATTTCATTGCTATTATTTTTCCTTTGTTTTTCTTGCATTTTCTTTTCTTGTATTTCATTATTTTATGTCTCCTCATCAATATGTAACTGTAGCTCTAGGCATCCTAGCTGTCCGGACAACATTGGTCACCAGAACAGTAGAACGCAGTACCAAATATAGGGGTGTTACAAATAGTTCAATATAATATTCTCGAAATCTCAACTATTTCACAGTCTCAATATTTCAATACAGTCTATAGCTTTTTACAATATTTAAATAGTTTCAAAATACAGTCCATTATAACTTAAATGCATCCAGACATTCTCTATATAAAGTTAATATGTGCAAATTATTACAAATCTTAAAGTTTTATGATATACATATTACATAACAAAATGTCAAAATACAACTGATAGTCATTACACAAGATCCTAAGTCCTACCATGTGTGCAGTGTAGTGTAGATGACTCTGGACTCCTGTGCAGATCTAATGTCTCACCCGGTCATTGTAACACCCTCACTGTATCCATTCTGTATATTCTACTGTTCTGGTGATCGGTGTCGGTCCGGATAGCTAGAACATCTAGAAAAATATTTAGACTAAAGTGAGGAGCCAAAATTAACTCAAATATTAATAAGAAAAATTTCGAAAAAATTTTAGAAATAAAATACAACCAAGTTAAATGAGTCGTTGCCCTAACGATGGGTAACCTAGTGGGAAGTTGTGGTCCTCGCAACTAGGAGCTCTAGACTGAGAGAAAATTCATAAAATAATTTTTAGGACTCCAAAGAAGAGTCATTAAGGGTTCTATGGCATTAGCAAGCCAAGAAAATACTTAGAAAAATTTTTCAATCGGTACAGACGATTTTGGCTAAATAAGCCAAATGGATGGCATTTTAGTCATTTCACCTTCAGAGATGATTTTTGGCTGACTTGTCCAGTTAAGTAAATAATTATCATGACACAAAATGTGAATAAATATTGCTAAAAATTAAATTGAAAATGAGTAGAGAAGAAAAGAAAAGAAAATGAAGGAAAATGCCAATTATGACATCATTATGATGTCATTTAAAAAAATTTCCACCAATCAAATTAAAGCACCACTTAAGTAAGTAATAAAAGAAGATAAATAACACACAAAAAAAAGAAAAACCAATCTGCTCTTCCTCACCAAACCAGGCGTCACCCTTCTCCCTAACCCATTTCCTCCATGAAAGCTTAAGGCAAGCTTGGAACCACCCACCAAATTACCTTGAAACCACCACCTTGCTTCACAAAAAAGTGATTTTGCATCTTGAACAACCTCTAGCCAGCAAAAAGAAGAAGAAAGAAGGAAGTTTTGGAGACTTTGAATAGTTAGCAAAAGAGGTTAGTGTCCAAATCTTTGATTCTTTCCTTTAAATTTTTGTTAGAATGCAAATTTGAGCTAGGATATGTGTAAGTTTATTGAAGATAAACATGTTAAGGTGTTACCTTATTTTTGGCAGCCATGGATTTGTTGTGGTCTTGATGGTTTCTTTGGATTAAATGAGTGAATGGGCTGCCCTTGATATGATTGTATCACTCAAAACATTAGTTTATGAGTTTAGTGTAAGAAAATGTAACTTTGGAATGTTAGGGTTAGAGTTTGAAACTCAAATATGTCAGTAGATGTAATTGGACATAAACTGATGTTGTAATGGTCAATTAGTGACCATTTGAATGTGTGTGAGGAGGAATTAAAGTGAGTAAGAATAACCAAGTTGACCTTAGGCATGCTGCCGTTGGTGACCTGTAGGACTGGGTGTGAGTCCAGCAGGTTTGGGTAGTCATAAATGGAGTTGTATAGGTTCAATTGGAGCAAGGCTAATTGGACATGAAACTAGATACATAATGGTACAACTTTGGTGAAGAAATCCTACCCAGAAAACCAAACCAAGTTGACCTAAAAATTACCCTAATCCGCGTGACCAACATGTTGTCCCTGGAAAATGACTAAATGAATAATGTTTATTCAAATGTTCATAACTCAGTGTAGAAAAGTTCAATTGATCTGAAATTTTACCAGAAGAAAGATGAGATATAGCCCTACAACTTTCATGACGAACATAAATTCAAATTCTGATCATAACCTAGTTAAATTGCCAACCAAACTTAGGTCACTAAATCTGGCAGAACCAAATTGCCCAAAAATTCTGGGTACAGGTCAATCCAGCTAGTTATGGTAAAATGGCTAAAACTTGAGCTACAAAACTCCAAATGGAGTGATTCAAAAAAATTAAATGAAACTAGACATAATAAGGAACAACTTTCATGAAGACAATTTTGTCAAATTCCTACTATACAAATGACCAATGGAATAGTAAACTTAGTGCTTAAAATCTGAAAATTGTGAATAACTAATACTAAGCTTTGAAATGGAATTGGCAACCAATGCCAACAACTTTAGAATTCAAAATGTGGTATGTTGGTGATATTTGAAACAATATACCTATTATCTATGAAAAAGTCAACATTTTAGTTGACTAATGAAATGAATAGTAACCTTACACATAAAGTACAATTTTTCAAGAAATGACTTTGTAATATGCCCTAGTAGGCCTAATGTGATTGGTTTGGATATGTTGGCATGCCAATAGGATTCTAATAGTAGTACTGCGTATGATGTATGGCTTCATTGCCATTCTGTGATGATAGCCTATGGCTATACTGATTATGATGTTATACTTGGCTTTATGCCTTATTGCTTTTATGGCTTATTAGCCATTCTGTTTGCACACCGGGAGACACATTATGACCGATGGTGTGACGGCTCGAGGTACCTAGTACCCAGTGCTAGTTTATCCATTTATCCAGTCCGGTCAATTTGTATAGGTTACTTGGGCATAGAAAAGTATAATTGCAATTGAATTGATTATTAAAGAAATTAAGGAATTTAAAAATCAAGATAATGATCAAGAATTATTACAATAAAATAAAGAAGCTCAAAATCATCAAGAAACAATTAACAAAATGCATGAAGAAGTTAATATCATAAAATGTAATTAGACTTCGACTAAACAATAAGTTAGTAATTATTCATTTCTTATGAACACAATAACTAGGAAATTATTATTTTTATTTGCATATTATATTTTCTTGTGTTATTGGAACCACTAAGCTTTATGCTTAGCGCAGGTACTGAAGATTTGGACAAAGAGCCCAGTAGACCACAGACTGAGTAAGGCCACTCACAGTTTTGCATAGTGTCCGTGTCACCTCCCAGACTACAGTGCATTGGTAGGACACTAGGTCCCATTTTGTATTTTGTGATTTTTGTAAGTTTTGTAATTAAACTCTTATTTTATCATGTATATTTGAAACATATGTAATATAATTTTGCATTAATGTAAGTATTTGTAGCTTGTGATTATAAATAACATATGAGAATTTATTTATGGTTTGAGCCGATGATGATGTGAAATGAATGAATGACAAATGGAGGAATTGTTAAGAAATTGTTATAAATTGATGTGATACAAATGGAGTTTGAGAATGATTGGAAATGTAACATCCCTATGTTTGGTAGTGCATTCTACTGTTCTTGAGACCAATGTTGTCCGGACAGCTAGGATGCCTAAACTACACTTAGATATGGATGAGGAGACATAAAATAATGAAATAAAAGAAAAGAAAATACAAGAAAAACAAAGGAAAAATGATAGCAATGAAATGTAACCAAGTTAAACGAGCTGAGAACCATAGCAATGGGTGACCGCACCGGGAAGTTGCGGTGTGGACCATTAACTAGCCCTGGATCACGGGGAACCCTGAAAAATATTTTTAATACTTAAATAAACATCTATTGAAGTATAAATATCATTAGAAATATCAAAGAAAAATTAATTAATTAGTACAAAGAAAAACGAGAAATCGAGCAAACGACAAAACTCGATGTTATCGAAAAATCGGGAATGCAACCCAAACAGGGGCATTGTGGTCATTTGACACCCCAAGTTGTCTTTTGACCTAAATTTCCATTAAAAATAAATGATATTACACTTGAAAATGTCATGAAAAATTAAAATGGTGGTACATAATCTAAATAGCAAAAGATAGGAGGAAAATGTGCAAAAATTGGAAATTAAATAAATAATCATTAAAACCTTTACTAGTGCTCCACTAACTTCAGCAAATGGACACCTAAAGGGACACATGGGAAGTGCAGAATTCATCTTCAACCTTAGGAAGAAAAACCAGCCGAAACCTTGGGAGAAAGCCTCCATGGACGTCCACACTCTAAGCTCCATGCAAGCATGTTTTAGCCACTTTTTCCATTAGCTTTCTTCATTAAACTTGACCTCCATACCTTGGGCAGCATACTAGGAGCAAGAAAGTTAAGTTTTGGTGAGGTTTTGAAGAATTTCAAAAGTGGTAAGTATGTATTTTTAATTCTTGTTTCATTAAACTTTGAATGGGTGTTGTGGTGAGTTGATTTGTGGAAGAAGTTTTGAAGTTTGATGTTTTAATGGAGATGTACCTTTTGGTAGCCATGAAACCTCAATATGAACAGTTTGTTCTTGCATGTAAATAGTGATTTGAATGATGATTTAAATGTTTGATTGTATTATAGTTGAATTCCATGAGTAAGGTTTGATTTGTAAGCTTAAAAATTGCACATGGAGGTTGATGGGTATGTGTAAACTTGTGGCAGCCTCATAAAGAAGATTGAAGTGTTTGAGTTCATGAAATATTATTGAATTATGTTGTCATTGATGGCAGCATGTATATATAAATAATTGTTTGAATTTGGACATGGAAATGAGGTATATTCATGTGGTTGAATTGTTGTAAATGGGACTTTAATTGTTGTAAATGGGACTTTAGAAAATTCTGTATTATAGTGTGTATGTTGAGAGTAGTTAAAAGCTGCTAAAATGACAAAAAATGTGAAGTAAAGTGTGTTAGTGTTATGGTACAAACCAGAATTGGCATGGAAGAGTTAATTTGGTAAGTGTTGGATGTGTAATTGGTAAGGATGAATAATGTATAATAGGGCAGTGTAAGTTTTGGCTTAGAACCTTAAGTGTATGGCTCCAATTGGTATGAGACAAATTGGAGGTGAAACTAGGCACAAAATGTGCTAACTTTCATGAATGAGCTTACCTAAATTCTGCCTAGAAGGTGACTTGAAAAATGACCAAATCCGGATTAGTGAATTGGAAGCCTGAAAATTGACCATTTGGGCAGCAGTTAGTGTTTTGGCCAAAACTCACTCAAAACAGGTCCAATTGACCTGCAATTTTTACCATGAATAGCTGAGACATATATCTACAATTCTTTTGAAGACACCAAAGCCCAAAAATGGCAAGAACCAAGCCAAATAGCTTGCACAAATTCAGGTCCAAAAATTGGCCGAACCAAAAGTGACCTAAAAATGACCTAAAGTTATCATTTTGGTGCATTCTGTCCAGCATTGTTAGATTGACCATAACTTGGTCTACACAACTCAAAATGACCTGAAATTTTGCCCCGCATGCAATAAAACATAGACCTAAAAGTTTGTAGTTTGGACAAAACCCGAAAACTGAGGGAACTAGGTCATCCGATTAGGTCAAATTAGTATACCGAAATCTAACAAATTGCAATAAAATGCAATATACTTGGAAATGAAATTGGTAACATATACCAACACTAAAGGGCTATAAAATGTGATATATAGGTAACATTAAACCTAATCCACTTAGAGTGCATCGAGGGTCAATATTTTAGGTTGACGAAGGAAAATAATAGAATTTAATAAATTAATTATTAAGCCTTATTATTAGAGATAGTTTAAATGAGTACTGAAACACTTCAAATTGTGTGTTTCAGTTAGCAAAGACTTAAGGAAGGGGAAGGAAACACAGAGTCAGGGCCAAGAGGCTACACTTCAGAGGTTTGTGCACAACAGTTACTTCTTTTGAATTTTCAATTGAAATGAATAATGAGAATTTTGTATGTTATTGTTTTTGAATTGTGAAAAATTGTTTGAATGGAAATTTGATGGATACTTATTGTTTGAAAATATTGCAATTGGTTTGAAACCACAGCTATCATGTATATTGATTGAATTCCTCGCTAGCTTGTCTAGTGGGATGAATTAACTTTGAATTCCCTCTCTAGTTGAAGTGTTGAGGTGTGTGCCTGTTGAGGACGAATAGAATGAGTACTCATATTATTGCTAGCTAGCTATGTTATTCCTCATTAGCCATCGGCTCTTGGGATGAATTGGACTTTGGAACATGATTAAGCTGTGTGTGTGATTTATTGATATTCATTGTGATATTGTGAAATGGAGTTTTAGATTCTTATTGACATTCATTGTCTTTTGAATTTAACTATGGTTTTAAGTATCCACTATTTATGTGACTTATAATTTATGATTTAAAGTTGTATTTTGTTAATGTTGTGCACCACTGAGACATTGGCTCAGCGATAGCTTTTCATTGTTGTCGCAGGTAGACAAACTGACAGGGCAGCAAACTAGGCTGCTAGTGCTACATTGAGTGTTCATCGGGTATATTGAGTATACCATATTTTGCATTTTGTATTGTAATGTATGTTCACTGTATATATATATTGTTCTTGGTTTTGAGCAGTTGTAACTTAAAATTGTAGATTAAAATTATACATTAAAATTGTAAATTATCTTGGCTTGTAAAAATATTATGATGTATATTTCTTTTATCTCAGCTTTTGAAAACACTGGAAAAATTATTATGGATTTGAGTTGGCAAATGTTGAGAAACATATTGTGTTGATTGAATATTGGAGTTTGGGGATTGAACAATATTTGGAAGTGCTTTTTTATAGGTTTTTGAAGAACTGTTTTATTCAAAATACAGATGGCACTCTGCCAAAATATTTACAGAAATTATTAATACTTCAAATGTGTTATCTGGTTTCACTTCAGTTAAAAAAAAAAAAAAAAAGTTTAACACCTGTAAATAGTGCTCACCACTGTAAAAAGAAGTAAGAAAAGTTTTAAAATCCCTTATAGTGTATTTAATGGGTTATCAGTAGACGAAGTTTGGTAATTCAATAGGTATACTACGGGATCATGTTATGCCTTGCAGAGGGGTAGGGTGTGACAGGAAATTATTGGAAGTGTTTTTCACAGGTTCTGAAGAATTGTTTTATCCATTTTTAGTCGGTACTCCATCGGATTTTCTATAAAATTTTCAGAACCCCAAATGAATTTATAATTTCAATAAATGACTTAAATGAATTATACTTCACAAAATGGTACTTCATAACTATGAAAGAAATAAATAAGGAAGGATTAAAATAATTGAAATAAAATATGATTTTCTGATACACTGTGTGGCATATCTTACTCGGCTACACGACAAACGGGTAAGGGGTATCATAGTCGTAGGTCTGCTGGGCTCCCCAGCTGTGTCTCTAATACCTACGAGTAGCAAAAGCAACGCACTAAGCAATTCTGCTTAGTGATGTCAATTATAAGGAAATATACACTAAAATAAAATAAATGAATTATTTATGAATTTATGACATCAATATTCTTTGCAGTTGCTGTTTCTACTTTTATTTGCTAACATTTTATTTTTGCTAATTCTGGTGGCGCTGTATGTCAATAAACTGAATTTAGCTATTTGAATTTAATAATGCTTAAATTAACTGTCTGTGTAGCCTATAAACTAACCAGACTAGATACCTAGTACCTCGGGCCGTCACACCATCGGTTACAAAGTGTCTCCCAGTGTGCAAATGGTGTGGCTAAAAAGCTATATAATCAATCAGGCAATAAGCTAAGTATAATAATAAAATCCATATAGCCATAGGCTATTAAAATCACAGTGCGGCATATTAAGCCGTATAAAAATAATATGACGTAAAGCCATTTACAGAACAACTGTCAGAATCCTATTGGCATGCCAACCTATCCAAACTAGTCAACTAAGGCAAACTAGGGCATATTACAAGATTAATTGTTTAATTCTTTATTTTTAGGGTTTACTGGTTATTATGTAATTCACGAGTCAATGCAAATGTTGACCTTTTTAGACATCATGGATAAGTTGATTCTAGTATCAACATGTCACAATTTGCATTTCAATATACTATCAATATAGTGTAATTTAAAATTCTCACAAGTTGGCATTTATTGCCAAATTATTTCTAAATGCCAACTTATTTCTAGGCTTTATGGTATAATATTGTTATTTTTTTTCAGTTTTTGTGTGCTAGATTGATCTAGCTAAATGTCCTATTTCTCTTAGTTTTTAGCTTCTGGTCAGAGAAGAAAATTTGTAGCTCTATGTCTTATTAAACTTTTGGAACTGATTTCAGGTCATTCTGAATTGTATAGACCAAGATATGGTCAATTTACTAAAGCTGGACAAATTGCATTTTTAATGTAAATTTAAGTCATTTTTAGGTCAAGTTCAATTCTGGTAGATTTGGTACCCTAACTTGGGCAACCAATTTGACTTGGTTTTGGTCATTTCTGGGCTTTGGTGTCTTCATAAGAGTTGTAGCTCTATGTCTAAGCTTTCCATTGATATAAATTTCAAGTCATTTGGACCTATTTTGAGTGAGTTATAGTCATTTTAGTGACTATTGTTCATATGGTCAAAAATCTGGGTTTGCACTTTACCAATTCCGAATTAAATCATTTTTTTAGGTCACTTCCAGGTAGAATTTTTGTCACATCCTATTCCTCCATAAGATGCAACATGATCCCGTAGTACACCTAATGAATTACCGTACTTCGCCTACCGGTAACCCATTAAATATACTATAAGGGATTTTAACTCAACTTTCATGAAATTTAAATCATTGATTAAAATCTGGTGTTATAAAATTTTTCTCAAAATTTCGGTAGAGTGCCGACTGTATTTTAAGAAAACAGTTCTTCAAACCTGAAAAGGAAAATACTCCCAACATGTTTTCTCAAATACAACTCAAATAAACTTCATTTCATCTCATAATTCAATCTCAATATTCAAATCATTTCATTTTCAAACCAACCTCATCATAAAAGAAACATTTCATTGATTACAAGACTCAAAAATTAATATTACAAAACTATACAGGTGAATGAAATCTCAATTTACATTACAATAATTTACATTTAATTACATACCAAATATTTTACAAGAGGTTTTATACAACTGCTCAAATAATTTACATACATATTATTACATGCATACATCAAACTTATGCTCATGGATATACCTATGATATACCTGGAGCTAATCTGAATGTGTCTTCAAAGAAGCTTACTCAACTGCTCTATGCTCTTTTCACCTGGGACAGCATACAAAGCTATCGCTGAGTGGTAAACTCAGTGGTGCACAACTATAATTTAAAAATAGTACAATATACATTGACAAAATTATAACAATTAATTTGAAAGTCTCGAAATTCAACAAAATTCCAAAAGTTAAAATCTTCATTGCCAATAATATAAATCATTAGTTAAAATGACTTTGAGCAAGAAATTCAATTTATTAAATCACAACTGGACATTTAAAGTAATTCCAACAATCATGGAATAAAGATTAATTCTAACAAAATCAATTAAGCATAAATCCCATTTGAAATTGAAATTCTCTACTATTCAAAAACCATTCTTTATCTCACTAACTATACAAGACTAATCTGCAAGGGCCATCTTCAGGGTGATTCTAACTCCCTATGGTCGGGGAGGTCAAATCATCATGCACAGTACACACCACAATAATGAAACTTCTGAACGGGCTATAACAAAAAACTTAGATCTAACCTCTAATAAGAGGAGAATCTAAGCCTATGCACGTACCATGGTAATCAAAACAAAGCTAAATCCATTGTCTCCTCAACAAATGAGAGAGACAGGTAATAATATAGTCAAGCATCTATAGTGACATATAAAATAATATCATCAATCTCTTTGTCCTTTTTGCGAGCATAAATCACAACACAATTCAATTCAATGTCAATTCCAATATCCAATAATTTTATGCTCATCACAATTCAAAACATATTTTTATATTTTTCCATGCAAATTGCCCATCACAATTCAAAACATATTCTATCACAATTTTCCAAAACAAAATTTATTCAATCCACAACAATGATTAATACTTGTTGAAATACCATTTCACAAAGCTAAATTCATACATACTATAACAATTTCAATAATCATTGAATTAAATCCAATACTTGATAAACATAATACATAAGGAAAATAGCTTCATTTAATCATATAAAATATTCAGAACAAAATCAATTAAAAACTAGTTATACACGAACCTCTGATGAGTCTCCTCTAGGCCTTAACTCAATGTTCCTTATGCTTTTTAATATCCTTTTCAACTGAAACACACAATTTAAAGTGTTTCAGTACTCAGTTAAAAAGTTTCTGACAATAAAATCCAATATCTAAATTTTCTTGGTACTATTCCCTTCAATTCATTTCATTAGCCAACCTATAATATTGACCTTTGATGCACTCTAAGTGAGTCAATTTTAATGTTCCCAATTTGTCACATTTTATAGTCTCTAAGTGTTGGTATATGTTACCAATTTCATTTCAAAGCTTATTGCATTTTTTTGCCATTTTCCATATTTCATGGCCAATGTTTATTGTCTATTGGACCAGGCTACAGTGTAAATTTAGCAGATTTCTCTTCATTAAATTGTTTCTCATTGTATCTTCTTTAATTTCCTTTTTGAATTACTCCATTTGGAGTTGTATAGCTAAAGTTATGGTCAATTGACCATAACTAGGTCAAATCTAAATTTTAGTTTCCTTTTTAGGCATTTTCGGTTCTGATTTTACTAATCTATTTGGACTGTTTGTAATCACATTGAGGTTCATAAGTATTGTTGCCCTATGTCTTAGGGACAACCAAAAATTTTTCTTACCATTTTTCAAGTCTTATAGAATTCTTTATAGGTAAATTGTTAACTTGGACTCAAAGGTCCTATATTGGCATGGTCCTCAATTAGGTCAATGGCTTGACCTTAAATTCTGACCTTCTAAATTTATAATTTGAGGAAGTTGTCTAAAACAATGTTTTAGGTCTCTTTCTTAGCTTTCTAGATTGGTATGGCTCATTTAAATTGGACACTTTTGGTGGGAGATATGCTTATTTGAATTTTCTGGACTTAATGGTCAACTGTACCAATTCAAGATTTAGTGTGCCAAATTAATCAAGTTAATTGTCCTAGTTCCCTTGATTTTTGGGTTTTGGTCAAACTACCAATATTGTAGATTTATGTCTTATTGAAATTTTGGGACTGATTTCATGTCATTTGGAGTTCTATGGACCAAGTTATGGTCATTTTACTATTGCTAGTCAAGTTGCACTTATATTGCAAAGTTTAGGTCATTTTTAGGTCAAAGTCAATTCAGCCAGTTTTTGTAACCCAACTTGTGCAAGCATTTTGACTTGGTTCTGGTCATTTCTGGGCTTTGGTTTCTTCATAAGAGTTGTAGCTCTATGTCTAAGCTTTCCATGGTATAAATTTCAGGTCATTTGGACCTGTTTGGAGTGAGTTACGGCCAAAATACTGACTACTGTTTATATGGTCAAAATTCTGGGTTTTCATGTCATGCAATTCCGAGTTTGGTCATTCTTTTAGGTCACTTCTAGGCAAAATTTGGGCAACACTTCTACATAAAATTTGGCATATTTTGTGCCTAGTTTCACCTCCAATTAGCCTCATACCAATTGGGGTCACACAATTTAGGTTATAGCCCTAAATGCATACTGCCCTTATACAATTTTTCAATTACACAACCATTACACATTCAAAGCCCTAATCCTTAACTCCCATACTTGAATTCTAGAATTATAATGTACTAATATCATTTATCACATCTCATTATTGTCAATTGGAGCAGTATATACAAGTCCTCAATATACCAAATACAATCTTAATTCACAAAGTCAAAATCAACATAGTATACATGATTATACTTAACAATTACATATAATTCCAACCAATAATTTACTATACACTTCCATGAATCTATTAATCCCAATATTCAATAATTTAATTCATGGAGTTTAACACTCTTCTTAGTTCACCATGGCTGCCAAAATTAATACATAATAATAACTCATCAAAACCTCAAAATTTCTTCATCAATTTACTTATCTCAAGCTTCCCACAAACTTTATTTAAGAAAGAAAGGAATTTGAATACTTACCTATTATTGGAGCTTGTTAAATCTTCACCAAATCCTCTCCTTCTTACTGTCTATCTCTTTGCCATGTTGTGTAGACAACTTTTAATGAAGGAGGCTTGAAGTTTGGATGGTTGGATCATGGATGGCATGGAGCTCTAACTTTGGCCGGCTATGGAGTTTCCTTTGGAATTTTAATTCGGCAATGTTGAAGATGAAGGTTAGTGCTACCCTTCTTATCCACTAATGTTTAAATAGTCCACTTAGTGCTCCACTTAACCTTAATTAATCATTTAAATAATTCTAAGTTTTCTAATTATAATTAACACCCTAATTTCTCACTATTTACATTACATGTCAAGTTTCTTATTTTTATGGCATTTTTAAAATTTAATACTACTTATTTTTAATGAAAATTTAGGTCAAAAGTCAGCTCTTCGTGTCAAATGACCAAAATGCCCCTCTTCGGGTTGCATTTCTGATTTTTCGGTAACACTGATTTTTATCAGTTTCTTGAATTTTTCATTTTTCTTTGTACTAATTCATTGACATTTCTAATGTCAATTATACTTCAATAAGTCTTTAATTATGTCTCAAAACTTAATTTCGAGGGTTTCCCATGGTCCTGGGGTCGGCTATTGCCTGCGCCGTAATGTAACATCCTCCCTGTACGTGTTCTATATGTTTTGTGGCTCCGGTGACTTAATGTCAGTCCGGGCAAGTTAGAATGTCTGGAACTACACTTCGGTGATAGTGAACAGACATATAATGATGAAATAAATAAAAAGAAAATACAAGAAAAATTAAAGAAAAATAAAGAGAGAAAATGAAACTAAGTTAAACGAGCCAACACCATAGCGATGGGTGACTGCACCGGGAAGTTACGGCGAAAGCAATTGCCGACCCCAGGACTACGAAGAACCCTCGAAATTAAATTTCAAGACATAATTAAAGGTTTATTGAAATATAATAGACACTAGAAATATCAATGAAAATTAATAAATTAGTACAAAGAAAAAATAAAAAATCGAGAAACATACAAAAATTGGTGTTACCGAAAAAATTAGGAATATAATCCGAAGTGGGGCATTTTTATCATTTGACATTTAGAGTTGCCTTTTGACCTAAATATACATTAAAAATAAGTGGTGTTAAATTTTAAAAATCACATGAAAAATGAAATTATATATATAATGTAATTAAGGGAAATAAAGGGGGTATAATTAAAAATACTAAAACTTGATTATTATAATAATATTACCATTATTAGTGGGGGCATAAATACACATGTTAAGACAGATTTCTCCACTAACTAACTCATTTCCTTCAAGCTTCCAACAATGGCTGATTGATCACTCCCAATTCTCCATGGAAAATTTTCCATGCAAAGCTTAATTCTCTCCCATTTTTAACATAAAACCATAAATTCTCTTCATTAAACTTGGTCCACACATCTTAGGAAGGAGATAGGCAGCAAAAAGGAGGAGATTTAGTGAGGTTTTATAAAGCTAAAAAAAAAAGGTTAGTGTCCAATTTTCCTTCCTTGCTTAGTTAAACTTTGAATTAAGGTTATGGTGAGTTGAATTGTTGAGAAATTGGGAGAATTGGATCAGTATTTGATGGGCTCAAATTCGGCAGCCATGGAAGACTATGAGATTTACTTAATTCTACATGTAAATGAGGATTAGGCATGTTGATTTAAGTAAATAAATGTATTAGAGTTTATTGGCATGTGTGTGTTTGAAATGACAATTGAATTAAGGATTTGAAAATGGGACTTTGATACTTTGATAAACTGTCATGTTTGGCAGCCTATAATATTATGAAATTATATGTGAGTTTATATAATTTATTGATGAGATGTGAAATTGTGGGCAGCATGTGTAGTTGCCATGAAAGTGTATGTGCAATATTGGTGTTGAGGTATGTTGAATTTCGGTGGAAGTAAATGTTGAACTTTAATGGTGTATTGTGTGCATTGAGCACTTGAGTGTTCTACCCAAAATGCTTCGTTGGAATTGTGTACAATATATATAGATGTGCCATGATTGAATATTGAAGTATTAGGAGGAGGAGGATTGTCAAAATTGAAAGTGTAATTTTCAAATGCAGGTTGTGCGTGTTGGCATTACCTAAATTAGGTTATAAGTGCAAAACTGTGAACCCAATTGGTATGAAGCCAATGGGGGGTGAAACTAGACACCAAATAGACCAACTTTCATGTGAAATATAGCCAAAATTCTGCCTAGAAATTGACCTTAAAAATGACCAAATTCGAAATTGGTAAGTGCAGGCCCAGATTTTTGACCATATGAACAGTAGTTATTAAGATGACCATAACTCACTCAAAACAAGTCCAAATGACCTAAAATTTTTATCATTGATAGATTAGACATAAAGCTACAATTCTTATGATGACACCAAAGCCCAGAAATGGCCAGAACCAAGTCAAATAGCTTGCACAAGTTCGGGTACCAAAACTGCCAGAACTAAATGTGACCTAAAATTGACCAAATTTTGCACTAAAGGTACAATCTGTCCAACTTTAGTAAATTGACCATATCTTAGTCTATACAACTCAGAATGACTTGAAATTTCAGTCAAAAGTCAATAAGACATAGAGCTACAATTTTGCTTCTTTGACTAGAAGCTAAAAAATAACAGAAATAGGACATTAAGCTAGACCAATCTAGCACACTAAAACTGAAAATTTGACATTTGCATACAATGATGCTTGAAGTAATTTGGCATTGAATGCCAACTTGTAAAAATGATAAATTGCACTTTATTGGCAGCATATTGAATTAAAATTTGTGACATGATTGATGCTAGAATCAACTTATCCATATTACCTAAAAAGGTCAACATTTACATTGACTTGTGAATTACATGATAACTAGCAAACTCAATAAAATGAGTATTTAAACAATTAATTTGTAATGTGCCCTAGTTTGCCTAGTTGACTAGTTTGGATAGTTTGGCATGCCAATAGGATTCTGACAGCTGTTTTATAAATGGCTACATGCCATACTATGTTTTTACGGCTTATTATGCTGCATTGTGACTTTAATAGCCTACGGCTATACGTATTGTGTTATTATACTTGGCTTATCGTTGGATTGACAATATGGCTTTTTAGCCACACTGTTTGCACACCGGGAGACACTTTGTGACCGATGGTGTGACGGGCCGAGGTACTAGGTACCCAGTGCCAGTATATCCGTTTATCCAGTCTGGTCAGTGTATAGGCTACACAGGCAGTTAATTCAAGCATTATTAAATTCAAATAGCTAAATTCAGTTTATTGACATACAGCACCACCAAAATTAGCAAAAATGGAAGGTCAGCAAATAAAAGTAGAATCAACAACTGTAAAGAATATCGATGTCATAAATTCACAAACAATTCATTTACTTTATTTTAGTGTATATTTCTTTATATTTGGCACCACTAAACAAAATTGCTTAGTGCGTTGCTTTTGTAATGCGTAGGTATTGGAGACACAGCTGGGGAGCCCAGCAGACCTATGACCGGGTGAGACATCATATCTGCATAGGAGTCCAGAGTTATCTGTACAACACTGCATACATGGTAGGACTTAGGATCTTGTGTAATGACTATCAGTTGTATTTTGACATTTTGTTATGTAATATGTATAGATATCATAAAACTTTAAAGTTTGTAATAATTTGTATATATTAAACTCCTATGGATAGTTTTTTGATGAATGTAAAATATGATGGACTGTATTTTGAAATTATGAAATTGGGTGACTGAAAAATTAGTTGGATGGTTGAGATTATCATATTGAACTGTTTTTAACATGTTTAGAAGGAAATTTTGTCCGAAATACAGATGGCACATGCTAGATTTTTATTACCATTTTTGAAACACTGATTTTATTAAAGTATGAAAATAGTATTAGCATGATATGAATATTACATAAAAGACTTTTTAAAATCAAATTGAGTTCAGGAAATAAGTTGATTACAGACTAGGTGCACCGGCATGCCGTGTAGCACGCCTTGCTCAGCCATACTATAGACGGGCGAGGGGTGTTACATGTAACTTCCTCGTGCGGACTACGTAAAGTGAGGGCATTACAATTCTTTCCCTCTAAATAAAAATTTCATCCTCGAGATTTACCTGATGTATCTGTTACTTCCTTGCTTCCTTATTTCTTTGTATTGTTTCATCAATATCTAGGTTCGGCTCCTCTCTAGCCTTCATGGTATACACCCGTGGTGTCACCCTGACTTCGAGCCTTTCGACCATCTCAGAAATAGCCTTCTGTGAAATCTCAGTCATCTCTGCTCTGACTGCACCTTACTGGATACTGTGTCCCACCAATGATATGCATTATCTTGGAGTAAA
Organism: Hevea brasiliensis; assembly: GCF_030052815.1. Classification (NCBI taxonomy): domain Eukaryota; kingdom Viridiplantae; phylum Streptophyta; class Magnoliopsida; order Malpighiales; family Euphorbiaceae; genus Hevea; species Hevea brasiliensis. The sequence continues at coordinate 65,680,094 of NC_079499.1, read as the reverse complement.
GACATAGTACCCTCTAGGTTCTGTTCTGACTAATTCTCATACTTACTTTCCTATTTACTTCTCTTTCCATTCCACAAATTAACTTTAATTAGTTCATCTCTCGGTCTTATCTTCTTCCTTGATTCAATTCCTTGACTCAACTGTCGAGTCAAAATTTTAGCACCGCTTATCACCCCTAAGAAATCCACTATACCTCGGTATTACTCTGATTTGGCCCTCTAACCATTCTAGTCAACCCTTTTTCTAATATTTGTAACATTTCTTTGTTACATTTGAACCAGCTATTCAAATTTGCACTTCCACAACTCGTTTATCTACCAATATTCTATAATTTACTTCCTTTTGTACTGAACTATAACCTTTCGATATTCTAACTTTTGAGTTTTAAATCCCTAAGTAGGATTTCCAATCTCATTTCCAATCTGTCCTGGCATAACTATGCCAAAACAAATATCGTTAGTAACTATTCTCATCTGGATGTACTATCGAGTAGTATGTAGCTCTACACAATAATCTCAAGTCAGTACTGTAATCTGCAGCTTACAATGCAAACATCAAGAACATTGCATAGTTACTACAATACATTCCAATAGATCATACTTTCCTATATTTTATCCTTTTCGAATTCACTAATATCTGAAACTTATTCTGATTATAATATCCATTAATAATTACTAACTGTAACATCTTTACCCTCGTCTAGAGCAAGTCTATTACTATAACTTACTTTTAGGTCCTCTTGCCTTACATTAAGTAGGCTTGCCAATTAGCTTTATAATTTATGGTTTGTTAGAAAATACTTAGCTAAAAATTCTTTCAAAATTAATTTCAATCATACTTGTTATCATAGTTTTTATCCTAAGGGACTAGTCACTAATGCATCAAAATTTATTCCCCTGTAAAGGAATAGTAACAGAACATATAATTCTAACACTAGCATACAAATAAGTAGCGCTGGGATCAAAGAATAACTAATTTTTTTTTTTTAAATTGAGAACTTACCAGCAGTTACATCTGAAACTTCTGCTCTTTCTCCTTGGTGTATAGTGGACGCTCTGACTGATACACTACTATGTTCGGGTTGATTTGCTATGCTATGATTACGAGTACCAACTCTATTTCTATCTCGACCTCTACTGACTGTCTATGAACTTTGGAGAGCAGATGGAGGTGCTCTAGTACAATCTCTAACAAGGTGTTCATGTTCACCACAATTGTAACAGGCTCTAGTGGCTTTACGATAAATACCCCCATGTAGTTTGCCACAAGAGTTGCAGATACGAGGAGGATATGAACTTCTAGTTGTTCGACGACTAGACCTTGGTGGGGTTTGTGCTTGAGCTGAAGATTCGCCTGCCCTAAAGATTCGCCTTTATCAGATCCATAACCACTAGACTCTCCAGTGTTCTTCCTTTTTCCTAATTTACTATTTGACCTCTGACTCATAGGTCTCTCCCTCTTCTCTATTTCATTTTGCCCTTTTGGGGGTTGGGTTTGTGCTTTAGCTTGAGCTTGAGCTGACAAAGTATCAGCCATTTGTTGAAAGAAAGTGGCCATTTGCTAGGCCATTTGTGTAGTAATTTGTACAGGTAGGGCTGGTAAAGTCGAGCTTCTGACTCTCTAAGGGGCTGGGGCTTCACCTTGTACTTTCTCCATTACAGACTGTTCTATTGTCTCATTCTTCTCTTCCATATCTTTTCACAGGATTTTCTATTTCCTGTACAACCAGCACAAGGAGATTTCTCTCCATTAGTTCATATTTATGATGTAAATGTACTATATGTATCAAACATTTGAGCAGTTGTATTTACCAACAAAATTAATTCAATTTCATAATTCAAAATTTACTTTAAAACCATTGCTCTGATACCACTAAAACACGGTCTTTTGGTGGTGTTTAGGGGTACCTATCAGAGCACTTGCAGGCGTTACATATCGCCGTCCCTGCAAGCTCCTGGGCGGAGAGCCAAGCTTTGCCATAGTTCACGTGTGAGAGTTCCCAGGAATCATAGGCGTTACATATTGCCATCCCTACTTTGCTCTGATACCACTAAACATGTCACACCCTATTCCTCCATAAGATATAACATGATCCCGTAGTACACCTAATGAATTACCGTACTTCGCCTACCGGTAACCCATTAAATATACTATAAGGGATTTTAACTCAACTTTCGTGAAATTTAAATCATTGATTAAAATCTGGTATTATAAAAAAATTTTCAAAATTTCGACAGAGTGCCGACTGTATTTTGAGAAAATAGTTCTTCAAACCTGAAAAGAAAATACTCCCAATATGTTTTCTCAAATACAACTCAAATAAACTTCATTTCATCTCATAATTCAATCTCAATATTCAAATCATTTCGTTTTCAAACCAAACTCATCATAAAACAAACATTTCATTGATTACAAGACTCAAAAATTAATATTACAAAACTATACAGGTAAATGAAATCTCAAATTTATATTACAATAATTTTGTAATATCCTCACTTTAGCTAGTCCATACAGTCTACTGTTCCGATGACCAATGTTGGTCCGGACAGCTAGAACGTCCGGAAAAATATTTAAACTAAAGTGAGGAACCATAATTAACTCAAATATTAATAAGAAAAATTTAGGAAAAATTTTAGAAATAAAATATAACCAAGTTAAATGAGCCGGTGCCCCAGCGCTAGGTAACCTAGTGAGAAGTTACGGTTCTCGCAACTAGGAGCCCTAGACTCGGGAAAAAAATTATAAAATAATTATTGGGACTCCAGAGAAGGCTTATTGAGGTTTTTATGGCATTAGAATGCCAAAAAAATGCTTAGAAAAATTTTTCAATCGGTACAGACAATTTTGGCCCATTAAGCCAAACGGAGGGCAGTTTGGTCATTTCATCTTTAGAGATGATTTTTGGCCAACTTGTCCAGTTAATGTAACACCCCTATTTGTATAGCCTGGTATATTTCACTATTTCGGCGACCGGTGTCGGTCCGGACAATTAAGGGGATTAGAACCACACTTAAGATAACTAGAGAAGCCATAAATACAAAAAATTTAGTAATTGCCAATTAGTTAAGTATAAATAAGAAAAACATAACATAAGAAGTTAAACCAGCCAAGAGTGACAGCGATGGGTGACCGTCTCGGGAACGACTGCGAAGCCATTTTAAACTCAAATTTCGAACTGTAAAATGTGATGCTGCGGTCCTTAAGACCATTACGAACACAGTGGAAAAAAGAAAATCATGAAAAAGAACTATTAAGCCAGTCAAATAATTAGGTCAGAGAGCCGAAAGAAATACTGAATTATTTGCAAACCGGGATGAACCGGCGAGGGGCAATTTGGTCAATTGACCCCGAGAGCTGACTCCTGACCTAACTGTCAAATAAAATCGGAGAAAAGAAAATTTTGGAATCGAGAATTAAATTAAAGAACTAATAGAAAAATAAATAGAAAAAAAAAAGAAAATGGAAAAGTCAAAAGGTGATGACATCATGCATGACCTCATGCATGATGCCATAAAAATGATACTTAATATATTTACTTAATTGGAGTTTTTGGGTCTTCCATAAGTAAATAAAAGAAAAGAAAAGAAAAACAAAAATCATTGTCTTCCTTATCCCAAACAAGCCTCCCACTTCTCTCTCCCTTAGCTCTCTCTCTCAAACTCCATTGAAGCTCCCAATTTAAGCTTCATACACTCCAATTTAACCATAAATTCCCCTAAAGTCCTTAAGTAAATCTTACCCCTAGACCTAGATAAACACTTTGGGAGCAAGAAGGAAAAGAAAACTTGGAGAACTGAAGAATTAGGAAATCTACAAATTGAGGTAAGTGCAATTTCAAGTTTAGATTCTTATTGAATTCATGAATTTAAGTTTATGTGTGATGAAATTGCATTAGAAATAAAGGAAACCATGCTTAAATAAGGGAAGAGAGAATGTGGCAGCATGGAACCCTAAGGTTTTGATGGTATTTAGTTAGGTTAAACATGAAATCTTGGTGAATATATGTTATATATGTGAATTGTATATTTAGATTACATGAATTGTGAAAATTGAACAAACTTAGGGTTTTGGACATTAGGGTTTAGAGACCAAAAATGTGAGAAACTTGTAAATAGTGTCTTTGACCTAATGTGAAGTGAGAAATGGTCATTTTTTACCTAATTAACTGTGTTAGAAGTGTTGGAATTAAAGTCAAATTCGGAGGGAGTGTGGTTATGCTGCTGCAACATGACCAAGTCAACTTTGAGGGACCAAAAATGAAATTTTACAAGTCCAATTGGAATGAGACCAATTGAGAATGAAAATAGGCACTAAATGACACAATTTTCATTTTGGAAGCATGCCCAAAAAGTGACTAAACTCTAGTTAACAAATTGACCAAAGTTGGAAAATTGCAGGCTGCCCTGCACAAACTGACCAAATAAACAATGTTTGTTCATTTGGTCATAACTCAAGCTAGGCAGGTCAAAATGACCTGAAATTTTACTAGTGGTTGGATGAGATATAGACCTAAAACTTTCATGAAGAATACAAACTCAAATTATGCCATTAACCCAATCAAATTACTGAGCAAAATTGAATCACTGAATTTGCAGAACTGCAGATTTATCATATGAACAGTAAAGTTTCAATGGCTATAACTCTCAGTAGAAAACTCTGATTCAGGTGATTCTTGAACCGATGGAAACTAAGGAATAGTATAACATTTCATATGAAGAAAATTAGACCAAATTATGGACTTAACTTGATCAAATTGCTGAACGAAGTTGGATCAATAATCTGCCAGAACTAAAATCTATAGCATGAACAGTAATCATAATTTGGATATAACTTGAGCTACAAAACTCCAATTGGAGTGATTCAGAAAAGAAAATAAACTTAAGACAATAGGGAACATTTTCTATGAAGGAAGTTTTATCAAATTCCAACAGAAAAGTGACCAATGGAACAGTGCAACCTTAGACACCAAAACTGAAAATTTGGCAATTTTGCCTAAAAGACCTAAGTTTTGAGAAAATGACCAAAACAAACAAGTTTGGTGACCAAAATGTGGTATGTGGGTGAAGTTGGAATTCCCATACCTATTAAACCTTAGAAAGTCAACAATTTCACTTGAATAGTGTAGTGAATAATAACCCGAAACACAAAAATTTCAAGAACGTCGAGTTTAGCACATTAGAGCTAGGTAAAAGTTAAGTTAAATTTATTTTTGGATTTATGCTAAGTTATGGTACTGAAACACTGTGAAACTGTGTGTTTTAGCTAAAAAAGACTTGGAAGGTTTGAGAGACTGAGTCAAGGCCTAGAGGTGACTCACGTCAGGTTTGTGCACAATAAACCTTATTTGAGCCTTTTGTCATTGAAAAATTGATTTAGTGTGATTTATAAAAATTTGAAGTTAATTATGAATTGTGTTGCCATTTTGTGAATGAAATTATGACTTTGGAAATTTATTGAATTTCTCACGAATCATTTGAATAAAATGTTTGAAATTGATTTTTGATTCATACTTAGCATGACAGTATCTTATTATTCCTCCTCCATTTATGGGGTGAGATCGGTTATCTTTCCTCCCTCTCTGGTTTACCAGTTAAGGTTGTAGATCGGATGAGTACTCATTAGCTAGCTAGCCACCTCCCTTATTGATTTCGATTAGTGGGGTTGTAAATTGCTTTGTCATGGTGTACAACGCGGCATTGATCGGAAATTTTGTGTCATGGTTTAAGTTGTGTATGAATTGGCAACAATGTGTTCTTAAATTATTTGACTAAACTGTGTTATTATGAGTTTTGATAATTTGTGAAATGTGATTGAGAAATATTTAAATTGTGTTTTAGCAATGAATGATTTATGTATTGTATTTAAAATTTTTATTGTGCACCACTGAGTATTTTTATACTCAGCGATAGCTTGTTTTGTTGTCGCAGATAAGAGCAAGGAGAAAGTAGCAGAGTGAGCTGCTATCAATATTAAAGATTCCATTGATCTTTTTATACGGGTATTGTTTTATACCCTTGTAGCTATTTTGATGTAAATATTGTGATGTTGTATGTATCAATGTAAAGTGAGCAGTTGTATAAGAAATTGTAATAATTTTATTTTTGGATTGTATATCTGTAAATTTAATTTGTGCATACAACATTGATGGAATAATATAAAATAGTTTGTTTTGAGAATTTTGAGATGACAAATTTTGGATTAAATTATCGAATTGATTTGAGATGTGTTGACTTGAGAATATTTGGTGGTTGGGAGTTATGAAAAATTTATTAGAAGTGCTTTTTACAAGTTTTTGAAGAACTGTTTTCTCAAAATACAGACGGCACTCTGCCGAAATTTTTATAAAATTTGCGGAGAAAAAAAAATGGACAAAATTTTTACTAGTATTTAAGCTTTGAATATATGATTTTAATTCCTACCAAAATGCTCACCACTTCCAAAATGTACGAAAATAGTTTTAAAATCCCTTGTAGGGTGCTTAATGAGTTATCAGTAAGTGAAGTTCGGTAGTTCATTAGGTAGTCTACGGGATCATGTTATGCCTTATAGAGGGGTAAGGTGTGACAGTTAAATAAATAATTTATATAACATAAAATATGATTAAATATTATTAAAATTTTGATTGAAATTAATTAGACAAGAAATGGAGAGAAAATGAAAGAAAATGGCATTATGACATTATAGTGATGTCATTAAAGTTTTCCCAAACAACCCAATGTGGACACATGGCATAAACTTATTTAAAAGAGACAAATAGGCTGGAAAAATGAAACAAAAATCAGATTTCTCTTCTCTTCATCTTCCTTGCCGTGAACCTCCTCCATAGCCAAACCATTTTCAAGCTTTCAAAGCTTGATTTTCACTCACTTCTACCCAACAAAACCCTAACCTAGCAACACAAAAAAGTGTTCTTGTATCTTAGAGATTCTTTTGGGAACAAAAAGAAAAGGAAAACAAGAATTCTAGCAAGTGGGAAATCTCACTCCATAGAGGTTAGTGACCTAAACCTTGAATTTCACTTTAAATTCATGTTTAAGAACTATAAATGTGTGCAAATGACAAAGAAAATTGATGAAATACTATCGCTATGCTAACCCTAAATTTAGGCAGCCTTGGTTAGGGAATGATTGTGATGAGTTTTATGGAGTTAACATGCTTATATGGCTGCCCACAATATGTATCTACTAAGTGGATTGATGAAATAAAATGAAAATGCATGGGTTGTAATGTTTGAGTTAGGGTTTGGGGTGGAAAAATGGGACTTTGACCATATGATGATGAAAATAGGTTTTAATGGTCAATTAGTGACCATTTGGTTCAGTTTGAATCAAAAATGAGGTGAATTGTGTAGTGGGATTTGAGGTTGGTGTGGCTGCCCATGGTGACCTGCAGAATTGGATATGAATCCAACAGGTTTGGGCAGCAATAACTTGAATTGTAGAGGTTCAATTGGTGCAAGGCCAATTGGACATGAAACTAGACACATAATAGCACAACTTTGGTGAAGAAACCATGCCCAGAAAACCAAAATAAGTTGACCAAAAGTTTGCCCTAATCCGGGTGACCTGCAGTCTGCGTGGGCAAAATGACCAAATGAACAGTGTTTGGTCATTTGGCCATAACTCAGTGTAGAAAGGTCCAATTGACCTGAAATTTTACTAGAAATAAGCTGAGATATAGACTTTCATGAAGAAACCTAACTCAAATTATGACCAGAACATATTCAAAAGGTGAGTTGCAGTCACTGTTCCTAACACTGTAGATTTGGTCAGTCCAGAAATTCTGGACAAAATTTCAATCTGGCCAGTTGTGGTTTTTGGGCCATAACTAGAGTTACAAAACTCCAAATGGAGTGATTCGAAAAAAGAAATGCAACTAGACAAAATAAGGAACAACTTTCATGTTGATCAGTTTGCCAAATTCCCACTACAAAAGTGTCTAATGGAATAGTAAAACAAAGCATGAAAACTGAAAATTCTGTCCAATTAACATTAGGCTTAGAAATAGTATTGGCAACCAATACTAACAAGTTTTAAATGCAAAATGTGGTATGTTGATGATATTTAAACCAATATACCTATTGTCAATGCAAAAGTCAACATTTTGGTTGACCAATGAAATGAATAATAGCCATAAAATTTCAATTTCAAAGAATTACATAAATTAAAAGTGTTAAATGCTCTAATAGGCCTAATGTGATTGGTTTGGATAGGTTGGCATGCCAATAGAGTTCTGTTAGCAGTACTGCATATGGCTGCATGCCATTCTGTGTTTCATGGCTTCCCATGCCATTCTGTGACATAGTAGCCTTTGGCTATGTTATTTGAGTTGATATACTTAGGTTTTAACCCTATTAGCTATTCTGTTGCACACCGGGAGACACAATGTGACCAATGGTGTGATGGTCCGAGGTACTTAGTACCCAGTGCCAGTGTACCCGTTTATCCAGTCCATTCGACTAGTATAGGTTACTCGGGCAATGTTAATAAATCTTACCAAACTTAAATCGAATAATACTGTAATGAATATCAGAAATTAAGTCTACCCAGAAATGTAAACGTACATTCTGCATAATTATTTTTATTATATTTTATTTTATTTTATATTGTCACCACTAAGCAGAATTGCTTAGCACGTCGCTTTTGCCACGCGCAGGTACTGGAGACCTAGCTGGGGAGCCCAGCAGACATCAGACCGAGTGAGCTTTCAGATTTGCATCCGGAGTCCAAAGTCATCTCACATCTGCAGTGCACATGGTAGGACATTAGGACTGGGGAGTAGCATTTTGTATTTTGTATTTTGTATTAGTTGGATTGTAACTATAAACTCTTGAAATTATGTAATAATGTAAATATATGAAATTTCAGGTTATTGAAATTTTCTGTATAATGTATGTTGATAAATGAAATATTGAGAAATATTTCTGAATATGCTTCAAGTGGTGATATGAATAGAAATATTTTGAGAATAGTATTGAGATTTTGAAATTGATTTGAAATGTGTACAATGGAGTTTGGATTTGGAAAATTATATTGGAAGTATTTTTAAACAGGTTCAAAAGAACTGTTTTTCCAATTTATAGCCGGCACTCTGCCGGATTTTTTATAAAATTTGCGAAAAAATTTAGATTTATCAAAATTTGAAAATAAATGAATTAAAAGGGATAAATTTTAATTGAAACATGAATTAGTGCTCCGGCACACTGAGTGGCATATCTTGCTTGGCTACACTATAGACAGGTAAGGGGCGTCACAGTTAGTGGTATCAGAGCATCGGTTTAGGCGTTTCTGGGCCTAGATAGAGTGCATACCATTGCATTGCATTTGTTAGTGTTGAGGTGACGCTGATGCAGATTTATTTGTTTTCTTATTTTGAATAGGATATGGATCCTGCTTCGCAAAGAGCAGTTGAAGAAGAGGTGGAGAGTCGCGCTCCACCAAGAGCTAAATCTGGGGGCAGGGGAGAATCTGCTCCACCAGCAGCTGAGGCACCTGCCCAACCTCAGTTTGCTTTATTTCAGCAAATGACTGAATTCTACTGGCAAATGATGGGGGTAATACCACCACCATAACCACAGCCACAACCTCCACCAACACCACAGAAATCTCATTTAGAGAAATTGAGAAAGCATGGGGCTGTAGACTTCTTTGGGAAGAGGAAGGATGATCCCATGACCGTAGAAAACTAGTTGGATAGAACCATCAGTGTTGAACAGCCTAAACCGCACTCGAGCGTAACTGGTGGGTGCTGTGTCCCTACTTCAGGATGATGCATATCAGTGGTGGGACACAGTAACCAGTGAGGTGCAACCTGAACGGATCACTTGGGAATTCTTCCTCACAGAGTTCAGAAAGAAATATATTAGCAAGGTGTATTTAGAAGAGCAAAGAAGAGAATTTATCAGTCTGAGACAGAGGCAATTGTCAGTGGTTGAGTATGAACGTGAGTTTGTTAGATAGTCCCTATAGAGGCAGAGAGGTGCAGATGGTTTGAAGAAGGGCTCAATGACAACATCAAAGTCATGATCACAGCATTGGAGATCACAGATTTTGCTAAACTAGTAGATGCTGCATCAAAAGTGGAAAGGGTCAGAATAAATAAACAAAATAGAAGGGAAAGACAGCAGAAGAGGGGTCCGGGTTAGTCCAGTGCATTTTTTGCTCCCAGTAAGAAGAGTAAGGGTCCTCCTGCTTAGAGTTCAGGACCACCACAGTGGTCGTGGTCACCTCGTGGGCCTGCACCACAATTCACACCTAGGAGAGGCCAGTCCACATCATCAATGGGCAGCTCTCCAGGGACGGTGTTTAGGGGACCAGCCCAAGACCTTCTCGATCACAAGATCGGAAGTGGCATAAGGGGGACTGTTGGCGAGTGACCGGTGCATGCTTACGGTGTGGATCTACAGAACATCAAATCAAGAATTGTCCAAAGAGGACTACTACAGTTGCTCCAACACAAGCTGACAGACCAGCTCCTGTACCACAAAGGAGTAAGAAACCTGGTAAATCTGACGCAGCTGGTCCATCACTGAGGCCTGCATCCTAGTCAGCTGAGAGGCCAGACACTAGAATACCTGCCAGGGCCTATGCCATTAGAGCTCAAGAGGAGCAAGATGCCCCGGATGTCATCAGGGGTACATTTTCCCTCTACAATACTTCTGTGCATGCATTGGTGGATCCAGAATCCACTCATTCCTACATTTGCATCAAACTACCTATAGATAGGGGAGTTCCAGTAGAAAAGAGTGATCAAGATATTCTAGTCACAAATCCAATAGGCCACAGTGTGGTAGTGAATAAGGTGTATAAAGGTTGCCCGTTAAGGATTCAGGGGTTTGAATTCTTGGCAAACCTAATTGAATTGCCCTTCCACGAGTTTGACGTGATTTTTAGAATGGACTGGTTGTCACATCATCAGGCAATAGTTGATTGCAAAGAGAATTTCTCTGAAAACTTTTAAGGGTAATGAGATTACTATTGTGGGTGAAAGGACAAATTTCTTGTCCAATGTTATCTCAGCCATAATTGCAAGAAGATTGATGAGAAAAGGCTGTGAAGCTTACCTAGCACACGTGGTTGATACTAGGCAGGCTAAGCCAAACTTGTGTGATATACCTACAGTAAGAGACTTCCCAAATGTATTTCCTTAAGAGTTGCCTGGTTTACCACCAGAAAGGGAAGTTGAGTTTGCTATTGAGGTAATGCCGGGTACAACACCCATTTCAATTGCTCCTTATAGGATGGCACCCACTGAATTGAAGGACTTGAAAACTCAATTGTAGGAGTTACTCAATAAGAGGTTCATACGCCCCAGTGTATCACCATGGGGAGCTCCGGTGCTGATTGTGAAAAATAAGGATGGAACTTTGAGATTGTGTATTGATTACTGGTAGTTGAACAAAGTAACTGTGAAGAATAAATATCCGTTGCCCAGAATTAACGATCTGTTTGATCAGTTGAAGGGAGCCGGTGTATTTTCAAAAATTGATCTCGATCGTATCATCGCTGAGGGTAAAGGATGCAGATGTGTCAAAATCGCATTCGTAACCCGGTATGGGCACTATGAATTTCTAGTGATGCCGTTTGGGTTAACAAATGCACCAGCAGCATTTATAGACCTTATGAACCGTATCTTCCATCCATACTTAGATTGGTTTGTAGTGGTCTTTATTGATGATATTCTGGTGTATTCCAAGACCAGGGAAGAACATGATGAACATTTGAGGATTGTTCTGCAAACCCTACGAGAAAAGAAGTCAGATGCTAAGTCATCCAAATGTGACTTCTGGATGAGTGAGATCTCTCTCCTTGGACACATAGTATCAACAGAGGGGATTAGAGTAGATCCCAAAAAGATAGAAGCAGTGATGGAATGGAAGCCTCTTAGAAATACAACTGAGGTTAGAAGTTTCTTAGGGCAAGTTGGGTATTACAGAAGATCTGTGAAGGGGTTTTCTCATATAGCTGCTACAATGACCAAGTTGTTGCACAAGAATGTGAAATTTGGCTGGAACGACAAGTGCCAAGCCGCTTTGAGAGGTCAAGGCTATGTTGACAAAAGCACCAAGTGTTAACACAAACAAAGGTCGAGAAAGAACTTTGTGGTCTATAGTGATGCCTCGCATAATGGGCTAGGGTGTGTATTGATGCAACAGGGGAAAGTGGTCGCCTATGCTTCTAGGTAGTTAAGGCCACATGAACAGAACTACCCTACTCATGATCTGGAGTTAGCAGCAATTATCTTCGCACTGAAGATATGGAGGCATTATTTATATGGCGAAAAATGCTACATCTATACAGACCACAAGAGTCTAAAATATTAGCCAACCCAGAAGGAACTCAATCTTAGACAGAGGCGATGGATTGAGTTCCTAAAGGACTATGATTGTGTGATAGATTATCATCCTGGGAAGGCAAATGTAGTTGCTGATGCTTTGAGCAGAAAGTCCATTACAGCTTTAAGATCACTAAATGCTTGTCTGTTCTTAGCTCAAGATGGAGCTATTTTGGCTGAGTTGCAAGTGAGGTTAACCCTGCTATAGCAAATACAAGATGGGCAGAGGGCAGATGAAAAATTAATAACCATTGTGGGTAAAATTCCAGAAGGAAAGGAAACTGAGTATGAGGTGAAAGCAGATGGGTGTCTGTATTACAGAGGAAGAGTGTGTGTACCAGATGATGGGGAACTGAAGACTAGTATTCTGAAAGAAGCACACACTAGTGTTTATGATATGCACCCGGGAAGCACGAAAATGTATAATGATTTGAAGCCTCATTATTGGTGGCCTGGTATGAAGAGGGATATAGCTGACTATGTGACTAAGTGTTTGACATGTCAGCAAGTTAAAGCAGAACATCAAGTTCCATCAGGATTGCTACAGCCTATAAGCATACCTGAATGGAAATGGGACTAGGTCACTATGGATTTTGTTAGTGGTCTACCTCTCACCCAAAGGAAGCCTGATGCAGTGTGGGTGATAGTGGATAGATTGATGAAGTCAGCACATTTTACGCGATTAGGGTGACTACTCCTTTGGAGAAGCTAGCAGAATTGTATATCAGTGAGATAGTTAGACTGCATGGAATCCCAATTTCCATCATATCTGACCTAGACCCAAGGTTTACATCGAGATTCTGGAAAAAGTTACAAGAAGCCTTGGGCACACAACTCCTCTTTAGCACGACTTTTCATCCCAAGACGGATGGACAGTCAGAACGAGTAATCCAGGTAAACCTAAGAACTAATTGAATTTTTGCAATTAATAAATTGAAATGATAGTAACAATGTGAATTATGTGATAGATCCTGGAGGATATGCTAAGGAGTTGTGTCATTGAGTTTGAGGGGAGTTGGGATAGATACCTCCCACTGGCAGAATTCGCATGTAACAATAGCTACCAAGCTAGCATTCAAATGGCTTCGTATGAAGCATTGTATGGGACGAAATGTAGAATCCCAGTGTGTTAGACTGAATTGGGCGAAGATAAGCTGGTAGGACCAGACCTGGTGAAACAGACTGAGGAGAAAGTGAAGATAATCAAAGCTAACCTGAAGGTTGCCTCAGATAGACAGAAATCTTATGCCGACTTGAAGAGAAAAGAGATAGAGTATGCAGTTGGCGATAAAGTGTTTCTCAAAGTCTCACCGTGGAAGAAAGTACTGCGGTTTGAGAGGAAGGGCAAGTTAAGCCCTAGGTTCATTGGTCCATATGAAGTCATTGAACATGTAGGACCAGTGGCCTATCGGCTAGCTTTACCACCAGAACTGGATAAAATTCATAATGTATTCCATGTTTCTATGCTGAGGAGATATCGCTCAGACCCTTCACATGTCATTTCCATGGAAGAGATTGAAATCCAACCGGACTTGACGTATACAGAAGAACCTATACAAATCATAGCTCGGGAAGTGAAGAAACTGAGAAATAAATAAATTTCACTGGTAAAAGTGCTTTGGAGGCACCACAACACTGAAGAAGCAACTTGGAAAAGTGAAGAGATGATGAAGCAATAGTTCCCTTAACTGTTTGCATCAGGTAAATTTCGAGGATGAAATTTTTCTTAGAGGGGAAGAGTTGTAACATCCTCACTTTAGCTAGTCCGCAGATCTCTTTGTTCGGTGACCAATATCGGTCCTGACTAAAACGTCCGGAAAAATATTTAAACTAAAGTGAGGAACCATAATTAACTCAAATATTAATAAGAAAAATTTAGGAAAAATTTTAGAAATAAGATACAATCAAGTTAAATGAGCCGGTGCCCTAGCGATGGGTAACCTAGTAAGAAGTTGCGGTTCTCGCAACTAGAGCCCTAGACCAGAGGAAAAATTATAAAATAATTATTAGGACTCCAGAGAAGGGTTATTGAGGTTCTTATGGCATTAGAATACCAAGGAAATGCTTAGAAAAATTTTTCAATTTGTATAGACAATTTTAGCCCATTAAGCCAAACGGAGGGCATTTTGGTCATTTCGTCTTCAGAGATGATTTTTTGCCAACTTGCTCAGTAAAATAAATAATTTATATAACATAAAATATGATTAAATATTGTTAAAATTTAATTGAAATTAATTAGACAAGAAATAGAGAGAAAATGAAAGAAAATGGCATTATGACATCATAGTGATGTCATTAAAGTTTTCCCAACCAACCCAATGTGGACACTTGGCATAAACTTATTTAAAAGACACAATGACCTTATGAACCGTATCTTCCATCCATACTTACATTGGTTTGTAGTGGTCTTTATTGATGATATTCTGGTGTATTCCAAGACCAGGGAAGAACATGATGAACATTTGAGGATTGTTCTGCAAACCCTACGAGAAAAGAAGCTGTATGCTAAGCTGTCCAAATGTGACTTCTGGATGAGTGAGATCTCTTTCCTTGGACACATAGTATCAACAGAGGGGATTAGAGTAGATCCCAAAAAGATAGAAGCAGTGATGGAATGGAAGCCTCTTAGAAATACAACTGAGGTTAGAAGTTTCTTAGGGCAAGTTGGGTATTACAGAAGATCTGTGAAGGGGTTTTCTCATATAGCTGCTACAATGACCAAGTTGTTGCACAAGAATGTGAAATTTGGCTGGAACGACAAGTGCCAAGCCAGTTTTGAGAGGCTGAAGGCTATGTTGACAAAAGCACCAGTGTTAACACAGCCAGTGTCGGGAAAGAACTTTGTGGTCTATAGTGATGCCTCGCATAATGGGCTAGGGTGTGTATTGATGCAACAGGGGAAAGTGGTCGCCTATGCTTCTAGGTAGTTAAGGCCACATGAACAGAACTACCCTACTCATGATCTGGAGTTAGCAGCAATTATCTTCGCACTGAAGATATGGAGGCATTATTTATATGGTGAAAAATGCTACATCTATACAGACCACAAGAGTCTAAAATATTTGCCAACCCAGAAGGAACTCAATCTTAGACAGAGGCGATGGATTGAGTTCCTAAAGGACTATGATTGTGTGATAGATTATCATCCTGGGAAGGCAAATGTAGTTGCTGATGCTTTGAGCAGAAAGTCCATTACAGCTTTAAGATCACTAAATGCTTGTCTGTCCTTAGCTCAAGATGGAGCTATTTTGGCTGAGTTGCAAGTGTGGTTAACCCTGCTACAGCAAATACAAGATGGGCAGAGGGCAGATGAAAAATTAATAACCATTGTGGGTACAATTCCAGAAGAAAAGGAAACTGAGTATGATGTGAAAGCAGATGGGTGTCTGTATTACAGAGGAAGAGTGTGTGTACCAGATGATGGGGAACTGAAGACTAGTATTCTGAAAGAAGCACACACTAGTGTTTATGATATGCACCCGGGAAGCACGAAAATGTATAATGATTTGAAGCCTCATTATTGGTGGCCTGGTATGAAGAGGGATATAGCTGACTATGTGACTAAGTGTTTGACATGTCAGCAAGTTAAAGCAGAACATCAAGTTCCATCAGGATTGCTACAGCCTATAAGCATACCTGAATGGAAATGGGACTAGGTCACTATGGATTTTGTTAGTGGTCTACCTCTCACCCAAAGGAAGCCTGATGCAGTGTGGGTGATAGTGGATAGATTGATGAAGTCAGCACATTTTCTGCCAGTTAGGACTGACTACTCACTGGAGAAGCTAGCAGAATTGTATATCAGTGAGATAGTTAGACTGCATGGAATCCCAATTTCCATCATATCTGACCTAGACCCAAGGTTTACATCGAGATTCTGGAAAAAGTTGTAAGAAGCCTTGGGCACACAACTCCTCTTTAGCACGACTTTTCATCCCAAGACGGATGGACAGTCAGAACGAGTAATCCAGGTAAACCTAAGAACTAATTGAATTTTTGCAATTAATAAATTGAAATGATAGTAACAATGTGAATTATGTGATAGATCCTGGAGGATATGCTAAGGAGTTGTGTCATTGAGTTTGAGGGGAGTTGGGATAGATACCTCCCACTGGCAGAATTCGCATGTAACAATAGCTACCAAGCTAGCATTCAAATGGCTTCGTATGAAGCATTGTATGGGACGAAATGTAGAATCCCAGTGTGTTAGACTGAATTGGGCGAAGATAAGCTGGTAGGACCAGACCTAGTGAAACAGACTGAGGAGAAAGTGAAGATAATCAAAGCTAACCTGAAGGTTGCCTCAGATAGACAGAAATCTTATGCCGACTTGAAGAGAAAAGAGATAGAGTATGCAGTTGGCGATAAAGTGTTTCTCAAAGTCTCACCGTGGAAGAAAGTACTGCGGTTTGAGAGGAAGGGCAAGTTAAGCCCTAGGTTCATTGGTCCATATGAAGTCATTGAACATGTAGGACCAGTGGCCTATCGGCTAGCTTTACCACCGTAATCGATAAAATTCATAATGTATTCCATGTTTCTATGCTGAGGAGATATCGCTCAGACCCTTCACATGTCATTTCCATGGAAGAGATTGAAATCCAACCGGACTTGACGTATACAGAAGAACCTATACAAATCATAGCTCGGGAAGTGAAGAAACTGAGAAATAAATAAATTTCACTGGTAAAAGTGCTTTGGAGGCACCAAAACACTGAAGAAGCAACTTGGAAAAGTGAAGAGATGATGAAGCAATAGTTCCCTTAACTGTTTGCATCAGGTAAATTTCGAGGATGAAATTTTTCTTAGAGGGGAAGAGTTGTAACATCCTCACTTTAGCTAGTCCGTACAGTCTACTGTTCCGGTGACCAATATCGGTCCGGACAGCTAGAACGTCCGGAAAAATATTTAAACTAAAGTGAGGAACCATAATTAACTCAAATATTAATAAGAAAAATTTAGGAAAAATTTTAGAAATAAGATACAATCAAGTTAAATGAGCCGGTGCCCTAGCGATGGGTAACCTAGTGAGAAGTTGCGGTTCTCGCAACTAGAGCCCTAGACCAGAGGAAAAATTATAAAATAATTATTAGGACTCCAGAGAAGGGTTATTGAGGTTCTTATGGCATTAGAATACCAAGGAAATGCTTAGAAAAATTTTTCAATTTGTATAGACAATTTTAGCCCATTAAGCCAAACGGAGGGCATTTTGGTCATTTCGTCTTCAGAGATGATTTTTTGCCAACTTGCTCAGTTAAATAAATAATTTATATAACATAAAATATGATTAAATATTGTTAAAATTTAATTGAAATTAATTAGACAAGAAATAGAGAGAAAATGAAAGAAAATGGCATTATGACATCATAGTGATGTCATTAAAGTTTTCCCAACCAACCCAATGTGGACACATGGCATAAACTTATTTAAAAGAGACAAATGGGCTGAAAAAATGAAACAAAAATCAGATTTCTCTTCTCTTCATCTTCCTTGCCGTGAACCTCCTCCATAGCTAAACCATTTTCAAGCTTTCAAAGCTTGATTTTTACTCACTTCTACCCAACAAAACCCTAACCTAGCAACACAAAAAAGTGTTCTTGCATCTTGAAGATTCTTTTGGGAATAAAAAGAAAAGGAAAACAAGAATTCTAGCAAGTGGGAAATCTCACGCCATAGAGGTTAGTGACCTAAACCTTGAATTTCACTTTAAATTCATGTTTAAGAACTATAAATGTGTGCAAATGACAAAGAGAATTGATAAAATACCATTGGTATGCTAACCCTAAATTTAGGAAGCCTTGGCTAGAGAATGATTATGATGAGCTTTATGGAGTTAACATGTGTGACACCCGTTACCCGTGTACAGTATACCCGAGTAAGTAATGCCACACGATGTACTGGCACACTCTAATATACCTTACTTAATTTGTGTCATGCTTTTGAAGTGAATTTATGAAATATGATTTATTTTAACCATTTATCAAAAGTATTATTCATTTGAGGTTCCGAAGATTTTAAGGAAAATCCGGCGGAGTACCGGCTAAAAATGGAGAAAACAGTTCTTCGGAACCTGTTAAAAACACTTCCAATATACAATTTCATTCATTCTCAACTCCAATATCATCAATAAAACTCAATATCAATATCTCAATAATTTGTCAATTTCTGGTCTCAACACCCTTTTCATTTCTCAAAACATCCCTTTCTCAGGGTTCTCATATATAAACAACCATTAAATACTCAAATTAATACCATGCATGACCATAAATCTTTATTATTTACATGAACCTCAAAATACATTACATAAATCCCAAATACATATAAGAAAATAAAAAGTTAATTACAAAATGACAAAATGACATCTAGTGTCCTACCAATGCACTGCAGGTGACGAGGTGACACGGACACTGAGCAGAACTGCCGGATGGACTCACCCAGTCTGTGGTCTACTGGGCTCGCGATCGGGATCTCCAGTACCTACGCGTGGCAAAAGCAACGCTCTAAGCAATAATGCTTAGTGGTGCAATAATATAATAAAAGAAAATAGCAAGAAAATAAATGTGTATAAAATGTGTATGCTTTCTTTGTTTGGTATTGATATATTCATTGTTTCATTAATGTTGTTCACTTTTATTCATTTGGTTGCCCTAAGTAACCTACACTAGATGACTGGATCGATAATGTAACCGCACTGGGTATCTAGTACCTCGGGCCATCACACCATCGGTCACATATGCATCTCCCGTTGTGCAACAGAACAGCTACCAAGCTGTAAATAATCTCAGGCACAAGGCCAAAGCTCAATACAAGGTCAGAATGGCTAAAAGCCATGAAATCACGGAATGGCATATTGCCATGTGCAGTACTGCTAACTGAACCCTATTGGCATGCCAAACTATCCAAACCAATCATGTTAGGTATACTAGGGCATTTGAAACTTTTAAATTCTTCAATTTGTGAATTTCAAATTTTTGGTGTCACTATTCATCATTGGTCAACAAAAATGTTGACTCTTAGAATAAAAATGTGTACATTGACTTTGGCACTCCCAACATACCACATTTGGTGTTTAAAACTTGTTGGCATTAAGTGTTAATACCATTTCAAAGTGTAAACCCACACAAGCAGAATTTTCAGTTTTGGTGAGTCAACTTCAGTGTTCCATTGGACACTGTTACTGTTGGAATTTGAAGAAATGTAAAACATGAAAGTTGTTCCTTATTTTGTCTAGTTGAATTTCCTTTTTTAAATCACTCCATTTGGAGTTTTTTAGCTTCAGATATGGCCCAAAAACCCAAGCTGGCCGGATTGCCAAATCTGCAGATTTACCATATCTACAGTGCATGAACAGTAACTAGAGTCACTTGGTTGGATGGGTTCTGGCCATAATTTGGGGTAGGTTCCTTCATGAAAGTTGTTTGTCTATGTCTTAACTTGTTTCTGTAAAAATTTCAGGCCAATTGACCAAATATACAGTGAGTTATGGCCAAATGAACAGTTACTGTTCATTTGGTCAATTCTGCAGAATTCAGTGCAGGGTATCCGGATTGGGGCCAAGTTTTGGTCCTCTTGCTTTGGTCTTTTGGGCATGGTTTCTTCAGCAAAAATGTGCCATTATAAGCCTAGTTTCATGTCCAATTGGCCAAACACCAATTGGACTAACACAGCCCAAGTTATGGCAGTGCAAAGGGACTGAATTTTCAGTCCCTATGCTGCTGTCCTAGGGCAGTTTATACCTTGACTTTGCCCTACCATTTTTCAGTCCCATTTATGGTCAACATATCCAAAATGATCAGTTATTGACCATTAGAGTGTTCTTTAATAGGTTGGTCAGCCAAGTCAATTTTTCATGCCTCAAAACCCTAATGTCCAATGCCATTTTACCCATAAACCTCAATTAACACCTTAATTCAACATCTATATAGATATATAACTTAAGCATAATCTCCAATACATGCTAAGTCCATTAAAAACACTCAAAACCATTCCTCTATTAGGGCTGCCAAATTCTTTGGTGGAGATACACAAGAATTTGTTTCATTATTTCACAATATCTAATTCATTACAAGCCTAAATCATGGAATAAATGAGTTTTACTACACATATATGCACTAACCTTGTGGTATGCCAATCCAAGCTTGAGAAAGCTTCACTTTCTTTCTTCTTCTTGGCTGCCAAAAGACTATGCAAGGTACTAGAACAAATTTTAGTGAAAGGAAACTAGGGTTTTAGGGTGAAATGAAGGAGGGAATTAAGCTTTGATCAAGTTGTCAATGGTGGCTTGGTTACCCAAGGGTTTCGGCTGGTTTGGGATAAGGAAGAAGGCAGCTGCATTTTTGTTTCTTTTGGTCTTCATTTGTCTTTTTATTTGTTAGTCAAAGGATAGCTCAATTGTGATTGGTTGGTGAGTAAGTGAGTGACATCATGTGATGTCATTTTTGCATTATTTTGCATTTTCTTTTCTTTTCTTTCACTACTCATTTCAAATTTCATTTCTAGTAATGTTTATTCATATTTTATGTTATATTAATTATTTACTCAACTGGACAAGTCGGCCGAAAATCACCTCGGAAGGCGAAATGACCAAAATGCCCTCCGTTTGGCTTAACGGGTCAAAATCGTCTGTACCGATTGAAAAATTTTTCTAGGTATTTTCTTGGCATTCTAATGCCATGGGAACCTCAATTACCCTTCTCTGGAGTCCCAAAAATTATTTTATAATTTTTCCCCCGGGTCTAGGGCTCCTCGTTGTGAGAACGCAACTTCCCTGCTACCCATCGCTTGGGCACCGGCTCGTTTTGCTTGGTTGTATTTTATTTCTAAAATTTTTACTAAATTTTTCTTATTAATATTTGAGTTAATTATGATTCCTGACTTTAGTTTTAATATTTTTCCGGACATTCTAGCTGTCCGGACCGACACCGGCCACCGAATAAAGAGGATGTACGGAGTGGTTATCGGGAGGGTGTTACAACTCTTCCCCTCTAATTTAAATTTCGTCCTCGAAATTTACCTGATGCAAACAGTTGAGGGAACTGTTGCCTCATCGACTCTTCACTTTCCCAAGTTGCCTCCTCGGTGTTGTGGTGCCTCCAAAGCACTTTCACCAATGGAATTTGCTTGTTTCTCAACTCTTTCACTTCCCGAGCCAAGATCCGTAGAGGTTCTTCTTCGTATGTCAAATTCGGCTGTATTTCAATTTCTTCTCTGGAGATGACATGTGAAGGATCTGAGCGGTATCTTCTGAGCATGGATACATGGAACACATTGTGGATCTTGTCCAGCTCTGGTGGTAAAGCTAGCCTATAGGCCACTGGACCCACATGTTCAATAACTTCATATGGGCCAATGAACCTAGGGCTTAACTTACCTTTCCTTCCAAACCTCAATACCTTCTTCCATGGTGACACCTTGAGGAACACTTTGTCGCCAACCACATATTCTATTTCTTTCCTCTTCAGGTCGACATAAGATTGATTTCCTCAATACCTTCTGTCTGTCTGAGGCAACCTTTAAGTTGGCTTTGATTGATTTCACCTTCTCCTCAGCCTGTTTCACCAGGTCTGGCCCTACCAGTTTGTCTTCGCCCAATTCAGTCCAAAGACACCGAGTTCTACATTTTCTCCCATACAGTGCTTCATATGGGGCCATTTGAATGCTAGCTTGGTAGCTATTGTTGTATGCAAACTCTGCCAGTGGGAGGTATCTATCCCAACTTCCCTCAAACTCAATGACACAACTCCTCAGCATATCCTCAAGGACCTGACAAGTATTTCACGTTATTGTTATCATTTCAATTCAATATTTGTATCAATTTCATTGGTTTCAATTATTTACCTGGATTACTCTTTCAGATTGCCCATCCGTCTGGGGATGGAAAGTCATCTTGAAATGGAGTTGTGTACCCAAGGATTCATGCAACTTCTTCCAAAATCTCGATGTAAACCTTGGGTCTCGATCGATATGATGGAAAGTGGAATTCCATGCGCCTAACTATCTCACTAATATACAATTCGCTAACCTCTCTAGTGAGTAGTCATCCTAATCGCGTAGAAGTGTCTTGACTTTGTCAATCTATCAACTATCACCCATGTTGCATCATGTTTCTTCCGAGTGAGAGGTAGCCCACTTACAAAATCCATGGTGACCGATCCCATTTCCATTCGGTATGCGTATAGTCGTAGCAAACCCGATGGAACTTGATGTTCTGCCTTGACTTGTCGACATGTCAAGCATTTAGTCACGTAGTCGGCTATGTCCTTCTTCATACTGTGCCACCAATATCAAGCTTCATATCATGATACATCTTGGTACTTCACAGGTGCATAGCATATACACCGTGTGTGCCTCTTTTAGAATACTAACTTTCAATTCCCCATCATCCGTACACAGTCTTCCTTTGTAGTCTGAGACACCCATCCGCTTTCACCCCATAGTCGCTTGTTTTTCCCTCTCGAGATCTTGCTCATAATAGCCATTAACTTTTCATCCGCTTTTGCCCATCTAAAATCTGCTGTAGCAGGTTTGGCCTCACTTGCAACTCAGCCAAAATAGCTCCATCTCGAATCAAGGATAGACGGGCATTCAATGATCTCAAGGCTGTTATGGATTTTCTGCTCAAAGCATCAGCAACTACATTTGCCTTCCCAGGATGGTAGTCAATTACACAATCATAGTCCTTCAAGAACTCAATCCATCGCCTCTGTCTAAGGTTGAGCTCCTTCTGGGTTGGCAAATATTTTAGACTCTTGTGGTCTGTGTAAATGTAGCACTTTTCACCATACAAGTAATGCCTCCATATCTTCAGTGCGAAGATAATTGCCGCGAGCTCTAGATCATGGGTAGGGTAATTCTGTTCATGTGGCCTTAGCTGTCTGGAAGCATAGGCGATTACTTTCCCCTCTTGCATCAATACACACCCTAACCCATTATGTGAGGCATCACTATAGACCACAAAGTCCTTTCTGGACACTGGCTGTGTTAACATTGGTGCCTCTGTCAACATAGCCTTCAATTTCTCAAAACTGGTCTGACACTTGTCATTCCAGTCAAATCTGACATTCTTGTGTAACAACTTGGTCATTGGAGCAGCTATTAGGGAAAATCCCTTCACAAATCTTCTCAGAATACCCACTAGCCCCAAGAAGCTTCTGACCTCAGTTGTATTCCTGGGAGGCTTCCATTCCATCACTGCTTCTATTTTCTTGGGATCCACCCTAATCCCATCAGCTGACACTATGTGTCCAAGGAATGCAATCTCATTCAGCCAAAAGTCACATTTGGACAACTTAGCATATGACTTCTTTTCATGCAGGTTTGCGTAACAATCCTCAAATGTTCATCATGTTCTTCCCTGGTCTTGAAGTACACCAGAATATCATCAATAAAAACCACTACGAACCGATCCAGGTATGGATGGAAGATACGGTTCATAAGGTCCATGAATGCCGCTGGTACATTTGTTAGGCCAAAGGGCATCACTAAGAACTCATAATGCCCATATCGGGTCCTGAATGCAGTCTTTGGCACATCTACATCCTTCACCCTCAACTGATGATACCCTGATCTGAGATCAATCTTAGAAAATACTCCTGCTCCCTTCAACTGATCAAACAGATCATCAATTCTAGGCAACGGATATTTATTCTTCACAGTCACTTTATTCAATCACAGGTAATCAATACATAGCCTCAAAGTCCCATCCTTCTTTTTCACAAACAGCACTGGAGCTCCCCATGGTGACACACTGGGGCGTATGAACCCCTTATCAAGCAACTCTTGCAATTGAGTTTTCAACTCTCTCAATTCAGTGGGTGCCATCCTATAAGGAGCAATGGAAATGGGTGCTATACCCGGCAGTGTCTCAATAGCAAATTCGACTTCCCTTTCTGGTGGCAAACCAGGCAACTCTTCAGGAAATACCTCTGGGAAGTCTCTCACTGTGGGTATGTCACTCAGGTTTGGCTTAGCCTGCCTAGTATCCACCACATGTGCTAGGTAGGCTTCACAGCCTTTTCTCATCATTCTTCTTGCAAAGGTCGAGATGACATTGGACAAGAAATCTGTCCTTTCACCCACAACTGTAATTTCATTACCCTCCGGAGTTTTTAGAGAAATCCTCTTCAATTTGCAATCAACTATTGCCTGATGACGTGATAACCAGTCCATTCCCAAAATCACGTCAAACTCGTGAAAAGGCAACTCAATTAGGTCTGCCGAGAATTCATACCCTTGAATCCTTAACGGGCAACCCTTGTATACTTTGTTCACCACTACACTGTGGTCCAATGGATTAGTGACCAGAATGTCTTGGTCACTCTCCCCTACTAGTATCCCCCTTTCTACGGGTAAGTTGATGCAAATATAGGAATGAGTGGATCCTGGATCCACCAATGCATGTACAGGAGTATTGTAGAGGGAGAACGTACCCCTGATGACATCCGGGGCATCTTGCTCCTCCTGAGCTCTCAGGGCATAATTTCTGGCAGGTGGTCTGTTATCTGGCCTCTCTGCTAGCTCAGATGTAGGCCTCTGAGATGGTCCCACAGCTTCGGATTTACCAGACCTTCTACCCCTTGGTGGTGCAGGAGCAGGTCTGTCTGCTTGTGTTGGAGCAACAGTAGTAGTTCTGCGTGGACAGTTCTTCAACTGATGCTCTGTTGACCCATACCTCAAGCAGCACCGCCATTGCTCCAACATTCCCCCTTGTGCCATTTCGGCGTGTGGACACACGTAAGATGCCGGGCTGATCCTCAACCCCATCCTCGGAGAGCTGCCCACCGATGGTGTGGACCGACCTCTCCTAGGGGTGAATCGTGGCTCAGGCCCCGAGACCGACCACGCCCCGTGGCCGAGCTGAACTTTGTGCAGAGGACCCTTGAACTTCTTCCCCGATGCAGAGCCGAACTCGACCGACCCGGTCCCTCTGCTGTCTCTCTCTTCTAGTCCACTCACTAATTCTTACTTTTTCAACCTTTATTGCTGCTTCCACTAACTTGGTAAATTCTGTGATTCCCAAGGCAGTGAGCTGTATCTTGATATTGTCATTCAGTCCCTCCTCAAATCTCTTGCATCTTTCAGCTTCATTAGGGACTATCTCCCTTCCATAACGGCTCAATCGGACAAATTCCTTCTCATATTCAGTCACTGACAACTGTCTCTGCCTCAAGTTAATAAACTCTCTTCTTCTCTCTTCCAGGTATACAGTACCCACATATTTCTTCTTGAATTCAGAGAGGAAGAATGTCACACCCTACCCCTCTGTAAGGCATAACATGATCCCGTAGTATACCTAATGAATTACCAACTCCGTCTACTGATAACCCATTAGATATACTACCAGGGATTTTAAAAACTTTTCTTACTTCTTTTACAGTGGTGAGCACTAATTACAGGTATTAAAGACTTTTTGAATTGAAGTGAAATAACTGACTCATTTGATTTATTTGGAATTTCTATAAAAATTTTGGCAGAGTGCCATCTGTATTTTGGACAAAACAATTCTTCAGAAAACCTGTAAAAAGCACACTTCAATATATTTCCAAATCTCAACTCCAACATACTTCTTAACACAATATTTTTCTCAATTCAAATCCATAGAAATTTTTCAAAGACTGAGATACAAGAAATATAATACGAAACTATTCAAGTAAATGAAATCTCAAATTTACATTTACAATAATTTACATTTAATTACATACCAAAATATTTTACAAGAGTTTTTATACAACTGCTCAAATAATTTACATACATATTATTACATGCATACATCAAAACCTATGTACATGGGTATACCTATGATATACCTGGAGCTGATCTGAATATGTCTTCAAAGAAACTTACTCACTGCTCTATGCTCTTCTTACTCGCGATAAAGATGCAAAGCTATCGCTGAGTGGTGAACTCAGTGGTGCGCAACTATAATTTAAAACATAATACAATATACATTGACAAATTTACAGTAAATAATTTGGAAATCTGAATACTCATCAAATTCCAAAACTCAAAATATTCATTGCCAATAATATGAATCATTTGTATAAAATGACTTCGATCATGAAATTCAATTTATCAAATCATAACTAACCATTTAGGTAATCCCAACAAAATCAATTATACATAAGTCATAATTGAAATCACAATTCTTTATCATTCAAAAGCCATTCTGTATCTCAAAAATCAATATGTATCTCAAAAATCATGTTGTATCTCAAAAATCAATCTTTATCTCACTAACTATGCAAGACTAATCCGAAAGGGCCATATTCGATGTGATTCTAACTCCCTATGGTCGGGGAGGTCGAATCAGATTCTAACTCCCTATGGTCGGGGAGGTCGAATCATCGTGCACAGTACCATCACAATAATGAATCTTCCGCAAGGGCCATAACGATAAAATAAACTTAGATCTAACCTCAAATCAGAGGAAAATCTAAGCCTGTGCACGTACCATGGTAATCAAAACACAACTCACTCCATTGTCTTCTCAACAAATGAGAGAGACGGGTAATAACCTAGTCAAGCATCTATAGTGAGATATAAAACAATATCACAATCCTTTTAGTGAGCATAAATCACAATATAATTCGATTCAAAGTCAATTCCAATATCCAATAATTTTTATGCTCATCACAATTCAAATCATAAATTTGCATTTTTCCATGAAAATTACCATCACAATTCAAAACATGTTCTATCACAATTTTTCAAAACATAATTTATTCAATCCATAACAATGCTTAATACTTGTGGAAATACCATTTCACAAAGCTAAATTCATACATACTATAACAATTTCAATAATCATTGAATTAATTCCAATGCTTGCTGAACATGATACATAAGAAAAATATGTCATTTAATCATATGAAATATTCAAAACAAAATCAGTTAAAAACTAGTTGTGCACAAACCTCTGATAATTGTCTCTTGGTCTGGACTCAGTGTTTCCTTCCCTTTTCCTGAGTCTTTGGTAACTGAGAAACACAATTTGAAGTGTTTCAGTACTAAATTAAACTCTCTAACGATATTGTTCGATAAGTAATTCACTGAAGGCTATTATTTGCTCAATTACCTAATATACCGACCCTCGATGCGTTTTAGGTAAATTAGGTTTTAACGTTATTAATATGTCACATTCGATGGCATTTTAGGGTTGGTACGTTTTACCAAAGTCATTTCCTTGTTTAGTGCATTTTAATGCAAATTGCTGGATTCCGGAACACTGGTTTGACCTAACCAGACGATCTAGTTCCCTCGGTTTTCGAGTCTCGGTCGAAACTACAAACTTGTAGATCTAGGTCTTATTGCACGCGGTGCAAAATTTCAGGTCAATCCGAGTTAAGTAGACCAAGTTATGGTCATTACACTATTGCTGGTCAAGTGGTACCATTTTAGGTCAATTTTAGGTCAAATTGGTCAATTCTGGTTCGGCCAGTTTTTGGACCCGAACTTGTGCAAGTTGTTTGACTTGCTTATGGTCATTTCTGGGCTTTGGTTTCTTCATAAGACTTGTAGGTATGGGTCTTAACTATTCTTGGTCAAAATTTCAGGTCAATTGGACCTGTTTTGAGTGAGTTATGGCCTAAATACTCACTGCTGCCCAAATGGTCAGTTTTTAGGTCTCAAGTGTACCTAATCCGAATTGGTCATTTTTTTAGGTCACCTTGCAAGCAGAATTTTGGCATGGTTTCTCAATGAAAGTTGGCACATTTTGTGCCTAGTTTCACCTCAAATTGGTCTCATACCAATTGAGGTTACACATTTAAGGTTATAGGCTAAAATGTACACTGCCCTCACTATGCCTTTCACACCCCACTTCAAACACACATTTAACTTGCAAAGTTTACTTCCATACCCTACCAATCTGTTTTGGTACATTACCAAAAGCATTATCTACTTTACATTAACATTATTTTGGGCAGATTACCATTACCCTCAACGCACCAAATATCATTCATAATTACAATTTCTAAGTACCATTACAAACACACCTAAACATTACAAACTTTACATACACTTTACAATGTAAATTTACATACATATCATCAATCCTTCTAGGTCAATATTCTGCCCACACTTCCTTCAATATATACCATTCCTCAAGTGTCCACAAGCTGCCACAAACCATTCTTCAACATCACATTGCCGTCCCATATACCAATTCCCATCAAAGTGCATAATTCACCATATAAACATGAAATAATTCACTAAGTTACTAAATCACCATGATTAACATTATTTCTCATCAATTATATGCACAAATACCTCATCAAAAACGTGACTCATGGCTGTCCAAAATGAAAACAACAATAACCCTTCAAACTCAAAATTTTCCTTCACCAATCTAACACCCATAACATGAACATAAACTTTAACAAAGAATTTCTCAAAAATGCAAACTTACCTTTAATTGTAACTTGCTAAACCTTCACCAAACTTCTCAAAATTGGTATCAATATCTTCCTTGTGGTGTGTAGACCATTTTTTGTGAAGGAACTTAAAGGATTGGAGTTGAAAATGGGAGGTTAAGAGAGCTTGCATGAAAAATGGCCATGGTGTTTTTCATTTCCTCTCAATTCGGCAACTTTGGTTGTTTTGGAGAAGATAACTATTTCTGCTGATTTAGTGGAGTTACAGCTGCCCTATTATGTATTTAATTTATGCATTAGTGGTCCACTCACAAATTTAATCATTTTATAAACTTAACTCCCACTTATTCCACATTTAACCCATGATTTTAGTTATTTACTTTAGGTACTACCCAATTAATTTTTCATTTCATTTTCTAAGTGTAATATTATTTATTTTTAATGGACATTTAGGTCAAAAGATACTTCGGGATGTCAAATGACCATAATGCCCCTGTTCGGGTGGCATTCCCGATTTTTCGGTATTATCGGGTTTTGTCTGTTTTTCGATTTCTCACTTTTCTTTGTACTAATTATTTAATTTTTCTTTGATCTTTCTAATGATATTTATTCTTCAATAAGGTTCTATTTAAGTCCAAAAAATGTTTTCCGTGGTTCCCGCAAATTGTATTAGTCAACGGTCCACGCCGTGACTTCCCGGTGCGGTCACCCATCGCTAGGTTTCCCGGCTCGCTTAACTTGATCACATTTCTTTGCTATTATTTTTCCTTTGTTTTTCTTGTATTTTCTTTTCTTGTATTTCATTATTTTATGTCTCCTCACTCATATTGAGGTACGGTTCTAGGCATCCTAGCTGTCCGGACAACACTGGTCACCGGAGCAGCAGAACGCATTACCGAACTTTGGGGTGTTACAATTCTCCCCCCCTTAATTAAATTTCGTCTCGAAATTTTACCTGGCATTAGTCTCTGAACAGCTGTGGGTGCTGTCTCCTCATATCCTCTTCACGTTCCCAAGTTGCTTCCTGGCCTGAATGATGGTTCCACAGCACTTTAACCAGGGGTATCTGTTTGTTCCTCAGCTGCTTCACCTCATAAGCCAGAATTTTTATGGGTTCTTCCTCATATGAGAGGTCTGGATTTACTTCAATCTCTTCAACTGATAGTACATGAGATGGGTCAGATCTGTACCTCCTTAACATGGACACATGGAAGACACTGTGTATCCTTGCTAGCTCTGGAGGAAATGCCAACCGATATGCCAGAGGACCCACTCTTTCCAGAACTTCATATGGTCCGATGAAACGAGGACTCAGTTTCCCCTTTCTACCAAATCTCACCATCGTCTTCCAAGGAGAAACTTTGAGGAATACTTTATCACCCACTGCATATTCAATATCTCTTCTCTTCAGATCAACATAGGACTTCTGACGGTCTGATGCAGCCTTGAGTCTATCTCTAATCAATCTGATCTTTTCCTCTGTCTGCTGAACAATTTCTGGCCCAATCATCTTCCTTTCACCTACTTCATCCTAACATAGGGGAGTTCTGCACTTTTTGCCATACAAAGCTTCATATGGAGGCATCCCAATGCTTGATTGGTAGCTGTTGTTATAAGCAAACTCAATCAAAGGCAAGTGTGTATCCCAACTACCTTCAAATTCAATCGCACAAGCCCGTAGCATATCCTCCAGTATCTGAATAACCCTCTCAGACTGGCCATCTGTCTGTGGGTGGAATGCTGTGCTGAAGTTAATCTAGTTCCTAGGGCTCTCTGAAGACTACCCCAGAATCTAGAAGTGAACCTAGGATCTCTGTCAGACACAATTGATACTGGCACTCCATGCAGTTTTACAATCTCATATATGTACAATCTGACCAATCTTTCCAGGCTATAGTCCATCCGAACTGGCAAAAAGTGAGCAAACTTGGTTAGTCTGATAATTATGACCTATACTGCATCATGACTATTCTATGTCCTCGGAAATCTCATCACAAAATCCATAGTTATCCGTTCTCTTACTCTGTTTCATAGGGTGCTATTTGTATGCTAGCTCGACACTTATTATTATATACGAATTCTGTTAGTGGGATGTATCTGTCCCATCTCCCCTCGGATTCAAGGATAGAAGTTCTCAGTATATTCTCGAGGGTTTATTCCATTTTACAGGTTATTATTATCATTTCATTTCATTATTTATAGAAACTCAACGAGTTTTAAAATTTACCTGAATCACTTGTTTCGACTGTCCATCCGTCTGAGGATGATAAGTCGTACTGATATCTTTAAGCTTATAGCAATTACTGTGGTACAGATAATTCACATTAATATAACTGAGTCACTGACTCTAGCTACCTTACAAGTGTAGTCTTTCGATAGGCTAGTTCTGAAGTTTTAAATTTCTGACTAAAATTTTCACATTTATTTTCCAGTAATAGTACTCTATTCGGGTGCAACTGTATCAATTTATAGATTACTTACAAATATTCTTAATTTATTGTACCACGAGGAAGCACGTAGCTCTACACAATAATCCCGTGCCTGCATCAGAATCTGCGACTTACAATACAAACATTGAGAACATTATATAGTCACTACGTTATAACCTCATGGACTAGGTTTCCTAACATCTTATCTTTCTCGAATCCACTAATATCCTAAACCGATTCTGATTACAATATCCCAATTCTTTTAGTTAACAATTCTTCCAAAATTAGTGTCAATCATACTTGTTATTGTAGTTTTGATCCTGAAAGACTAGTCACTAACGCATCAAATTTATTCTCCTGTAAGGGAATAGCAACAGAACATATAGTTCTGACACTAACACACAATTAAGTAGTGCTGGGATCAAATAATAACTAATTGTTTCTTTCAAAATTAAGAACTTACCAGCCTACATCCAAGTTTCTCGCTCTTTCTCCTTGGCGCATAGTGGACGCCCGATCGTGTGCTACCATATTCGGGTTGATTCACTGTGTTATAGTGGTGAGGAGTACCAACTCTATTTCTATCTTGACTCTGACTGACGGTCTGTGAAATCCGGAGAGCAGATCGAGGTGGTTTAGTACAATCTTTAGCAAAGTGTCCAAGTTTTCCACAATTGTAGCAGGCTCCAGATGCCTTATAGCATATCCCACCATGATATCTTCTACAAGTTTCACATTGGCGGGAAGGGTAGGAACTTCTAGTTGTTCGACGACTGGACCTTGATGGTCTCTGTCTTACTGATCCACCTCTATCATATCCTCGAGCTTGGGGTTCCTCAAATTCTTTTCTCTTTCTCAAATTACTGTTCGAGCTCTGACCCATAGGTTTCTCCCTCTTTTCCATTTCACACTGCCCTTGTGGGGGTTGGGTCTGTACTTGGGCTTGGGCTGACAGATTATCAGCCATTTGTTGGAAGAAAGTGGCCATTTGCTGGGCCATTTGTGCGATAATTTGTACAGTAAAAGCTGTACAGTCAGGCCTTCGACACTTTGTGGAGCTGGGGCCTCAACTTGTTCTTCTGCCATCACAGACTGTTCTATTGTCTCATTCTTCTCTTCCATATCTTTTCACAAGATTTTCTATTCCTATACAACCAACATAAGGAGATTCCTCTCCATTAGTTCACATTTATGATGTAAATGTACTATATGTATCAAACATTTGAGCAGTTGTAGTTACCGAAAAAAAGATTTCAAATTCACAGTTCAAAATTCACTTTAAAACCATTGCTCTGATACCACCAAAACATGTCACACCCTACCCCTCTGTAAGGCATAACATGATCCCGTAGTATACCTAATGAATTACCAACTCCGTCTACTGATAACCCATTAGATATACTACCAGGGATTTTAAAAACTTTTCTTACTTCTTTTACAGTGGTGAGCACTAATTACAGGTATTAAAGACTTTTTGAATTGAAGTGAAATAACTGACTCATTTGATTTATTTGGAATTTCTATAAAAATTTTGGCAGAGTGCCATCTGTATTTTGGACAAAACAGTTCTTCAGAAAACCTGTAAAAAGCACACTTCAATATATTTCCAAATCTCAACTCCAACATACTTCTTAACACAATATTTTTCTCAATTCAAATCCATAGAAATTTTTCAAAGACTGAGATACAAGAAATATAATACGAAACTATTCAAGTAAATGAAATCTCAAATTTACATTTACAATAATTTACATTTAATTACATACCAAAATATTTTACAAGAGTTTTTATACAACTGCTCAAATAATTTACATACATATTATTACATGCATACATCAAAACCTATGTACATGGGTATACCTATGATATACCTGGAGCTGATCTGAATATGTCTTCAAAGAAACTTACTCACTGCTCTATGCTCTTCTTACCTGCGACAGCATGCAAAGCTATCGCTGAGTGGTGAACTCAGTGGTGCGCAACTATAATTTAAAACATAATACAATATACATTGACAAATTTACAGTAAATAATTTGGAAATCTGAATACTCATCAAATTCCAAAACTCAAAATATTCATTGCCAATAATATGAATCATTTGTATAAAATGACTTCGATCATGAAATTCAATTTATCAAATCATAACTAACCATTTAGGTAATCCCAACAAAATCAATTATACATAAGTCATAATTGAAATCACAATTCTTTATCATTCAAAAGCCATTCTGTATCTCAAAAATCAATATGTATCTCAAAAATCATGTTGTATCTCAAAAATCAATCTTTATCTCACTAACTATGCAAGACTAATCCGAAAGGGCCATATTCGATGTGATTCTAACTCCCTATGGTCGGGGAGGTCGAATCAGATTCTAACTCCCTATGGTCGGGGAGGTCGAATCATCGTGCCTGATACCATCACAATAATGAATCTTCCGCAAGGGCCATAACGATAAAATAAACTTAGATCTAACCTCAAATCAGAGGAAAATCTAAGCCTGTGCACGTACCATGGTAATCAAAACACAACTCACTCCATTGTCTTCTCAACAAATGAGAGAGACGGGTAATAACCTAGTCAAGCATCTATAGTGAGATATAAAACAATATCACAATCCTTTTAGTGAGCATAAATCACAATATAATTCGATTCAAAGTCAATTCCAATATCCAATAATTTTTATGCTCATCACAATTCAAATCATAAATTTGCATTTTTCCATGAAAATTACCATCACAATTCAAAATATGTTCTATCACAATTTTTCAAAACATAATTTATTCAATCCATAACAATGCTTAATACTTGTGGAAATACCATTTCACAAAGCTAAATTCATACATACTATAACAATTTCAATAATCATTGAATTAATTCCAATGCTTGCTGAACATGATACATAAGAAAAATATGTCATTTAATCATATGAAATATTCAAAACAAAATCAGTTAAAAACTAGTTGTGCACAAACCTCTGATAATTGTCTCTTGGTCTGGACTCAGTGTTTCCTTCCCTTTTCCTGAGTCTTTGGTAACTGAGAAACACAATTTGAAGTGTTTCAGTACTAAATTAAACTCTCTAACGATATTGTTCGATAAGTAATTCACTGAAGGCTATTATTTGCTCAATTACCTAATATACCGACCCTCGATGCGTTTTAGGTAAATTAGGTTTTAACGTTATTAATATGTCACATTCGATGGCATTTTAGGGTTGGTACGTTTTACCAAAGTCATTTCCTTGTTTAGTGCATTTTAATGCAAATTGCTGGATTCCGGAACACTGGTTTGACCTAACTGGACAATCTAGTTCCCTCGGTTTTCGAGTCTCGGTCGAAACTACAAACTTGTAGATCTAGGTCTTATTGCACGCGGTGCAAAATTTCAGGTCAATCCGAGTTAAGTAGACCAAGTTATGGTCATTACACTATTGCTGGTCAAGTGGTACCATTTTAGGTCAATTTTAGGTCAAATTGGTCAATTCTGGTTCGGCCAGTTTTTGGACCCGAACTTGTGCAAGTTGTTTGACTTGCTTATGGTCATTTCTGGGCTTTGGTGTCTTCATAAGACTTGTAGGTATGGGTCTTAACTATTCTTGGTCAAAATTTCAGGTCAATTGGACCTGTTTTGAGTGAGTTATGGCCTAAATACTCACTGCTGCCCAAATGGTCAGTTTTTAGGTCTCAAGTGTACCTAATCCGAATTGGTCATTTTTTTAGGTCACCTTGCAAGCAGAATTTTGGCATGGTTTCTCAATGAAAGTTGGCACATTTTGTGCCTAGTTTCACCTCAAATTGGTCTCATACCAATTGAGGTTACACATTTAAGGTTATAGGCTAAAATGTACACTGCCCTCACTATGCCTTTCACACCCCACTTCAAACACACATTTAACTTGCAAAGTTTACTTCCATACCCTACCAATCTGTTTTGGTACATTACCAAAAGCATTATCTACTTTACATTAACATTATTTTGGGCAGATTACCATTACCCTCAACGCACCAAATATCATTCATAATTACAATTTCTAAGTACCATTACAAACACACCTAAACATTACAAACTTTACATACACTTTACAATGTAAATTTACATACATATCATCAATCCTTCTAGGTCAATATTCTGCCCACACTTCCTTCAATATATACCATTCCTCAAGTGTCCACAAGCTGCCACAAACCATTCTTCAACATCACATTGCCGTCCCATATACCAATTCCCATCAAAGTGCATAATTCACCATATAAACATGAAATAATTCACTAAGTTACTAAATCACCATGATTAACATTATTTCTCATCAATTATATGCACAAATACCTCATCAAAAACGTGACTCATGGCTGTCCAAAATGAAAACAACAATAACCCTTCAAACTCAAAATTTTCCTTCACCAATCTAACACCCATAACATGAACATAAACTTTAACAAAGAATTTCTCAAAAATGCAAACTTACCTTTAATTGTAACTTGCTAAACCTTCACCAAACTTCTCAAAATTGGTATCAATATCTTCCTTGTGGTGTGTAGACCTTTGTTTGTGTAGGAACTTAAAGGATTGTAGTTGAAAATTGGAGGTTATGAGAGCTTGCATGAAAAATGGCCATGGTGTTTTTCATTTCCTCTCAATTCGGCAACTTTGGTTGTTTTGGAGAAGATGACTATTTTGCTGATTTAGTGGAGTTACAGCTGCCCTATTATGTATTTAATTTATGCATTAGTGGTCCACTCACAAATTTAATCATTTTATAAACTTAACTCCCACTTATTCCACATTTAACCCATGATTTTAGTTATTTACTTTAGGTACCACCCAATTAATTTTTCATTTCATTTTCTAAGTGTAATATTATTTATTTTTAATGGACATTTAGGTCAAAAGATACTTCGGGATGTCAAATGACCATAATGCCCCTGTTCGGGTGGCATTCCCGATTTTTCGGTATTATCGGGTTTTGTCTGTTTTTCGATTTCTCACTTTTCTTTGTACTAATTATTTAATTTTTCTTTGATCTTTCTAATGATATTTATTCTTCAATAAGGTTCTATTTAAGTCCAAAAAATGTTTTCCAGGGTTCCGCAGTCCGAGCTAGTCAACGGTCCACGCCGTGACTTCCGGTCATGATCACCCATCGCTAGGTTTCCGCCGCTTAACTTGATCACATTTCTTTGCTATTATTTTTCCTTTGTTTTTCTTGTATTTTCTTTTCTTGTATTTCATTATTTTTTGTCTCCTCACTCATATTGAGGTACGGTTCTAGGCATCCTAGCTGTCCGGACAACACTGGTCACCGGAGCAGCAGAACGCATTACCGAACTTTGGGGTGTTACAAAGAAGTCCCAGGTTACAGCTTCTGGCTGCACTTCACTAGACACAGTGTCCCACCACTCATAAGCATCGCCTTGCAGTAAAGAGATGGCAGCTTCCAGGTTTTGCTCTGGAGTGCAGTGAAGTTGTTTTAGTACTCTGCCTGTTCTGTTCAACCAATTCTCGGCTGCAACAGAGTCATCTTCTCTCTTACCATAGAAATCCACCGCCAGAAACTTTCTTAGCCTTTCCAGGT
Organism: Hevea brasiliensis; assembly: GCF_030052815.1. NCBI lineage: Eukaryota > Viridiplantae > Streptophyta > Magnoliopsida > Malpighiales > Euphorbiaceae > Hevea > Hevea brasiliensis. Next base: position 65,643,388 of record NC_079499.1, on the reverse strand, counting down.
GTGATTTTGGTTGTGGAGCTGGTGGTGGTGGTGGTGGTGCTAGCATTACCCCGGCCATTTGTCTAAAGAAGTCGGCCATTTGCTGAAACATGGCCTGTGGAGGCTGAGCAGGCTCTGCTTGAGCTGGCGGAGCAGATTCTCTCATGCCCCCAGTCTCAGCTGCTGCAAGTGGAGCATGACTCTCCACTTCCTCCTCAACGGCTCTCTGAGATGAAGGGTCCATATCCTATTCAAAATAAGAAAGATAAACAGATCTGCGTTAGTGTCACCTCGACTCTTACAAATGCAATGCATGGTATGGGCTCAATCTAGGCCCAAAAATGCCTAAACCGTGCTCTGATACCACTAAATGTGACACCCCTTACCCGTGTACAGTATACCCGAGTAAGTAATGCCACACGGTGTACTGGCACGCTCTAATATACCTTACTTAATTTGTGTCATGCTTTTGAAGTGAATTTATGAAATATGATTTATTTTAACCATTTATCAAAAGTATTATTCATTTGAGGTTCCGAAGATTTTAAGGAAAATCCGGCGGAGTACCGGCTAAAAATGGAGAAAACAGTTCTTCGGAACCTGTTAAAAACACTTCCAATATACAATTTCATTCATTCTCAACTCCAATATCATCAATAAAACTCAATATCAATATCTCAATAATTTGTCAATTTCTGGTCTCAACACCCTTTTCATTTCTCAAAACATCCCTTTCTCAGGGTTCTCATATATAAACAACCATTAAATACTCAAATTAATACCATGCATGACCATAAATCTTTATTATTTACATGAACCTCAAAATACATTACATAAATCCCAAATACATATGAGAAAATAAAAAGTTAATTACAAAATGACAAAATGACATCTAGTGTCCTACCAATGCACTGCAGGTGACGAGGTGACACGGACAGCGAGCTGCGGATGGACTCACCCATGCGTGGTCTACTGGGCTCGCGATCGGGATCTCCGGTACCTACGGCGTGGCAAAGCAACGCGCGCTAAGCAATAATGCTTAGTGGTGCAATAATATAATAAAAGAAAATAGCAAGAAAATAAATGTGTATAGAATGTGTATGCTTTCTTTGTTTGGTATTGATATATTCATTGTTTCATTAACGTTGTTCACTTTTATTCATGTGGTTGCCCAAGTAACCTACACTAGATGACTGGACTGGATAACGGGTAAACTGGCACTGGGTATCTTGTACCTCGGGCCGTCACACCATCGATCACATATGCATCTCCCGGTGTGCAACAGAACAGCTACCAAGCTATAAATAATCTCAGGCACAAGGCCAAAGCTCAATACAAGGTCAGAATGGCTAAAAGCCATGAAATCACGGAATGGCATATTGCCATGTGCGATCGCTAATCGAACCCTATTGGCATGCCAAACTATCCAAACCAATCATGTTAGGTATACTAGGGCATTTGAAACTTTTAAATTCTTCAATTTGTGAATTTCAAATTTTTGGTGTCACTATTCATCATTGGTCAACAAAAATGTTGACTCTTAGAATAAAAATGTGTACATTGACTTTGGCACTCCCAACATACCACATTTGGTGTTTAAAACTTGTTGGCATTAAGTGTTAATACCATTTCAAAGTTTAAACCCACACAAGCAGAATTTTCAGTTTTGGTGAGTCAACTTCAGTGTTCCATTGGACACTGTTACTGTTGGAATTTGAAGAAATGTAAAACATGAAAGTTGTTCCTTATTTTGTCTAGTTGAATTTCCTTTTTTGAATCACTCCATTTGGATTTTTTTAGCTCCAGATGTGGCCCAAACTTAAATCGAATAATACTTTAATAATTATCAGAAATTAAGTCTACCCAGAAATGTAAACGTACATTCTGCATAATTATTTTTATTATATTTTATTTTATTTTATATTGTCACCACTAGACAGAATTGCCTAGCGCATCGCTTTTGCCACGCGCAAGTACTAGAGACCTAGCTGGGGAGCCCAGCAGACATCAGACTGGGTGAGCTTTCAGATTTGCATCCAGAGCCTAGAGTCACCTCACATCTGCAGTGCACATGGTAGGACATTAGGAATGTGGGGTAGCATTTTGTATTTTGTATTTTGAATTAGTTGGATTGTAACTATAAACTCTTGAAATTATGTAATAATGTAAATATATGAAATTTTATATTATTGAAATTTTCTGTATAATGTATGTTGATAAATGAAATGTTGAGAAATATTTCTGAACATGCTTCAAGTGGTGATATGAACAGAAATATTTTGAGAATAGTATTGAGATTTTGATATTGATTTGAAATGTGTATAATAGAGTTTGGATTTGGAAAATTATATTGGAAGTGTTTTTAAACAGGTTCAGAAGAACTGTTTTTCCAATTTATAGCCGGCACTCTGCTGGATTTTCTATAAAATTTGCGAAAAAATTTAGATTTATCAAAAATTGAAAATAAATGAATTAAAAGGGATAAATTGTAATTGAATCATGAATTGGTGCTCTGGTACACTGTGACACCCCTTACTCGTCTACAGTATATCCGAGTAAGATATATCACACGGTGTACCGGAACACTCTACTTTATCTCAATCATTTTTATTCTTCCTTAATTTACTTTTATCATAGTTTTGAATATAATTTATGAAATATAATTCATTTAAGTCATTTATTGAAATTATAATTTATTTGAGGTTCCGAAAATTTTATAGAAAATCCGGCAGAGTACCGGCTAAAAATGGAGAAAACAGTTCTTCGGAACCTGTGAAAAACACTTCCAATAATCATATTCAATCATTCTCAACTCCATTTCATCAACAAAGTCTCAAAATGATTTTCAACAACCTTTCCATTACTCAAAAATTCATTTCTCATGGTACTCATATACAAACAATAAATAAATACTTAAATTTTCCATTCATAACCACAATTTTCATTATTTACATGAACATCAAAATACATTACATAAGTTTCAATTATACAAAAGAAAATAAAAGTTAATTACAAAATACCAAAATGAAACCTAGTGTCCTACCAATGCACTGTGGATGGTGAGGTGACACGGACACTATGCAGAGCTGCAGGAGGTCTCACCTAGTCTGCGGTCTACTGGGCTCTCGGTCAGTATCTCCAGAACTTACGCGTGGCAAAAGCAACGCGCTAAGCAATAATGCTTAGTGGTGCAATAATAAAATAAAAGGAAATAACATAAAATAAATATGTATTGAATGTATCGATGTCTTACTTGTTTTGTACTTGTTATATTCATTATTTCATTAAATTTATCCACTTTCATTTTTGGTTGCCCAAGTAACCTATACTGGATGACTGGACTGGATAAACGGGTAAACTAGCACTGGGTATCTAGTACCTCGGGCCGTCACACCATCGATCACATATGCATCTCCCGGTGCAGCGAATGTTTAATAAACTGTAATGACAATAGGCACAAGGCCAAATATCAACACAATGTCAGAATGGCTAAAAGCCATGAAATCACAGAATGGCATAATGCCATGTGCAGTACTGCTAACTGAACCCTATTGGCATGCCAAACTATCCAAACCAATCTTGTTAGGTATACTAGGGCATTTGATACTTTTGAATTTTACAATTTTTGAATTTCAAGTTTTGGTGTTACTATTCCCTTCATTAGTCAACAAAAATGTTGACTTTTGCATAGAAAATAGGTACATTGGTTTTAACACTCTCAACATACCACATTTTGCATTCAAAATTTGTTGGTATTGGTTAACAATACCATTTCTAAGCTTAAAATTAATGGAGCAGAATTTTCAGTTTTCATACCCAATCTTTACTATTCCATTAGTTGCTGTTGCAGTGGGAATTTGGGAAAATGATAAACATGAAAGTTGTTCCTTATTTTGTCTAGTTGAATTTCTTTTTTTGAATCACTCCATTTGGAGTTTTGTAGCTCAAGTTATGGTCCAAAAACCACAACTGGTCGGATTGAAAAATTTCAGAACTGGCCATATCTACAGTGTAATAAATAGTAACTTCCACTCTCTTGTTGAATAGGTTCTGGTCATAATTTGGGGTAGTTTCCTTCATGAAAGTTGTTGGTCTATATCTCAGATTGTTGCTGGTAAAATTTCAGGTCAATTGGGCCATTCTACACTGAGTTATGGCCAAATGAACAATCACTGTTTATTTGGTCATTCTGCAGAAACTGGTTGCAGGACACCCGGATTGAGGCAAGTTTTTGGTCCACTTGGTTTGGTCTTTTGGGCATGGTTTCTTCACCAAAGTTGTGCCATTATGTGTCTAGTTTCATGTCCAATTAGTCAAATACCAATTGAACCTACACAGCCCAAGTTGTGGCTGTCCAAACAGGCTGGACTTACATCCAAACCTGCTGCTCTCACTAGGTAGCATACCAAATCAGTTTTCTAATGCTATAATTCACTCCAAGTTATGGTCAATCTCCCTCAAATGGTCACTAATTGACCCTTAGAATGTTCATTCAACATTACATAAACAAAGTCCAAATTTCTCTTCAAAACCCTAATTCCCCATTCCAATTCACACAACATGCATTAGTTAAACACACTAATTCATTATCAATATGTATATACACTTCAAACACCATCTCTAATCCATTCTAAGCCCATCAAAACAATCAAATCCCCACTCCCAATAGGCTGCCAAAATTTACCTCTACCCTAGCATGCATAATTCCCTTCAAATCCCACAATTTCTTAGCCTAACTTAGTGCCTTAACATGATTATCCAAAGAAAAAAAAGAAAGATGGCACTAACCTCACTTGTGACCTAACTTGGACTTGCCCAACTTCAAAATTTCCTCAAATTTCTGCTGCCTTATGCTTCCTCAAGGTTTAGGGATAATTTTTTGTGAAGGAAGTTTAGGGTTTTGGGGTGGAGAGCTTAGGGAAAATCAAGCTTGAACAAGAGCTTTCATGGAGTTTTTTTCTCCTCTCTCTCTCTCTCAACGTTTCTGCAGCCCAAAGATTGAAGATGGCTGTCCAATTTTTCAATTTTTATCTCCTTTTATTCATGTTTAAGTAGTTTTTAATGATGTGTCAAGATTTGATTGGGTGAAAATATTTTAATTGCATCATGCTCATGTCATAAATATGACTTTTATTTCATTTTCTTTTCTTTTCTTTTCTACTCATTTTCAATTCAATTTTTAGCAATATTTATTCATATTTTGGATCATAATAATTATTTACTTAACTGGATAAGTCGGCCAAAAATCGCCTCTGAAGGCGAAATGACCAAAATGCCCTCCGTTTGGCTTAACGGGTCAAAATTGTCTGTACCGATTGAAAAAATGTTCTAAATATTTTCTTGGCATTCTAATGCCATAATAACCTCAATGACCCTTCTCTGGAGTCCCAAAAATTATTTTATGAATTTTTCCCCAGGTCTAGGGCTCCTAGTTGCGAGAACCGCAACTTCCCTCTGGGTTACCCATCGCTTGGGCACCGGCTCATTTGACTTAGTTGTATTTTATTTCTAAAATTTTTTCTAAATTTTTCTTATCAATATTTGAGTTAATTATGGTTCCTCACTTTAGTTTAAATATTTTTCCAGACGTTCTAGCTGTCCGGACCGACACCGATCACCGGAACAGTAGAATGTACGGAATTGCTACAGGGAGGGTGTTACATACACTGAGTGGCATATCTTGCTCGGCTATACTGTAGACGGGTAAGGTGTGTCACAAATTTACATATAATTACATACCAAATATTTTACAAGAGTTTTTATACAACCACTCAAATAATTTACATACACATTATTACATGCATAAATCAAACTTATGTACATGGGTATACCTATGATATACCTGGAGCTGATCTGAATGTGTCTTTAAAGAAGCTTACTTAACTGCTCTATGCACTTTTCACCTGCGATAGCATACAAAGCTATCGCTGAGTGGTGAACTCAGTGGTGCACAACTATAATTTAAAACATAGTACAATATACATTGACAAAATTATAACAATTAATTTGAAAGTCTCGAAATTCAACAAAATTCCAAAAGTCAAAATCTTCGTTGCCAATAATATAAATCATTAATTAAAATGACTTTGAGCAAGAAATTCAATTTATTAAATCACAACTGGACATTTAAAGTAATTCCAGCAATCATGGAATAAAGATTAATTCCAACAAAATCAATTATGCATAAATCCCATTTGAAATCGAAATTCTCTACTATTCAAAAACCATTCTTTATCTCACTAACTATGCAAGACTAATCCGAAAGGGCTATCTTCAGGGTGATTCTAACTCCCTATGGTCGGGGAGGTTGAATCAGATTCTAACTCCCTATGGTCAGGGAGGTCGAATCATCGTGCACAATACACACCACAATAATGAAACTTCCGAACAGGCCATAACAAAAAACTTAGATCTAATCTCTAATAAGAGGAGAATCTAAGCCTGTGCACATACCATGGTAATCAAAACAAAGCTAACTCCATTGTCTCCTCAACAAATGAGAGAGACGGGTAATAACCTAGTCAAGCATCTATAGTGAGATATAAAACAATATCATCAATCTCTTTGTCCTTTTTGTGAGCATAAATCACAACACAATTCAATTCAATGTCAATTCCAATATCCAATAATTTTATGCTTATCATAATTCAAAACATATTTTTGTATTTTTCCAAGCAAATTGCCCATCACAATTCAAAACATATTCTATCACAATTTTCCAAAACAAAATTTATTCAATCCACAACAATGATTAATACTTGTTGAAATGCCATTTCACAAAGCTAAATTCATACATACTATAACAATTTCAATAATCATCGAATTAAATCCAATACTTGATAAACATAATACATAAGGAAAATAGCTTCATTTAATCATATGAAATATTCAGAACAAAATCAATTAAAAACTAGTTACGCACAAACCTCTCATGAGTCACCTCTTGGCCTTGACTCAATGTTCCTTATGCTTTTCAATATCCTTTTCAACTGAAACACACAATTTAAAGTGTTTCAGTACTCAGTTAAATTATTTTTGACAATAAAATCCAATATCTAAATTTTCTTGGCACTATTCCCTTCAATTCATTTCATTAGTCAATCTATAATATTGACCTTTGATGCACTCTAAGTGAGTCAATTTTAATGTCCCCAATTTGTCATATTTTATAATATCTAAGTATTGGTATATGTTACCAATTTCATTTTAAAGCTTATTGCATTTTATTGCCATTTTCCATATTTCATGGCTAATGTTTATTGTCTATTGGACCAGGCTACAGTGCAAATTTAGCAGATTTCTCTTCATTAAATTGTTTCTCATTGTGTCTTCTTTAATTTCCTTTTTGAATTACTCCATTTGGAGTTGTATAGCTCAAGTAATGGTCAATTGACCATAACTAGGTCTAATCTAAATTTTAGTTTCCTTTTTAGGCATTCTCGGTTCTTAATTTATTAATTTATTTGGACTGTTTGTAATCACATTGAGGTCTAACATTCTTCATAAGTATTGTTGCCCTATGTCTTCGGGATAACCAAAAATTTTGCTTACCATTTTTCAAGTCTTATAGAATTCTTTATAGACAAATTGTTAACCTAGACTCAAAGGTCCTATATTGGCATGGTCCTCAATTAGGTCAATGGCTTGACCTTAAATTCTGACCTTATAAATTTATAATTTGAAGAAGTTGTCTTAAACAATGTTTTAGGTCTCTTTCTTAGCTTTCTAGATTGGTATAGCTCATTTTAATTGGACACTTTTGGTGGGAGATATGCTTATTTGAATTTTCTAGACTTAATGGTCAATTGTACCAATTTAAGATTTAGTGTGCCAATTTAATTAAGTTAATTGACCTAGTTCCCTTGATTTTTGGGTTTTGGTCAAATTACCAATATTGTAGATTTATGTCTTATTGAAATTTTGGGACTGATTTCATGTCATTTGGAGTTCTATGGACCAAGTTATGGTCATTTTACTATTGCTGGTCAAGTTGCACTTATATTGCAAATTTTAGGTCATTTTTAGGTCAAAGTCAATTCAGCCAGTTTTTGTAACCCAATTTGTGCAAGCATTTTGACTTGGTTCTGGTCATTTCTGGGCTTTGGTGTCATCATAAGAGTTGTAGCTCTATGTCTAAGCTTTCCATGGTATAAATTTCAGGTCATTTTGACCTGTTTTGAGTGAGTTATGACCAAAATACTGACTATTGTTGATATGGTCAAAATTCTGGGTTTTCATGTCATGCAATTCCGGGTTTGGTCATTCTTTTAGGTCACTTCCTAGCAGAATTTGGGCAACACTTCTACATGAAAGTTGGCACATTTTGTGCCTAGTTTCACCTACAATTGGCCTCATACCAATTGGGGTCACACAATTTAGGTTATAGCCCTAAATACATACTGCCCTTATAAATTTTTGAATTACACAACCATTACACATTCAAAGCCCTAATCCATAACTCCCATACTTGAATTCAAGAATTATAATGTACTAATATCATTTATCACAGCTCATTATGGTCAATTGGAGCAGTATATACAAGTCCTCAATACACCAAATACAATCTTAATTCACAAAGTCAAAATCAACATAGTATTCATGATTATACTTAACAATTACATGGAATTCCAACCAATAATTTACTATACACTTCCATGAATCTATTAATCCCAATATTCATGAATTTAATTCATGGAGTTTAACACTCTTCTTAGTTCACCATGGCTGCCAAAATTAGTACATAATACTAACTCATCAAAACCTCAAAATTTCTTCATCAATTTACTTATCTCAAGCTTCCCACAAACTTTATTTAAGAAGGAAAGGAATTTGAACACTTACCTATTGTTGGAGCTTATTAAATCTTCACCAAATCCTCTCCTTCTTGCTACCTATCTCTTTCCCATATTGTGTAGACAACTTTTAATGAAGGAGGCTTGAAGTTTGGATGGTTGGATCATGGATGGCATGGAGCTTTAACTTTGGCCGGCTATAAAGTTTCCTTAGGAATTTCAATTTGGCAATGTTGAAGATGAAGGTTAGTGCTACCCTTCTTGTCCACTAATGTTTAAATAGTCCACTTAGTGCTCCACTTAACCTTAATTAATCATTTAAATAATCTTAAGTTTCCTAATTGCAAGTAACACCCTAATTTCTCACTATTTACATTATATGTCAAGTTTCTCATTTTCATGGAATTTTTAAAATTTAATACTACTTATTTTTAATGGACATTTAGGTCAAAAGTCAACTCTTGATGTCAAATGACCAAAATGCCCCTCTTCGGGTTGCATTCCTGATTTTTCGGCAAAACCTATTTTTATCGATTTCTTGAATTTTTCATTTTTCTTTGTACTAATTTTTTGACATTTCTAATGTCAATTATACTTCAATAAGTCTTTAATTATGTCTCAAAACTTATTTCTGAGGGTTCCTCGCGGTCCTAGGGTCGGCTATTGCCTACGCCGTAACTTTCCCGTGCGGTCACCCATCGCTACGGTGCTGGCTCATTTAACTTAGTTTCATTTTCTCTCTTTTATTTTTCCTTAATTTTTCTTGTATTTTCTTTTTATTTATTTCATCATTTCATGTATGTTTATTATCACTGAAGTGTAGTTCTAGACATCCTGACTTGTCCGAACTGACATTAGGTCACCGGAGTAGTTAAATTTATGGACTACGTAAAGTGAGGGTGTTACAATTTTGGCAATATTTCTATATGAAAGTTGGCCTATTTTATGTCTAGTTTTGCCTCTAATTTCCCTCATACCAATTGGGGTCACAAATTTACACTTATAGCTTAATTTAGGTACTGCCAACAACAACACAATATCAATACACTTGATCACTTAATTTTATACATACACTTCCACTAACATTCACATACACTGCCATCAATTCATCTTCACCATAATTCATAAAGGAAATTCATGAAACCAAACATTAATTTATGAATTTAAAGGCTGCCAAAAGTGGCAGTTTGCTAAGGTATTCAATTTGCTTTCCAAACCCTTAAATTCAAGTACTCAATGTACATATACATGGAAATTAATTTACTACACTTTAAATTGACTAAATCAACATTAATTTTCATCCAGTAGAGGTAAGAAAAACTCAAGCAACTTATGTTCTCATGGCTGCCGAAATTAAACACTTCAATAACTCAACAAATCCTTCCATTCTCTTCACCATTCAACTCACCTCAACCTAATAATCAAGTTTACTAAAGAAATGAGGAAGAAATGGACACTTCTTTTGGAGCTTGCTAAAAACTCACTAAATCCCTTCCTTCTTGCTTCCAATAGCTTCCTCAAGTTGAGTGTATAAGCTTTAATGAAAACACTAGTGAGAAAGGATGGCTAGAACATGACTGCATGGTGGTCCTTCCATGGTCGACTATGGAGTTCTTCCATAGTGAGCTTCGGCTAGTTTTTGTGGAAGGTTGAAGATGATTAAATTATGCCCAATTCAACTTTGATATGTCCCACATTTTAAGGTTAGTGGAGCACTAAACAATAATTTAATGTTCAATGACTTAAACTTTCACAATTTACATTTTATGCCTCATTTCTTTCACTATTAATATAATGTACCTCATTTTAATTTTTCATGACGTTTTCAAAGTGTAATATCATTTATTTTTAATGTACATTGAGGTCAAAAAGTAACTCTAAGTGTCAATTGATCAAAATGCCCCTCTTCTGGTTGTATTCCTAATTTTTCGGTAACACCGATTTTTGTCTGTTTCTCAATTTTTCGTTTTTCTTTGTACTAATTCATAAATTTTCTTTGATATTTCTAATGTCAATTACATTTCAATAAACTTTTAATTATGTCCTAAAATTTAATTGCGAGGGTTCCTCGCGATCCTGGGGTTGGCAATTGCCTTCGCTGTAACTTCCCGGTGCGGTCACCCATCGCTATGGTGTCGGCTCATTTAATCTAGTTTTATTTTCTCTCTTTTAATTTTCTTTAATTTTTCTTGTATTTTATTTTCATTTATTTCATCATTATATGTCTGTTTACTATCACTGAAATGTACTTCCAGACATTTAGACTTGTCCGGACAGACATTAAGTCACCGGAGCAACAGAATGTACAGACTACGTATAATGAGGATGTTACACATAAATTGAGCTACACAAGTGTGAAACAAATTGGAAATGAAACTAAAGACATAGGGTTATAATTTTCATGAAGAGACCTAACCCATAAATTGCCTAAAACTTGGCTTGAACTTGGAGATAAAATTCTAAAACCTGTAGAATTATGCACGTGAACAGTAAACTTTGCATAGCCATAACTCTCTCTAAAAAACTCCGATTTATGCGATTCTTGAACCAATGGAAACCTAAAACATAGTAAAACATTTTATATGAAGAACTTAAGGCCAAATTATGGACTTAACCCAATCAAATTGCTAAGCAAAATTGAGTCACCAAATCTGTCAAAAATCTGGAAATCTGTAAATTGATAATATGAACAGTAAACTTTGCAAGGCTATAACTCTCTCTAGAAAACTCCGATTTAGTTGATTCTTGAACCAATAGAAACTTAAAATATAGTATAATATTTTTTATGGGAACTTGAAGCCTAATTACAAACTTAACCTAACCAAATTGGTGAGCAAAGTTGAGTTGATAAATCTGCCAGAGTAATGAATAGTAACATAAACAGTAAAATTTAAATAGACATAACTCTCTTTAAAAAGCTCCGATTTGGGTGATTCTTGAACTGATGGAAATTTAAAGCATAGTAGAATATTTCATATGAAGAGCTCGGAGCCAAATTATGAACGTAACCCGATCAAATTATTGGCCAAAATTAAGTCACCAAAGCTGTTAGAAGTAACCCTACGTGAACAATAAAATTCATTTGACTATAACTTTGGCTACACAACTCCAAATGAGGTGATTCAAAAAGGGAAATAAAGATGAGACCTAGAGGCACAATTTTCATGAAGAAAATCTCATCAAATTATGATTGAAACAAGGTAAAAATTAGGTTCAAATTTCAATGTACCAAGCTACCAGAAAATCAAAACTTTTTAAAATTTACAAAGCTAACTTGGGATGCATTGGACACTCATGTAATGAGTACTTGGCAGCAATTGGGATGAGTATTGAGGCATTCTATTTGTGTATTTTCAGTAGAAAAAGAAGTTGGAATTGGCAAGGAGAAGAAAGTAACGAGAAAGAAAAAATATTGAAGGTTTGTGCACAACTAACATTTTCTTTGTTTTTAAACTTGTAATGTAACACCCCTCACCCGTCTACAGAATAGCCGAGCAAGGCGTGCTACACGGTGTGCCGGAACACCTAGTCTGTGATTATTTCATTTCCTGAGCTCAATTTGATTTTAAGAAGTCTTTTATGTAATATTCATAACATGCTGATACTATTTTCATACTTTGATAAAATTAATGTTTCAAGATTAATAATAAAAATTTAGCAAGGTGCCGTCTGTATTTCAGACAAACTGACCTTCCAAACTTGTTGAAAACAGTTTAATATGATAATATCAAAATCTCAAATATTTCACAGTATTTATTTCTCAGTAAAGTCAATAGACTTTTACAGTCATTACACAGTTTCATAATAATTCAAATATATCCAGAAAATCTCCATGTTATTTAATATGTACAAGATATTACAAACTTTAGAGCTTTCATAATATTACAAAATACAAGGCCAAATTTTAAAATTACAACAAAAGTACAAAATACAAGATATCCTAAGTCCTACCATGTATACAATGCAGTGCAGATGACTCTGGACTCCTGTTTAGATCTGATGTCTCACCCGGTCGTAGGTCTGCTGGGCTCCCTAGCTGTGTCTCCGATACCTACGCGTTACAAAAGCAACGCGCTAAGCAATTTTGCTTAGTGGTGCCAAATATAAAGAAATATACACTAAAATAAAGTAAATAAAGTGTTTACGAATTTTTGGTGGTGCTGTATGTCAGTAGACTGGATTTAGGTATTTGAATTTAATAGTACTTGAATTACTGCCCGTGTAGCCTATATACTGACCAGACTGGATAAACGGATATACTGGCACTGGGTACCTAGTACCTCGTGCCGTCACACCATCAGTCACAAAGTATCTCCCGGTGTGCAAATAGCATGGCTAAAAAGCCATATAGTCAATCTGGCGATAAGCTAAAAATAAATACACAATATGAATAGCCGTAGGCTATTAAAGTCACAGTGCGGCATAATAAGCCGTAAAAACACAGTATGGCATGAAGCCATTTACAGAATAGCTGTCAAAATCCTATTGGCATGCCAACCTATCCAAACTAGTCAACTAGGCAAACTAGGGCACATTGTAAATTAATTATTTAATTCTTCAATTTTTAGAGTTTACTAACTATTATGTAATTCATAAGTCAATGCATATATTGACCTTTTTAGGTACTATGGATAAGTGGTTTCTAGCATCAACATGTCACATATTGTAATTCAATATGCTGCCAATATAGTGCAATTTACCATTTTTACAAGTTGGCATTCATTGCCAAAGTGCTTCAAGCATCATTGTATGTAAATGTCAAATTCTCAATTTTTGATGCGCTAGATTGGTCTAGCTTAAAGTCCTATTTCTCTTGGTTTTAAGCTTCTAGTCAAAGAAGAAAAATTGTAGCTCTATGTCTTAATGCACACAAGGCAAAATTTTAGGTCATTCCGAGTTGTATAGACCAAGATATGGTCAATTTACTAAAGCTGGACAGATTGCACCTTTAGTGCAAAATTTGATCCATTTTAGGTCACTTTTAGTCCTGGCAGTTTTGGTACCCAAACTTGTGCAAGCTATTTGACTTTGTTCTGGTCATTTCTGGGCTTTGGTGTCTTCAAAAGAAATGTAGCTTTATATCTAAGCTATCCATGGTAAAAATTTCAGGTCAATTGGACCTGTTTTGAGTGAGTTATGGTCATCCTAATGATTATAATTCATATGGTCAAAAATCTAGGTTGCAAGGTTGCTATTCCAAATTTGGTCATTTTTAAGGTCAGTTTCTAGGCAGAATTTTGGCAACATTTCTATATGAAAGTTGGCCTATTTGGTGTCTAGTTTCACCCCCCATTGGCCTTTTCACAGTTTGGCACTTATGACCTAATTTAGGTACTGCCTTCAATACACAACCTGCACAAAGCACATACACTTCCAATTTGATATTCCTTCTCCTCCTCATTACTTCAATATTCAATCAATGATACTTCCATATATATAGTGTACAAAATTCCAGCAACAATTTTGGGCAGAACATTCAAGTGCTCAATGCACACAATTCACCATTAAGTTCAACATTCACTTCCACCAAAATTCAACATATCTCAATGTCAATATTACACATACACTTCAACATAATCATACTTCAATATCACTTACACATGTCGCCCACAATTTAACACTAGCATATTTCATTAATAACTACATATTCACACACAAATTCATGGTTTAATAGGCTGTCAAACATGGCAATTTGCCCAAAGCATTAAGGTTCCATTTCACACCCTTAATTCAAGCACTACATGTACATACTTAGATTTTAACTTACTACATCCTCCATTTAAGTTAATCAACCATAATTTCCATCCATTAGAGGTAAGAAAAACTCAAATACAACACATAATCATGGCTGCCAAAAATGGACCATTTCATTTATCAAGATTTTCTTCATTTCTCTTCACCAAAATACTCACCTCAACCTAAACACAAGGTTTACTAGAGCAAGGGAGAGGTTTTGGACACTTACCACTTTTGAAGCTTATCAAAACTTCACTAAATCTTGTTTTTCTTGTTGCCAATATCTTCCCCAAGGTAAGTAGGCAAGCATTAATGAAGGAACTAAGTAGAAATGGTGGCTTGATCATGCACCTATGGAGGTTGCATGTGGGGCGACCATGGTGGTCTTCAATGGAGTTCTCTCGACTGGTTATTTCTCAAGGTTGAAGATGATGGTTTCTATCCACAAATGACTTGTATAGCTGTCCCAAATTAGGAGTTAGTGGAGCACTAGGTAATAGTTTAATGATTAATTAGTTAAAGTTCCGCTATTTGCACATTTAGCTCCAGTCTTTTACTATTTACACATTGTATCCTATTTTAATTTTTCATGTCATTTCTAAAGTGTAATATTATTTATTTTTAATGGAAATTGAGGTCAAAAGGTAAATCTTGGTGTCAAATGACCAAAATGCCCCACTTCATGTTATATTCCCTATTTTTCGATAACACCGATTTTTGTCTATTTCTTGATTTTTTCGTTTTTCTTTGTACTAATTTATTAATTTTTCTTTGATATTTCTAGTGTTAATTACATTTTAATAAAACTTTATTTATGTCTCAAAATTAAATTCCGAGGGTTCCTCACAGTCCTGGGGTCAGCAACGGCCTTCCCGGTGCGGTCACCCATCGCTGCGGTGCCGGCTCGTTTAACTTGCCTTCATTTTCTCTCTTTCACTTTTCTTTGATTTTTCTTGTATTTTCTTTTTATTTATTTCATCATTATATGTCTGTTCACTATCACCAAACTATAGTTCCAGACATCCTGACTTGCCTGGACTGATATTTGGCCACTGGAGCAACAGAACGTACAGAACACGTACAATGGGGATGTTATAACTCTTCCTCTCTAAATAAAAATTTCATCCTCGAAATTTACCTGATGTGAAGAGCTGAGGGAACTGTTGTCTCATTGTCTCCTCGCTCTCCCATGTTGCCTTTCCGTGTTGTGGTGTTTCCATAGGATTTTCACTAATGGAATTGTTTTGTTTCTGAGCTCTTTTACCTCTCATGCCAAGATTTTAATTGGTTCTTTTTCATATGTCAGGTCAGGTTGTGCCACAATTTCTTCTGCTGAGATGACATGTGAAGGATCTGATCTGTGTCTTCTGAGCATCGAGACATAGAACACATTATGTATCTTATCCAGCTCAGGTGGTAAGGCTAATCGGTAGACTACTGGTCCTACATGTTCAATAACTTCATATGGGCAAATGAACCTAGGGCTTAATTTTCCCTTTTTCCCAAATCTCAACACTTTCTTCCACGGTGATACTTTGAGAAATACCTTCTCGCCAACTTCATACTCAATGTCTTTTCTCCTCAAGTCAGCATAAGATTTCTGTCGGTCTGAGGCAACTTTCAAATTGGCCTTTATCAATTTCACCTTTTCCTCTGTCAGTTTTATCAGGTCTGGCCCCACTAGCTTATTTTCACCCAATTCAGTCCAACATACAGGTGTTCTGCATTTTCTCCCATACAGTGCTTCATAGGGTGCCATATGTATGCTAGCTTGATAGCTATTGTTGTATGCAAATTCTGCCAGTGGAAGGTATCTGTCCCAACTTCCCTCAAACTCAATAACACAACTTCTCAGCATATCCTCGAGGACCTATCACATATGTTCAGTTATTATTATCATTGTCAGTTCAATTATTGTTTACAATAACTCAATGAGTTTCAGAATTTACCTGGATTATTCTTTCTAACTATCCATCCGTCTGAGGATGAAAAGCCATACTAAAATGGAGTTGTGTGCCCAAGGACTCTTGTAATTTCTTTCAAAATCTAGATGTAAACCTCGGGTCTCTATCTGATACAATGGAAAATAGAATTCCATGTAGTCTAACTATCTCACTGATATACAATTCTGCTAGCTTTTCCAGTGAGCAGTCAGTTTTGACTAGCAGAAAATGTCCTGATTTGGTCAACCTATCCACAATCACCCATACTGCATCATACTTCTTCTGAGTGAAAGGTAGACCACTGACAAAGTCCATAGTGACTCAGTCCCATTTCCATTCAGGTATGTTTATGGGCTGTGACAAACCTGATGGAACTTGATGTTCTGCTTTGACTTGCTGACATGTCAAGCATCTAGTTACATAGTCAACTATGTCCTTCTTCATACTTGGCCACCAGTATCAGAGTTTCAGGTCATGGTACATTTTTATGCTTCCTGGGTGCATAGCATACACACTGTTATGTGCTTCTCTCAGAATACTGGTTTTCAATTCTTTAACATCTGGAACACACACTCTTTCTTTATAGTACAGGCACCCATTTTCTTTCACTTCATATTCATTTTCCTTCCCTTCAGTGATTTTGCCCATAACAGCCATTAATTTCTCATCTGTCTTCTACCCATCCTATATCTGTTGTAATAGATTCGGCTTCACTTGCAACTCAGCCAAAATAACTCCATCAGGAGTTAAGGACAGTTGGGCATTCAGAGATCTTAATGCTACAATAGATTTTCTACTTAAAGCATCAGCGACTACATTTGCCTTCCTAGGGTGGTAGTCAATCACACAATCATAATCTTTCAGGAATTCAATCCATCGCTTCTGTCTTAAATTAAGTTCCTTCTGGGTTGGCAGATACTTTAGACTCTTATGATCTGTGTATATGTAGCATTTTTCTCCATACAAGTAATGCCTCCATATCTTCAATGCGAAGATAATTGCTACTAACTCTAAATCATGAGTAGGGCAATTCTTTTCATGTGGCCTTAACTGCCTGGAAGCATATGCGACCACTTTCCCTTCTTGCATGAGTACACACCCTAACCCAGTGTGTGAGGCATCACTGTAGACTACAAAGTCTTTTCCCGACACTGGCTGTGTTAACACTGGTGCCTCTGTCAATATAGCCTTTAGCCTCTCAAAACTGGCTTGACACTTGTCATTCCAGTCAAATTTCATATTCTTGTGTAGTAATTTGGTCATTGGAGCAGCTATCAGGGAAAATCTCTTTACAAATCTTCTATAATATCCAGCTAACCCTAAGAAACTTCTGATCTCAGTTATATTTCTGGGAGGCTTCCATTCCATCATTGCTTCAACCTTCTTGGGATCTACTCTAATCCCTTCAGCTAATACTATATGTACTATATGTCCAAGGAATGCAATCTCATTCAACCAGAACTCACACTTGGACAATTTAGCATACAGTATCTTCTCTTTTAGAGTCTGCAGAACAATTCTCAAATGCTCATCATGTTCTGCTTTATCCTTGGAATACACCAGGATGTCATCAATAAAGACCACTACGAATCGATCTAAGTATGAATGGAAGATACGGTTCATCAGGTCCATGAATGCTGCTGGAGCATTTGTTAACCCAAATTGTGACACCCCTTACCCGTATACAGTATATCCGAGTAAGCAATGTCACACGGTGTACTGGCACAATCTATTTTACCTTAAATAATTTTTATCCTAGTTTTTAATATAACTTGTGAAATATAATTTATTTAAGTCATTTATTGAAATTATAATTTATTTGAGGTTCCGAAAATTTTAAAGAAAATCCGGCAGAGTACCGGCTAAAAATGGAGAAAACAGTTCTTCGGAACCTGTGAAAAACACTTCCAATAATCATTTCTCATCATTCTCAAACTCCAGAGATCATCAAAATCTCAACATTTTTCAATTTCATTTCTCAATCATTCATCTCATATGATAATCATGTACAAATCATAGATAAACATTCACTTTTCCATTCACAAACACAATTCTCATTATTTACATGAATATCAAAATACATTACACAAGTTCAACTACATATGAGAAAATAAAAATTTATTACAAATAC
Organism: Hevea brasiliensis; assembly: GCF_030052815.1. Lineage (NCBI taxonomy): Eukaryota > Viridiplantae > Streptophyta > Magnoliopsida > Malpighiales > Euphorbiaceae > Hevea > Hevea brasiliensis. The sequence continues at coordinate 65,624,807 of NC_079499.1, read as the reverse complement.
CAAAATGACACCTAGTGTCCTACCAATGCACTGTAGGTGGTGAGGTGACACGGACACTATAAAGGGCTGCAAGATGGACTCACCCAGTCTGCGGTCTACTGGGCTCACGATCAGTATCTCCGGAACCTACGCGTGGCAAAAGCAACGCGCTAAGCAATGATGCTTAGTGGTGCAATAATAAAATAAAGGAAAATAGCAGAAAGTAAATATGTATTTAATGTATATGTCTTATTTGTTTTGTATCTGTTATATTCATTTATTTCTTTAACTTTGTCCATTTTCATTCATTTGGTTGCCCAAGTAACCTATACTGAACGACTGGACTGGATAAACGGGTAAACTGGCACTGGGTATCTAGTACCTCGAGCCATCACACCATCGGTCACATATGCATCTCCCAGTGTGCAACAGAACAGCTAACGAGCTATAAATAATATTAGGCACGAGGCCAAGTCTCAACACAATATCAAAATGGCTAAAAGCTATAAAATCACAGAATGGCATAATGCCATGTGCAGTACTGCTAACTGAACCCTATTGGCATGCCAAACTATCCAAACCAATCTTGTTAGGTATACTAGGGCATTTGATACTTTTGAATTCTTCAAATTTTGAATTTCAAGTTTTGGTGTCACTATTCACCTCATTGGTCAACAAAAATGTTGACTTTTTGATAGAAAATAGGTACATTGGTTTTGGCACTCCCAACATACCACATTTTGCATTCAAAACTTGTTGGCATTAAGCATTAATACCATTTCTAAGCTTAAACCAAGGGAAGCAGAATTTTTAGTTTTTGTAGCCCAAATTTACTATTCCATTGGGCACTGTTGCAGTGGGAATTTGAGGAAATGGTAAACATGAAAGTTGTTCCTTATTTTGTCTATTTGAATTTCTTTTTTTGAATCACTCCATTTGGAGTTTTGTAGCTCTAGATATGGTCCAAAAACCACAGCTGGCCAGATTTCAAATTTGCAGAATTTACCAAATCTACAGTACCATAAACAGTAACTGTGAGTGCCTTGTTGGATAGTTTCTGGTCATAATTTGGGGTAGGTTTCTCCATGAAAGTTGTTTTTCTATGTCTTAACTTGTTGCTGTAAAAATTTCAGGTCAATTGACCATATCTACAGTGAGTTACTGTTCATTTGGTCATTCTGCAGAACCTGTTTGCAGGATATCCGGATTGGGGCCAATTTTTGGTCCACTTTCTTTGGTCTTTTAGACATGGTTTCTTCAGCAAAATTGTGGCATTATAAGTCTAGTTTCATGTCCAATTGGCCAAACACCAATTGGACCTACACAGCCAAAGATATGGCAGTCCAAACAGGCTAGATTCACAGCCTCCTTGCTGCTGTCCCTAGGCAGCCTACCATTTCACTTTGCCATGCTATATTTCAGTCCAAATTATGGTCAACTTACCTCAAATGGTCACTAATTGACCATTAGAATGTACTTTAACAATTTCATAAGCCAAGTCCAATTTTCACTCCCAAACCCTAGCTCAAATTCAAGGTTCACACCACCCACCTTAATTAAACACTTTCATTCATTACATGTATATATATACACTTTAAACATAATCTACACTTTAAACATAATCTCTAATTCATTCTAAGTCTCTTAAAACAATCAAACTCATTCCTTCCTTAGGGGCTGCCGAAATCCATGTTGGACATACACATGATTTTTATTCATTTAAGTTGCAAATTCTTACTTATTTCAAGTCTCTAACATAGAAATAAAGAGTTTTAGATATATATGTCCACTAACCTTTAAGTGGCACTTCTTGGACTTGTCTTCTCCTTAGAATTTTTACTTCTTATGGCTACCTAGAGTTACCTTGTGATGTGGGGATGAATTTTTGTGAAGGGATATTAGGATTTTAAGGTTAGATTTTGGGAGTTTTCAAGCTCAATTTGAGCAACAATGGAGGTTTGGGCAAGGCAAGGGTTTCAGCTGGTTGGGAGGATGAAGATGGCTGCTGTGTTTTTTGATTGTTTTGGTCTTCATTTATCTCTTTTATTAGTTAGTTAATTGGTTGTTTAAATGTGATTGGTTCTAGCTTTTAAATGACATCATCATATGTCATAATTTGCTTTATTTTGGTTTTTCTTTTCTTTTCATCACTACTAATTTTCAATTTAATTTTTAGTAATGTTTATTCATATTTTATATTATACTAATTATTTACTCAACTGGACAAGTCAGCCAAAAATCACCTCTAAAGGCGAAATGACCAAAATGCCCTCCGTTTGGCTTAACGGGTCAAAATTGTCTGTACCGATTGAAAAATTTTTATAAATATTTTCTTGGCATTCTAATGCCATAGGGACCTCAATGACCCTTCTCTGGAGTCCCAAAAATTATTTTATAATTTTTTTCCTGGGTCTAGGGCTCCTAGTTGCGAGAACCGCAACTTCCCTCTGGGTTACCCATCGCTAGGGCACCGGCTCGTTTAACTTTGTTGTATTTTATTTCTAAAATTTTTCCTAAATTTTTCTTATTAATATTTGAGTTAATTATGGTTCCTCACTTTAGTTTAAATATTTTTTCGAATGTTCTAGCTGTCCGGACCGACACCGGTCACCGGAACAGTAGAATGTACGGAGTTGCTACCGGGAGGATGTTATAACTCTTCCCCTCTAATTTAAATTTCGTCCTCAAAATTTACCTGATGCAAACAGTTGAGGGAACTGTTGCCTCATCGTCTCTTCACTTTCCCAAGTTGCCTCCTCGGTGTTGTGTTGCCTCCAAAGCACTTTCACCAGTGGAATCTGCTTGTTCCTCAATTCTTTTACTTCCCGAGCCAGGATCCGTAGAGGTTCTTCTTCATATGTCAAATCCGGTTGTATTTCAATTTCTTCCCTGGAGATGACATGTGAAGGATCTGAGCGGTGTCTTCTGAGCATGGACACGTGGAACACATTGTGGATCTTGTCCAGCTCTGGTGGTAAAGCTAGCCTATAGGCCGCTGGACCCACACGTTCAATGACTTCATATGGGCCAATGAACCTAGGGCTCAACTTACCTTTTCTTCCAAACCTCAATACCTTCTTCCACGGTGACACCTTGAGGAACACTTTGTCGCCAACTGCATATTCTATTTCTTTTCTCTTCAGATCGGCATAAGATTTCTGTCATGCGAGGCAACCTTCGATTAGCTTTGATTAGTTTCACTTTCTCCTCATCTGTTTCACTGTGTCCGCCCCACCAGTTTGTCTTCGCCCAATTCAGTCCAAAGACACCGAGTTCTACATTTTCTCCCATACAATTGCTTCATACGGCCATTTGGATACTAGCTTGGTAGCTATTGTTGTATGCAAATTACCGCTGGGAGGTATTTATCCCAACTTCCCTCAAACTCAATGACACAACTCCTCAGCATATCCTCAAGGACCTGACATATTTTTCATGTTATTGTTATCATTTTAGTTCAATAGTTGTATTAATTCAATTGGTTTAATTGTTTACCTGGATTACTCTTTCTGATTGCCCATCCGTCTGAGGATGGAAAGCTGTGCTGAAGTGGAGTTGTGTACCCAAGGACTCATGCAACTTCTTCCAAAATCTCGATGTAAACCTTGGGTCTCGATCAGATATGATGGAAAGTGGAATTCCATGCAGTCTAACTATCTCACTGATATACAATTTTGCTAACTTCTTCAGTGAGTAGTCAGTCCTAACTGGCAGAAAGTGTGCTGACTTTGTCAATCTATCCACTATCACCCATACTGCATCATATTTCTTCTGGGTGAGAGGTAGACCACTTACAAAATCCATGGTGACCCGATCCCATTTCCATTCAGGTATGCGTATAGGCTGTAGCAAACCTAATGGAACTTGATGTTCTGCCTTGACTTGCTGACATGTCAAGCATTTAGTAACATAGTCAGCTATGTCCTTCTTCATACCAGGCCACCAATACTGAAGCTTCAGATCATGATACATCTTTGTACTTCCTGGGTGCATAGCATATGCACTGGTGTGTGCCTCTTTAGAATATCGCCTTCAATTCCCCATCATCCGTACACACAATCTTCCTTTGTAATACTGAGACACCCATCCGCTTCCACCCCATAGTCGCCATTTTTCCTCTCGAGATTTTGTTCATAATAGCCATTAACTTTTCATCTGCCTTTTGCCCATCTAAAATCTGCTGTAGCAGGTTTGGCCTCACTTGCAACTCAGCCAAAATAGCTCCATCTCAAATCAAAGTTAGACGGACATTCAATGTTCTCAAAGCTGTGATGGACTTTCTGCTCAAAGCATCAGCAACTACATTTGCCTTCCCATGATGGTAGTCAATTTCACAATCATAGTCCTTCAGGAACTCAATCCATCGCCTCTGTCTAAGGTTGAGCTCCTTCTGAGTTGGCAAGTATTTCAGGCTTTTGTGGTCCGTGTAAATGTAACACTTTTCACCATACAAGTAATGCCTCCATATCTTCAGTGCGAAGATAATTGCTGCAAGCTCTAGATCATAGGTAGGGTAATTTTGTTCATGTGGCCTTAGCTGCCTGGAAGCATAAGTGACCACCTTCCCCTCTTGCATCAATACACACCCTAACCCATTATGAGAGGCATCACTGTAGTTCACAAAGTCCTTTCCTGACACTGGCTGTGTTAACACTGGTGCCTCTGTCAACATAGCCTTCAACTTCTCAAAACTGGTCTGACACTTGTCATTCTAGTCAAATCTGACATTCTTGTGTAATAACTTGGTCATTGGAGCAGCTATTAAGGAAAATCCCTTCACAAATCTCCTATAACACCCAGCTAGCCCCAAGAAACTTCTGACCTCAATTGTATTCCTGGGAGGCTTCCATTCCATTACTGCTTCTATTTTCTTGGGATCCACTCTAATCCCATCAGCTGACACTATGTGTCCAAGGAATGCAATCTCATTCAACCAGAAGTCACACTTGGACAACTTAGCATACAGCTTCTTTTCTCTCAGGGTTTGCAGAACAATCCTCAAATGTTCATCATGTTCTTCCTTGGTCTTGGAATACACTAAAATATCATCAATAAAGACCACTACGAACTGATCTAAGTGTGGATGGAAGATACGGTTCATAAGGTCCATAAACGCTGCTGGTGCAATTGTTAGGCCAAATGGCATCACCAGAAACTCATAATACCCATATCGGGTCCTGAATGCAGTCTTTGGCACATCTACATCCTTTACCCTCAACTGATGATACCCTGACCTGAGATCAATCTTAGAAAATACTCCCGCTCCCTTCAACTGATCAAACAGATCATCAATTCTAGGCAACGGATATTTGTTCTTCATAGTCACTTTATTCAACTGCCGGTAATCGATACATAACCTCAAAGTCCCATCCTTCTTTTTCACAAACAGCACTGGAGCTCCCCATGGTGACACACTGGGGCGTATGAACCCCTTATTAAGTAACTCTTGCAACTGAATTTTCAACTCCCTCAATTCAGTGGGTGCCATCCTATAAGGAGCAATGGAAATGGGTGTCAGATCTTAGTTGTCTCAATAGCAAATTCAACTTCCCTTTCTGGTGGTAAACCAGGCAACTCTTCAGGAAATACATCTGGGAAGTCTCTTACTGTGGGTATATCATTCAGTTTTGGCTTAGCTTGCCTAGTATCAACCACGTGCGCTAGGTAAGCTTCATAGCCTTTTCTCATCATTTTTCTTGCAACTGTGGCTGAGATAACATTAGACAGGAAATCTGTCCTTTCACCCACAACAGTGATCTCATTACCCTCATAAGTTTTTAGAGAAATTCTCTTCAATTTACAATCAACTATTGCCTGATGACGTGACAACCAGTCCATTCCCAGAATCACGTCAAACTCGTGGAAAGGCAACTCAATCAGGTTTGCCAAAAATTCATACCCCTGAATCCTTAACGGGCAACCCTTGTATACTTTATTCACCACTACACTGTGGCCCAATAGATTAGTGACCAAAATGTCTTGGTCATTCTCCCCTACTAGTATCCCCCTTTCTACGGGTAGGTTGATAAAGATGTATGAATGAGTGGATCCTGGATCCACTAATGCATGCACAGGTGTATTGTAGAGGGAAAACGTACCCCTGATGACGTCCGGGGCATCTTGCTCCTCCTGAGCTCTCAGGGCATAAGCTCTGGCAGGTGGTCTGTTATCTGGCCTCTCTGCTGGCTCAGATGCAGGCCTCTGTGATGGTCCCACAGCCTCAGATTTTCTACCCCTCTGTGGTGCAGGAGTAGGTCTGTCTGCTTGTGTTGGAGCAGCTATAGTAGTTCTGCGTGGACAGTTCCTCAGCTGATGCTCTGTCGATCCACACCTTAAGCAGGCACCAGTCACTCTCCAACACTCCCCCTTATGTCGTTTCAAATAGTGTGGACATGCAGAAGATGCTGGGGCTGGTCCCCTGAACCCCATCCCTGGAGAGCTGCCCACTGATGGTGTGGACTGACCTCTCCTAGGGGTAACCGTGGCTGGGCCTCGAGACCGACCACGACCGTGTGGTCGACCAACTCGTGTGTGGACCCTTGAACCTCTTCCCAGATGCAGGAGCTGAACTAGACTGACCTGGGTCCCTCTTCTACTGTCTTTCCCTTCTAGTCTGCTCACTGATTCTTACTTTTTCAACCTTTATTGCAGCTTCCACTAACTTGGAAAATTCTGTGATTCCCAAGGCAGTGAGCTGAATCTTTATGTTGTCATTTAGTCCCTCTTCAAATCTCTTGCACCTTTCAGTTTCATTAGGGACTATCTCCCTTCGGTAGCCGCTTAATCGGACAAATTCCTTCTTATACTCGGCCACTGACAACTGTCTCTGCCTCAGATTAATAAACTCTCTTCTTCTCTCTTCCAGGTATACAGTACCCACATATTTCTTCTTGAATTCTGAGAGAAAGAAGTCCCAAGTTATAGCTTCTGGCTGCACTTCACTGGATACCGTGTCCCACCATTCATAGGCATCATCTTGCAACAGAGATATGGCAGCCTCTAGGTTTTGTTCAAGAGTGCAGTGGAGTTGTTTTAAAACTCTGCCTGTTCTGTTCAACCAATTTTCGGCTGCAACAGAATCATCTTCTCTCTTGCCAAAGAAATCCACGGCTCCAAACTTTCTTAGCCTTTCCAGGTGTGATTTCTGCTGTGGAGCTGGTGGTGGTGGTGGTGGTGCTGGCATTACCCCAGCCATTTGTCTGAAAAATTCGGCCATTTGCTGGAACATGGCCTGTGGAGGCTGAGCAGGCTCTGCTTGAGTCGGCGGAGTTCTCTCCCATACCCCAGCCTCACCGCTGCAGTGGAGCATGGCTCTCCACTTCCTCCTCAACTGCCCTCTGAGATGTAGGGTCCATATCCTATTCAAAATAAGAAAGACAAACAGGTTTGCATTAGTGTCACCTCGACTCTTACAAATGCAATGCATGGTATGGACTCAATCTAGGCCCAGAAACGCCTAAACCGTGCTCTGATACCACTAAATGTGACACCCCTTACCCGTCTATAGTATATCCGAGTAAGCTATGTCACACGGCGTACCGGAACACTCTATTTTACCTTAATTTATTTTTATCATAGTTTTGAATACAACTTGTGAAATATAATTCATTTAAGCCATTTATTGAAATTACAATTTATTTGAGGTTCCGAAAATTTTATAGAAAATCCGACAGAGTACCGGCTAAAACTGGAGAAAACCGTTCTTCGGAACCTGTTAAAAATACTTCCAATAATCATTTCTCATCATTCTCAAACTCCAGAGATCATCAAAATCTCAACATTTTTCAATTTCATTTCTCAATCATTCATCTCATATGATAATCATGTACAAATCATAAATAAACATTCACTTTTCCATTCACAAACACAATTCTCATTATTTACATGAACATCAAAATACATTTCATAAGTTCAACTACATATAAGAAAATAAAAATTTAGTTACAAAATACCAAAATGACACTTAGTGTCCTACCAATGCATCGCAAGTTGACGCGGACACTTACATCGCGTGCGTAGTCGCAGATGGACTCACCCAGTCTGCGGTCTACTGGGCTCACGATCAGTATCTCCAGAACCTACGCGTGGCAAAAGCAACGCGCTAAGCAATGATGCTTAGTGGTGCAATAATAAAATATAAATAAATAACAGAAATAAATATGCATTGAATGTATATGCCTTATTTGTTTTGTATTTGTATATCCATTTATTTCGTTAACTTTGTCCACTTTCATTCATTTGGTTGCCCAAGTAACCTATACCGACGATCGGATGGATAAACGTAACCGCATCGTATCAAGTACCTCGGGACGCCACACCATCGGTCACATATGTATCTCCGGTGTGCAGGCAAATGTAACAAGTCAGAATAATATTAGGCACGGCCAAGTCTCAACACAATATCAAAATGGCTAAAAGCCATAAAATCACGTAATGGCATAATGCCATGTGCGATCGCTAATCGAACCCTATTGGCATGCCAAACTATCCAAACCAATCTTGTTAGGTATACTAGGGCATTTGATACTTTTGAGTTCTTCAAATTTTGAATTTCAAGTTTTGGTCTCACTATTCACCTCATTAGTCAACAAAAATGTTGACTTTTTGATATAAAATAGGTACATTGGTTTTGGCACTCCCAACATACCACATTTTGCATTCAAAACTTATTGGCATTAAGCATTAATACCATTTCTAAGCTTAAACCAAGGGAAGCAAAATTTTCAGTTTTTATAGCCCAACTTTACTGTTCCATTGGGCACTGTTACAGTGGGAATTTGAGGAAATGGTAAACATGAAAGTTGTTCTTTATTTTGTCTAGTTGAATTTCTTTTTTTGAATCACTCCATTTGGAGTTTTGTAACTCCAGATATGGTCCAAAAATCACAGCTGGCCGGATTTCTAATTCTGCAGAATTTACCAAATCTACAGTATCATGAACAGTGACTGCCCCTGCCTTGTTGGATGGGTTATGGCCATAATTTGGGGTAGGTTTCTTCATGAAAGTTGTTTGTCTATATCTCATCTTGTTGCTGTAAATATTTCAGGTCAATTGACCATATCTACAGTGAGTTATGGCTGTTCATTTGGTCATTCTGCAGATACTGGGTGCAGGGTATTCGGATTGGGGCCAACTTTAGGTCCACTTGCCTTGGTCTTTTGGACATGGTTTCTTCAGTAAAATTGTGCCATTATAAGTCTAGTTTCATGTCCAATTGGCCAAACACCAATTGAACCTACACAGCCAAAGATATGGCAGTCCAAACAGGCTGCACTCACAGCCTCATTTCTGCTGTCTTTAGGCAGCCTACACATTTCACTTTGCCATGCATTAGTTCACTTCAAATTATGATTAACTTGCCTCAAATGGTCACTAATTGACCATTAGAATGTCCATTAATCATTTCATAAGCCAAGTCAAATTTTTACTCCCCAAAACCCTAATTTCCATTTCAATTCACCCATACACCTAACTAAACACTTTCATTCATTATATATGTGTATATACCCCTCAAACATAATCTCTAATTCATTCTAAGTCCATTAAAACAATCAAACTCATTCCTTCCTTAGGGCTGCCAAAATTCATGGTATACATAAACATAAATTTCATTCATTTAATTCACAAATCCTCACTCACTTTAAGTCTTTAACATAGGATAAGAGAGGTTTAGGTATAAATAGGCACTAACCTTTAAGTGGCACTTCTTGGACAAGTCTCAACACAATATCAAAATGGCTAAAAGCCATAAAATCACAGAATGGCATAATGCCATGTGCAGTACTGCTAACTGACTATCCAAACCAATCTTGTTAGGTATACTAGGGCATTTGATACTTTTGAGTTCTTCAAATTTTGAATTTCAAGTTTTGGTGTCACTATTCACCTCATTGGTCAACAAAAATGTTAACTTTTTGATAGAAAATAGGTACATTGGTTTTGGCACTCCCAACATACCACATTTTGCATTCAAAACTTGTTGGCATTAAGCATTAATACCATTTCTAAGCTTAAACCAAGGGAAGCAAAATTTTCAGTTTTTGTAGCCCAACTTTACTGTTCCATTGGACACTGTTATAGTGGGAATTTGAGGAAATGGTAAACATGAAAGTTGTTCCTTATTTTGTCTAGTTGAATTTATTTTTTTGAATCACTCCATTTGGAGTTTTGTAGCTCCAGATATGGTCCAAAAACCACAGCTGGCCGGATTTCCAATTCTGCAGAATTTACCAAATCTGATGTACCATGAACAAAGGATCGCCACTGCCTTGTTGGATGGGTTATGGCCATAATTTGGGGTAGGTTTCTTCATGAAAGTTGTTTGTCTATATCTCATCTTGTTTCTGTAAATATTTCAGGTCAATTGACCATATCTACAGTGAGTTATGGCCAAATGAACAGTTACTATTCATTTGGTCATTCTGCAGATTCTGGGTGCAGGGTATCCGGATTGGGGCCAACTTTTGGTCCACTTTCCTTGGTCTTTTGGACATGGTTTCTTCAGCAAAATTGTGCCATTATAAGTCTAGTTTCATGTCCAATTGGCCAAACACCAATTGAACCTACACAGCCAAAGATATGGCAGTCCAAACAGGCTGCACTCACAGCCTCATTTCTGCTGTCTTTAGGCAGCCTACACATTTCACTTTGCCATGCATTAGTTCACTTCAAATTATGATTAACTTGCCTCAAATGGTCACTAATTGACCATTAGAATGTCCATTAATCATTTCATAAGCCAAGTCAAATTTTTACTCCCCAAAACCCTAATTTCCATTTCAATTCACCCATACACCTAATTAAACACTTTCATTCATTATATATGTGTATATACCCCTCAAACATAATCTCTAATTCATTCTAAGTCCATTAAAACAATCAAACTCACTCCTTCCTTAGGGCTGCCAAAATTCATGGTATACATAAACATAAATTTCATTCATTTAATTCACAAATCCTCACTCACTTTAAGTCTTTAACATAGGATAAGAGAGGTTTAGGTATAAATAGGCACTAACCTTTAAGTGGCACTTCTTGGACTTGTCTTCTCCTTAGAATTTTTACTTCTTATGGCTGCCTAGAGTTACCTTGTGATGTGGGGATGAATTTTTGTGAAGGGATATTAGGATTTTAAGGTTAGATTTTGGGAGTTTTCAAGCTCAATTTGAGCAACAATGGAGGTTTGGGCAAGGCAAGGGTTTCGGCTGGTTGGGAGGATGAAGATGGCTGCTGTGTTTTTTGATTGTTTTGGTCTTCATTTATCTCTTTTATTAGTTAGTTAATTCGTTGTTTAAATGTGATTGGTTATAGCTTTTAAATGACATCATCATATGTCATAATTTGCTTTATTTTGGTTTTTCTTTTCTTTTCATCACTACTCATTTTCAATTTAATTTTTAGTAATGTTTATTCATATTTTATGTTATAATAATTATTTACTCAATTGGACAAGTCGGCCAAAAATCACCTCTGAAGGCGAAATGACCAAAATACCCTCCGTTTGGCTTAACGGGTCAAAATTGTCTGTACCGATTGAAAAATTTTTCTAAATATTTTCTTGGCATTCTAATGCCATAGGGACCTCAATGACCCTTCTCTGGAGTCCCAAAAATTATTTTATAATTTTTTTCCCGGGTCTAGGGCTCCTAGTTGCGAGAACCGCAACTTCCCTCTGGGTTACCCATCGCTAGGGCACCGGCTCGTTTAACTTGGTTGTATTTTATTTCTAAAATTTTTCCTAAATTTTTCTTATCAATATTTGAGTTAATTATGGTTCCTCACTTTAGTTTAAATATTTTTCCGAACGTTCTAGCTGTCCGGACCGACACCGGTCACCGGAACAGTAGAATGTACGGAGTTGCTACCGGGAGCGTGTTACATTTCCAGTGTTAATTACATTTCAATAAACCTTTATTTATGTCTCAAAATTAAATTCCGAGGGTTCCCGATGCAGTCACCCATCGCTGCGGTGCCGGCTCGTTTAACTTAGCTTCATTTTCTCTCTTTCACTTTTCTTTGATTTTTCTTGTATTTTCTTTTTATTTATTTCATCATTATATGTCTGTTCACTGTTATCGAAGTGTAGTTCCAGACATCTTGACTTGCCTGGACTGATATTTGGCCACTGGAGCAACAAAACGTACAGAACACGTACAATGGTGATGTTACATGTAAATTGTTTGGAATGTCTTTATTTGAATGAGTTTGCTTTGCTCAAGTTTACTTTGACTGACATATGATTTTTCTCTTGCATTTGAGAAATTTGGGTGTTGTCACCTCTATATGGATATTATGATGATTTGAATGTGTTTATTGTTTTATAATGTGATTGTTGAGTGGAAAACTTTTGAAAACCATTTGAAATCACAGTTAGCATGACAGTCCCTTTCGGAACTCCCCAGTAGTAACAGCTACTTGGGTTTAATAATGGATATTAATTATGTCTCCCATTAATAATGGTTAGTAGGGTAAGACTACATGAGTACTCATTAGCTAGCTAGCCCTTCCCTCATTAATAACGGTTAGTGAGGTTAAGATTGCTTTGTCGTGGTGTACAACACAACACTGATTGTGAAATTTTGTGTCATGGCGTAAACTGTGTATTGATGTGGCAACACTAATGTTTTGTGAATTATGATTTATGAAGTGTGATTTCTCATTTAAAATGTTATTCCAATAAATGGCTCTTATAGACTTAAAACTATTATGAAGTTTTCATACTTAAGAAAAATGTGATTTATTATGCTTTGACAAGTTTTACCTTAAGTTCTAAAGTTATTAGTTGTGCACCATTGAGTGATATACTCAGTGATAGCTTATTATGCTATCGCAGGTAAGGGAAAGGAGAAGGCTGCTGAGTAAGAGACTTGGAAGCAGCATTTTGTTTGGATTGTGGGTATATATATAGTAGGTATACCCCTATAATTCCTTTTGATGTATTTTATAACTATATGTATGATGTACGAACATTGAGCAGGTTGTATTAAAAAGCATTTTGGGTTTGTAAATATTTGTACTTCATTTTGAGACTTATGCAAATGTAACTTTTATAATATTAAGTTTACTTTCTCTAATGAATGTAAGACTTTAAATGTAAATGTATTAATATCATGCTTATGAAATGGATTGAAACAAATCTTTTACTTGAGTTACATTGTGGTTTCAAATAGGTATAAAATGTGTTTTGTTAAAGTTTTGACTACCGCCACTATGCAGTTTTCCGCAAAACAAGAATAAAATAAAATGCTATGTTTTGTTTAAAATCCCTTCTAGTATATTTAATGGGTTATCAGTAGGTGTAGTTCGATAATTCATTAGGAATACTATGGGAACATGCCATGCCTTACAAGGGATAAGGTGTGACATTCTGACCTTCCTAGAGTGAGTTATGCCCATTTGAACATTTACTGTTCATATGGTCATTTTTCTAGGGTCCAGCAGGTGGTTACCCTGATTCAGGCAAATTTTAGGTCATTTAGGTTCAGTTTGTCGATAGGGTCTCTTCATGAAAAATGTGGCATTATGTCTTAGGTTCAATGTCCAATTGGCCTCACACCAATTGGAGCAATGTGGCTCTACTTACGGCTGCTTACTAGACTCATAAGTCTAAAATCCTGCATAAGAAATTCAGGACTTCCAATCTTAACTCCTCCCAACTACCAAACTTCAAACCACATTCATTACACTTCAACTAGTACAATGTCAATTAGGCATCAATTCACAAAACCCTTAATTTTGGGTCAAAACCCTAACTATCAAAACCGCTTCTCATGCAAACTCCTACCAAGTCAACATAACTATCTTGTAAACTCATCAATAACACTACTAGGCAAGTTAATTCAATCAAGAATTATCAAACCCCAATTCCCCTCATGGCTAACAAAATTTTTGTTCTTCATATACTCCTCATATTCTTTCAATTTCATATAATTTCAACTCCTTTTAACATGCTTACCATGATTAAAGAAGAGAGGTAGGGATAATCTTGCACTAACTTTATGTTGACCATTCTTTGACTTGCTAAACTTCAAGATTTCCTTCAATTCTTGGTTACCTATGGCTTTCTTAAGGTGTAGAATCAATTTATAGTGAAGATAAGTAGGAGTTTCAGTGTGAGAATGGGAGGGAAATCAAGCTTGGAAAGCTTGAAAATGGAAGAAGCTCTCTCCCATGGTGGTTCAGCCTAGTTGAAGATGAAGAAGAAGAAAAAATTCATTTAATGCAATCTTGTCTTCTTATGGCTATATTTATCCATATAATTTTAATTAATTTAAATTATAAGTAATTTAATTTTTTAACTTTTCAAATAATTCCACCTATTTCCTCTCTTCACTTTCCATATAGCTTCATGTTTTCAATAGATTGTCAAAATTTGTAATGTCACTTATTTTAATAGACATTTAGGTCAAAAGTCAACTCTAGGTATCAAATGACTAGAATGCCCTTCATCGGGATATAGTCAATCTTTTTCGGTAATACTGATTAAGTCCATAACCCGATGGCCACTTTGATTTTTATACTGCTTATTCAATTTATTTTCATCTTATTTTTTGCCCTCAAACTAACTTTAAATAGTACTATTCACTGACTGAATATGGCACAATTCAGAGCATAAAAGTTTGGGATGTTACAACTCTAGCATCGTTTATTGGTGTAGCTATTGCTTCTATCCATTTTGATATGTATTCAACACTAACCAAAATATACTTGTTGCCGAACGAAGATGGGAATAGACTCATAAAGTCTATTCCCCACACATCAAATAGTTCTACTTCAAGTATACCATGCAATCGCATCTCATTCCTTCTTGAAATGTTTCCGATCCTTTGGCATTGATCACATGTCAGTACAAAGTATCGCACATCTTTGAATAGATTTGGCCAGTAGAACCCTGCTTGTAAGATCTTAGCTACTATTCTAGTTGTACTTAAGTGTCCTGCATAGGGTGACGGGTGGCAGTGTTGCAGTAGACTCTTTATCTCCTCCTCTGGTATGCATCTTCTTATTAGCCCATCATAACATCTTTTGAATAGCAGAGGTTCCTCCCAGGTATGGTCTCTTACATCATGTAGAAATTTCTTTCTTTGCTAGTAGGACATGTTAGGTGGCAAAACCCTGCACACAAGATAGTTAACAATATCAGCATACCATGGGGTTTGGGAAATTGCAAATAAGTTCTCATCTGGAAAGGAGTCATCAATTAGCAAATTATCAGAGCTATCCCCATATTCTTTTTGTTTGAGCCTGGATAGATGGTCAGCTACCACATTTTCAGTTCCCTTTCTATCTTTGATCTCAAGGTCAAATTCTTGTAGAAGTAAAATATATCGTATCAACCTTAGTTTTGCTTCTTTCTTGTTCAAGAGGTACCTAATGGCAGTATGGTCTATGTAGATAACAACTTTGGAGCCAACCAAGTAGGACCTAGATTTGTCAATAGCAAACACAACTATTAAAAATTCTTTTTTTGTGGTTGCATAGTTGACTTGTGCATCATCAAGTGTTTTGTTGGCATAGTAGATGGAATGAACTTTCTTTTCTTTTCTTTGTCTAAGCATTGCCCCTACTACATAATCACTTGCATCGCACATTATTTCAAATGGCAGTTCCTAATCTGGTAGTTGCATAATTGGTGTTGAAATTAGTGCTTATTTTATCTTGCAAAATGCAGCAAGGCAACTTTTATCAAAGTCAAAAGGAACATATTAACTCAGCATATTAGTTAACGGCTTTGCTATTTTGGAGAAATCTTTGATGAATCTTCTGTAGAAGTCCGCATGTCCCAAAAAGCTTTGCACTTCCTTGATTGATGAAGGTGGTGGCATTTTTTCAATGATCTCAAATTTTGCCTTATCTACTTCAATTCCTCTTTCTGAAACCAAATGCCTAAGGATTATGCTTTCTCTTATCATTAAGTGGTATTTTTCCTAATTTAGAACCAGATTTGATTCCTCACATCCTTGTAACACTTTAGAAAAATTAATTAAACATTCATCAAAGTTAGCTCCATAAACAGAAAAATTGTTCATAAAAACCTCCATTATATTCTCAATGTAATCAGAAAAAATAGCCATTATACATCTTTGAAAAGTCACGGGGGCATTACAAAGACCAAAAGGCATTCTCCTATATGTAAAAGTTTCATAAGGGCAAGTGAATGTGGTCTTTTCTTGGTCCTCAAGGTGAATGGGAATTTGGAAAAACCCAAAATACCCATCTAGATAACAAAAATAAGAATGTTTGGCCAGCCTTTCTAACATTTGGTCTATGAATGAAAGAGGAAAATGATCCTTCCTAGTGGCCCTATTTAATTTTCTATAGTCAATGCACATTCGCCATCCAGTAACTACCCTAGTAGGTATCAGCTCATTATTATCATTTTTTACCACAGTTGTCCCACCCTTCTTAGGCACTACATGCACTGGACTGATCCATTTATTGTCAGATATTGGGTATATAATACCTGTATCTAATAGTTTTAAAATTTCTTTTTTTACTACCTTTTCATGTTAGGGTTCAGTCTCCTTTGGTGTTCAATGGTAGGTCTACTGTTTTCTTCTATAGGTATTCTATGCATACAAATGGAAGGGTTAATTCCCTTAAGATCTTTTATAGTGTACCCTATAGACTTACTATGGGTCCTAAGCTTCCCTAAGAGCTTTTCCTTTTCTATAGTATTCAAGCTAGCATTTAAAATAACAGGATGTTTAGAATTAAGGTCCAAGAATGCATACCTTAGTGTAGAGGGAAGAGGTTTCAATTCTACCTATTTTGTTTCTTCTTGTGGCTTGTTTTTGGGCTGCTCTTCTTGTAGCTTTTCTACTAGAAGTGCTTGGGCCAAGGGTAGAGGTGGGTTAGCTTTAAAAAATTGCATGTATGCTGTAATTTCCTTGTTTTCATTCTCCATTGTGTGGCCATGCAATATGCAAGCTTCAAAAGGGTCTTTGAGATATCTCTTTTAAAATTCTTTCTCAACTAGCTTGTCTATAATGTTAACCCTTAAACATTCATCAGATTCAGACTTGTGCTTTATTGCTTGAAATAGGTTGAATTCCACTTCTTCATCTCCTACTTTGAGAGTTAAGCACCCATTTTTTACATCTATAATTGCTCCAATGGTTGCCAAGAAAGGTCTTCCCAATATTTTGGGGATTTGGACATCTTCTTCTATTTCCAGGACAATGAAATCTACGGGAATAAAAAATTTGCCTACCTTGATAGGGATGTTCTCTAAGATGCCAATTGGATATTTGATAGACCAGTCTACTAATTGTAATGAGATAGTAGTTGGCCTCAGTTCTTTAACATTCAGCTTTTGGCATATAGATAAGCGCATTAGGCTCACATTGGCGCTGAGATCATAGAGGGCTTTGTCTATGTTCATGTTACCAAATGGGCACGGTATAAAGAAGCTTCTAGGATCTTTCAACTTTAGAGGCAGCTTGTTTTGCAAGATGGCACTACATTTCTCTATTAGAATAACTGTCTCATAGTCTTTCAGCCTTCTTTTCTCAGAAAGAATTTCCTTCAGAAATTTTGTATAGGATGGCATTTGGGATAATGCTTTTATAAAAGGAATGTTGATGTAAAGTTTCTATAAAACTTTTAAAAAATTTCCAAACTGCTTATCCAATTTGACTTTCTGGAATCTTTGAGAAAAAGGTAGAGGGGCTTGGTAGGGTTCTGGCAATTTCTTTTTCTTCCTTTCCTCTTCTTCCTTAACTTCTTTAACTTGCTTCTCTTCCTCTTCTTCTTGGGTTTAAGAATTTTCAGAGGTTTCTCCCTTCTATTTTTACTTCTTTTTCTAGTTTTTGTTCCTGTAATATTCTCTTACTCCTCAATGTAACTGCTTTGCAGTGCTCTTTGGGGTTCATCTCTGCTTGACTAGGTAATTTTTTGATCTGTTTGCTTGAAGGACTAGCTTACTGGGCAATCTAATTTTCAAGCATTTTATTATGGGTGGCTAATTAATCCATTCTGGAAGCTAGTTATTCCACTCTGGAAGCTAATTGTTTGATCATCTCATTCTGCTATTGTTGTGATGCTAAAAAGCTCTTTATCATGGATTCCATAGTCAACATTGATTTTGGCTATTGAGATTAAGGAGGTAGTGGTGGTGGTTGCTGCATTAAATTCTATCCTCTATTTTGAAAACATGGTGGTGGTGGCCTATACCCTTATTATTTGTTTATGGGCTGATTTTGCAAATTCTACGAGTTTGACCATGAGAAATTTGGGTGGTTCCTCTATCCAGGGTTATAAGTATTAGAATAAGGGTTATTGGCCTATTTTTTGTTGAAGTTCCCTCCATTGTTCATGTAGTTCAGCTACTCTACGAAAGGCTCACTATAAAAACTGTATTCTGAAGTTACTTAACCTCCTCCACAGCTGTTACAGTATTGATTACTTGCCCCTATTACATTGGCCTGCATTCTATCAAGTTTTTTTGTGAGCTGGTCAAACTGAGCGTTAATCATGCAGAAGGCATGCAATTCTAGGACCCTTGCTATTCTCCTTATATCTCCCCTCTCATTTGACCACTCAAATTATGATATGCAACCCATTTCAGCAGTTCTAAAGCTTTAGCAACTATTTTCTCCATTAGGTCTCCTCCAGCTACCGAATCAACTAAATTCCTTATGAATAGTAATAAACCAGTATAGAAATTTTGGACAAGGAGCCAATCTTCTATGCCATGGTGCAGACATTTCCTTTGAAAGTCTTTGTATCTCTCCCATGCATCATAGAGTGACTCTCCTTCCTTTTGTCTGAAGGTGTTCAGTTCTAGCCTCAATTTTGCAGTTTTTGTAGCTAGGAAGTACTTGGCTAGGAAGGCTTGTGAAAGGCCTTCCCATGTGGTGAATGTACTAGCTAATTGAGAGAGTAACCACTTCCTTGCCTTATCTCTTAGTGAGAATGGGAATGCTCAGAGTCAAATAGCTTGATCAGAAACCCCATTCATTTTAATAGTTTCACACAGAGCATGAAAGCACTGTAGGTGATAATGTGGATCTTCCATAAGTGAGCATCCAAACTGGGTTTGTTGGATCATTTGGAGCCATGCTAGTTTGAGTTTAAAATTGTTGGCCTCGATTGTGGGCTTGGTAATATTGGATTAGAATCCTTGGATATTAGGGGCTCCATAGTCTCTCAGGGATCTTAGTCTATTATTGCTATTATTGGCCATGACTGGAACTTCAAGGAATTCAGGTTCAGGTTCTGGCTCTTGGTTTCTCCTTTCTCTCCTGATGGTTCTTAGAGTCTTGTCTATTTCAGGATCCAATTCTAGCAATTCTTCTTCCGGTTTAGTTGTCTTGATCATAAATCGAATTCTGCACTAGAAAAATAGTAAGATAGGAATAGGTAAATCTAAAATAACAAAAAAAATAAATATTTAAATTAGCTAAATTGCCTATCATTTAATATTACTAAATTCCCTAGCAACAGCACCAAAAACTTATTTGCTGGTTTTACAACCACCGCAAGTGAATGAATCGCTAACAAGTAATAAAGTGATGAGTAGAATATCATTCCCACGATGAATTATAGGCATAAGTACCAAACTACACAATAATTTTGACTGTCTAAACTTTCAAAGATTATAAGGGAGTAAATTTTAATCTATAGCTGAATAACTCTAAAAAACCAAAGAAAATAAATCTAAGAACTTAAAGAGAATTCTAATTGGGTGAAAAATTTTAGAATTTTAGATTTCACATCTTAACCCTATTATGATTTTAACCTTGCTTTATCAATGGATTGAGTGTTGTTACGTTGATGGAAATTAATCCTAAAATATCCTAGATCCTTTCTTAAGGTATTCTTTCTCAAAGTATCTAAGGTGTATTTCAATTAGGCGTAAACCCTACTTTCGTGGTGATTAGTCCTTATCAAAATCCTTTAAGATCTATGAGTAATTATGAAACTCTACAAAGGTCATCAGCTTATCTCTAGGTCAGATTTCCTAGGTTCAAAATTTTGAATTTCCAATATTAATCTTCACCTTTCAGTTATTCAATTAATATCTTATATTATAACTAATGCCCTGTTTGGCATTGAGTTTCATAGCCTTAAACTGCTTTTCTGAATAAAAGCATTATTTTAGATGCTGTTGAGAAAAGCAGTTTGAAAAAAGTTATTTTGTTATTTTAGTATTCTTATGACTAAAACTGATCAAATTTAATTTTTAATTATTTTTTAACACTCTTTAACTAGTATATTTAAAAAAGTGATTTTTTCAATAGTAGTTTCAATAGCAATGCCAAACAGGCCCTAAATGGGTACCAACACATAGCATGCATTAAGAACACAAGAGATTGAATCAAAGAATAAAACTCAATTCCATTAAATAAAACTCAATATATATCCATAACAAAAGTCAAGAATGCTACTTTCCAAATTCCAGAATTAAAGGAACTACTCACTCATGGTGAGTTTGACAAACATAATATGATGAAAATAAAAAAAAAATAAAAAATAAAAAATAAAAAAAAAACATAAAAACAGTCTGAAGAATTAAAATAAAAGAATCAAGAAAAGATTCTGCAGCTGTGAACTTGAGGAACTTTGACTGAGAGATCTGTCCCTTGGCTCTGATGCAATCCCTCTTCAAGACGGCTAGGGTTTTTCGGAAGTCTTCTCTCAAAGCTCTTCCTTTTTCTCTTTGAAAGATAGGTGTTTCTCTTCTAAATTCCCCCCCTTTATGCTTTCTGCTGACTGCTATTTATATTAGATGTCTTAGGGCTAAGATTTTAGAGTCCCAAGGGCAATAGGAGTCCAATTGGTATGCCAAAATAGGAGTTGGAGTCAGATGTGGAAATTAGCTAAAACATAGTACACTGCCCATGTGTCACTACACGGCCTAGGCCTTATAAGTTGCTGGAGCTATTTTAGTCTCTTTGCATGGAAGATAGAATATTACATGGGCTTTTGATGTTTACACGGGTCAAATTACACAGCCCATACACTGTGTAGATTCCTTTTACTACTTCAAGCCTTGATGATAGAGAGTTACACGAGACAATGGATGGTTACACGAGTCAGATTACATGGCCTGTGTACTGAGGTTTTTCTGGGACTCCTTCAATTATTGCTAGGCAAAAGGTTACACAGGTCTTTGGCTGTGATTACACGACCCGTGTAAGGTGTATCAGTAGCTTACCTTGCTTTTAAGTCCTCTCGAGCTTCCTTCTTTACTCCTATGCCTTGGATTTCCTTCAGAATACATAAAAAAGAGCAGAAAACATATATTTTAATGAAGATTAATGGAATTAATAAAAACTAATGAAACTAACAAATATGTATGCAATCATCTATCTAAATACCATGAAATATTGTACAATTGTGCTTAAAAATATCTATATAATACAAGTGTATCAACGGTATGAATCAAAATTTTCAGTTTTATCAAAATTATGAAAACAAAAAATTATTGGCGATTCCAGTTTCAACTGTAGCAATGGAACAAGCATTCAATGCAGGAGGTGAAATACTAGATGAAAAATGTTCTAGTATTGTTCTCGAATTGTTAAAGACACAAACTTGTTTAAACGATTGAGCAAGAACTGATAATCGTCAACACTATCAAGTTATAGAGATCACAGATAATGAATTCACAAGCACAGAGGCATTCGGGATCATTCAAAATTAACAGAACAAATACGTTTTTTTTTTTTAATTTTCCCTCTTTAACTTATACAAATTAAATTAAATTTAAGTCTTCCTTTTATGTTCAATACTTAATTAAATTGTCTTTCACCAATTATTATATGAGTATAAATTAAATTTATAGTTTTTTTCAACTTTTTGTAAGATATTAATTATAAATGTGAAATATTAGATCTCATTTTTAATTAAATTTATAAAATTATAGTTTTATTTATGTACATTCAATTTGTTTCACTTTTTGTAAGTTTCTATTAATATTGATACAAAAATAATTTTATGAACCAGACAAAATTGGGACCCAATCAAAACCTCAATCGTCAAAAACTGAAACTAGAATCACATTCAAATCGAACCAGAATCAGCTTGAACCGTCTATAAAAGGGTTGGTTCTAGTTTAACCTAACCAAATGCAAGGAACCATTGGTTCCAACTCGAGACTGGCCCTTGGCCAGGTCTAAAACTAGCTTTACACACACACATATATATAGGTATAATTTTTTTTTATTGGGATTTAAACTCAAGACTACACAATTTTGAAGACGATATTAATACCATTAAATTAAAGCTCATTGGTAGTGAAGTTTATATAATTCGTATTTTTTTTATTGCGCTCATATTTTGTAACACTCCTCACCCGTCTACAGTGTAGCCGAGCAAGGCATGCTACACGGCGTGCCGGAGCACCTAGTCTGTGATTATCTTATTTTCTGAATACTCAATTTGGTTTAAGAAGCCTTTATGTAAAATTCATATCATGTTGGTTATATTTGTATCGTGTAATAAAATTGGGAGTTGCAAAATTTTTAACAATAATCCGGTAAAGTGTCGTCTGTAACTTAGACAAACAGTCCTTTTACACTTGTTAAAAATAGTTCAATATAATATTCTCAAAATCTCAACTATTTCACAGTTTCAATATTTCACAGTTTCAAAATACAATCCATCATAATTTACATTCATTCAAACACTCTCCATAGGAGTTTAATATGTACAATTTATCACAAACCTTAAAGTTTTAGAATATAAAAATTACATAACAAAATATCAAAATACAACTGATAGTCATTACACAAGATCCTAAGTCCTACCATGTATGCAGTATAGTACAGATGACTCTGCACTCCTGTGCAGATCTGATGTCTCACCTGATCGTAGGTCTGCTGGGCTCCCCAGCTGTGTCTCCAATGCCTACGCGTAGCAAAAGCAACGTGCTAAGCAATTCTGCTTAGTGGTGCCAATTATAAAGAAAAATACACTAAAATAAAATAATTTAACTGTTTATGAATTTTGGATGTCAGTATGCTTTGCAGACTAATATTTCAGTTTTGCTTATTTTGGTGGTTTTGTATTTCATTAAACTTTATTTAGCTGTCTAAAGTTAATAATGCTTAATTTAACTACCCATGTAGCCCATACACTGACCAGACTGGATAAATGAATATATTAGCACTGGGTACCTAGTACCTCGGGCCGTCACACCATCGGTCACAAAGTATCTCCCGGTGTGCAAATGGTGTGGCTAAAAAGCCATATAATCAATCTGGCAATAAGCCGAGTATAATAATAAAATCCGTATAGCCATAAGCTATTAACATCACAGTGTGGCATAATAAGCCGTATAAACACAATATGGCATGAAGCTATTTACAAAACAGCTGTCAGAATCCTATTGGCATGCCAACCTATCCAAATTAGTCAACTAGGGCATATTACAAATTGATTGTTTAATTCTTTATTTTTAGGGTTTACTAGTTATTATGCAATTCCCAAGTCAATGCAAATATTGACCTTTTTAGACATCATGGATAAGTTGATTCTAGTATCAACATGTCACAATTTGTATTTCAATATGCTAACAATATAGTGCAATTTACAATTCTCACAAGTTGGCATTTATTGCCAAATTATTTATGGGCTTTATTATATGATATTGTCAATTTTTTAGTTTTTGTGTGCTAGATTGATCTAGCTAAATGTCCTGTTTCTCTTAGTTTTTAGCTTCTGGTCAAAGAAGCAAATTTGTAGCTCTATGTCTTATTGAACTTTTGGCACTGATTTCAGGTCATTCTGAGTTGTATAGACCAAGATATGATCAATTTACTAAAGCTGCACAGATTACATTTTCAATGCAAATTTAGGTCATTTATAGGTCAAGTTCAATTTTGGCAAATTTGGTACCCTAACTTGGGTAAGTAATTTGACTTGGTTCTGGTCATTTCTGGGCTTTGGTTTCTTCATAAGAGTGATAGCTCTATGTCTAAGCTTTCTATTGATATAAAATTCAGGTCATTTGGACCTATTTTGAGTAAGTTATGGTCATTTTAGTAACTACTATTCATATAGTCAAAAATCTGGGTTTGCACATTACCAATTCTGGATTAGGTCAATTTTAAGGTCATTTTCTGGACAGAATTTTGGCAAGTTTTCTGCATGAAAGTTGGCCTACTTTATGTCTAGTTTTACTTTCAATTGGCCTCATACCAATTAGTGTCACACCTTACCCCTCTGTAAGGCATAACATGATCCCATAGAATACCAAATGAACTATCGAACTTCACCTATCGATAACTCATTAAGTACCCTACAAGGGATTTTAAAACCATTTTTTTT
Source organism: Hevea brasiliensis (assembly GCF_030052815.1). Taxonomy (NCBI): domain Eukaryota; kingdom Viridiplantae; phylum Streptophyta; class Magnoliopsida; order Malpighiales; family Euphorbiaceae; genus Hevea; species Hevea brasiliensis. The sequence goes on along the minus strand of NC_079499.1, from coordinate 65,600,551 downwards.
TACTTTTGATAAGTGGTAAGCATTTTCTAATAGGTATTAAAATCATTTATTCAAAGTTGAAAACTAGTTAAAATTTTTGGCCCTTTTTATTTTTCCGTAAATTTTATAAAAATTTCGGCAGAGTGCCGTCTGTATTTTGAGAAAATAGTTCTTCAAATACCTATAAAAAGCACTTCTAATAATTTATCTCAACAATTTCAATAACTCCACAACAATCCCAACCAATTTCTCAAGTTTCAAAAAATTCAATAATTATCAAGATACTATCAATCAATTTCATTCAAATTTCATTAAAGATAAAATAATTTATATACATCATACTAAAGATTTACATTAGGAAAATCCAAACTAAAATTTATTACAAACTTTATACAAACTGCTCAAGACTGGTTTTACATGTCCACACCTTTACATACATACATACATCAAAATAAATTCCTACAGTCAGGATATAAAATATACCCGATATAACTTCAAGGTAAGTCGCTCCACAATCCTCAGCAGCTCACTCTGCTGCTCCTCTAGTCTCTAAATCATGACAAAGAATAATCATCATCGAGTACTAGTACTCAGTGGTGCACAATATACTAAAATAATCTTTATGCAGAATTTAAATCACATTTATTCAAAAATTGGACTGAGCATGAGAGTTAAACACGAAACATGAATTATGAGATTTTAATCCAAACAATTTCATTTTGAAGTGTCAAAACCAATTTCATAAAACCCACAGTTATATCATGCCATTCGAAACAAATATAATCTCAATAGCCAGAGGCTAAGGAGAAGTCACATCACAAGGCTAGCTAGATCAAATATATGGATATCCATTCAATTTCTTCTTCTACTGGCACACACCTCAACACTTCAGCCAGAGAATGAATCAAAATTCAAAACTGATTACTCCCACTAGTCATGCTAGTGAGGTGTTTAAATATATGGTCATGACACTGTGGTTTCAAAACTTATCTTAACAATTTACTAAACATTGCCATTTCAAATATACACAAATAACTTTCAACAATTTAAATCAAAAGCATCATAAATACTTCATCATAGTAATGTCACAATTCAATATTTCAAATTATTCAAAACAATATGCAGAAGATAATTTACAAAAATTATACGTTGTGTACAAACCTTAAGCGAGTCGCCTCTTAGCCTTGACTCGATTCCTCGGATTTTTTCCCGGTGTTCTTCTCCACTGAAACACACAGTTTCACAGTGTTTCAGTATCATAACTTAGCATAAATCCAAAAATAAATTTAAATTCACTTTTACCTAGCTCTAATGTGCTAAACTTGACGTTCTTTAAATTTTGTGTTTCGGGGTTACCATTCACTATACTATTCAAGTCAATTTGTTGACTTTCTAAGGCTTAATAGGTATGGGAATTCCAACTTCACCCACATACCACATTTTGGTCACTAAATTTGTTGGTTTTGGTTGTTTACTCAAATTCTAAGTCTTTTAAGCAAATTTACAAATTTTCAGTTTTGGTGTCTTAAGTTGCACTGTTCCATTGGTCATTTTTCTGTTAGAATTTGGCAGAAGTTCCTTCATAGAAAATGTTCCCTATTGTCTTAACTTTATTCTCCTTTTTGGATCACTCCAATTGGATTTTTTTAACTCAAGTTATAGCCATTTGAATCATGGCTGCCGGATTGGACTTAACCCATATTTCTGGGCAAATTCTGGTTCTGGCAGTTTTAGGTTACCGAATTTGGGTGGCCAAATGACTTGGTTAATGGCATAATTTGGGTTTGTGTTCTTCATGAAAGTTTTAGGTCTATATCTCAACTATCCACTGGTAAAATTTCAGGTCATTTAGACCTACCTAGCTCAAGTTATGGCCAAATGAATAAATATTGTTCATTTGGTCATTTTGTACAGGTCAGACTAAGAAAATCCGAATTTGGTCAATTTATTCACTAGGTTTTGGTCACTTTTTGGGCATGATTCCTAAATGAAAATTGTGTCATTTTGTGTCTATTTTCATTACCAATTGGTCTCATACCAATTGAACTTGTAAATTTTCAGTTTTGGTCCCTCAAAGGGACCTTGGTCCTATTGCCAGCAGCATGACCACATTCAATCCGAATTTAAACTCAATTCCAACACTTCCTACACACTTCATTTGGTCACAAATGACCATTTCTCACCTCAAAATAGGTCAAGCACATCATTTCACAATTTCTCATATTTTTGACTCCTAAACCCTAAGTGTCCAAAACCCTAGTTCACCAATTCATTGCATTTAGCTAATTCAAAGCATATAACCATAATCATTCAACTCCTTGATGTTCATATTCCCCTCTAATTCAATCAAACCATGCAAATCATACTCCCACACATGCTGGCTAAGATTCACTTATAGTCCACACTTTTAATTTGTTTCAATTTTCTCATAATTTATAAGCTATTTCACTACCTACACATGAATTAAATCTAGGAAATAGAGAGTTAAAACTCTAACCTTTGCTTTGGATTCCCAAAACTTCAATTTTCTATCTTTCTTCCTCCTTCTTTCTTCTATACTTCTTGTCTATGGTTCTTGAGAAGCTTTTTAGGGTTTAGGGTTAGATTTTGTGAAAGAACATCAAGTTATTCAAGTTTGAATAACTCTTTAATGGTGGACAATCATGGAGATGAGAGGGAGAGAGGGTTCGGCTAGTTGGGTGAGGGAAGAAGATGAGAGTTTTCTTTTTTTTTTTAATGTTATTTTGTCTTAACTAATAGAGTTTATCCTAGTCAAAATTGGTAGGTAAAAATAAAATCAATGATGACATCATAATTGATGTCATCCATGATGTAATAACCTTTTTCTTTTCTTCCCCTTTTTTTTATTAGTTCTTTAAATTGATTCCCAATTCTGAAAATTTCTTTCTCTGATTTTATTTGACAGTTAGGTCAGGAGTCAGCTCTCGAGGTCAATTGACCAAATTGTCTCTCGCCGGTTCAACCCGGTTTGCAAATAATTCAATATTTCTTCCGGCTCCCTAACCTAATTTTTTGACTGGCTTAACAACCTTTTTCCATGATTTTCTCTTTTCCACTATGTTTGTAATAGTCTTAAGGACCGCGGCGTCACATTTTACGGTTCGAAATTTGAGTTTATATCGACTTCGCAGTCCTTCCCGAGAAGGTCATCCATCGTTGTGACTCTCGGCTCGTTTAACTTCTTATGTTCTGTTTTTCATATTTATACTTAACTAATTGACAATTACTAATTATTTGTGTTTATGGCTTATCTAGTTATCTTAAGTGTGGTTCTAATCCCCTTAATTGTCCAGACCGACTCCGGTTACCAGAACAGTCAAATATACCAGGCTATACAAATAGGGGTGTTACAATTTGGGTCACAAATTTTCACTTATGGTTCAATTTACCTACTGCCTTCAACACACACAACCTGCACATAAAAGAACACTCCCAATTGAAATTTCTCCTCCTCCCAAAACTATAATTATACATTCATAGCACTTTTATACCATTCATCATATCTCAATTATGTCCATTTGGGCGAAATATACAAATGCTCAATGTACATTATATAACCCTAATTCACAAAGTTAAATTCAACATAACATATACATGAAATCACTTAATTATTACATATACTTCCCAACCATTGCTTCACATACACTGCCCTTAATTCATCAATACCATAATTCATCAAATGAATTCATGAAATCCAGCACTCTTCCATGGGATTCAAGACTGCCAAAAATAGCAATTTGCCAAGGCTTCCAAAATTTCTTTCCAAACCTCTAAATTCAATTGCTCAATTACACATACATAGAAATTAATTTGCTAGTACTTAAAATTAACTTAATCAACACTAATTCCTATCAATTAAATGAAAAAAAAAAACTCAACATCTTTGACTCTCATGGCTGCCAAAATTGAACAATTCAATTGCTCAACAATTTCTCAAAATTTCCTTCATCATTCAACACACCTCAACCTAAACATGAAGTTCACTAAAGAAAGGGAAGGAATTTGGACACTTACCAATTTTTGAAGCTTGCTCAAACTTCACTAAACTTCCTTCTTTTTGCTCCTAATGTGCTGCCCAAAGTGTGTGGACAAGGTTTAGTGAAGAGAAGTGTGAGAATCATGGCTTGATAATGGGATGATGAAGCTTACAAGGTGTGGCCATGGAGGTTTTGTTTGAGAGCTTCATTTCGACAAGAAGAAGAATGAAGAAGAAGATGATGAGGTTAGTGGAATTTGTTGTCCACTTATGTATTTATATCCCCCACTAATCTTTATTTAATTAATTAAATAATTCAAGTTTCAAAAATTCTAATTATACCCCCTCTAGTTTCCTTAATTACATTATACACTAATTTCATTTTTCATGGGGTTTTCAAATTTTAATACTACTCATTTTTAATGGACATTTAGGTCAAAAGTCAACTCTATGTGTCAAATGACCAAAATGCCCCTCTTTCGGTTGTATTTTCGATTGTTTGGTGACACCGATTTTTATCGTTTTCTTGATTTTTCATTTTTTTTGTATTAATTTATTAATTTTCTTTGACATTTGTAATGTCAATTACACCTCAATAAAACTTTAATTATGTCCCAAAATTTAATTCCGAGGGTTCTCCGGTGTCCTAGAGTTGGCAATTGCCTTCGTCGTAACTTCCCGGTGCGATCACCTATCGCTATGGTGCCGACTAGTTTAACCTAGTTTTATTTTCTCTCTTTTATTTTTCTTTAATTTTTCTTGTACTTTCTTTTTATTTATTTCATCATTATATGTCTGTTTACTATCACTGAAATGTAGTTCCAGACATCCTGACGTATCCGGACAGACATTAGATCACCGAAGCAGCAAAATGTATGAACTACGTACAGTGAGGATGTTACATATTTTGCCAATAATTATGACTATTTCGTTTACCTTTTTTATAAGTATTTATAGGCTTGAGGAGTGGATGGCGCGGAGCAATATGGGACTAGAGGGCTCTGGCCCCTTAAAATTAAGGGGTGGTTGATCCCTTAAAATTTTTGAATTTATATTAACTATATAATTATTTATACAATATATAAAATTTGTTTAGTAGCAATTATGAATCTAATTGCTAAGGATAAATCAAAAGTAAATTAATTTAATTAATAAATATCTCTATAAAAAAAACTAATAAATATTTATTTTTATTTATTAATATTCTCTATTTAAAATAAAATATCTACTTTTATCTATTTTTATTATTTTCAAATATATTTTACAATTTTTTTAAAAATTAGTCAGTAAAATATACTGAATTAATAACTCCGTGATTTTATTTTTTTTTCCAAGTGTACTAGTTTGAAATGAAAAATCTTATACTATATAATATTTAATTATATATAAATATCCAATAATTTTTCAATTATAAGTATAAATAATTAATAAATTATTTTATAATTTTGTTGGATCCCTTCAAATATTATCAAGTTCCGTCAGTGATTTGAGGGACACACCAATAACAACCCGTATCTTTTCTTTTAAGTATTCTTGAATCAATTTATCCGATAATTACGAGATTTATCAACTTTAGCCCTTCTTTAAGGATTTTCTTTTTTTTTTTTTTTAATAAATGATCAACCACAATCATTTTCTAGTGGAGAAAAAGGAAGAACAAAAATTGACCTAGCTAGATTACTAGGTGTTCAACAAATTCCATCAAATCTTCGGCATCATAATTACCAAGTCTATTTTATAGTCCTCAATGCTTTATTCTTGATGATGTTCTCCCGTCAAAATGGAGGGAGCGAATGGCAAAATCTTATGCTTAATTTGATCTTCAAATAATTAAATCAGATACAGATTTACCAAATGTCAAGAAAGGATTTTTCTACAAGATGATTGGATCCCTTAAGAATGGGTCATTAATTTTTTTTTTTTTTCTTTGTTAAAAGACTTCCAGGAAGAGAGCAAACAATACAACTAGTTACAAGCCTAAAGTTCACAAAATTACAACAGAAAAAAGAAGCCCCATAGGTTAGTCCTAACCAACCAAAAGGCCCAAGGCCCACAGTACTAAAACCCTAGAGCTAATAAGACAATAACCAGCAGAGCCACTGGGCCGCCCAACTTCATCCGCCGTTCGGAAGAGGATCATCAAGGCCCACGACGAAGAAGCAGCAACCCAAGCTCAAGAAGCCATCAGCACCCATATAGAAACCACCCTTCCAGAACCAGTAAAAGGACCTCAAGATTAAACCACAATTGAATTCATAAACTTTTGGAGAGAGTCGACCGGCAGAATTATGTCTCTCTATACTGCAACAGTTAGACATGTTTTAGTATGCAAAGCAATCATGGTGTGTTACTGTTAGTTGTGACTGGTGTGCACATTACGAAGTACCAATGGGCTGAAGCCTTGGAGATGGGTCAAGAAGGGTGGTCCTACTCCTACATTTCTAATTCTGGACTTACGTGCAAGATCTTTTTGTGGATATTCTACTCAATGCAGGATTCTCTCGAGTATACACCCCAATTGGCTACAGCACCCTGCAGGCCTTGTTGTTGAGCTCTATATATGTCAATCCTATTTTCTATTCAAGTGTTGGTCACTTAATTAAGTTCAACGTCATAATAATTTTCGTACGTCGATAACTATGTGCAATTCCTGTTCAATGTATAATTGGCAGCCTTAAAGGAATCAAAAGGAATCAAAATGAATCATCATGTTTCCTAAAAAAGTTATGAATAATATGTTAGGCAGTTAGGAGAATAAGAATCCATCATATTAAAAACCCAAACCTAACTTTAAAATTAGGGGTTAATATATGGGTTTAACATGTTAAATTTTGATACCATTTATATTATAATAAATTATAATTTAATCTCTAAAATATAGCAAAATCTAAAAATTAGTTCTTAAATTTTTTTGTCACGACCCAACCTATGGGCCAGACCGGCACTAGGACCTGGGCCAGCCTAAAGCCCCCGAGGCCCGTAGTAAGCCTAACTGTTCATTTACCCAATTCTAAGGCCCATTTGGGCCCAATTTCAAGAAAACATACGGACAGAGTCCGGCCATAAAATGGACTTTCCAACGAGGAGTTTTCGACTCACCCGACCTGTAAACACAATAAATACTCAATTGGGGAGCTCAGCTCACCCTCCACATACTCATCAGCATAAAAATGAATGGGAGCTCAGCTCCCTCATCCAATCCATCAAACATGCATAGAATATTAAGTTTACAGGTCCAAAATAATAATTTAGTTTACAGACCAAAATCAAATAAACATTTCTAACACATGCGGAAATTCTAAGATTTAACAAGTTTATACAAACAGTAATAATTGACCTGCGAGGGAGAAAAGCAGGTTAACCAAAATAAAATCCTCCTGTAGCCTGAAAAAATATTGAACAGGAGTGAGCGTTCGACTCAAAGAGTAAAATATCAATTTTAACCATAATCTCTATAACTATCTAGAACTAATGCACCCTGTAGAGTGAAATGCAACATCAATAACATTTTCACATCATAACATCAAAAAGGTAATTTGGAGCACTCACGCACCCTGTAACATCAATCATAATATATGGGAGCTGATCCCCTATACAGCTCTCTTAAATCCAACCTGGTGCCAGTGAAGAACTCAGCTCGGACTTCCACTTAATAACCAAATCGGGGTCCCAGCGAAGAACTCAAGCCGTGTCTACCCCGAAGGACCGGGTCCCAGCGAAGATCTCAAGCCGTGTCTACTCGTCCTATCCATAGTCCACACCACATCACACGCACGCAAACGCACGCACACTGCTCCAAATTACCACAACAACATCCATGGCACGCTAACAGTTATGAATGCAACATATATCGTGCCTAGAGTTTAACTACATAAATATATGCATATAAGTGATGCATGGGCATGCTTGAACATATAATAATATCGAAATTATAATTAAAATTAATATTTTACTCACAGACTTGACGGTGGTCACTGAGGCGGCTGGGCGGAGGAAGAAGGCTGTCCCGACTCACCTGACAATTATATTATAATTATTTAATACAATCTGACTCAATACAAATAAAGAAAAAGACCAATTACGTCCTAAGTCGTGCCGAAAATCCGGCAGAGTCTCCCCTATACCTAGGACCTACCCAACCTGCAAAAGGGCTCAAAACACACTTCTATATTCACAATCCATATGCCCGCAACTCAATCACATCACACAGCCCCTCCTGGGCCCACCAAATCAATCATCCATCACAACATGTAAAATTTCAATTTAGTTCCTATAATTGACCATTTTTGCAAAAACTGCCCAAATAAGCTCTAAAAATTCTAAAACTTTGCCCCGCGGTCCTTAGCAATATTACTAAGCTATTGCAAAAAGAATCATAATTTTCTAAGCTACCACGAATATTTTATGGATTTTTAATCCTATTTAAGCACTAGAAAATTACGAAAAAGCAAGGTTCGGGTTTACCTTTGCCAATTCCGACTTCGGGAACGCGCTCGGGACGTCTGACAATGGGGGGCTAGCCAAAACCTCGGTCCAATTCGGAGACTTTTCCAGAACAGTCCATGCGCCCGAAATTTGCAGACCCGGTCAACTGTCGAATTTCCGCGAATCGAGGATACCTACACAAAGCCCATAACACGGGGGTTAGTACATAAATTTTTCAGAATTTTCTAAGCTCATTAAATGCTCGGAAAAACACTGCGAAGTTCCGTGGGACCCACCGAAAAACGGTGTCAGAAAAATTTGAAATTTATGTCGCCGCGAAGCTCTCGACGAGTGGAGCGTGCTGGTACCCTCGGTTTTCTCGTGGGATTCACGGTTTTCGAGAAATCTAGCCCAAAAGTCGAAATGGGCTAAAATCTTCCCGAGCAAAAATCGGACAAACCGCTCGATGGATTTCGGCGTTCTTGGTGTCTATGGAAAGCTCTCGCCGAGTAGATGATTTTAAATACAAGACCCGGTCCAATTGATGGCCGGATCGGCCGGATTTGGCCGGGGAAGTCGAAACGGCGCACGCCGCATGGGCGTTGCGCGTTTTCCTGCCGTTTAGGCGGCCGGCCGGGAGGGTCGGGCGCGCCAATCGGCCGGGTCAAGGTGGTCGCCGGCCGGGGTGGGGAGGAGAGAGAAAAGAGAGAGAAAAGGGAGAGGGACGACGCGCGCGGGGAAGAAAAAGGGAAGAAGGAAAAGGCCGGTCCGATTTGACCGGTCAAATTCGGTCCGGTTCGATTCGGCAGGTTCGATTCAGAATACAAAATTTTAAATTTTTTACTCTGCCTCGGGACCGAAAACGAGGTCCAAACATTCCGAAAAAATTTCAGAAAACTCAGAAAAATACATAGACTCCAAATATATTTTTAGTTTTGTCACGTGGTCTTTAAATTAATTTTTAAAAAATCATCAAGGTTTATATTTTCGGAAAATCGAACCCGATTTTTAAAATCTGAAAAATCTCAAAAAAATTCCTAAAATTTAAATAAAATTAAAATACCAAAAATGCTCATAAAATTTAAAATTTTGGGGTGTTACATTTTTAGTAATGATTTAGTTTTCAAATTTAATTTCTATTAATAAATTAATTCTTACCATCTAAATTGATCATTAACTACATTTTAATTCGAAACAATTTTATCTTTGATTATTTTTAATAAAAAAATAATTTCTGCATCTAAATTTTATATGTAAGTTATTATTCATTTTATACTAAATAATTATAGATTTCATAAAATACTAAATATTTTTATAATATAATTATTTAAATATAAAATAGTAAAAATAGTTTATAACAAATATTATAGTTTACTAAATTCTTAAAATTTTTTATATTATGATCTATAATTTCATAAAAAAAATTATTTATATTAATATTTTAATAAATAATTAATTATAACAATTCTTATAACATGATTTTCAAGAAAAATTATATGAATAAATTATTTTTATAAGATTTAATCTAATTTATTTTGACAATACATAATCATATATATTGTTTAAAGATATAATCTATAAATAATATGAAAATTACATTTTACATTAAATTTCTATTTAATTAATTGTTTACAAAAGCATTTTATTGTCTGTTGAATATTTTATAAAACATATCATAATTTAAATATAAAATTTAAATATACAAACTATTTTTGTTAATAAAACAAAATTTTAAAGACTAAATTATTTTAAATTAACAAGTAGTTAATGGTAGAGATTAATTTATTAACAAAATTTAAATATAAGGACTATATCATTACTTAAGAATAAATCATGAACTATCTTATGAATTTTATTATATTTTAGTGACTTAGTTATAATGTACACTTTATATTATTAAAATATAAGATATTAACTCATATCCTAAAAATATAAATAATTATATTATAAATTTTAAATCTTATTTGGGCCAAATCTACTTAAAAAAATTTAAAATAATGTGCAATGAAAAATAACTTCAATCTATTTCATCCTACTCATTTGCCACCTTTGTAACTAGCTTATTATAATGTGTTTCAAAATTTTAAAAATGCAAAATTCAATCCAAATAAATATTATATCTGTCCCTATATTCTTCGGATAGCAATTTATTTCTTCCAAAATAAAAAATTAACAATTCATTGCAAAAGTAATGAAAATCGTGCCAAAAACTCAATTCATTTAATTGAATCACTATTAAAAAACTAAGGATATAAAAATTTAAATGAATTTTATCACTTTTTATGTATTTAAAATATTAAATTTTATTATAAAGTTACGCAATTTGAATTTTAATATAACATCTATTGTTAAAAAAATGTTTTTCAAAAGTGCTTTCCTAAGTGGATTAAAAAGAAAAAGAGGAAGAGGTAAAACAAATCGTGATTCTTTATTGAAAAAAAGGACAACATAGGATTCGAGGCACAATTGTCCTTTTCTAGGACAGCGAAGAAGAGCGTCAAAATGGCGGCGCTCCACCACCCGCGGCACTTATAAATTCGTTGGGAAATTGTGATAAAAAATAATAAGAGACAGGAAAACGAGCTAAATTTTTGTGGAAAATTAATTCTAATAAATTTTAATAGGATAAATTTAATTAATATGTAATTAAATTTAAATTTAAAATTTAATATATTATTGGATTTGAATTAGATTTAAATTTTATATAATGAATATTTATTATTTGAATTAATTTATATAAATATTTGATCAAATAAAAATATATATTTTTATAATAATATTTATAAATTTTTATATATTTTATTTTATATAAAATAAAATTAAAATATTTTATGAAATTATTAATAAAAAATAATTTTTTATATAAAATTTTAATTAAAATATATAAAATTAAATAAATTTAAATATTTTTCAAACGATAATAAATGAGTTTGGAAAAATTTTAATAATTAAGAATAAATTTTAATTAATTTTAAAATTGACATGAATTTTAAAAATATTAATTAAATTTAAATTAAATATATAATTTTTGTGATATTTTACTTATTCTTTACCTAAGTTTGATGTGATAATTAATATTTTTTTTCTTTTTAAATATAAAAAAAAATGAAAACGATAGAAACTTAACCATCTTATTAATTGCTAAACTTCGTTATTAATTATCAGGTTCCTGTCTTTGACGATTGTACTTTCTTTCAATTTTATTTTAAATGCAAATATTCTATTATGTATCCATCAATTATATTCGGATCAATTTTTTATTGTTAATAGATTAGAATAGCAACCCTTTGCATGGGTTGGATTCCATTATATTTCGACCAAACAAAATTTGTGGACACCAACCCAACCCTTGCTTGCTTCCACTACCAAATCATTACCCTTGCATCACGTTGCACCCAACTAATAGCTGTACTTCTGTGAGTGAAAGCGTAATATACTCAATAATTTTTTTTTATTTATATTAAAACTTATAAAGTTATGCATTTTAAAAATATATATTTTATAAAATTTCAAATTTAAATATCAATTAAAATAAACTAAAAAATAACAATTTAAATGATTTCATTATAATCATCAGAGTAATCAATAGAAGTAATCCATTTTTTCTTATCAACTAGAGATTTAATTTTATTGAGAAATATTTTAACAACGATAAGTATTACTTTAAAATTTAAGGTATTTATTATTTGTACCCATTCAAAATAACTATACTGAATTGATTCAATTTGTTTTTTTAATCAATTTTGAATTAATTAATTTGATTTCAATTTTATTATGAAAATTTTAAGTTTAACTGATTCAGTTTTTTTTATTAAAATTTAAAATTTTATTAATTTTGGAAATTACAAGGGGTGGGCTAAAAGGGCCCTAACTCCAAAAATAAGCAAATACAACCAAGAAAACCTAAAAGCCTACGAAGGACGTGACTCGCCAGCAACCAGAGGAAATGACAACTACCATCCCAAGGAGAAGTTCCCAAAAACCTCCTCCATAGCTCCAACGTAAATACCACCGCCAGCCGAGGAGCACCCCAAAAGCACAATCACAACAATAACTGAAGCCGCTTTAATAGTAGAAACAGAAGCAAAACCACAAAGCTTAAATCAAAGCCAGAACAGACAGTATCAAATGCAGAGAGCGTGGGACCCAGAGAGCGCTCCAAAGTGAAATCATTTGCTCCTCTACTGCCTAGGGAAAGAAGCAATCTCAACTCAAGATCGAAACACCTGCGTTGAGCCACCCAATCAAGGACGCCAGAACTGATCTCCCAAGGGTGCGTTGGATGACAATAGCAAAAACCACCTACAGCCTTTTTAACCCCAACCGACTCCACCTCTATGCTTCGACTAAAAGTAACCCCAAAACGAAGAACATAAATAGATCTACCAACAAGACCCTCACCACAAACACCTGGTAGATTTGAAAGCAACAAAGCCCAGATGAGTGATCTGTCCACCTTCGTCTCATCTCGTCTTCTTCCATACCTCGTCTTACCTCTGCCCTTGATGGTCTCATATGCTCCTCTCCTCCGTTCACGGCTTTGTCATACATCTTTCCTTCCTTTCTCAGCCTTCGATTCATTATGGCTAAATATTAACTTTCATAAAAGTGCATTGGGATTTCAAATTAATGAAACTATTGGTTTGATTTTTATATTTCTAACTTTTATATTATTAATATTTTTTGTTTGATTTATAATTGAATCGTTTGAATAAACACTCTTATTAAAAGTAGTATTTTAAATGCTCCGAATCCATGCGAAAGAATAAATCATTAAAATTGTACGATACGGAAATTTACTCTACACAAAGATTCATAATATTTCCTATTGTAAGTAAAAAAAAAAAATTATAATTATAAGAGTGAATGGTAATTAGTGAAATTATTGTTTTTTAGAAGGAAAATCGTAAGATTGAAAACTCAAATTTAAATTTTACATGCCAATCAAACTAAGTAAGGTTATGCTATTAATGAAATTGGCATTTTTCTCTTTATACATATAAAATTATTTAATTAGAAGGTGTTATAATCAATGAGGGATTGGACAGAATCCCAATATGACCTGGCATAGAGATATAAATCACCGAAGGCATAAATTAGTAATGTTGTTGTGAGTTTCAGGGTCTGCTCCTAATATTATGTAAATCTGTAATAAAGAAAAAGGTGAGGTAAGTGACTTCCTATCAAATCACTCCAACGCTTAATTCAGAAAAATAGATATAAAAAATAAATTATAATAAAATTTTGAAAATAAAAATATGCATATTTTATTTTTGATTATTTAATTAGTATTTATAAATTTTTTTAAAAAATAGTCATTATTTTATTTATGAAAATAATCTAGAATGATATGCCGATATTCACTTCGTGAAATTCATTCTTATTTCATTATTAGCGTAATTATTACTTGATATATCTTTCATCTGCCTTGTTAGGTGAGCCAAAGTATTTTTGTTTAATCTTGTTTCAATCCAATTACTTTTTATTTTGTTCGCTTATTCTTTTGATCATTTAAAATAGTATTTTTAATCCTTTTAATTACCATATTGAATATTTGTGTAGAATTTTAACTAATTAACTTGAATTTTAGGCTAAAATATCAATTAGTTCTTTAACTATTTAAAAAAAAATTAAATATATTCATAATATTGTATTTTGACTCATTATATCCTCATTTCTTAGTTTGGATTTATTATACCTTTAATTTTTTAATTTTTTAATTAATAAGTATAATTATTTAAATTTATTGATAAAAATAATTAAATATATCATTTAATATACTTTCTTAAAAAAAAAAAGGATGCTTTAGTAAAGATAACGAATGCTTACTTTTAAACACAAATTTCACTATTTTTAAATATTTTTTTCCTTGTGCATTAAAAAAAGTTCTTTTCAAACGCGTAACGACAAACACAGTCCCTCAACGCCACCAACAGTTAGTCTAGTCAAGTCTTGGAATCACTTCTTGCCCAACGTTGGACTTAATTTTATCCTTTTGAAATTATCAAATTTAATGACATTATAAATGGATAAAAAAAAAAAAAAAAGTCATGCCAATTGCTTCCTCTTGCACGTTATAAACTAGCCCACGACCAGCTACCTCCTTTACACGCATCAAATAGAACTTAGTTCAAGCAACTTTAGGCCATGTTCAAACTCTTGAACATAATTTCATTTTTATATATACTTTTATATTAATTTGAATTAATTTATTAATTATCCAATGCAATTTTTATTTCACTTATATAATACATACTTACGATCTTAATGCTCATGGATTCATTAAAAAATTAAATTTAACTAAAGTTTTTCTTTTTTACTTTTTATGTAAATATGAAAGTTAAACAAAATTAAATGATAAAAGATAAATCAAATGTAAACGCACCTCCCTAATTTCTAATTAAAATGATTGTGGTGAGAAATAAAAGATTTATTTTAAAAATATATATATAAATTATTTATTATGAAAAAAGTGAATTTATTATTATTAAAAGTTAAATAATTATGCAAAATAAAGTACGCTAATTACATTAAAAACGTAAATTATTGTGCTTAAAAAATAAATCGATTGCTTTAAGGGAATGTAAATCAATTATGCGTTGAAAAAGTAAATTGCTAAACTTAGAAATGCAAATCATTGATTGAAAACCTAAATAGCTCTGCTGGAAAATGTAAATTACTTCGTTGCTTATAGTGGCAGATCTAAAGTGGGGGCATGCAACGGGGGTAGCCGGGTAAGTGCCCCACTAACCTCGTTTATCTTTTTAGATGTATATACATATATACCTATTAGGTTTGCCCTCACAAGTTAGCTCTAAAGGCCCGCGTCGCGTCAGATACTGCGAGTATATATAATTGTCATATTAATATGATTAGTATATATGAAAAATTATTTATATGATATAATTGCATGTTTTAAACAAAATTATTACTTATTCACAATTATTAAATATTTAATTAATTTAATTAAAATAAAATTTTAATAATTTGATATATTACATATTAATTGTGTGCATATTTATTTTAAGATTAACTAATATTAATAATATAATATTTATTATTCAATTTATTATAATAAATTAATTAAAATATAATTTGATAATAAAATATTTAATTATATAGTCTAATTATAAAAAAGATAATATATATTATAAAAAAAAGATAATATATATTATATAGTCTAATTATAAAAAAAACAATATATATGCACATTGTTCTAAAATATTTTAATTTTTTTAAAAAATAAAAATATATATATTATAAATTACATTAGAATTTAACAACAAAATATATTTAATTATTTATATTTGTAAACTAAATTTAAATATTTAATGGATTAACATCTCTAAATAGATCTTATAAAAAATAGTTTGTAGATGATGATAATAATAATAATAATAATAATAATAATAATAATAATAATAATAATAATAATAATAATAATAATAATAATTATTATTATTATTATTATTATTATTATTATTATTATTATTATTATTATTATTATTATTATTATTATTATTATTTCAACCAAAATCTTAATATTTTAAAGTAGTGTTTATAGAAAAAAAAAAAAGCAAGAAATATTGCCAAAATAGATGAATAATTTTTAATTAATATACTTTCACATGAGATGTGTCACGACCTAACCTATTGGCTGGACCGGCACTAGGACCTAGGCCAGCCTAAAGCCTCCGAGGCCCGTAGTAAGCCTAATTATTCTTCAATCCAACTCTAAGGCCCATTTGAGCCCAATTTCAAGAATTCAACTGGACAGAGTCTGACTATAAAATAAACCATTCAACGGGAAGTTTTTGACTTGCCTGATCTGTAAACACAATACATAATAAATTGTGGAGCTCAGCTCCCTCATCCAATCCCATCATGCATACAGTTAATAATTTTACAGGTCTAACATAACTTTTATAATACATGCCCAAAATAAAAATAAGTGCTTCTAACACATGCTGAGTCTAAAATTTAACTCAATTATACAAAATACATTAAATACTATTAATGGACCTGTGAAGAAGAAGAGCAGGTTAGCCACAATAAATAATCCTCCTGTAGCTTGAAAAAATAGATGAACAGGAGTGAGCGTTCAACTCAGAGAGTAAAATACCAATTTTAATCATAATCTTTATAACTGTTGACCCCGTGTAGCTCAAAATGAGCATTGATTTTGATGATAACAAAACTCAAAACAGAATCTATCTAACCCAGCTTTAAAGTGATGTGTATATTCCTTCTCTTATTCATAAAGAATTTTTGAAGTTGCATCTAAGGAGGAAGAATACTCAAAGGCATCTCAAGACAAATCCAAAATGAGAAAAGAACAAGATTATGAAAGTCAAGACTCAAAGTAAAGGTATGAAAGTCATAGAGTTAGAGATTGAGTCTTAGGTCTTATGTGAAAAGAATAGATGAGAATTTAGTTAAATGGAGCTCAAAAATGAAACTTTATTTTCTGATTACTTTTCTTCATCATGACCTTGGATACTGCTATTGGAACTTATTTTTCTTTTAAGGTCTAAATCTTTGTTTTTAAATATTACAAGTTGAGACATACAGCTGTTGACTTAGTTTGCTAACTGATTTGCTAAAATATTAGTTTGCTAATGTGTTTGCTAAAACATTAGTTTACTAACCAGTTTACTACTGTTGTCAAAATTTCATTAGTTTGCTAAATGATCAGAGCTGCTCAACTTCGCACAAAAGGACAAAATAATGGTCATTTTGTCTTAAGCAGTGAGTATAACGTTCCAAAAAGGTTTCAAATGGTCTAAAATGATTTGAGACTATAAATACACCTTCTTTACTTCATTTTACACTTGATGAAAGCTTACATTTGAACTCCAACCTTGATTTTTATTTATTATTTTCATTCAAGAGCTTTAAAGTCTTTGAGCTACCATTGGCAAATCAACTCATCTCTTCTTTATAGTTTGATTTGTATTGAGTAAGAGTGAGTGTTAAAACATTAAGTTGCATTTAAGAGAGGTTGTACAAGCACTTATTGAAGCTTGAGAGAGAGTAAGCGCTTGTGATAGCACTTGTCAAAGGTTTAAGCTACCTTGGTAAAAGCTTGGTGTTGAAAAAGTGTAAAGGGCTTTTAGTCTCTTGCCTTTAAAAGAGCAAATAGTGGAGAGAAGACTCAAAAAGGGTTCTTTGAGAGAGTGGATGTAGGCTAGTTAAGCCGAACCACTATAAAAATCATTGTGTTTGATCTCTCTAACCTTAACCTTTTTACTTTTGTGCAATTTAATTTTAATACATGACCTTGAATGTTGATTGAATATATTGAGTTGATATATTTGAGGATTTATGAGTATGATGAGAAATTAGTTGAAAATCTTGTGATGCATGTTTTGGTAGCTATAAATATTGATTAAAGCTTGACTTGCAACTTAGGGACACTTTATTGAAATACATATCACTGTCATTATACATTAAAAAGTACCTAGTTGAACAAAGCCAAAATTTTTCATTAGGCTACAAGCAAGGGCCGAAAAATTATTAAAGTCCATTTCACCCCCCTCTTGGACTATTTTGGGACAACAAATTGGTATCAGAGCTTGTCTCTCTTGCTTAGGGTATTACAACCTTAGAGTGATCCATAATGGCTGGTTCATCTAGCAATACTACCGATATACCCGCACCACTAGCTGAAGGCTACTCAATCACTAGACCACCACTCTTCAATGGCACTAATTATTCATTTTGGAAAGTAAGAATGAGAAATTTCATACAATCTGTAGATATTGATGCATGGAGAATTATTAAAAATGGTTCACATGTTCCTCAAAAGAATGGTCCAGGAACCACAAAAGTTCCAAAACATGAAGATGAATATGATGACAATGATTGGAAGAAAATTTCTATAAATGCTCAAGCTATTAATATTTGCATTGCTCACTTGACCTTAATGAATACAATCGTGTTTCAGAATGTCAATCTGCTAAGGAAATTTGGGATAAGCTTGAAGTCACTTATGAAGGAACTGATGTCGTCAAAGAGTCCAAAGCAAACCTTCTTATTCGAGATTATGAGCTATTTGAAATGAAGCCAGGGGAATCAATTGCGGATATGAGTACAAGATTTATCGATCTTGTAAATCTTCTCAAAGCACTTGGTAAAAAATTTGAGGAAGCTGAACTTGTGAAGAAAATTCTTAGATCACTTCCAAAATCTTAGGAAGCAAAGACAACAGTTATCCAAGATACCAAGGATTTCAAAACATTCACTTATGATGAACTCATTGGATCTCTCATTGCACATGAGATGGTATATAAGAAAGATGAAGTTGAAAATGAGCAAAAGAAGAAGAAAAGCATTGCTCTCAAGTCAAACAAGGATGAAGATAAGAGGAAAGGAGTTGCATTCAAATTTGACTCAAGTGACAACTCAAGTGCTTCAAGTGATGATGATGATGAAATGGCTATGCTTGCAAGAAAATTCAAAAGAGCTTTCAAGAAGGGAGGAAGCAAATACAAGAAATTCTTGAAAAAGTATACTCCCAAGGATAAACATTCCAGAGATTCAAAAGAAGAAGTTGTATGTTATGAGTGTCACAAACCTGGACATATCAAGCCCAAATGTCCATTACTCAAAAAGAAGAAAGGAAAAGAAGATAGGAGCAAGAAAGCTATGAAAGTAGTATGGAGCAACAGTGAAGAATCTTCAAATGATGAATCAAGTGACAAAGATACTGCTCTTCTTTGTATGATGGCACTTGAAAAGAAAGTCGAGAGTTCACAAAAGGAAGAAGAAAGTGACAATGAGGTAAACTCTTATGAATCTCCTAATGTAGAAGAACTTGAGCTTGCATTTGCTAAAGTATATGATGAGTATAGAAATTACAAGAGAAAGTGTACTAAAATGAATTTAGAGATTAAATCATTGAGATCACAAAATATTGCCATGTCCAATGTGTATAAAGAAAATGAATTTTACAAAGGACAAATTGCCTTGTTTAAAAAACTAGATTTAGAGTTGAAAATCTCAAAAGATACTTGTGAAATGCTCATTGAGAAAAATAAAGTTCTTGAAGCTAAAGTAGAGTCTTTGACAAATGATTTGGCAAAATTTACAAAAGGAAAAGAAACTCTAGACGTACTTCTTGGAAACCAAAGAATTTCAAATGAAAAGTATGGAATTGGTTTTGATGGTTTCATGAACTATGACAAATATAAGAATCATTTCATTAAAGCATCTACATCTTCTTTGCCTAATGTTACATGTTATTATTGCAATAAAAGAAGTCATATGATTAGTTCTTGTGCACTTAGGAAAGGTCGTCTTAAGGTAAAGAAGGTATGGGTACCAAAGGGAACCTTACCTAAGGTCACTAACCCCCAAGGACCCAAAGTTGCTTGGGTACCTAAAGTTCAATGATTAAATTTCAGGTGTGTTTCAAAGGGATGAAGGAAAGTGAAAAATGGTATATAGATAGTGGTTGTTCAAAGCACATGACTGGTGAAAAGGACAAGTTTTCAAAAATCACAATGAAAGATGGAGGATATGTAAAATTTGGAGATAAAGGAAAAGGAAAAATAATTGGAAATGACACAATTGGAACCAAACCTTGTATTGAAGATGTGTCGCTTGTTGAAGGTTTGAAACACAACTTGCTAAGTGTAAGCCAACTTTCTGATAAAGGTTTTGAGGTAAAGTTTACTTCTTCTCTATGTACTATCAATAACTTAGAAAAAGACACGTTGTTCATTGCCAATAGATCTAATAATGTTTACTTGCTTAACATGAATAATTTTGGAACTAATCATGGTACATGTCTAGTATCTTTTGATAACTCTAGTTATTTGTGGCATAGAAGACTGGGTCATGCAAGCATGCATACACTCTCAAAATTGTCTAAGAAAGAACTTGTTAATGGTCTTCCTAAGATTAATTATGAAAATGAATTTTAATGTAGAGCATGTGCACTAGGGAAACATACTAGAGCATCTTTTAAATCTAAAAATATTGTGTCTACCACTAGGCCATTAGAATTGCTTCATCTTGATTTATTTGGACCCGTAACTCCTACTAGTCTTGGTGGGAAGTCATATGCTTTAGTTATTGTTGATGACTATTCAAGATATACATGGACATTCTTCCTTGCTCACAAGGATGAGACTTTTGAAAAATTTACCTCTTTTAGTAAAACGGTTCAAAATGAAAAAGGATTTTGCATCACATCTATAAGAAGTGACCATGGAACTGAATTTGAAAATCATTTATTTGAGAAATATTGTGATAAATATGGAATCAACCATAATTTTTCAGCTCCTAAAACACCACTACAAAATGGGGTAGTAGAAAGGAAAAATAGAACTTTGCAAGAAATGACTAGAACTATGTTGAGTGAAAATAATTTGCCAAAGTACTTTTGGGCTGAAGCTGTTAATATATCTTGCTATGTGTTGAATAGAATTTTGATTAGACCAATTTTGAAAAAGACCCCCTATGAGCTGTGGAAAGGAAGAAAACCAAATATCTCATATTTCAAAGCATTTGGTTGTAAGTGCTATATTTTAAATAACAAGAAGGATAACTTGAAGAAATTTGATGCTAAATCCGATGAAGGAATCTTTCTTGGGTATTCAACAAAGAGTAAAGCCTATAGAGTGTTCAATAGAAGAACTTTAGTTATTGAGGAAACTATTCATGTTTTGTTTGATGAGACTAACCTTCTATCAGAAGGAAAAATGTTTGTGATGATAATAATAAGCAGGTGTTTGGAAAAGAAAATATAACATCAAGTCAAGAAACGGAACAAATTGATGACAAAGATGAAGAAACTCAAGGAGATATTACAATAGATGCCCATAATGCCAATGATGATCAAATCAATGAAGAAATGCCAAATTTGGAAGAATTACAAGTAATTGAGCCTCAACATGAAGATTTACCTAAATAATGGAGATTCCATAGAAATCATCCCCAAGAAGACATTATTGATGATCCATCTCAGAGGATGATGACTAGGGCACAATTGAGAAAATATTTTGGTAATGTTGCTTTTGTTTCACAAATTGAACCTAAATGTTTTGAAGATGCTCAAAATGATGAAAGTTGGATTCTTGCCATGCAAGAAGAACTAAATCAATTTGAGAGAAATAAAGTTTAGAATTTAGTGCCTAAACCAAAAGATCATTCAATTATTGGTACTAAATAGGTTTTTAGAAACAAAATGGATGAAAAAGGCAATGTTGTTAGAAACAAAGCTAGTCTAGTGGCTCAAGGCTACAACCAAGAGGAAGGGATTGATTTTGATAAAACCTTTGCTCCGGTTGCTAGAATTGAAGCTATTAGAATGTTGGAGGCCTTTGCATGTTACAAGGATTTTATGCTTTACCAAATGGATGTCAAGAGTGCATTTTTAAATGGTTATATTGATGAGGAAGTGTATGTTACACAACCTCCAGGCTTTGAAAATCATGAGCATCAAAATCATGTTTATAAACTTACTAAAGCTTTATATGGTTTAAAACAAGCTTCTAGAGCATGGTATGAAAGGCTTAGTAAATTTCTTTTACAGAATGATTTCTAAAGAGGCAAAGTGGATACAACACTTTTTGTTAAGAAGCATCATAATGATATGCTCATTGTGCAAATTTATGTTGATGATATAATTTTTGGTGCTACTAATGAATCTCTTTGCAAGAAATTTTCTAAGATTATGCAGAATGAATTTGAAATGAGCATGATGGGTGAGCTCACATTCTTCCTTGGACTTCAAATTAAGCAAATGAAAGATGGCATCTTCATAAATCAATCAAAGTACATCAAGGATATGCTAAAGAAATTTAAAATGGAAGATTTGAAGAGCATGGGCACTCCTATGAGTTCAACAATTAAATTGGACAATGATGAAAAAGGTAAAGAAGTGGATACCAAGCTTTATAGAGGTATGATTGGCTCTCTTTTGTACCTTACTGCATCTAGACCAGATATACACTTTAGTGTTTGCTTGTGTGCAAGATTTCAATTATGTCCAAAAGAATCCCATCTAAGTGCAGTTAAAAGGATCTTTAGATATCTCATTGGCACATACTCAATTGGTTTATGGTATCCTAAATGTGAATCATTTAATCTTGTTGGTTATAGTGATTCTGATTTTGCTGGAAGTAGATTGGATAGAAAAAGTACTTCAGGTACTTGTTAATTTCTTGGTCTTGCATTAGTTTCTTGGCACAGTAAAAAACAAACTTCAGTAGTTTTATCTACAGCTGAGGCAGAATATATAGCTGCTGGTAGTTATGTTGCTCAAATTTTATGGATGAAACAACAATTGGAAGATTTTGGTTTAAAATATAATCTTGTTCCAATTAGGTGTGACAACACAAGTGCCATAAACTTGATCAAAAATCCAGTCCAACATTCAAGAACAAAACATATTGAGATCAGACATCATTTTATTAGAGATCATGTTCAAAATGGAAATATCAAAATAGAATTTATTGCCTCTGAAGATCAACTTGCTGATATTTTTACAAAACCACTTAATGAGGAAACCTTTTGTAAGATCAGAAGGGAAATTGGTATGTGTGAACCACTTGTTTGAAATTTAAGTCATAATAATTTCATGTATTTGCATTTTATCCAATGTGTGAGTGATCTGCTGTGATATAAGTTTGCTGAGAAATCTCTAAAGAACATTAGCTAACTTGTTTGTGTACTCGAGAAATTAGTTTACTAAGTTGTATGCTAATGTTGTGTGACTAAAATTAGTTTGCTATATCATGTACTATTCAAATTTCAAACCAAAAAAAAAAAAATTAATTGTGCTTGAAATTCTCTGCATGTCCAGCAATGCACTTACCTATTCACAATTGGTATCACATTCTCAGTGCTATGTCAGACATATAGAAATATATATATATGTGCATATAAAGATAGATAGACATATTTGAAATTTAAAATAAAAAAAAATAAATAAGTTCAGATAAAGTACACTGGAATAGAAAAGCGCGGGACTCAAGAGAACTTAAATCCTCTGCCATACGAAACCGTCACCCTCTCTCCTCTGCATTGGTTTTCTATACCTCCAAAAATTTTCTTTCCGGCAAAACAAACCCATTCTCATCTAACCGCTCATCCTCTCTTCTCTTCTTCATTCATCACTTACCGAAAAGCCATTTTAGATTTCACAATTTTTTTTCCCCGTTTATGGCTCGCGCTAAACGCAAATCCCCTACTGTTGCTGCTACTGCTTTGTCATCCTCATCAGCGTTCGACGATATCCCTGTCGCCACATTACGAAAGAAATTGAAGGGAAAGAAGAGCTCACCTGAATCGAAATCAACTAGTGCATCTTCCGACCCATCCAAGGTTGTCGAACCCACTGTATCAGCACCAGAAAAGAAAAAGGGAAGAAAAATGCAAGGGATTGACACCCAACGCAAAAAGGGCGCTGCCCATTCTTCGGGTTCAGTGGATAAGGCGCTGCTTGATTGTAAATTTATCAAATGGGAGTACTTTGGTCAGGTAAATTTTCAATTCAAAGAACTTTTTGAGTTTCAAGAATGGATGTCTGTTTGTGAGTGCACCAATGCATATTACCCTAGACTTGTTCAAGATTTTTATAGAACCTTAAGAACAGTTGATGATGAGGACAAATTTGAAGTTGTTTTGAATGATAGTGTGTATGTTGTTTCTGTTGAGATGATTGCTACGGCTTTGAACTTGCCTAATGATGGAAATAAAATCTCCACTCATAGAGAAGTTGCTAGGGTTCCAGGCTTTAATTTGGCTGAGTTTGAAAATGAAGTGTTCCCTGCCAACACTGCCACAAATGAAAAGTCCACTAGCACAAAAGCTTTTCAACATGTTAAAATCATTCACAGTATGGTGAACTACATTTTCTGTCCTAAGTCTGGCAGTTATGGTTATTTTAGCTACCTAGACATGTGTATCATGTGGCATATTGTTAACAAAGTAAGGATGAATCTGGCTTATTTGATTTTTAAGAACATGTGCAAAGCTTATGGGATTGGAAAATTGCCTTATGCATATCTTTTGATTGCTGTGTTTAAAGAGCTGAATGTAAATGTCTCTAAGGAAAGTTCTAGGACTGATTTGATTGTGCTTAGAGAAATTCACTCTGACACTGATGGAAGAAAGAAAAGGTTTGAAAAAGGTGGTTCTTCCTCAGCTAAGGTTGGTTCAGATTCTACAAATGAGTTTATGAGTGAGCTTCAAGGGCTAAAAGCTACTATTAATGATCAATTTAGTTCAACCTGTCGCAACGGGATTTTGCGGTCGCCCGGACGATCACTCACCGAAGTGGGAAAAGTGAGGAGTCGCCACCTTAGTTTTGAGGGAAACTAAAGAAAACCATTTAGGGAGTTAAATAAAAAATGAAACCACTTCAAAACAGAGATTCTAGGTTCGGGGTCCATTAACGGGTGGGGAAGGTGTTAGGCACCCCACCTCGTCCCTTAACAAGGGTAAGTAGATTTAATTTTGTGTCATTTATAAATTAGTTAGAAGGGCTATAGTGGGAATGTTAATCCTTTTGGTAAAAGGAATGTTTGATTTTTCACTAATTAGGATTACCCAGATACATAAGTAAATGAGACGGCCTTAGTGAGTTGGCGTTACGAATTGTTCTGGGTTTTGGGATTATCTTGCATACGGGTTGAAATTTGGTGTGAGAATAGGATAAGAACTCTCCTCCTATCTCTTTTTAATATTTATTTGAATAGAGACCGGATAAGAACTCTCCTCCGATCTCTACTGGATTATTTATTAAAATTCTAATTGGAGGTCGGGTGAGGGTCCTCCTCCGATCTCTTTTAGGTATTTATTAAAATTTCGAGATGGGAACCGGATAAGAATTCTCCTCCGATCCCTATAAAATTTTGAGTTGAGACCGGATAAGAACTCTCCTCCGATCTCTTTTAAATGTTTATTAGAATTTGAGTTAAGACCGGATAAGAACTCTCCTCCGATCTCTTTTAAATTAGAAAGGTGCCTGAAAGGTATTTTTCCGATCTCCAGAATTTTGGTGCCCTAAGAACCTAGAGATAAGGATCCTGAAGTTTAAAGAGATTGGGGATAGGACTTATCAATATCCTTCGGCTAGACGGGGAAAATGAGACCTGATTTACCGACCTCTCATGTATTTATTTTACCAATATTTATTTATGACCAATCTACTCTGCTTCTTTTACTTCCATTTTATGGCATCTTTGCCGAACTGTCGTTTGCGTCAGCCTAATAGTTTGACTATCTTCCTTATGTATTATTCAGATTTTCCCTTTAAGAGAGATCTTTAGGTTGCAGTTACCTACGTCTTACCTGACCATTTACACTCTACTAGGAACCAGAAAAGCGTGTATTCAGAAATGACGAAGATTAATAAAAGGCACACTAATCACTAAAGAGATGACCTGAGAATAACATTTCTGGGTCTCTTTGCACGAGATGAACTTGGAGAAAAATCACATACGTAAAAAGGACAGAGAGACTACGAAAGAAATGAACGCAAACACTTAATAAAACAGCGACGTGAGCTCTTACCTGGGAGGAGCTGAATCTGTAGGAATAATTATGGGGTGGCCACTAAAAACAAGACCGCGGACTGATTAGCCTGAGAGTTGATGTTCACCGTGAACTGGAGGGAGCTTAGCTATGATGTGATTAGGTCAAGATAACAACTGAGTGGGATTTGAGCTCCAACAGAAGGGATGAAAATAGAGATGATAAAGAGTTGAAAGTGAAGGCGTGATCAGGTGATGAACAAGCTGGAAATGTAGAGTTCCAGTGTTCAAAATCCTTTTTCAAGAAACACTTCAGAAAACTAGTTTCAAAAGTCTTTCCAATCAATACTTCAAAGTAGCAGAATAACAAACTGAATGAAATTTTCAGAGTTCTTCCGCTATAATAACAGCCTTTCCTTTTTTTTCCTCCGTTCTTTTTTTTTGAACAGTTTTTCATGCAGGTATTTATAGGAATCGTGCTCCCATGAAGGGTCGATTCATTTTGAGGAGATGGAGGGTCGATTTTGAAGTACATGATCGGATGTTCAGAATTAAAGAGAATCAAAACGAATGGTCGAGATCGCTTCTCAAAATATTTGTCCTTTTCCTCTTTTAATCCGACGGTCTTGAATCCTTTGTCCTAACGATCGGGGCCGAGAGTGAAAGACGCTGGTATTGTCGTCTTCTCTCTTGATCCAAGGGTTCCGATTCATCCTTACAAGTGAGATCAACGGTGGGGATTGGGATGTACAGGATCACATGACATACCACCGCACTGTCGAGATTATGGCGATTCTTAGGCGTGCGGTGGAGATCTCGTCGCCACGCTTTAACTACCTCGGCTCGATTCTCGACGACGGTTATCGGAATTTGTCTTATTCTTTTTGTCTTCCGATCCTCCTAGCTCCCATTCCGATCTCTCATGCCGATCTCCTATCTCCGATCTCTTTTATCCCTTGATCACCGATTCGGTCCAAGCATTAATTACATCTCGATTTTGAAGCATCCGCTGCTTTCCGCCGACATTAAATGCCCATTTTCCCTATATATACCCTCGTTGATAGTGGCATTTCCTTCATTCGATTTTTCTCTCTTTCTCCTTGTTTCTTGGTTCTAGCTGCTCGGGAAAGTTCCGCTACAATCGTGGTTTTGATCCTCTTCCGATGGAATTCCCTTTTCCTCGACGGAAAATTTACGATCCGGTGATTGGATGGTCCTAATTGGCGATGGTGAGAGAAGCGAATTTGACCGATCCGTATTGCGGGCTTGGTTGTACCGATCTCGAGTTGCTCAACCGAGTTCATTCGCTTCTCATCACATTGAGTGTTAAACGGCGATTACGATCCACATTGGGTGTTCGACGGCGGATGAAGCATCCGTCGGCAATATCCTTGGGATCGATTATAAACCGATCCTTAGAACACACAGGAGTATCCTTGGGATAAGTTATAAAGCGATCCATGGATCTCCGGGAGTATCCTTGGGATCGATTATAAAGCGGTCCTTAGATCGACCTCTTGAGATAGGATTTTCATCGGTCTCTAGAGATCACGAAATGATGTAATTTTCAATGTAATCGGATCTCTAGAGAGCGGCCACATGATGTAGCTAGACCTTTATGGTAATCCGATCCCTAGAGATCGCCCAAATGATGTAATCCGATCTTTTTGCAAATAAAGACTTTATTTTGTCGGTTATCATCTTATTTTGCATTGATTATTTTCCGATCTCTAAGGTGGTTATCCGATCTGGTTCTTTACTTGAATGACACTTGACTGATCCTTTATTCAAAATATTTAACTTGTTATGCCGATCTCCGATTAACCGATCTCAGAACATTCGGATATTTGAGAAAAGTGTCGAGCAATTTGTCGAGTCTCACCAATCGATGCGCCGCCTAGAACCTCGCGAGCATTAAATGCTCGGACTAGTATAAATAGGGAGGGTTAGCGCTTGTTTTCTCATTTCATTTTCTCTGCTCATAGCTTAAGTTCTCTCATTTTCTCGGTTTCTCAGACACGATTAGACTCTGTTAAGGAGTTTGATATTCTTTTTATGTTTAATTTCTTTTTTTCTTTTGAAAATGAGCGGTGCAGAAGGTCGAGAGCGCGAGCCCTCCTTCCATTGAGTTCTCTTGGTCATCGTCTGATGAGGAAGAGGCAGTCGGGCCAAGCGCGCAACCTGGACCCCTTAGGGTCTCTGCTCCAGGTCGGGGTCGGGTCGTACCATTAAGGCGTACGCGCCCTTCTTCAAGGAGAGAGACCCTTCCTATAGACGAGCTTCCATCGGTTCTTCGGGAATCCGATCTGCAATCGTTTGTTCAAGAATACAACATTTGTCCTGATTCATATGAGCTGATCAAGTGCCATGGCGATCTTCGTGTCGATCATTCTTTTGAAGAGGATGACATGGTCATGGTGTACGAAGAAACGATTAAAGGCGATGCGAGGTTCCCTCTAGCCGATTTCTATAAGGAGGTCCTAAAATTTCACCGAATATCCATTGTTCAAATCCACCCCAACTCGTGGCGGATCTTGGTTGCTTTCCGAGGTCTATGCCGAGCTAAGGGAATCAGACCTACAGCTAAAGTGTTCGCCAAGCTGCACCGGCTAACTCACCGAAAGGACGATGACCACTGGTTCTTTCAGGCGAAGCCTAACTGCGGGCTCTTTTCCGATCTGCCCTCGTCTCTTAAGAACTGGAAGAATCGTTTCTTCATTGTGAGGAGCAAAGATCCGAGCCGCTTTGAGGACTTCCCAGCGGTGGTGGTACGGGGACCCTTGCTTCCGAACCATATTACCCCTGAGCGAAGAGGAAAGTTTGATAGTGATGGATCTGAAAAGTGAGGCTGCCACTAAAAAGTATTCTTGTTTGGATTCGGTGACTGCCGAGCTGCACCATTAATTTGTTCGGTGCTCACTTTGGCCAAGACCGCGAACTTGACTCTCTAACCTCGGCATAGGTATTTTCTATATCTCAATTCTAACTACCTTAGTGATCTCACTAACCTTTTCTTTGTGCGGTATGGCGGGTGGTGAGGTTCAAGGAAGCGGAAGAAGGAGAGAGATCTCCCGGAAGATAAAGGAGATAAAGCGTTCGGAACGACTCCAAACGCCCGGTCACGAACCTGGGGAGATACAAAGTGATCCTCCCCAACCTTCGGGTCCGCCGACCACTGAAGCTACCCGATCTCCTCCTAGATCGGAGGAGCAGCCTCCGACTCTCGCAGTTGTTCCAAGCAGGGAAGGGGGGCCTTCTCAAGCTTCTGGGAGGACCTCTTCTCGGGGCGCTCAATCTTGATCATCGCTTGAGGAATAACTGGATGTCAGGAGAACTCTGATTTCGCCAAAGTCCTGGGGTCTACCATCTTCTTTCAGGAGGATCGGGACAGGCTATCCCAGAATGGCCTTGATGACATATTGACTCGGACCATGAGCTTAAACGTGGAGTGTCTGGTGAACCAGACCATGATCCGGGAAAGGATTCAGCGCCTGGGTAAGGAGATCGGGAAGAAGAACCAGGAAGTGGATTCCCTCCGATCCGAACTCTCATCGGCTCGGGATTATATATCTCAGGTCGAGGGACGGGCAAAGCTCCATGAAGACCGGTTGGCGAACAGGCAGTATTTCGGACGAGAGGACCGCTCTTAAGGAAGTCCAGCGCTCCACGCCAATGCATCCTCTCGGTCGCTCAACTTATAGAGGAACTCGAGGCAAAGGATAAGGAGCTTAAGGAGAGGGATGAGGAGATGGTGACGGAATAGGCGAGGCCTATGTGAAGGCTCACAAGGATCTCTTGGCCGCACTCCGGGGCGTTACCCGTAAGAAGACTTTTCTTGGATGGACGACTGGCACCGGGGCGATGGTGAAGATAGTGAGGATGAAGCCGAGGGTGAGAGGGAGAGAGGAGTGATCAAATGTAGATCAGTGGGGTGATCCCCAGTAGAATAACTTTGTACAAATTATGACATGAAATGAAATGAATGATTGTGATCGGAAAATTTTGAACCATTATTTGTCGAGTATTTGATTGTATGAGCACAAAGAAACAAAAACTAAATGTGATTATTAATCTAAGTATGAGAGATCGGAAAGCACTCTGAACATGAGATCGGTAGGGAAGAAATCTTTGACAGAACTTGACCGAAAATTTAACTCGAACACTTAAGATCGGAATCGAACCAACACTTTAGCTCTTAAACTTTCGGAAAGGAGATCGGCAATAAAGCGGTAGGAAAAGATCTAGTGCTAGTTCACTCCATTTATCAACGAGGATCGGAATATTCTTGGCAGTCCGAAATCCGGCAACGGGTTTGAAGGATCGGTAAATGATTTGAGAGATCGGCTGAGTTTCAAGGGATGCGTAGGACTTATCATTGATTCACGTCTTTGCGAGGAGAGGTCGGAAATGTGACCGCCTACCAAAGAGGGATCGGAAACGTGATTAGCTACTCAGGAAACTTAGCACCGGGGATCGGTTTCAAAGTATTTTGGGGATCGGCCAAAATATGGTGTCGACAGCTGCCCCTCTTTACGTAATTTCTATTAAAGGAAAAATTTCCGTATAGGAATTATGTAAAGATTCCGACTCATATTTTGGACGATTAGGTATTTGAAATTAGGGAACTAAAGCACACCTAAGTTAATGACCTAGAAAATTAAAAATCAACTTAGATCTATAAACCGAGGTTGATAATGAAATTTAAATTGCATGAAATTAAAATCAACTTAGATCAAGGAACCAGAGGTTGATAATGAAATGTAAATTGCATGAAATTAAAATCAACTTAGATCAAGGAACGAGGTTGATAACGAAATGTAAATTGCATGAAATTAAAATCAACTTAGATCAAGGAACCAGAGGTTGATAACGAAATGTAAATTGCATGAAATT
This sequence comes from Hevea brasiliensis, assembly GCF_030052815.1. NCBI lineage: Eukaryota > Viridiplantae > Streptophyta > Magnoliopsida > Malpighiales > Euphorbiaceae > Hevea > Hevea brasiliensis. Next base: position 65,569,771 of record NC_079499.1, on the reverse strand, counting down.
AAAATCAACTTAGATCAAGGAACGAGAGGTTGATAATGAAATTTAAATTGCATGAAATTAAAATCAACTTAGATCAAGGAACCAGAGGTTGATGGTGGAATTGCAGGAAAATAAAATCAACTTGGATCAAGGATCCATAGATTGATGGTGGAATTGCAGGAAAATAAAATCAACTTGGATCTAGGATCCATAGATTGATGGTGGAATTGCAGGAAAATAAAATCAACTTGGATCAAGGATCCAGAGGTTGATGGTGGAATTGAGGAAAATAAAATCAACTTGGATCAAGGATCCAGAGGTTGATGGTGGAATTGCAGGAAAATAAAATCAACTTGGATCAAGGATCCATAGATTGATGGTGGAATTGCAGGAAAATAAAAATCAACTTACAAAACAAGTCTGACTTTGGCATATGAAGTTATTCCCTGAAAGAGTGTACTCAACAAGATAACGAAGGCGGACGATTAATGGAGGAGGAGTTGCAAGACCTGACCTATGATCTCATTCTTTCGGATGCCCCTTTTCATTCCCGACTTTCTTCTTATTCTACGGAAAGCGCCCTTGCGGGTTTTAAATTTCTATTCTTACATTCGGCTTTAATCGCCCTTTAGGGTTTTCGCCTAGTTTTTTTTTTTTTTTTTTAAGGCCGTCATTCCCTGCAAATCTCATAGCAAAACGTGAGGTTATCAATTCTCGAATTCAAATCTTATGGCAAAAATTTAACTAATTAATAGCACATTAAACAAAGAAAGGCGATATTAAGCGGGCGATCGAGGAAAAATAAGAGCGGAAGGAATAAAGTATAACTTTATTATGGTCTTGAAAAAACGAAGATATACTTTCTAAGGGAAAGGCCATAGGGATAGATCTCACTTAGTCCTTATGTTTATTTTTGAAGTCTTTTAAGCGCCATTATTTGAGTTCTTTGAAGTGCATGTCATGCGGTCTCTTTTCTATCCGTGGTTTCATGCCCCCTTCCTTATTCCTCCACTTGGTTCTTGGGGCGCCCTTTTGGGTTTTCACCCCAAGATTTTTTTTTTTTTTTTTTTCGGTTTTCATCCTTTCTCCTTTTCATGCATAGTATCTCTTGACAGTGTCGGCATTCCACAGTCTCGGGAATTCTTCACCGTCCATGTGAGTCAAGATCAAGGCTCCTCGAGCGCCTTTTAATCACATAAGGACCCTCGTAGGTTGGTGACCATTTGCCGGGGATCGTTTTGGTTTGGCGATGCTTTCTTGAACTAAGTCCCGGGTTGAAATTCCGTGGTATGCGTTTTTATCAAATGCCCGCCATTCTTCTACAGTATAATTGTCCGTGACATGCTGCTGTTAACCTTTTCTCATCCAGCAAATTCAACTGATCCAACCTTGACTGGATCCATTCTGACTCATCGATCCCTAATTCCTTCAAAATTCTTAGGGACGGGATTTCAACCTCAATAGGCAATCTGACTTCCATCCGTAGACCGGTGAGTATGGTGTTGCCCGGTCGAGGTTCTTACTAAGTCGGTATGCGTGGAGAGCGTGAGGAAGCATATCATGCCAATCCCTATATGTGACTGTCATTTCGGATTATTCTCTTGAGGTTTTTGTTCGCGGCTTCAACGCTCCATTCATCTGGGGCGGTATGGGGAGGAATTGAGATGTCGGATTACGTATTGATCACCACGGCTTACGAATCTTGGACCGTTCGGGTTCTTGGCGTTATCGGTGACAATTTCATTCGGAGACCATGCGGCGGATGATATTGTTTCGAAGAATTTGAAAGCGTGTTCTGCGTGATGTGAGCATAGGATGTCGCCTCGACCCACTTGGAGAAATAGTCGATGGCTACAAGGATGAATCTGTGCCCATTGGATGCCTTGGGATTGATGGGACCAATCACATCTATGCCCCACATTGCAAAAGGCCACGGTGAGGCGAGATTGAGCGGCTTGTGAGGTGGCATATTTATCGGATCTGCGTCATCGACACTTGTGGCACTTCCGAAATACTCGATGCAATCCTTTTCCATTGTGGTCCAAAAATACCCGTCGCATGATTTGCTTCGTCATCATGTGACCATTGGCGTGAGTGGCACAATTTCCCTCATGCGTCTCAAGAGGATTCTCTTAGCTTCTTTTGCATCTACGCATCTCGATGGTCGCCGTTGGCGCTCCTCTTGTATAGGGTCTCTCCACCGGAAAGTACCTAATGCTAATCTCGAATCATCTTCTTTTCATTCTTGCTTGCCCCGAAGAAATTCTCGATTCTCTGATGAGACGAGGATGTCATGATACCAAGGCTTTCGTCGGGCTCTTCTTCAATCATGAGACAATAGGGTGGCTCATCCCTTACCTTAATCTTGAGCGTCGAAGCGTCTGTCCTTCTTCGATTTGAGCCATAACAGCGAGTAGCTAAGGCATGCAAATTGATTCTGTCTCTACTCGGATGAGTGAAAGAGATTTCTTGAATTCCTTGATCATCTCCAGATAAGTGCTTACGATAGGGGATTAGCTTGGGATCCTTGGTTTGCCATTCTCCCTTAACACGATAAATTATCGAGGCCAGTCTCCATACACCTCCAACTTTACGATTTTCATCTTTATAGCGGCATGTAGACCCATCACACAAGCTTCATATTCATGACATTGTTGGTGCGATCAAATCCCAACTTAGCGGCTATTGGGAAGTGCTTTCATGCAGGGATACTAGTGCGGCTCGATTCCGTTCGGATAAATTGACCGCTCCGTCAAAATACATTTCCCATACATTGGCTGGTTCCCCTTCTTGCGATCTACTTCATTAATATGCTCATCGAGAACTCAAAATTGAGCTTCATAATCCGGGATAGGGTTTTTACGCTAGGAGGTCGGCAATCACGCTACCTTTCACGCTTTCGGGTCATGTAGACTATATCATATTGGGAGAGTATAACCTGCCACTTGGCTATTCTTCACAGCACGAAGGGGCTCTCAAATACATATCGATAGGGTCCATCACGGAGATGAGCCATGTTTTGCGATTTAACATGTAGTGCTTAAGGCGATTTCTTTGTCGAACCAGCCAGCGACAAGTCTTTTCTAAGGAAGAGTACCTTGACTCACAATCATTGAACTTCTTGCTCGGGTAATAAATGGCCCTCTCTTTTCGGCGGTATCATCATCTTGTCCCAAAACACATCCCATGGAATTGTTGGGTGCCATGTGCGAGGATCGAGGCCTACACCCGCAGTGGGACCAATCTTGGTGGGTTTGTGAATCTTGCTTGATTTTCTCAAAAGCCTCTTGACAAACTGAATCCCATTGAGTAGAGTTGTTTTTAGAGTAATCGAAAATAGGCTCGGCTTTGGCGGTGAGATTAGAAATAAACCTCGAAATGTAGTTCGATTTTCCCGAAAGCTGCGCACCTCCCTTTCATTTTTGGGGCGGCATTTCTTGAATAGCTCGAACCTTATGCGGATCTACTTCTATCCCTTTCTAAACACTATGAATCCCAACGGTTTTCCGATCTAGCTCGAATATGCACTTAGCGGGGTTCGACTTCAACTGGTATTTCTGAGTCTTTCAAACACCCTCCTTATCACTGAGCGTGGCTCTCCTCTCCCGGGATTTGATGATCATATCATCCACATACACCTCCACTTCTTTATGCATCATATCGTGGAATAATGTGACCATTACTGTATTTGGTAAGTAGCCCGGCATTCTTCAACCCGAAGGGCATGACCCGATAGCAGAATACCCCCCATTGGGTGATAAAAGCAGTTTTATCCTTGTCTTCCTCGTCCATTGGGATCTGATTGTACCCTGATGCCCCATCAATACACGAACATCTGCCCAAACCCGCGGCATTGTCAACTAACACATCAATGTGGGGGAGAGGGAAATCGTCTTTCAAACTAGCTCTATTAAGATCCACGTAGTCAACACACACCCGACTCTCCGTCTTTCTTCATCAACTGGGGACGTTAGCCACCCATTGGGGATATTTGACCACTTCTACGATCCCGGAGTCATACTGTTTCTTGACTTCATCTCGAACCTTGAGCAGTGTATCGGGATTCATTCTCCTCAGTTTCTGCTTCACCGGGATCGTTCCCGGAATTAAAGGAATCTTGTGCGTCACTATCTGAGGGTCCAAACCGACCATGTCATCATAGCTCCAAGAGAACACGTCGAGAAATTCCTTAAGCAGACCGATCATATCTTCCAACTCCTCACTCTCCACTATCTTAAGTTCCCTTTTTACTTCTTCCGTGCCTAAGTTTATTGTGCGTTTTGTCTTCACAAGGCACGAGGAGGGTTCATCTTTTCATTGTTTTCTTACGTAAGGTCTTCCTCGAATTACTTGAAGTAATGGCGATTATGGGGATTTCAAAATTAACGGAGGAATTTACGAGTCTATTGGGTTATTAGGTGTTAATTGATGAATTGTCTGAAGGAATAAAGAATAGAACATGTTATAAGGATGGAAAGAAAAGAGTATTGAATTAAAAATGCGCTATTAATTCATTAATATTAATGCCATAAGAAAAGGTCCATTTACAGTATTACACTTGTCACCATGGACAAAGTGATCAAGTGTAGATAACCAGAGGTACTTTACTCGAGATTGAGTACAGGGATATCCTCCGTTGTCCAGTTGTCAAGCTCCTGCTCTTCAGCCATTGGCGAAATTAGGGCCTCATACAAGGAATCGGTTGGATGACATCTATGGATGGATCATCGGTGATTCTTACGTACTTGCGGATGTTGAATGACCAGGTTTAGTGAAGATTTCCGTGATTCTCGGGACTACTTTCACCTTTCCTATCTTACGGTCAAATCTACGATCCGAAGCATTCTTCTCATCGAATCGCCCATCCACGAGGGCATCCTCCTCGTATCCCAAACCACAACGGCCTATCTTACGAATGGCGGTATAGGCTGACAATCCCTTGTAATGTGGCGCCTAGGCCTTTACCCTCTTCATACCGCTTCTTGACATTACTTTGGCCACCATAGCCATGGCCCCTCCTTCCAGTATCTTGCAATTCAAGGGCCTGGAAAGAACTTTCCAATGACTCCTCGGCTGCTTCCACATAAGGGAGTGATTGCGGCTTGGTGACTAGTATGGCCTCTTCGCCCTTCACTGTGATGATTTTGCCGTCCTTAATGTATTTGATCTTACGGTGCAAAGTAGAAGGAACGACGTGCAGAATGGATCCAAGGCCTCCCTAACGACATGGTGTAAGGCGGCTCAATGTTCATCACTTGAAGCGTGATATTGAAAGTACATGCAGGCACTGGATTGGCAAGTCAACGTCCCCGACACCTCTCTCCTTGTTGTTAGTCAAAGCTCTCACCACCATAGTACTTTGGCGTATGTCGATTGGTCAAGCGGCAATCTAGCCAAGGTAGCGCTAGGCAATACATTGAGGGCTGATCCGTTATCGATGATGTCCTTGGCCACTATCTGACCTTTACATTTACCGTTATATGCAGAGCTTTATTATGCCCTAAGCTGCGAGTCTACCTCCTCTTGAGAAAAGGCTACAAGCTGGATGCAGATTTGTCCACTAACTTCTCAAAGCGCCGGAGTAATGTCGGGGTTGACAAAGGCACGATCCAGATTCTCTGCAAGGCTTGTCGGTGCACTTCGAACTCAAAATCAGCGATAACAGCGAAATCCGGGCGGGTGTCTTTCTCAACTGTTCCACCACGTCATACTCGCTCTGCTTCATTATTTGGAGCAGCAGTTCTTCATCTTCTCTATGCTCAACAGGCTCTGCTTCCCCTGCTTTCTCAACCTCCTCTTCAGAGTTTCTCGATGACTCTCCCATCTATACTTACGCTTGTCTCTTTTCTCTTTCCTCGTTCACGAACAACCTCACACTTCGGGTTATAAACTTGACTTCTTGCTCAGTGGAGAGGGTTTTATTGCAATAACAGTGAGGACTTGTTTGGGAGGCGATGTTCTTTGGCGAGTCGGCATAAGTCATCCTGAAGTGCTTGTGAGGAGCGAAACATGGCTTTGGTAGTGCCGGAGGTGAGGCGAGGCTAGGAGCGGATGTGCTGCTTGACGCTCCCTGAGTAAAAACTTGGAAATTATAGTTCCAAGGGACAGCATGAGTGTTGGTGATGGGGAGCTGTGGCGGAGTCTGAATAACTGTTACTGGTGGTGAGGCTACTGGGGGTGAGAAGGTGATTCTGGGCTTGGAGGTAGAAGCAGTTTGGCTGAATCTTGTGGTGTTCACTTCCCCTTCCGTTTTTGACCTCTTCTGACATCTCAACCCCTTAAAAGACAATAAGTTCCGGACCTCTTGCCTGAACCCCTCACAATCTCATGACTCATGATCATTGCCCCTCCATGGTAAGGACACCCTGTATTCTCCTCTAATCCCGTTGCCTGGGGGGAAAGATAACCTTCCCTCATTGCTATAGCAAAAATCTCCTCAAAGTATGGAACCAGCTCATCCACTTCAGGTGTTGATCCCTTTCCCTTAGATTCGATCATATTTACACCAATAACCGATTAATGGTTGGGCAGTGTATTTGAGGTGACATTGGGGAGGGAACCATTCCCCTCGATTGTCAACCACCCGTTCAGTATTAGAGCGTGCACTCACCCTCTGAGTGCCCCGCAGTTGTCAGTTGAATGCCCTTGTGCTCCTCAATGATACTCTGGCAGTGTGGCATCATACCACAGGATATGGCGGTGGATTGGGTCTAAAGGGGTGATGCGATTTGGTTTATCTGACAAGGTATCGGTATATTTCACCGAGAGGAGGAAGGGGTGGATCAGGATTTCTTGGAGGTCTCGGGTTATTTTGTGGTGCTCGTGGTTGAGTTGGTGGAGGAGGTGGTCTTGGTTGGAAATTTGTGGGTGGGGCGTATTGTGGGCGTGTTTGTGGATAATTAGGGAAAGGAGGTGGAATGTTGGCGATGGTTTGGCCATAAGAGGGGGAATATGGCCGGTAGTTATTTTGGGGAAATTGGGGGTAATTATTCTGACGGGTGATAGAGTGTACATCACCCTCCTTTTTCTTGCCAAAATTGGCAGTTTTCTTTACAGGGTTCTCAGCCAACTCCTGTAACCTTCCTATTCTCAGATTGGCTTCGATTCTCTCACCGGCTTGGATGATATCGAGAAAAGCTGTTGGAGGTATTCCGATCATCAAGTTGAAGTAGGAGCCTTCAACGTTTGATGAATAGGAGCAAAGTTCATTGTCGGTCCTTTGGAGGATATACTTCTGCGGCCTTCTCCCTCCATCGTTGGGCATACTGCTTGAAACCTTCCCGGTCTTTCTGTACCAGGTTCTGGAGGTCCCTCCTCGTGGGTGCCGCATCACAATTGAATTTGTACTGCTTTAGAAAAGTATCGGCTAAATCCTTCCAGGAGTGTAGCTTGCTCCTGTCCAATTGTATGCACCATCTCAGAGCTGCTCAGAGAGGCTCGTGAAAGAAGTGAATGAGAAGTCTATCGTCTTCCGTTAAAGCGGACATTTTGGCAATGTAGGTTGCGGTGGATCTGAGGATCAGAGTTTCCGGTGTACTTGTCGAAATCCGGAACCTTGAATTTGGGTGGTACCACCACATCTGGCACCAATCTTAGTGACGACACATCGACTGAACCATACATGTTCAGCCCCTCTATTGCCCTCAGTCTTTCTTCTAGGGCAGATAGTTTCTCGTTATCTCTCGCCCTATGTTCTCCTTCCATCATGTGATATGCTCCTCCAGCAGGGAGGCGAGGGTGGAAATGGCTGGATGGATCGGGATTGAAGGGTGAGGCTCGGCATTTGAGACAGTAGGGTAATAGGAGAAAGGTGGGTCATTATTCATGCTCACCGGATTGTGATGTTGTCGGTCGGAATGGGAGGCGAAAGGTAAAAGAGGTTGAAGCTTGATGAGGATCATTTGTTGTAGGAGGCGGAGGAGGTAATGGTGGGTTAGGTTCTGAAGTAGGTTTGTTCTGAGACATTTCCTTCATTAGTCTCATGATTTCAGAAAGCTGATCTTTCAATTCGGAGACCTGCCCCTGTAGGTTCTGTACTTGCTCCTGATTTTCCATTATCTTTCTTGTTCGAGATCTTGTTAAGTACACTCGTTTGGGTTGAACCGTGTGCTTAGTCGGACTTGCCTTGTTTGAATCAATATTGATTTCTGGGAGGAGTAAAAGAAAATCTGAAATAAAATTTGGATTTTTGCGAGAGAAACTAAAAAGTCTGAGTGCGGACGAAGGATCTGATGGCATTTGAGAGCCAAGTTGAAATCGTAAAAAGGATAATTGCCTCGGCTTTATCATGGCATCGTTCGATAGTCGGCCGTGAATGACGAGATTGAGTGCGCATTTATGATCTTGGTCCATACAACGCATTTCAATTTTCACATAACCCTAGCGAGGAAGTTCCTACGAGTCATACTATTCATTCACAAATTTTGCTAAACAATGGTCCAAAAATCACTTCATTAACTGAATAATTTGTACATCGTATCTTTTACATCGGCCTAAGCTCTGGGAGGTTCTTTATAATGAGATGACATTTTCTGAGATACTCATATAACCTTCCTTCTTGCCTGGCAGGATCGAATGCTTTCAGGGCGTACTCGGATTCTGGTAATAATTCTTGTTTTCCTTGTGCTATTGTTCTCTCCAGCTGATCTACATTCTCTTTTAGTTCTTGATAGAGGGCAGCTTGTTTTTCTTTTTCTTTTCTCTCTTTAGCACACTCTTTCAAGATATCGTTGATGAGTAGTGCCTGTTCTTTTAATTCAAGCTTCTTCTTCTTGTTTTCCTGTTTATACTCTTCAACGAGCACCTCTTGGTACTTCATCCTTTCCTGAAGCTTACTATTCTGCCCTTTCATCTCTTTAACCTCAGCTTGGAGAGAGTTTCTTTCTTTTTCCCACTGTACCTCTTGCTCTTCGAACCCTATCCTTTCGGCCCTTGCCTCTTCCTTGAGCTTTCTTACCCTTCTCTTAAGTTTCTGCTGTTGGTCCTCCAGCTGTTTTATTTGTTCCTGCAATTGTGAGCTCTCGGTATTTGCCTTTTGTAGCGAGTCAACCAGGCGATTATCAGCTTCCTCTAATAAGGCGTCTTGGCGAGGGTTGTCGTCCTTGAATTCTCTGATGAGTGTTCTCGGTCCTGTCAGTCCTCCATTTAAGATAATCGTCCAGAGGCACTTGGGCCTTTGGGTGATTTCTCTATCGAGCGATGCTTTCCCAAGACTTGCGAGCCATTTTCAACCCTTCTTCTTCCTTGAGTTCATGGTAGAAGTGTCCTTGTGGTATTCTTCAATGTTGATCACAGTTGTGTTGAGCCAAAGCGCCTTGTTACCAGCTGGAGTGTAATTTGTATACCGGTTATTCCAATTAGGGACACCGATGAATACCTCTGTACCAATCAAGACAGGTTGGCTTGGCGTCCACGACTTCCTCCAACGGTAATCATGGCTATTGAAACTCGAGAATCCGTTCCATGTTTTTCATTCTTGGGCTTATCACTAACCGGATCATCTTCTCAATGGGAGGCTGGTCAAGGTACCAAGTCAATCCTTTTGTCTCCTCGGGACACATGTGGTGATAGTCAGGTATAATAGCGAGCAACACTTAATGGACCCTTTCCCTGTTGTGCGATAAGTTAGGGTTAACAAGGTTTGACAAGGATTGCGGTATCGGGTTGATCCACCTTTCTCTTGTCCAAAATACCTCTCTTTGCGCTAGTGATGATCCCCAATGGCCGGGAGCAGGATCGGACCATAGATTCCCAAAGGCGAGTGCTACGGAGCTTGATCCCATCGTTTCTCTTGGGGCGATGATCTAACCGCTTCTCAAGGTACGTCAATACCATCCATACGTGTTCCCTTTGGTGTTTCTCTGGACTTTACTTCTTACGGGGAAAACCCAACATGTGTGCCAACCGTTTCAGTGCATCTATGCTCGAGGTGTAAGTAGATCCGGTTACGCAAGGAGTATGGGATCCCTAGCAATGCGATATTCTTCCATAGTGGGGACGTGTCAATATCATTGAAAGAGAATACTCCGTGCCTTAGGATTCCAAACCGACAACATGGCTTTTAATGCCGGGATTTGGACCTTGACTTGCATTAAGGTTGCAATCCTTCCGTACTTTTCTTCAAACTGTACCTTGACCTGATCGGGAAGCGACCTCCATTTACTAGACAGACCCTCGAGGTTGTTCATTTTGACCTCTATTTCATCCAAATCCAGTGAAGGTAGCGAGCTAGCAGGCGCCTTGAAAGCATCATTTTGGGAGAATGCGGAACATGAGCGGTCAGACCAAAGTTTAGCATTCTGAACCTTTTCTGCCGACTGACTCGAGGATGCCATGATAAAAATGATGCCTATCCTTTTACAGACCCTCGGTTTGGTGATGCCTGCGGGAAGATTCGTTAGTAAGACAAATTAGGGTAATTTTGAATCATACTGTTGACAGAGTGACACGTACACATTTATCAAAGTAGGAAAATGTGTAAGTGTTTCAGTAGAATTCAAGATTACCCTCACAAAATGAACGAAAAGAAATCGAAAGAGAGTAAGGTAAGAGTAAGCATGCCCCTTTTGTCCTATAATAGGGAGACTCCTAACACCGGGTGAGCGCTACCTACCTGGATAGTTCTATCTTATGAGGTAGTTTACTACGGCTTTCAACTATTGTGATAGTTTAGCTCAGGATCTAATTTTCTAATAGCCACAGGTTCCCAAATTGCCCCTACTGTAAACAGTAGAGCCCCATTCTACCCCCATGATGTTATCGGGAAAATTCCACGAGTATCACAATGGATAGAACGAGTTTCAATTTGAGCAGGAGCCTTCACGGATACTAACGGGGTAAAACCCACGGGCACCGCTACATGACCCCCTCCTACTTTCCTAAAAGGGTAAGAAAGCCCGGGTTAGGACTATAGTGTGTGAGGACATTGTGTAAGTGTTCGGTGTGTGAAGGGACACTTTTACCTCTTCCCAGGTCGGGGATTTTATTTTTCCATTTTTCCTTTTTCCTTTTTCTTTGAAATGAAAACCTTTGTAGGAGATAGAGCAGGCAAAACAAAATAGTTAGCGACAATAATACTGAGCATATAAGACAGTGCCGAGTGAGCCCCTCTAACTATAATTTGATCAGACAAAAATTAAGCCTACTTTTGGACCTCTAGTGGTTCGGTCCCAGTAGTCGCCAGTATCATAGCGGGATTTTGCGGTGCCGGACGATCACTCACGAAGTGGGAAAAGTGAGAGTCGCCACCTTAGTTTTGAGGAAACTAAAGAAAACCATTTAGGGAGTTAAATAAAAATGAAACCACTTCAAAGCAGAGATTCTAGGTTGGGGTCCATTAACTTGGGTGGGGAAGGTGTTAGGCACCCCACCTCGTCCCTTAACAAGGGTAAGTAGATTTAATTTTGTGTCATTTATAAATTAGTTAGAAGGGCTATAGTGGGAATGTTAATCCTTTTGGTAAAAGGAATGTTTGATTTTTCACTAATTAGGATTACCCGGATACATAAGTAAATGAGGCGGCCTTAGTGAGTTGGCGTTACAATTGTTCAGGTTTTGGGATTATCTTGCATACGGGTTGAAATTTGGTGTGAGAATAGGATAAGAACTCTCCTCCTATCTCTTTTTAATATTTATTTGAATAGAGACCGGATAAGAACTCTCCTCCGATCTCTCTTGGATTATTTATTAAAATTCTAATTGGAGGTCGGGTGAGGTCCTCCTCAGATCTCTTTTAGGTATTTATTAAAATTTGAGATGGGAACAGGATAAGAATTCTCCTCATCCCTATAAAATTTTGAGTTGAGACCGGATAAGAACTCTCCTCCGATCTCTTTTAAATGTTTATTAGAATTTGAGTTAAGACCGGATAAGAACTCTCCTCAGATCTCTTTTAAATTAGAAAGGTGCACGAAAGGTATTTTTAGATCTCGAATTTTGGTGCCCTAAGAACCTAGAGATAAGGATCACGAAGTTTAAAGAGATTGGGGATAGGACTTATCAATATCCTTCGGCTAGGCAGGGAAAATGAGACTGATTTACCGACCTCTCATGTATTTATTTTACCAATATTTATTTATGACCAATCTACTCTGCTTCTTTTACTTCCATTTTATGGCATCTTTGCCGAACTGTCGTTTGCGTCAGCCTAATAGTTTGACTATCTTCCTTATGTATTATTCAGATTTTCCCTTTAAGAGATCTTTAGGTTGCGATTACCTCGTCTTACGACCATTTACACTCTACTAGGAACCAGAAAAGCGTGTATTCAGAAATGACGAAGATTAATAAAAGGCACACTAATCACTAAAGAGATGACCTGAGAATAACATTTCTGGGTCTCTTTGCACGAGATGAACTTGGAGAAAAATCACATACGTAAAAATGCGGAGAGACTACGAAAGAAATGAACGCAAACACTTAATAAAACAGCGACGTGAGCTCTTACCTGGGAGGAGCTGAATCTGTAGGAATAATTATGGGGTGGCCACTAAAAACAAGACCGCGGACTGATTAGCCTGAGAGTTGATGTTCACCGTGAACTGGAGGGAGCTTAGCTATGATGTGATTAGGTCAAGATAACAACTGAGTGGGATTTGAGCTCCAACAGAAGGGATGAAAATAGAGATGATAAAGAGTTGAAAGTGAAGGCGTGATCAGGTGATGAACAAGCTGGAAATGTAGAGTTCCAGTGTTCAAAATCCTTTTTCAAGAAACACTTCAGAAAACTAGTTTCAAAAGTCTTTCCAATCAATACTTCAAAGTAGCAGAATAACAAACTGAATGAAATTTTCAGAGTTCTTCCGCTATAATAACAGCCTTTCCTTTTTTTTCCTCCCGTTCTTTTTTTTTTTTTTTGAACAGTTTTTCATGCAGGTATTTATAGGAATCGGGTGCTCCCCATGAAGGGTCAGGATTCATTTTGAGGGAGATGGAGGGTCAGGATTTTGAAGTACATGATCGGATGTTCAGGAATTAAAGAGAATCAAAACGAATGGCTGAGATCGCTTCTCAAAATATTTGTCCTTTTCCTCTTTTAATCCGACGGTCTTGAATCCTTTGTCCGGAACGATCTGGGGGCTGAGAGTGAAAGACGCTGGTATTGTCGTCTTCTCTCTTGATCCAAGGGTTCCGGATTCATCCTTACAAGTGAGATCAACGGTGGGGATTGGGATGTACAGGACTGTCATGACATACCCCGCACTGTCGAGATTATGGCGATTCTTAGGCGCGGTGGAGATCTCGTCGCCACGCTTTAACTACCTCATTCGATTCTCGGCGGCGGTTATCGGAATTTGTCTTATTCTTTTTGTCTTCCGATCCTCCCCTAGCTCCCATTCCGATCTCTCATGCCGATCTCCTATCTCCGATCTCTTTTATCCCTTGATCGATGCGGATTCGGTCCAAGCATTAATTACATCTCGATTTTGAAGCATCCGCCGTTTCCTTCGACATTAAATGCCCATTTTCCCTATATATACCTCGTTGATAGTGGCATTTCCTTCATTCGATTTTTCTCTTTCTCCTTGTTTCTTGGTTCTAGCTGTTAGGAAAGTTAGGCTACAAGCGTGGTTTTGATCCTCTTCCGATGGAATTCCCTTTTCCTCGACGGAAAATTTACGATCCCGGTGATTGGATGGTCCTAATTGGCGATGGTGAGAGAACTGAATTTGACCGATCCGTATTGCGGGCTTCGGTTGTACCGATCTCGAGTTGCTCAACTGAGTTCATTCGGCTTCTCATCACATTGAGTGTTCCGACAGCGATTCTGATCCACATTGGGTGTTCCGACAGCGGATGAAGCATCCGGTCGGCAATATCCTTGGGATCAGTTATAAACTGATCCTTAGAACACCTGGGAGTATCCTTGGGATAAGTTATAAACTGATCCATGGATCTCCCGGGAGTATCCTTGGGATCAGTTATAAACTGGTCCTTAGATCAGCCTCTTCAGATAGGATTTTTCATCGGTCTCTAGAGATCACAGAAATGATGTAATTTTCAATGTAATCAGATCTCTAGAGATCGGCCACATGATGTAGCTAGACCTTTATTGTAATCCGATCCCTAGAGATCGCCCAAATGATGTAATCCGATTTTTTGAGAATAAAGACTTTATTTTGTCGGTTATCATCTTATTTTGCATTGATTATTTTCCGATCTCTAAGGTGGTTATCCGATCTGGTTCTTTACTTGAATGACACTTGACTGATCCTTTATTCAAAATATTTAACTTGTTATGCCGATCTCCGATTAACCGATCTCTGAACATTCGGATATTTGAGAAAAGTGTCAGAACAGCTGTCGAGTCTCACCAATCGATGCGCCGCCTAGAACCTCGCGAGCATTAAATGCTCGGACTAGTATAAATAGGGGAGGGTTAGCCAGTTGTTTTCTCATTTCATTTTCAGTCTCCTGCTCATAGCTTCGAAGTTCTCTCATTTTCTCCGGTTTCTCCGACACCGATTAGACTCTGGTAAGGACTTTGATCTTCTTTTTTGTTTAAGTTCTTTGTTTCTTTTGAAAATGAGCGTGCCAAGGTCGAGAGCGGCGAGCCCTCCTTCCATTGAGTTCTCTTGGTCATCGCCCGATGAGGAAGAGGCGATCGACCAAGCGCGCAACTGGACCCCTTAGGGTCCTCGCCAGTGCTCGAGTCGGGTCATACCATTAAGGCGTATGCGCTTCTTCAAGGAGAGAGACCTTCCTATAGACGAGCTTCCATCGGTTCTTCTGGGAATCCGATCTGCAATCGTTGTTCAAGAATACAACATTTGTCCTGATTCATATGAGCTGATCAGTGCCATGGCGATCTTCGTGTCGATCATTCTTTTGCAGAGGATGACATGGTCATGGTGTACGAAGAACAGTTAAAGGCCGGTCTGAGGTTCCCTCTAGCCGATTTCTATAAGGAGGTCCTAAAATTTCACCGAATATCCATTGTTCAAATCCACCCCAACTCGTGGCGGATCTTGGTTGCTTTCCGAGGTCTATGCCGAGCTAAGGGAATCAGACCTACAGCTAAAGTGTTCGCCAAGCTGCACCGGCTAACTCACCGAAAGGACGATGACCACTGGTTCTTTCAGCGAAGCTTCAATCTGGGCTCTTTTTCCGATCCGCCTCGTCTCTTAAGAACTGGAAGAATCGTTTCTTCATTGTGAGGAGCAAAGATCCGAGCCGCTTTGAGGACTTCCCCGCACTGTGGTACCGGGGACCCTTGCTTCCAACCATATTACCACGAGCGAAGAGGAAAGTTTGATAGTGATGGATCCAAAAGTGAGGCTGCCACTAAAAAGTATTCTTGTTTGGATTCGGTGATCGCCGAGCTGCACCATTGGATCGTTTCACAGCCACTGCCAAGACCGCGAACTTGACTCTCTAACCTCGGCATCGGTATTTTCTATATCTCAATTCTCACGACCTTAGTGATCTCACTAACCTTTTCTTTGTGCAGGTATGGCGGGTGGTGAGGGTTCAAGGAAACGGAAGAAGGAGAGAGAGATCTCCCGGAAGATAAAGGAGATAAAGCGTTCGGAACGACTCCAAACGCCCGGTCACGAACCTGGGGAGATACAAAGTGATCCTCCCCAACCTTCGGGTCCGCCGACCACTGAAGCTACCCGATCTCCTCCTAGATCGGAGGAGCAGCCTCCGACTCTCGCAGTTGTTCCAAGCAGGGAAGGGGGCCTTCAAGCTTCAGGAGGACCTCTTCTCGGGGCGCTCAAGTACTGATCGACTGCTTGAGGAATAACCGGACTGTCAAGGAGAACTCTGATTTCGCCAAAGTCCTGGGGTCTACCATCTTCTTTCAGGAGGATCGGGACAGGCTATCCCAGAATGGCCTTGATGACATATTGACTCGGACCATGAGCTTAAACGTGGAGTGTCTGGTGAACCAGACCATGATCCGGGAAAGGATTCAGCGCCTGGGTAAGGAGATCGGGAAGAAGAACCAGGAAGTGGATTCCCTCCGATCCGAACTCTCATCGGCTCGGGATTATATATCTCAGGTCGAGGGACGGGCAAAGCTCCATGAAGACCGGTTGGCCGAACAGAACCGTATTTCGGACGAGAGGGACCGCGCTCTTAAGGAAGTCCAGGCGCTCCACGCCAATGCATCCTCTCAGGTCGCTCAACTTATAGAGGAACTCGAGGCGAAGGATAAGGAGCTTAAGGAGAGGGATGAGGAGATGGTGACGGGAATAGCTGAGGCCTATGTGAAGGCTCACAAGGATCTCTTGGCCGCACTCCAGGAGCGTTACCCAGAAGAAGACTTTTCTTGGATGGACGACCTGGCACCCGGGGGCGATGGTGAAGATAGTGAGGATGAAGCCGAGGGTGAGAGGGAGAGAGGGAGTGATCCAAATGTAGATCAGGCTGGGGGTGATCCCCCAGCCGAATAACTTTGTACAAATTATGACATGAAATGAAATGAATGATTGTGATCGGAAAATTTTGAACCATTATTTGTCTGAGTATTTGATTGTATGAGCACAGCAAAACAAAAACTAAATGTGATTATTAATCTAAGTATGAGAGATCGGAAAGCACTCTGAACATGAGATCGGTAGGGAAGAAATCTTTGAATGAACTTGACCGAAAATTTAACTCGAACACTTAAGATCGGAATCGAACCAACACTTTAGCTCTTAAACTTTCGGAAAGGAGATCGGCAATAAAACTGGTAGGAAAAGATCTAGTGCTAGTTCACTCCATTTATCAACAGGGATCGGGAATATTCTTGACAGGTCCGGAAATCCGGCAACGGGTTTGAAGGATCGGTAAATGATTTGAGAGATCGGCTGAGTTTCAAGGGATGCGTAGGACTTATCATTGATTCACGTCTTTGCGAGGAGAGGTCGGAAATGTGACCGCCTACCAAAGAGGGATCGGAAACGTGATTAGCTACTCCGAGGAAACTTAGCACCGGGGATCGGTTTCAAAGTATTTTGGGGATCGGCCAAAATATGGTGTCGACACAACCCATCAATCCATTGAACTTCTGAGAAAATTTATGGATGTGGTTGACTACAAAGTGAGTCACTTGCTTACTCAAAATGAGGAATTAAAGAAGCTAATTGTGGGTCTTTAGCATGCCAAAGAAACTAGTTTACCAACTAAAGTTGAGGCTGCTACTCAAGTCTCTGCTTACAGTACTGATAAGGGTGAAAGTAATAAGGTTGGTGAGTCTCCAGCTGCTGTGGCACATGAAAGTGACCAAGTAGTTGAATCTGAACTTGAACCTGCAGCTAAAGCTCCTGTTGAACATGCTAGTGAACAGGTCATTGAACCTGAAGTTGGTCCTACAACTGATGTCCCTATTGAGCATGATAGTGAAAAGATTGTAGAACCTGAAGGTGAGCTACCTGTTGAACCTCCAAGTGGGTGACCACCTGTTGAACCTGCAGCTGCCCCTACGCAGTAGCAGGAAGCCTCTCTAAAGGATCACTAAGCAAGTGCTCCATCTCAACTTTCTGCAGCTACTGCCCCTGTAGCCAAGAAAGGTAGAAAAAGGTCTAAGTCGACTGTGCCAAATCCATACCAGTCCCTAACTGCTACTCTTCAACCACCATCTGATGAAGATAAGGCACAGAGGCATGACCAATTGGCTGACCAAGGTTCTTAGCCACCAGCTGCTAAACCCACCAGGAAGAAGATGGTGCCTTCCAAAGCCACTCGCAAGAGCAAAAGACTTAAATGATTAGCATCTCATCTAGATTTTCAGTTTCCTATTTGCATTTTTAGTTTACTAGTCTGTTTGCTACTATTGGTTTTTAGTTTGCTACTGTTTCCCTTACTGCATTTAAATTTGGGCTAACATGATTCTTTTTGGGTTATTTTCTCCTGTTTCCTTTTTGATTGATGACAAAAAGGGGGAGAATAGGATGGATATGGATATGTGTTTATACTTGTGTTGATGGATATGTGCTTATACTTATGTTGATGGATATGTGTTTATACATTTAAGAATATTGTGGATATTTTATGAACATGTCTGTAACACTCTCCCTGTAGCAACTCCGTACATTCTACTGTTCCGGTGTGTAACACCCTCCTGGTAGTAACTCTGTACATTCTACTGTTTCGGTGACCAGTGTCGGTCCGGACAGCTAGAACGTCTGGAAAAATATTTAAACTAAAGTGAGGAACTAAAACTAACTCAAATATTAATAAGAAAAATTTAGCAAAAATTTTAGAAATAAAATACAACCAAGTTAAATGAGCCGGTGCCCTAGCGATGAGTAACCCAGTGGGAAGTTGCGGTTCTCGCAACTAGGAGACCTAGACCTAGGGGAAAATTCATAAAATAATTTTTGGGACTCCAGAGAATGGTCATTGAGATTTCTATGGCATTAGAATGCTAAGAAAATAATTAGGAAAATTTTTCAATCGGTACAGACAATTTTGACCCATTAAGCCAAACGGAGGGCATTTTGGTCATTTCGTCTTCAGAGATGATTTTTGGCCGACTTGTCCAGTTAAGTAAATAATTATTATGATCTAAAATATAAATAAATATTGCTAAAAATTTAATTGAAAATGAGTAGAAAAGAAAAGAAAAGAAAATGAAATAAAAGTTATATTTATGACATGAGCATGATGCAATTAAAATATTTTCACCCAACCAAATTTTAACACATCATTATAAACTACTTAAACATGAATAAAAGGAGATAAAAATTGAAAAAGTGGACAGCCATCTTCAATCTTTGGGCTGCAGAAACGTTGAGAGAGAGAGAGAGAGAAGAAAAAAACTCCATGAAAGCTCTTGTTCAAGCTTGATTTTCCCTAAGCTCTCCACCTCAAAACCCTAAACTTCCTTCACAAATAATTATCCCTAAACCTTGAGGAAGCATAAGGCAGCAGAAATTTGAGGAAATTTTGAAGTTGGGCAAGTCCAAGTTAGGTCACAAGTGAGGTTAGTGCCATCTTTCTTTTTTTTCTTTGGATAATCATGTTAAGGCACTAAGTTAAGCTAAGAAATTGTGGGATTTGAAGGGAATTATGCATGCTAGGGTAGAGGTAAATTTCTGCAGCCTATTGGGAGTGGGGATTTGATTGTTTTGATGGGCTTAGAATGGATTAGAGATGGTGTTTGAAGGGTATATACATATTGATAATGAATTAGTGTGTTTAACTAATGCATGTTGTGTGAATTGGAATGGGGAATTAGGGTATTGAAGAGAAATTTGGACTTTGTTTATGTAATGTTGAATGAAAATTCTAAGGGTCAATTAGTGACCATTTGAGGGAAATTGACCATAACTTGGAGTGAATTATAGCATTAGAAAACTGATTTGGTATGCTGCCTAGTGAGAGCAGCAGGTTTGGATGTAAGTCCAGCCTGTTTGGACAGCCACAACTTGGGCTGTGTAGGTTCAATTGGTATTTGGCCAATTGGACATGAAACTAGACACATAATGACACAACTTTGGTGAAGAAACCATGCCCAAAAGACCAAACCAAGTGGACCAAAAACTTGCCTCAATCCGGGTGTCCTGCAACCAGTTTTTGCAGAATGACTAAATAAATAGTGATTGTTCATTTGGACATAACTCAGTGTAGAATGGCCCAATTGACCTGAAATTTTACCAGCAACAAGCTGAGATATAGACCAACAACTTTCATGAAGTAACCTGCCCCAAATTATGACCAGAACCTATTCAAAAAGAGAGTGGAAGTTACTGTTTACTGCACTGTAGATATGGTCATTTCTGAAAATTTTCAATCCGGCCAGTTGTGGTTTTTGGACCATAATTTGAGCTACAAAACTCCAAATGGAGTGATTCAAAAAAAGAAATTCAACTAGACAAAATAAGGAACAAATTTTATGTTTATAATTTTTCCAAATTCCCACTGCAACAGCAACTAATGGAATAGTAAAAATTGGGTATGAAAACTGAAAATTCTGCTCCATTAATTTTAAGCTTAGAAATGGTATTGTTAACCAATACCAACAAATTTTGAATGCAAAATGTGGTATGTTGGGAGTGTTAAAACCAATATACCTATTTTATATGCAAAAGTCAACATTTTTGTTGACTAATGAAGGGAATAGTAATACCAAAACTTGAAATTCAAAAATTATAAAATTCAAAAGTATCAAATGCCCTAGTATACCTAACAAGATTTGTTTGGATAGTTTGGCATGCCAATAGGGTTCAGTTAGCAGTACTGCACATGGCATTATGCCATTCTGTGATTTCATGGCTTTTAGCCATTCTGACATTGTGTTGAGATTTGGCCTTGTGCCTGATGTTGTTACAGCTTGTTAGTTGTTCTGTTGCACACCGGGAGATACATATGTGACCGATGGTGTGACGGCCCGAGGTACTTGATACCCAGTGCCAGTTTACCCGTTTATCTAGTCCAGTCGTCCAGTATAGGTTACTTGGGCAACAAAAAAATGAAAGTGGATAAATGTAATGAAATAACGAACATAACCAGGACAAAATAAGTACGACTACAAATACTCAAAGAAAATTTATTTACAATGAGACATTAATACATTCACTACATATTTATTTTCTGTTATTTCTTTTTATTATATTATTGGCACCACTAAGCATTATTGCTTAGCGCGTTGCTTTTTCCATGCGTAGGTTCTGAAGATCCTGACCGAGAGCCCGGTAGACCACAGACTGGGTGAGACCTCCTGCAGCTCTGCATAGTGTCCGTGTCACCTCACCATCTTCAGTGCATTGGTAGGACACTAGGTTTCATTTTGGTATTTTATAACTAACTTTTATTTTCTTTTGTGTAAATGAAACTTATGTAATGTATTTTGATGTTCATGTAAATAATGAAAATTGTGATTATGAATGGAAAAATTTGAGTATTTGCTTATTGCTTATATATGAGTACCATGAGAAATGAATGATTGAGAAATGGAGATGTTGTTAAAAATAAAAATTATATTGAGATTTTGATATTGGAGTTTGAGAATGATTGAATATGATTATTGGAAGTGTTTTTCACAGGTTCCGAAGAACTGTTTTCTCCATTTTTAGCCGGTACTCTGCCGGATTTTCTATAAAATTTTCGGAACCTCAAGTAAATTATAATTTCAATAAATGATTTAAATGAATTATATTTCACAAGTTATATTCAAAACTATAAAATTAATTAAGGAAGAATAAAAATAATTAAGATAAAATGGAGTGTTCCGGTACACCGTGTGACATAGCTTACTCGGATATACTGTAGACGGGTAAGGGGTGTCACATTTAGTGGTATCAGAGCACGGTTTAGGCGTTTCTGGGCCTAGATTGAGTCCATACCATGCATTGCATTTGTAAGAGTCGAGGTGATACTAATGCAGATCTGTTTATCTTTGTTATTTTGAATAGGATATGGAGCCTACATCTCAGAGAGCAGTTGAGAAAGAAGTGGAGAGTCATGCTCCACCTGCAGCAGCTGAGACTGGGGGTAGGGGAGAACCTACTCCTCCAGCTCAAGCAGAGCCTGCTCAGCCTCCACAGGCCATGTTCCAGCAAATGGCCGAATTCTTCAAACAAATGGCTGGGGTAATGCCAGCACCACCACCACCACCACCTCCACAGCAGAAATTACACTTGGAAAGACTAAGAAAATTTGGAGCAGTGGACTTCTTTGGCAAGAGAGAAGATGATTCTGTTACAGCTGAAAATTGGTTGAACAGAACAGGCAGAGTTTTAAAACAACTCCACTGCACTCCAGAGCAAAATCTAGAAGCTGCTGTATCTCTGTTGCAAGATGATGCATATGAATAGTGGGATACTGTGTCCAGTGAAGTACAGCCAGAAGTAATAACTTGGGACTTCTTCCTCTCCGAATTCAAGAAGAAATATGTGGGTAGTGTATACCTGGAAGAGAGAAGAAGAGAGTTCATTAACCTGAGGCAGAGACAGCTGACAGTGGCCTAGTATGAAAAGGAATTTGTCAGATTAAGCCGCTATGGAAGGGAGATAGTCCCTAATGAGGCCGAAAGGTGTAAGAGATTTGAAGAGGGATTAGATGACAACATAAAGATCATGATCACTGCCTTGGGAATCACCGACTTCACCAAGTTAGTGGAAGCTGCAATAAAGGTTGAAAAGGTTAGAATAAGTGAGCAAACTAGAAGAGAGAGACAGCAGAAGAGGGGCCCGGGTCAGTCTAGTTCATCTCCTGCATCTGGGAAAAAGTTCAAAGGTCCACCTGCACAGAGTTTAGGTCAACCACAAGGTCAGGGTCAATCTCAGGGGCCCAGGCCACAGTTTACCCCTAGGAGAGGTCAGTCCATACCATCAGTGGGCAGCTCTCTAGGGATGGGGTTCAAGGGACCAGCCCCAGCATCTTCTGCATGTCCACATTGCCTGAAGTGGCATAAGGGGGAGTGTTGGAGAGTGACTGGTGCCTGTTTAAGGTGTGGGTCTACAGAGCATCAGCTGAGGAACTGTCCACGCAGAACTACTACAGCTGCTCCAACACAAACAAACAGACCTGCTCCTGCACCACAAAGGGGTAGGAAATCTGGCAAATCTGAGGCAGTGGGACCTTGGTTCTGCTGCCTGCAGAATGTCCCTATCCAATCCAAATCTCCATTTGATTCCAACACTTCCAACATACCACAATTGGTCATACATGACCATTTTTTTAGCTCAAACAAGGTCAAACACACTATTTGACCAATTCTCAAAATTTTGTCTCCCAAAACCCTAGGTCCAAAACCCTAACTCACCTGATTTGTTACATTTTATTAATTCCAAGCATACCAACATACTTTCTCAACTCATTCAAGCTTTCTAACATGTTTAATTCAATCAAACTCATGCATTCTTAACTTAATCCCTAGCTGGTCGAATTCACATATAGTCCTCCAAAGATGTTTTATGGCACCCCTACCCGTGTACAGTATACCCGAGTAAGTAATGCCACACGGTGTACCGGCACACTCTAATATACCTTAATTAATTTATATCATGCTTTTGGATATAATTTATGAAATATACTTTATTTAAGCCATTTATCAAAAGTATTATTTATTTGAGGTTCCGAAAATTTTAAAGAAAATCCGGCAAAGTACCAGCTAAAAATGGAGAAAACAGTTCTTCGGAACCTGTGAAAAACACTTCCAATATTCATGTCTCATCATCTCAAAATCCAATATTCTCAATTTTAGTTCTCAATCATCATTTCTCAGGGTATTCATATGTATAAGCAACAAATAAATACTCAAATTACTTCCATACTTAACCATAAATCTTCATTATTTACATGAAGCTCAAATTACATTACATAATTCCAAATACATATGAGAAAACAAAAATTTAGTTACAAAATGACAAAATGACACCTAGTGTCCTACCAATACACTGCAGGTAGTGAGGTGACACGGACACTGTGCAGAGCTGCAGGGTGAACTCACCCAGTCTGCGGTCTACTGGGCTCACGATCTGTATCTCCAGTACCTACGCGTGGTAAAAGCAACACGCTAAGCAATAATGCTTAGTGGTGCAATAATAAAATAAAAAGAAATAGCAGGAAATAAAAATGTAACGAATATATATGTTTTATTTGTTTGGTATTTGTATATCATTTACTTTGTCCACTTTTATTCATTTGGTTGCCCAAGTAACCTACACTAGACGACTGGACTGGATAAACGGGTAAACTGGCACTAGGTATCAAGTACCTCGGGCCGTCACACCATCGGTCACATATGCATCTCCCGGTGTAATGTAATGCACTAACAAGTCAGAATATATCGAGCACAAGGCCAAAGCTCAATACAAGGTCGAATGGCTAAAAGCCATGAAATCACAAAATGGCATATTGCCATGTGCGATCGCTAATCGAACCCTATTGGCATGCCAAACTATCCAAACCAATCTTGTTAGGTATACTAGGGCATTTGAAACTTTTAAATTCTTCAATTTGTGAATTTCATGTTTTGGTGTTACTATTCACCTCATTGGTCAACAAAAATATTGACTTTTGGATAGAAAATATGTACATTGACTTTGGCACTCCCAACATACCACATTTTGTATTTAAAACTTGTTGGCATTAAGCGTTAATACCATTTCTAAGCATTAAACCAAAGGAGCAGATTTTTCAGATTTTGTACCATAATTTTACTGTTCCATTAGGAACTGTTACAGTGGAAATTTGAGGAATTGGTAAACATAAAAGTTGTTCCTTATTTTGTCTAGTTGAATTTCCTTTTTTGAAACACTCCATTTGGAGTTTTGTAGCTCCATATATGATCCAAAAACCACAGCTGACCGGATTTCCATTCTGCAGAAATTACCATATCTATAGTAACATGAACAGTGAATGTGACTGCATATTTGAATAGGTTCTGGACATAATTTGGGGTAGGTTTCTTCATGAAAGTTGTTTGTCTATGTCTTAACTTGTTCCTGTAAAACTTTCAGGTCAATTGACCAAATCTACAGTGAGTTATGGCCAAATGAACAGTTACTGTTCATTTAGTCATTTCTGCAGGTGCTGTTACAGGGGATCCGGATTGGGGCCAACTTTTGGTCCTCTTGCTTTGGTCTTTTGGGCATGGTTTCTTCAGTAAAAATGTGCCATTGTAAGCCTAGTTTCATGTCCAATTGGCCAAACACCAATTGGACCAACACAACCAAAGATATGGCAGTCCAAGTGGACTGCAATTCCAGCCACCCTGCTGCACTCACAAGGCAGCCTACCATTTCAGTTTGTAACACTTTAATGCTCCTCAAATTATGGTCAACATACCTCAAATGGTCACTAATTGACCATTAGAATGTTCTTTAACCATTTCATAAGCCAAATCAAAATTTTCACTCCCAAACCCTAGCCCAAGTTCAAGTTTCACCCATATTACCTTAGTTAGCATACCAATTCATTATACTTGTGTATATGTACCTTAAACATCATTTCTAATCCACTCTAAGTCCAAAAAAACACTCATTTCTATTTCTTCAATAGGGCAGCCGAAATTTATGATATGTATACACATAATTATTGTTCATTTTAGTTACAAATTCTTACTCAATTCAAGTTACTAATCATGAAAATAAAGAGTTTTAGGTATCTAATGCACTAACCTTTAAGTGGCACTTTTTTCCCAAGTTTAATCTTCACTTTTCTTGTACTCTCTTGGCTGCCAAACACTTCCTCTAGGTCCAAGGATTCATTTTAGTGTTGGGGTCTTGAGGAAATATGGTGAGGAAGCATGAGAATGAAAGCTTGCAAAGAATGGCTATGGTGGAAACCCTATCTTCTCTCTCTCTACATTTTGGCTGGTTTTGGGAAAGGAGGTGGCTGCTGTATTTTTGGTTAATTTGGTCTTCATTTAGTCTCTTTTGTTAGTTAATAATATGGTTGTTTAATTATAATTGGTGGAGACTTTCAAATGACATCATAATGATGTCATATTTGGCATTTTTATGGATTTTTCTTTTCTTTTCATCACTACTCAATTTCAATTTAATTTTTAGTAATGTTTCTTCATATTTATGTCATATTAATTATTTACTTAACTGGACAAGTCGGCCAAAAATCACCTCTGAAGGCGAAATGACCAAAATGCCCTCCGTTTGGCTTAACGAGTCAAAATTGGCTGTACCGATTGAAAAATTTTTCTAGGTATTTTCTTGGCATTCTAATGCCATGGGAACCTCAATAACCCTTCTCTGGAGTCCCAAAAATTATTTTATAATTTTTCCCCCTGGTCTAGGGCTCCTCGTTGCGAGAACCGCAACTTCCCTCTGATTACCCATCGCTTGGGCACCGGCTCATTTGACTTGGTTGTATTTTATTTCTAAAATTTTTACTAAATTTTTCTTATTAATATTTGAGTTAATTATGGTTCCTGACTTTAGTTTAAATATTTTTTCGACGTTCTAGCTGTCCGGACCGACATCGGTCACCGGAACAGTAGAATGTACGGAGTTACTACCGGGAGGGTGTTACAACTCTTCCCCTCTAATTTAAATTTCGTCCTCGAAATTTACCTGATGCAAATAGTTTAGGGAACTATTGCCTCATCATCTCTTCACTTTCCCAAGTTGCCTCCTCGGTGTTGTGGTGCCTCCAAAGCACTTTCACCAGTGGAATCTGCTTGTTCCTCAACTCTTTCACTTACCGAGCTAGGATCCGTAGAGGTTCTTCTTCATATGTCAAATCCGATTGTATTTCAATTTCTTTCCTGGAGATGACATGTGAAGGATCTGAGCGGTATCTTCTGAGCATGGACACGTGGAACACATTGTGGATCTTGTCCAGCTCTGGTGGTAAAGCTAGCCTATAGGCTACTGGACCCACACGTTCAATGACTTCATATGGGCCAATGAACCTAGGGCTTAACTTACCTTTTCTTCCAAACCTCAATACCTTCTTCCACGGTGACACCTTGAGGAACACTTTGTCGCCAACCACATATTCTATTTCTTTTCTTCGTGTCAAGATAAGATTTACATCTGCAGAGGCAACCTTCAGATTGGCTTTGATTAGTTTCACTTTCTCCGATCTGTTTCACTGTGTCCGGCCCCGCCGCTTGTCTTCACCAATTCAGTCCAAAGACACCGAGTTCTGCATTTTCTCCCATACAGTGCTTCATATGGGGCCATTTGGATGCTAGCTTGGTAGCTATTGTTGTATGCAAATTCTGCCAGTGGGAGGTATCTATCCCAACTTCCTTCAAGCTCAATGACACAACTCCTCAGCATATCCTTAAGGACCTGACATATATTTCATGTTATTGTTATCATTTCAGTTCAATATGTATATTTGTTTAATTGGTTTCAATTGTTTACCTGGATCACTCTTTCTGATTGCCCATCCGTCTGAGGATGGAAAGCTGTGCTGAAATGGAGTTGTGTACCCAAGGACTCATGCAACTTCTTCCAAAATCTCGATGTGAACCTTGGGTCTCGATCAGATATGATGGAAAGTGGAATTCCATGCGATAATTATCTCACGATATACAATTCGCTAACTTCTCCGGTGAGTAGTCACCCTAATCGCGAGAAGTGTGCTGACTTGGTCAATCTATCCACTATTACCCATGCTGCATCATGTTTCTTCCGGGTGAGAGGTAGACCACTTACAAAATCCATGGTGACCCGATCCCATTTCCATTCAGGTATGCGTATAGGCTGTAGCAATCCTGATGGAACTTGATGTTCTGCCTTGACTTGCTAGCATGTCAAGCATTTAGTCACATAGTCAGCTATGTCCTTTTTCATACCAGGCCACCAATACTGAAGCTTCAGATCATGATACATCTTTGTACTTCCTGGGTGCATAGCATATACACTGGTGTGTGCCTCTTTTAGAATACTGGCCTTCAATTCCCCATTATCTGGTACACACAGCCTTCCTTTGTAATATAGACACCCATCTGCTTTCACCTCATGGTTAGTTGCTTTTCCCTCTGGGATTTTGCTCATAATAGCCAGTAACTTTTCATCTACTTTTTGCCCATCTAAAATCTGCTGTAGCAGGTTTGGCCTCACTTGCAACTCAGCCAAAATAGCTCCATCTCGAATCAAAGATAGACGGGCATTCAATGATCTCAAAGCTGTGATGGACTTTCTGCTCAAAGCATCAGCAACTACATTTGCCTTCCCAGGATGGTAGTCAATCACACAATCATAATCCTTCAGGAACTCAATCCATCGCCTCTGTCTAAGGTTGAGCTCCCTCTGAGTTGGCAAGTATTTCAGACTCTTGTGGTCTGTGTAAATGTAGCACTTTTCACCATACAAGTAATGCCTCCATATCTTCAGTGCGAAGATAATTGCTGCAAGCTCTAGATCATGGGTAGGGTAGTTCTGTTCATGTGGCCTTAGCTGTCTGGAAGCATAAGCGACCACCTTCCCCTCTTGCATCAATACACACCCTAACCCATTATGAGAAGCATCACTATAGACCATGAAGTCCTTTCCTGACACTTGCTGTGTTAACACTGGTGCCTCTGTCAACATAGCCTTCAACTTCTCAAAACTGGTCTGACACTTGTCATTCCAGTCAAATCTGACATTCTTGTGTAACAACTTGGTCATTGGAGCAGCTATTAAAGAAAATCCCTTCACAAATCTTCTGTAATACCCAGCTAGCCCCAAGAAGCTTCTGACCTCAATTGTATTCCTGGGAGGCTTCCATTCCATCACTACTTCTATTTTCTTGGGATCCACCCTAATCCCATCGGCTGACACTATGTGTCCAA
Source organism: Hevea brasiliensis (assembly GCF_030052815.1). NCBI lineage: Eukaryota > Viridiplantae > Streptophyta > Magnoliopsida > Malpighiales > Euphorbiaceae > Hevea > Hevea brasiliensis. The sequence continues at coordinate 65,541,612 of NC_079499.1, read as the reverse complement.
GGAATGCAATCTCATTTAACCAGAAGTCACACTTGGACAACTTAGCATACAGTTCCTTTTCTCTTAGGGTTTGTAGAACAATCCTCAAATGCTCATCATGTTCTTCCCTGGTCTTGAAATACACCAGAATATCATCAATAAAGACCACTACGAACCGATCTAGGTATGGATGAAAGATACGGTTGATAAGGTCCATGAACGCCGCTGGTGCATTTGTTAAGCCAAAGGGCATCACTAGAAACTCATAATGCCTATATCGTGTCCTGAATGCAGTCTTGGGCACATCTACATCCTTCACCCTCAACTGATGATACCCTGATCTGAGATCAATCTTAGAAAATACTCCTGCTCCCTTCAGCTGATCAAACAGATCATCAATTCTAGGCAACGGATATTTGTTCTTCATACCACTTTATTCAACCGCCAGAATCAATACAAAGCCTCAAAGTCCCATCCTTCTTTTTCACAAATAGCACCGAGCTCCCACGGTGACACATCGCGTATGAACCCCTTATCAAGCAACTCTTGCAACTGAGTTTTCAACTCCCTCAATTCAGTGGGTGCCATCCTATAAGGAGCAATGGAAATAGGTGATGTACCCGGCAGTGTCTCAATAGCAAATTCAACTTCCCTTTCTGGTGGCAAACCAGGCAATTCTTCAGGAAATACCTCTGGAAAGTCTCTTACTGTGGGTATGTCACTCAGGTTTGGCTTAGCCTGCCTAGTATCCACCACATGTGCTAGGTAGGCTTCACAGCCTTTTCTCACCATTCTTCTTGCAACTGTGGCTGAGATGACATTGGACAAGAAATCATCCTTTCACCCACAATCGTAATCTCACTACCCTCGTGGAGTTTTTAGAGAAATTCTCTTCAATTTGCAATCAACTATTGCCCGATGACGTGACAACCACCCATTCCCAAAATCACGTCAAACTCGTGGAAGGGCAACTCAATCAGGTCTGCCAAGAATTCATACCCCTGAATCCTTAACGGGCAACCCTTGTATACCTTGTTCACCACTACACTGTGACCCAATGGATTAGTGACCAGAATGTCTTGGTCACTCTCCCCTACTAGTATCTCCCTTTCTACGGGTAAGTTGATGCAAATGTTGGAATGAGTGGATCCTGGATCCACCAATGCATGCACAGGAGTATTGTAGAGGGAGAACGCACTCGATGACGCCCGGCATCTTGCTCCTCCCGAGCTCTCGTGGTATAATTTCCGCAGGTGGTCCGTTATCCGCCTCTCTGGCTCGCTCTGAGCCTCGTGATGGTCCCACAGCTTCAGATTTACCAGATTTTCTACCCCTTTATGGTGCAGGAGTAGGTCTGTCTGCTTGTGTTGGAGCAGCTGTATTAGTTCTGCGTGGACAGTTCTTCAATTGATACTCTGTTGACCCACACCTTAAGCAGGCACCAGTCACTCTCCAACACTCCCCCTTGTGCCACTTTAGGCAATGTGGACATGCAGAAGATGCTGGGGCTGGTCCCCTGAACCCCATCCCTGGAGAGCTGCCCACTGATGGTGTGGACTGATCACTCATAGGCGTAAATCGTGGCTCCGCCCCCGAGACCGACTCGACCTTGTGGTTGCCCTGAACTCTGTGCAGGAGGACCCTTGAACTTCTTCCCAGGTGCAGGAGCTGAACTAGACTGACCTGGGCCCCTCTTCTGCTGTCTATCCCTTCTGGTCTACTCACTGATTCTCACTTTTTCAACCCTTATTGCAGCTTCCACTAACTTGCTAAATTCTGTGATTCCCAAGGCAGTGAGCTGGATCTTGATGTTATCATTTAGTCCCTCTTCAAATCTCTTACACCTTTCAACTTCATTAGGGACTATCTCCCTTCCGTCGCGGCTTAATAGGACAAATTCCTTCTCATACTCTACCACCGATACTGCCTCTACCTCAAGTTAATAAACTCTCTTCTTCTCTCTTCCGTATACAAGATCTACATATTTCTTCTTGAATTCTGAGAGAAAGAAGTCCCAAGTTATAGCTTCTGGCTGCACTTCACTGGATACCGTGTCCCACCATTCGTAGGCATCATCTTGCAACAAAGATATGGCACCTTCCAGGTTTTGCTCTGGAGTGCAGTGGAGTTGTTTTAGAACTCGCCTGCCTGCTCAACCAATTCTACCGCAATGCAGTCATCTTCTCTCTTACCGAAAAAGTCCACTGCTCCAAACTTTCTTAGCCTTTCCAGGTGTGATTTCTGTTGTGGAGGTGGAGGTGGTGGTGGTGCTGGCATTACTCCGGCCATTTGTCTAAAGAAATCGGCCATTTGCTGAAACATGGCCTGTGGAGGCTGAGCAGGCTCTGCTTGAGCTGGTGGAGTAGGTTCTCCCTTACCCCCAGTCTCAGCTGCTGCAGGTGGAGCATGGCTCTCCACTTCCTCCTCGACTGCTCTCTGTGATGAAGGGTCCATATCCTATTCAAAATAAGAAAGATAAACAGATCTGCATTAGTGTCACCTCGACTCCTACAAATGCAATGCATGGTGTCGACACCATATTTTGGCCGACCCCTAGAATCAATAAAAATTCTTCTTTGAACAGCTAACCACGTTTCTGATCCCTCTTTGATAGGCGGTCACATTTCCGATCTCTCCTCACAAAGAATTGAATCAATGCTAAGTCCTCACATTCATTAAAGCCTCGCCGATCTCTCAAATCATTTACCGACCTCCCGAACCCGTTGTCGAATTTCCGGACCTGTCAAGTATATTCCTGATCTCTGTTGATAAATAAAATGAGCTGGCACTAGATCTTTTCCTACCAGTTTTATTGCCGACCTCCTTTTTGAAAGTTTAAGAGCTAAAGTTTTGGTTCGATTTAATGAGGATTCCGATCTTAAGTGTTCGAGTTAAATTTTCAATCAAGTTCCGTTCGGCATTTCTTCCCTACCGATCTCATGCTTAAAGTGCTTTCCGATCTCTCATACTTAGATTAATAATCACGTTTAGTTTTTGTTTTGCTCTGCTCATACAATCAAATACTCAGACAAACAATGGTTTAAAATTTTTCGATCACAATCATTCATTGAACAAAGAGGCATTCCATTTCATGTCATAATCAGACAGTTATTCGGTGGGGATCACCCCACTGATTTACATTTGGGTCACTCTCCTCTCTCCTCACCTTCGGCTTCCTCCTCACTATCTTCGCCGCCGCCCTGGAGCCGTGTCATCCATCCAGAGAAGTCCTCTTCGGTAGCGCTTTGGAGTTCAGCCAAGAGATCCTTATGAGCATTCACATAGGCTCCGGCTATTCCTGACACCATCTCTTCATCTTTTTCCTTAAGCTCTTTGTCTTTCTCTGTAAGCTCCTTATCCTTCGCGTTAAGCTCCTCTATAAGTTGAGCGACCTGAGCGGCTTCGTTGGCCTGAAGTGCCTGGACTTCTCTGAGAGCCCGTTCTCTTTCAGCCAGGTCACGGGACTTTTCGCCACCGGTCTTCATGGTACTTCGCCCTCGACTTGAGATATATAATCCCGAGCGGATGAGAGTTGGGATCGGAGGGAAGCCAATTCCTGATTTTTCTTCCCGACCTCCTTACCCAGACGTTGAATCTTTTCCCGAACCATGGTCTGGTTCACCAGACACTCCACATTCAAGCTCATGGTTCGAGTCAAGATATCATCGAGACCATTCCGGGATAGCCTGTCCCGATCCTCTTGAAAGAAGATGGTAGATCCCAGGACTTTGGCAAAATCGGAGTTCTCCTAACATCCAGGTTATTCTTCAAGCGATGATCAAGATTCGAGCGCCACGAGAAGAGGTCCTCCCAGAAGATTGAGAAGGCTCCCTTTCCGTGCTTGGAATAACTGAGAGAGGCGGGGGCTGCTCTTCCGATCTAGGAGGAGATCTGACAGCTTCAGTGGTCGGTGGACCCAAAGGTTGAGGCGGGTCTCTTTGTATCTCCCCAGGTTTGTGACCGGGTGTTTGAAGTCGTTCCGAACGCTTCATCTCTTTTATCTTCCGAGAGATCTCTCTTTCTTTCTTTCGTTTCCTAGAACCTTCACCACCCGCCATACCTGCACAGAAAAGAGGTTAGTGAGATCGCTAAGGTCCTGAGAACTGAGATATAGAAAATACCAATGCCGAGGTCGAGAGCTAAGTTCGCGATCTCGCCGGTGATCGCTGCATGGTCCAATGGTGCGATTCGGCCACCGCATTTGGACAGAATATTTTAGAGTGGTGGCCTCGACTTTTCACTCCATCACTATTAAGCTTTCCTCTTGACTCGTGGTAATGTGCTTGAGCAGGGCCCTGGTACCACCAAATACGAGGAAAGTCCTCAAAGCGGCTCGGATCTTTACTCCTCGTAATGAAGAACCGGTTCTTCCAATTCTTAAGGGATGAGGCAGATCGGAAAAGAGTCCGCAATGAGGCTTCACTGAAAGAACTAGTGTTCGTCATCCTTTCTACGAGTTAGTGCATGCAATTTCGGCGAACACCTTAGCCGTAGGTCTGATTCCCTTGGCTCGGCATAGACCTCGGAAAGCTACCAAGATCCGCCACGAGTTGGGGTGAATTTGAACAATAGATGCTCGGTGAAGTTTTAGGACCTCCTTATAGAAATCGGCTAGAGGGAACCTCAGACCGGCCTTTAACTGTTCCTCGTACACCATGACCATGTCATTCTCTTCAAAAGAGTGATCGACACGAAGATCGCCATGGCACTTGATCACTCATATGAATCAGACAAATATTGTATTCTTGAACAAACGATTGCAGATCGGATTCTCGAAGAACCGACGGAAGCTCGTCTATAGGAAGGGTCTCTCTCCTTGAAGAAGGTGCGAGCCTCGAGGGTATGACCCGCCCCCGAGTTGGAGCGGAGGCCCTGGGAGGTTCTTGTTGAACGCTTGGCCCGACTGCCTCTTCTTCAGACGATGACCACGAGAACTGAATCGAAGGAGGGCTCGCCTCTCGACCTTCTGCACCGCTTCATTTTCAAAAGAAACAAAGAATTTAAATTAAAAGAGGATCAAAGCCCTTACCGAGTCCGATCGGCGGAAGAACTTGAGAAAACGAGAGAACTTGAAGTTGTGAGCAGGGATTGAAAATGGAATGAGAGAACAACGCTAACCCTCCCACCCCTATTTATACTAGTCCGAGCATTTAATGCTCGCGAGGTTCTAGGCAACAGATCGATTGGTGGGACTCGGCACTGCTCGACACTTCTCTCAAATATCCGAATGTTCAGAGATCGGTTAATTGGTGATCGGCATAATAAGTTAAATATTTTGAATAAAGGATCGCTTAAGTGTCATTCGTAAAGAACCATCGGATAACCACATTAGAGATCGAAAAATAATCAATGCAAAATAATAAGATGATAACCGACAAAATAAAGTCTTTATTTTCAAAAGTTCGGATTACATCATTTGGGCGATCTCTAGGGATCGGATTACACTAACATTGGATCACATCATTTCTGTGATCTCTAGAGATCGGATTGCATTGAAAATAAAATACATCATTTGGGCGATCTCTAGGATCGGACTACAATAAAGGTCTAACTACATCATTTGGGCAATCTCTAGAGATCTGATTACATTTCAGATTACATCATTTGGGCGATCTCTAGAGACCGTGGAACATCCTATCTAAAAGGCCTATGTCAAAGCCTAGTCTTGTGGTCGAATCAAAAGATGTGTTTGACCAGAGACCTACGTTGGCATCGGATAGATGTGCAGCTCGGATGGGGTGACTATGACTCCCATGAAGATGAGAGACATCGTCACCGATGTTACCACTCAAACCGACCAGCTGGAACACCCAATGTGGAGGAAAGACGCCGGAACACCCAATGCGATGAGAAGCCGAATGAACTCGGTTGAGCGACTCGAGATCGGTACAACCAAAGTCCGCAATACAGATCGGTCAAATCCGGTCCTCTCACCATCATCGCAAAGGTCATTCGATCACCGGATCGTGAATTTTCATCGGTAAGTAAAGAAGTTCATCGGAAAAGATCAAAGCCACGCTTATAGCCGTAACTTCCACCGAGCAATGAACAGGAAAGTAAGAAAAGAAGAGAGGAAAGTCGATGAAGAAAATGTCTCCGCGACAGGTATATATATAGGGGAAATGGGCATTTAATGTCGAAGGAAAACGGCGGACGCCGAGAATCGAGATGTAATTAATGCTTGGACCGAATCCAGATCGATTAAGGGATAATAGAGATCGAGATAGGAGATCGCATGAGAGATCGGAATAGGAGCTAGGAGGGATCGGAAGACAAAAAAATAAGACAAATCCCAATAACCGTCGCCGAATCGAGCCGAGGTAGTTAAAGCGTGGCGCATTTAGATCTCCACCGCACGCCTAAGAATCGCCCGCAATGCCGACAGTGCGTGGTATGTCATGACAAATCCAGACATCCCAATCTCCACCGTTGATCCCACTTGTAAGGATAAACCCGAACCCTTAGATCAAGACAGAAGACGACAATACAAGCGTCTTTCACTCTTAGCCCTCGGATCGTTCCGGACAAGGAAATTTGAGACCGTCAGATGGAAAGAAGAAAAGGACAATTATTATGAAGAGTGATCTCAACCATTCATTTTGATTCTCTTTAATTCCTGAACCTCCGATCATGTCCTTCGAGATCTCGACCCTCCATCTCCCTCAAATAAATCCTGACCCTTCACGAAGAGCACCCGATTCCTATAAATACCGGCATAAAAACTGTTCAAGGGACGGACGGAAAAATAGACGAGAGGCTGTTATTATAGCAAGAGGAACTCCGAAAGTTCATTTAGTTTGTTACTCTGCTATTTAGAAGTGTTGATTAAAAAGACTTTGGAAACTAGTTTTCTGAAGTGTTTTCTTGAAGAGATTTTGAATACTTTGAACTCTATATTTCAGTTTGTTCATTATCTGGTCATACTCTCACTTTCTGTCTTTTATCATCTCTGTTTTCACTGCCCAAGATCAACTTCATATCACTCATTTCTTTAGCTAAGTACCCTCCAGTTCACGAAGAACACCACCCTCAGGCTAATCAGTCCACTGTCTCATCCCTGTTTGCCACCCCGTAACTATTTTAGTAGACCCGGCTCCTCACAGGTAAGAGTTCATACTGCTGTTTACGTTTATTTTCTGCACTTCCTTTGTTCTTCATACATCTGCAACTTTCTTCAAGATTATTTTGTACGAGAGAACCCAAGAAAAATGTTGTTGTAAGAGTTCATGCTACTGTTTTATTAAGTGTCTACGTTTATTTCCCGCATTTTCCTTGTTCTTCTTACATCTGCGATTTTCTTCAAGATTATTTCTGCACAAGCAATCCCAAAGAAAGTCACTCTCAAATCATCTTTTTAGTGATCAGTTCATTTTATTGATCTCCGTCATTTCTGAAAATAAGTTTTTTCTAACTCCTAGTAGTATGTAAATGGTTGGGTAAACGTAGGTAGCTGCAACTTAGGGGTTTCTTTTAAAAGAGAGAACATGAATAACACGTCAGGAAGATAGCCAAACTGTTAGGCTGACGTAAACAGCAATTCGGCAAGATGTCATAAAGCGAAATAGAACCAAAGTAAACATAACAGCATAGATCGGATGTTAATAGATATTGGTAAAATGAATACATGGAAGGTCGGTAAATCAAGTCTAGTTTTCCCCATCTAGCCAAAAGGTATCGAGAAATCTTATCCCCAACCTCTTTAAATTTAAGGATCCTTATCCTTAGGTTCTTAGGATACCAAAATTCGGGAGATCGGAAAAATCCCTTTCAGGCTCCTTTCTAATTTAAAAGAGATCGGAGGAGAGTTCTTATCCGGTCTCAACCCAAAATTCTAATTTAAAAGAGATCGGAGGAGAGTTCTTATCCGGTCTCAATCCAAAATTTTAATAACTATTAAACAGAGATCGGAGGAGAGTTCTTATCCGGTCTCAACTCAAAACTCTAATAAACATTAAATAGGGATCGGAGGAGAGTTCTTATTCGGTCTCAATTCGGAACATTAATAAATAACTCTAAAGGAGATCGGAGGAGGGTTCTTATCCGGTCTCCCCTCAAAATTTTAATAAACAACTTAAAAGAGATCGGAGGAGAGTTCTTATCCGATTCTCACACCCGTTCACTAAGGTTGTCTCATTTACTTATTTATCTGGGTGATCCAAATTTAGTGAAAAATCAAATATTCCTAACACCAAAAGGATTAACATTGCCGCCTAAGCCCTCCTAACTAATTTATAAAGGACGCAGAATTAAATCTACTTACCCTTATTAAGGGACGAGGTGGGGTGCCTAACACCTTCCCCACCCGTTTACGGACCCCGAACTTAGAATCTCTGTTTTGAAGTGGTTTCATTTTTAATTTAACTTCTCAAATGGTTTTCTTTAGTTTCCCTCAAAACTAAGGTGGCGACTCCTCACTTTTTCCCACTTCGGTGAGTGATCGTCCAGGCGACCGCAAAATCTATTGCGACAGCTTGGCGACTCCACTGGGGACACTATATCCCGGTCTAGTGGTCCGAAAGTAGATTTAATTTTGTCTGATCAAATTATAGTTAGATGGGCTCACTCGGCGATGTCTTATATGTTAATTATTATTACTGCTAACTATTTTGTTTTGCCTGTTCTATCTCTTACAGTGCTCTTCATTTCCAAAAGAAAAAAAAAAGGGAAAAAATGGAAAAATAAAATCCCCCTGGATTGGGAAGAGGTAAAGGTGTCCCTTCACACACTGAACACTCACACAATGTCCTCACACACTATGGTCCTAACCCGGGCTTTCTTACCCTTTTAGGAAAGTAGGAGGGAGTCATGTAGCGGTACCCGTGGGTTTTACCCCGTTAGTATCCGTGAAGGCTTCTGCTCAAATTGAAACTCGCTCTATCCACTGTGATACTCGTGGAATTTTCCCGATAACATCATGGGGGTAGAATGGGGCTCTACTGTTTACAGTAGGGGCAATTTGGGAACCTGTGGCTTTTAGAAAATTAGTTCCTGAGCTAAACTATCACAATAGTTGAAGGCCGTAGTAAACTACCTCATAAGATAGAACTATCCAGGTAGGTAGCGCTCACCCGGTGTTAGGAGTCTCCCTACTATAGGACAAAAGGGGCATACTTTCTCTGCTTTAATTTCCTTTTGTTCATTTCTTTTGAGGGTAATCTTGAATCCTACTAGAACACCTACACATTTTCCTACTTTGATAAATGTGTACGTGTCACTCTGTCAACAGTATGATTCAAAATTACCCTAATTTGTCTTACTAACGAATTTCCTCACAGGCATTACCAAACCAAGAGTCTGTAAAAGGATAGGCATCATTTTTATCATGGCATCCTCGAGTCAGTCGGCGGAAAAGGTTCAGAATGCTAAACTTTGGTCCAAATCAGCTCATTGTCCGGTATCCTCGCAAAATGATGCTTCCGAGGCACCTGCTGGCTCGCTACCTTCGCTAGATCTGAATAAAATAGAGGTCAGAATGAACAGCCTAGAGGGTCTGTCTAACGGATGGAGGTCGCTTCCCGATCAGGCCAAGGTACGTTTTGAAGAGAAGTACGGGAAGATTGCAACCTTAATGCAAGTCAAGGTCCAAATCCCGGCATTAAAAGCCATGTTGTCGGTTTGGAATCCTAAATATGGGGTATTCTCTTTCAATGACATTGATACGGTCCCCACTATGGAAGAATATCAGGCATTGCTGGGGATCCCATACTCATTGCAGAATCGGATTTACCTACACCTTGAGCATAGGCAGACCTGGAAACGATTAACGCATTTGTTGGGCATCCCTTCGGAGGAGGCCAAATCAAGAGAAACAGTCAAAGGGAACACGCACGGATGGTATTGGACGTACCTTGAAAAACGGTTAGACCACTACCTCCGAGAGAAACAGTGGGACCGGGCTTCAGTAGCTCTCGCTTTGGGAATCTGCGGTCTGATTCTGTTCCCGAGACCATTGGGAATCATAACTTGCAGCGCAGTGGAGGTATTTTGGACAGTAGAAAGGCAGGGGATCAATCCGATACCAGCAATCCTTGCAGAAACCTTGTTAACCCTTACCTACTGCAGACAACAGGGCAGAGGATCCCTTAAGTGTTGTTCTCAACTGTTATACCTCTGGATTATCAGTCACATGTGTCCTGTGGAGACAAAAGGATTGACTTGGTACCTTGACCAGCCTCCCATTGAGAAGATGATCCGGTTAGTGATCAGCCCGAAGAATGAAAAACAATGGTGGGAACGGATTTTGAGTTTCAATAGCCATGATTACTGTTGGAGGAAGTTGTGGACGTCAAGCCAACCCGTTTTGATCGGTACAGGGGGTATTCAGTCGGTGTCCCTGATCGGAGTAACCGGATACACAAGTTACACTCCGGCATTGGTAATGAGGCAGTTCGGCTCAACACAGTCTGTGATCAACATTGAAGAATACCACCAAGGTCGCTTCTACCACGAGCTCAAAGGAGAAGAAGGGTTGAAAAAGGCTCGCAAATCTTGGGAAAACGTCACTCTGATGGAGAGATCGCCTAAGGGCCCAAGCATCTCGGGCGATTATCTTAAATGGAGAGCTGACAGGGACCGAGAACATTCAACTGTGAAATTCGAAGACGGTAACCTGCTCGAGATGTCCTATTAGAAGAAGCGAATGGCCATCTGGATGACTCACTACGAGAGGCTAATCTTTGAGAACTCACAGTGCGGGAACAAATAAAGCAGTGAAGGACCAATGCAGAAACTTAAAAGGAGAGTTAGAAGACTTAAGGAAGAGGTAAGGGCCGAAAGGATGGGGTTCGAGGAGCAAGAGGTACAGTGGGAAAGGGAAAGAGACTCTCTCCAAGCTGAGGTAAAAGAAGCGAAAGTACAGAATAGCAAGTTTCAGGAAAAAATGAAATACCAAGAGGTACTCGCCGAAGAATATAAGCAAGAAAGTAAGAAGAAGAAGCTCGAATTGAAAGAACAAGCACTACTCATCAACGATATCTTGAAAGAGTGTGCTAAAGAAAGGAAAGAGAAAGAAAAACAAGCTGCTCTCTATCAAGGACTGAAAGAGAATGTTGACCAGCTGGAGAGAACAATAGCACAGGGAAAACAAGAATTATTACCGGAATCCGAGTACGCTCTGAAAGCATTCGACCCCGCCAAGCAAGAAGAAAGGTTATATGAGTATCTCAGAAAATGTCATCTTATTATAAAGAACCTTCCAGAGCCTAGGCCAATGTAAAAGATACGATGTACAAATTACTCAGTTAATGAAGTGATTTTTGGACCATTGTTTAGCAAAATTTGTGAATGAATAGTATGACTCCCGTAGGAACTTCCTCGCTAGGGTTATGTGAAAAATTGAAATACGCTATATGGACAGGTATCATAAATGCGCATTCAATCCCGTCATTCACGGTCAGACTATCGAACGATGCCATGATAAAGCTGAGGCGATTATCCTTTTTACAGATTTCAACCTGGCTCTCAAATGCCACTGTATCCTTCGTCCAGACCAGGACTTTTAGTTTCTTTGCAAAATTCGAAGTTTATTTAAAATTTTCTTTTTTTACCCCTCACAGGAAATCAATATTGCTTCTAACAACGCAAGTCTGACCAAGCACACGGTTCAACCCCAGCGAGTGTACTTAACAAGATCTCGAACAAGAAAACTAATGGAAGACCAGGAACAAGTACAGAACCTACAGGGGCAAGTGTCTGAACTAAAAGACCAGGTTTCAGAACTTATGAAGATGATGAGGGAGATGTCCCAAAATAGGCCCACTTCAGACCCTAACCTACCATTACCTCCCCCACCTCCTACAATGGTTGATTCTCACTACGCTTCAACCTCCTTCACTTTCCAGCCATCAATCCCGGACCCGACAGTCACTGTCAATCCGGTGACCATAAATAATGACCTACCTTTTTCCTATTACCCGGCTATCTCAAATGCCGAGCCTCACCCTTCAATCCCGATCCCTCCAGTTTACTCCACCCCTCAGCTCCCAGTTGGAGGAGCGCATCATACGGTGGAAGGAGAACATAGGGCGAGAGAAAATGAGAAACTATCGGCTCTAGAAGAAAGACTGAGAGCAATAGAAGGGCTGAACATGTATGGTTCAGTCGATGTGTCATCACTGAGATTGGTGCCAGATGTGGTGGTACCACCCAAATTCAAGGTTCCGGATTTCGACAAGTACACCGGAAACTCAGATCCCCGCATCCACTTGGCAACCTACATTGCCAAAATGTCTGCCTTAACAGAAGATGATAGACTTCTCATTCACTTCTTTCTTGAGAGCCTCTCCGGAGCAGCTCTGAGATGGTCCATACAATTGGACAGGAGCAAGCTGCACTCCTGGAAGGATTTAGCCGATACCTTTCTAAAGCAGTATAAATTCAACTGTGATGCGGCACCCACAAGGAGGGACCTCCAGAACCTGGTACAGAAAGACCGGGAAGGTTTTAAGCAGTATGCCCAACGATGGAGGGAGAAGGCTGCAGAAGTATATCCTCCGGTGACTGACAATGAACTCTGCTCCCTATTCATCGAAACATTGAAGGCTCCCTACTTCAACCTGATGATTGGAAATACCTCCAACAGCTTCTCAGATATCATCCAAGCTGGTGAGAGAATTGAAGCTAATATGAGAATAGGAAGACTACAGGAGTTGGCTGAGAACCCTGTAAAGAAGACTGCCAGCTTTGGCAAGAAGAAGGAGGGTGATGTACACTCTATCACCCGTCAGAATAATTACCCCCAATTTCCCCAAAATAACTACCGGCCATATCCTCCCTCTCATGGCCAGACCATCGCAAACATTCCACCTTCTTTCCCTAATTATCCACAACCACGCCCACAATACGCCCCACCTACAAATTTCCAACCAAGACCACCTCCTCCTCCAGCTCAACCAAGACCACCACAAAACAACCCGAGACCTCCAAGGAACCCTGATCCACCTCTTCCCCTCCCTCTCAGTGAAATATACCGATACCTTATCGGTATAAACCAAATTGTGCCAGTCCCCTTGGACCCAATCCAGCCGCCATATCCCAGGTGGTATGATGCCACTGCCCGTTGTGAGTATCATGGAGGAGCACAAGGGCACTCAACCGACAACTGCGGGGCACTCAGAGGAAGAGTGCACGCTTTAATCCGAAACGGGTGGTTGAAGATCGAGGGAAATGGTTCCCTCCCCAATGTTACCTCAAACCCACTGCCTAACCACAATGCGGGCAGTGGTGTAAATATGATAGAGTCTAAGGGAGAGGGATCAACACCAGAAGTGGATGAGCTGGTTCCATACTTCGAGGAGATTTTTACTGTAGCAACAAGGGAAGGCTACCTTTGCCCTCAGGCAGCGGGATTCGAAGAGAGTACAAGGTGTCCTTACCATGGAGGGGCAGCTGACCATGAGCTGCGAGATTGTGAGGGGTTCAGGCAAGAAGTCCGGAACTTATTGTCTCTCAGGGTTCTGAGATGCCAGACAAGGCTGAAGACGGAAAAAGGAGTGAACACCACTGGATACAGCCAGAACGCTTCTACCTCCAAACCCAGAATCACCTTCTCACCCCCGGTAGCCTCTCCGCCGTGCTGATTATCAAACTCCACCTCAGCGCCCCATCACCAATACTCCAGCGGTCCCTTGGAACTATAACTTCCAAGTTTTCACTCAGGGAGCGTCAAGCAGTACATCCGCTCCTAGTCTTGCCTCACCTCCGGCACCACCAAAACCATGTTTCGCTCCTCACGAGCACTTCAGAATGACTTATGCTGGACCTGCTAGCAACATTACTCCCCAAACCCGTTCGCCCGTTATTGCAACAAAATCCCTCCACTGAGCAAGAAGTCTAGTTTATAACTCGCAGTGGGATGTGTTACGGGAACGAAGTAAGAGAGACGAGAAAAGGAAAGTAAAAATGGGAGAGTCATCCGAAACACGGAAGAGGAGGTTGAGAAAGCGAGGAAGCGAGCCTATTGAGCACAAGGAAGATGAAGAAGCTGCTGCTCCAAATAATGAAACAGAGCGAAATGCGATGTGGTGGAGCGATTGAGAAAAACACGCCGGATTTCACTGTTATCACTGATCCTGAGCTCGGAAGTGCACCGACAAGCCTTACAAAGAATCCTGGATCAAGCCTTTGTGAACCCCGACATTACTCCGGGGCAATTTGAGAAGATAGTAGAACAAATCCAGGCATCCAGCTTTGTAGCCTTTTCTGAAGAGGAGGTAGACCCCGCAGGCTTAGGGCACAATAAAGCTCTGCATGTAACTGTGAAATGCAAGGGTTGTATAGTGGCCAAAGTTCTCATCGATAACGGATCGGCCCTTAATGTACTGCCTAGCGCTACCTTAGCTAGACTGCCAGTCGACCAATCATATATACGTCAGAGTGCTATGGTGGTAAGAGCCTTTGACGACACCAGAAGGGAAGTACTGGGAGACATTGACTTACCAATCCAAGTCGGTGCATGCACTTTCAACGTCACATTCCAGGTGATGAACATTGAGCCGGCTTACACTATGCTATTGGGAAGGCCGTGGATCCATTCTGCGAATGCTGTTCCTTCGACTTTGCACCAGAAGGTCAAATACATTAAGGACGGCAAAATCATCACTGTAAGGGGCGAAGAAGCCATACTGGTCACCAAGCCGCAATCACTTCCTTATGTGGAAGCGGCCGAGGAATCATTGGAGAGTTCTTTCCAGGCCCTTGAACTGCAAGATACCGGGAAGGAGGGGGCTATGGCTATGGTGGCCAAAGTGATGTCGAGGAATGGGTATCAAGAGGGGAAAGGCTTGGGCACCACACTACAAGGAATCGTCGAACCTATACCTGCTATTCAGAAGGTGGGCCGTAGTGGTTTGGGATATGAGGAGGATGCCCTCGTGGATGGGCGATTCTGGATGAGGAAAATACTTCGGGATCAGAGGTTTGATCAGAAGATGGGAAAGATGAAAGTAGTCCCGAGAATCACGGAGATCTTCACCAAACCGGTCATCCAACATCCGGCAAATATAGAAGAATCACCCGATGATCCATCCATCGATGTCATCCAACTGGACTCCTTGTATGAGGCCCTAGTCTCGCCAGTGGTTGAGGGGCAGGAGCTGAACAACTGGACAACGGAGGATATCCCTGTACTCAATCTCGAGTAAAGTACCTCTGGTTATCTACACTTGATCACTTTGTCCATGGTGACAAGTGTAATACTGTAAATGGACCTTTTCTTATGGCATTAATATTAATGAATTGATAGCACATTTTAAATCCAATACTCTCTTTCTTTCTTTTTAAATTCCATCCTTATAACATATTCTATTCTTTATTCGTCCAGGACCATTCATCAATTAACACCTAATAATCCAATAAACTCAGAAATCCCTCTGGTTAATTTTGAAATCCCCATAACTGCCATTACTTCAAGTGATTCTGAGGAAGACCTTACAGAAGAAAGCAATGAAAAAGATGAACCCTCCCTCGTGCCTTGTGAAGACGAAACGCGCACGATAAACTTAGGCACAGAAGAAGTAAAAAGAGAACTTAAGGTAGTGGAGAGTGAGGAATTGGGAGATATGATCAGTTTGCTTAAAGAATTCCTCGACGTGTTTTCCTGGAGCTATGATGATATGGTGGGTTTGGACCCTCAGATAGTGACGCACAAGATTCCCTTAATCCCAGGAACGATTCCGGTAAAGCAGAAACTAAGGAGGATGAATCCCGACACACTGCTTAAGGTTCGGGATGAAGTCAAGAAACAGTATGACGCCGGATTCTTGGAAGTGGTCAAGTATCCCCAATGGGTGGCTAACGTCGTCCCGGTAATGAAGAAGGACAGAAGAGTCAGGGTGTGCGTTGACTACCGGGACCTTAATAAAGCTAGCTTGAAAGACGATTTCCCTCTCCCCCACATTGATGTGTTAGTTGACAATGCTGCGGGATTGGGCAGGTGTTCGTGTATTGATGGGGCATCAGGGTACAATCAGTTCCCAATAGACGAAGAAGACAAGGATAAAACTGCTTTCATCACTCAATGGGGAGTATTCTGCTATCGGGTCATGCCCTTCGGGTTGAAAAATGCAGGGGCTACTTACCAGCGCGCAATGGTCACATTATTCCATGACATGATGCATAAAGAAGTGGAGGTATACGTGGATGATATGATCATTAAATCCAGGGGAGAAGAGAGCCACGTTCAGGTGATGAGGAGGGTATTCGAAAGGCTCAGGAAATACCAGTTGAAGCTGAACCCTGCTAAGTGCATATTCGGAGCTAGATCGGGAAAACTGTTGGGATTCATAGTAAGCGAGAAAGGGATAGAAGTGGATCCAGACAAAGTTCGAGCTATTCAAGAAATGCCATCCCCGAAAACAGAAAGGGAGGTGCGCAGTTTTCTGGGAAAGCTGAACTACATTTCGAGGTTTATTTCTAATCTTACTGCCAAAGCTGAGCCTATTTTCAGATTACTCCGGAAAAACAACTCTACTCAATGGGATTCAGTTTGTCAAGAGGCTTTTGAGAAAATCAAGCAGTATCTGTCAAATCCACGAAGATTGGTCCCACTGTGGCAGCGTGCCTCTGATCCTGTACATGGCAGTCCAGCAGAATTCAATGGGATGTGTTTTGGGACAACATGATGATACCGGCCGAAGAGAGAGGGCCATTTATTACCTAAGCAAGAAATTCAACGATTGTGAGTCAAGGTATTCTTCCTTAGAAAAGACTTGCTGCGCGTTAGCCTGGACAGCAAATCGCCTCAAGCACTACATGTTGAATCACAAGACATGGCTCATCTCCAGGATGGATCCTATTAGATATGTATTCGAGAGCCCATTCGTGCCAGGAAGGATAGCCAAGTGGCAGGTTATACTCTCCCAGTACGACATAGTCTACATGACCCGAAAAGCGGTGAAAGGTAGCGTGATCGCTGACCTCCTAGCGGAAAATCCTATCCAGGATTATGAAGCTCTGGATTTTGAGTTCCCTGACGAGCATATTAACGAAGTAGACTGCGAAGAAGAGGGGCCCGCCGACGTATGGGAAATGTATTTTGATGGAGCAGTCAATTTATCCGGAAACGGAACCGGAGCTGTACTGGTATCCCCGGATGGAAAACACTTCCCGATAGCTGTCAAGTTGAGGTTTGACTGTACCAACAATGTCGCAGAATATGAAGCTTGTGTAATGGGTCTACAAGCTGCTATCGAGATGAAAATCAGAAAGCTGGAGGTGTACGGAGACTCGGCTCTGATAATTTATCAAGTCAAGGGAGAATGGCAAACTAAGGATCCCAAGTTGATCCCATATCAGAAGTACTTACTGGAGCTGATCAAGGAATTCGAGGAAATCTCTTTCACTCATCTTAGCAGGGACAAGAATCAATTTGCTGATGCTTTAGCTACTCTAGCCGTTATGGCCCAAATGGAAGAAGGGCAGACAACTCAAGCATTGAGGGTTAAAGCAAGGGATGAGCCAGCTTATTGCTTTATGATTGAAGAAGAGCCCGATGGAAAGCCCTGGTATCATGACATCCTGGTCTACTGTAAAACCAGAGAATTCCCTTTGGGGGCAAGCAGAAATGAAAAGAAGATGATTCGGAGATTAGCATTGGGGTACTTCCCCAGTGGAGAAACCCTATACAAGAGGAGCTCCAACGGTGAGTTATTGAGATGTGTAGATGCAAAAGAAGCGAAGAAAATCCTTTTTGAGACTCATGAGGGAAATTGTGCAACCCATGCCAACGGGCATATGATGGCTAAGCAAATCATGCGGCGGGGGTATTTTTGGACCACAATGGAAAAGGATTGCATCGAGTACTTCCGAAAGTGCCATAAGTGTCAGATTTATGCGGATCCAATAAATGTGCCACCTCACAAGTTGTTCAACCTCGTCTCACCTTGGCCTTTCGCAATGTGGGGCATCGATGTGATCGGTCCTATCAATCCTAGGCATCCAATAGGCACAGATTCATCCTAGTGGCCATCGACTATTTCTCCAAATGGGTCGAAGCAGCGTCGTATGCTCACATCACGCAGAACACGTTCCTTAAATTCTTCAGAAGCAATATCATCTGCCGGCATGGTCTCCCGAATGAAATTGTTACTGATAACGCCAAGAACTTGAATGGTCCAAAGATTCAGGAATTATGTGATCGGTACAAAATCCGGCATCTCAATTCCTCCCCGTACCGTCCCCAGATGAATGGAGCAGTGGAAGCTGCAAACAAAAATTTAAAGAGGATAATCCGGAAAATGACGGTCACATATAGGGATTGGCATGATATGCTCCCTTATGCTCTTCACGCATACCGGACTTTCGTGAGGACTTCAACCGGGGCAACTCCATACTCGCTGGTCTACGGTATGGAGGCAGTATTGCCCATTGAAGTTGAAATCCCTTGCCTAAGAATCCTGAAGGAGTCAGGAATTGATGAGTCAGAATGGATTCAGTCAAGGTTGGATCAGTTAAACTTGCTTGATGAGAAAAGGTTAGCAGCGGCATGTCATGGGCAATTATATCAGAGGAGAATGGCTAGGGCATTTGATAAAAGCGTTCGCCCACGCGAATTCCAACCCGGGGACTTAGTTCTGAAGAAAGTGCTGTCGAACCAAAACGATCCACGGGGCAAATGGTCACCAACATACGAGGGACCCTATGTGGTTAAAAAGGCATTTTCCGGAGGAGCCTTGATCTTGACCCAAATGGACGGTGAAGAGTTTCAGAGACCTGTGAATGCCGACACTGTCAAGAGGTATTATGCATAAACAAGTGAAGGATGAAAACCTGAAAGGGCGTCCAAAAAAAAAAAAAAACAAAAAAACAAAAAACTTGGGGTGAAAACCCGAAAGGGCATCCCAAGGACCAAAACGGAGAAATAAGGGAGGGGGTATGAAACCAAGGATGGAGACCACATTCTGACGGGAGGCTTGAGAGAACTGAAATAATGGCAGTTAAAAGACTTCAAAACCAACTATAAGGACTATGTGAAATCTATCCTTGTACCTTCCCTTTCAAAGTCTATCCATGTTTCTCTTGAAGCCATAATAAAGTCATACTTTATTCCTTCTGCTTTTGTTTTCCTATTTACTCACCTTTTAATACTATCCTTGTTTAATGTGCTATTAATTAGTTAAATTTTTGCCATAAGATTTGAATTCAAAAATTGATAACCTCACGTACTTTATTATGAGATTTGCAGGGAATGGCCGTTCAAAAAAAAAAAAAAAAAAAAAAAACTAGAGGTGAAAACCCGAAAGGGCGCTTCTGGTTAAATGGACGGAAAGAAAGTGAAAACCCGCGAGGGCGCTTTCCATAGAATAAGAAGAAAATCGGGAACAGAAGAGGGACATTTGAAGAAAATGGGGTTATAGGTCAAGTCTTGCAACTTCTTTTCCGTTAATCATCGGCCTTCGGTATCTTGTTAAGTACACTTCGTCAGGGAAAGAACTTCATGTGTCAGGGTTAGACTTGCCTTGTAAGTTGATTTTAATTTCCTGCAATTTAAATTTCTGTTATCAACCTCTGGTTCCTTGATCTAAGTTGATTTTAATTTCTTGCAATTTACATTTCTGTTATCAACCTCTGGTTCCTTGATCTAAGTTGATTTTAATTTCATGCAATTTACATTTCTGTTATCAACCTCTGGTTCCTTGATCTAAGTTGATTTTAATTTCCTGTTATCAACCTCTGGTTCCTTGATCTAAGTTGATTTTAATTTCATGCAATTTACATTTCTGTTATCAACCTCTGGTTCCTTGATCTAAGTTGATTTTAAATTTCATGCAATTTACATTTCTGTTATCAACCTCTGGTTCCTTGATCTAAGTTGATTTTAAATTTCATGCAATTTACATTTCTGTTATCAACCTCTGGTTCCTTGATCTAAGTTGATTTTAATTTCATGCAATTTACATTTCTGTTATCAACCTCTGGTTCCTTGATCTAAGTTGATTTTAATTTCATGCAATTTACATTTCTGTTATCAACCTCTGGTTCCTTGATCTAAGTTGATTTTAAATTTCATGCAATTTACATTTCTGTTATCAACCTCTGGTTCCTTGATCTAAGTTGATTTTAAATTTCATGCAATTTACATTTCTGTTATCAACCTCTGGTTCCTTGATCTAAGTTGATTTTAATTTCATGCAATTTACATTTCTGTTATCAACCTCTGGTTCCTTGATCTAAGTTGATTTTAATTTCATGCAATTTACATTTCTGTTATCAACCTCTGGTTCCTTGATCTAAGTTGATTTTAAATTTCATGCAATTTACATTTCCTGTTATCAACCTCTGGTTCCTCGATCTAAGTTGATTTTAATTTCATGCAATTTACATTTCTGTTATCAACCTCTGGTTCCTTGATCTAAGTTGATTTTAATTTCATGCAATTTACATTTCTGTTATCAACCTCTGGTTCCTTGATCTAAGTTGATTTTAATTTCTTGCAATTCACATTTCCACCATCAACCTCTGGTTCCTTGATCTAAGTTGATTTTAATTTCATGCAATTTACATTTCTGTTATCAACCTCTGGTTCCTTGATCTAAGTTGATTTTAATTTCATGCAATCTACATTATCTGGTTTTAAATTTCATGCAATTTACATTTCTGTTATCAACCTCTGGTTCCTCGATCTAAGTTGATTTTAATTTCATGCAATTTACATTTCCTGTTATCAACCTCTGGATCCTTGATCTAAGTTGATTTCAATTTTTATTCCCCGATTCTTTGATCCAAGTTAATTTGGGTCTAACTTCTGTTGCCTATCTCTAGGTCATTAACTTAGGTGTGCTTTAGTTCCTTAACTTCAAACACCTAATCGTCCAAAATATGAGTCGGAATCTTTACATAATTCCTATACGGAAATTTTTCCTTTAATAGAAATTATGTAAAGAGGGGCAGCTGTCGACACCATATTTTGGCCGACCCCTAGAATCAATAAAAATTCTTCTTTGAACAGCTAACCACGTTTCCGATCCCTCTTTGATAGGCGGTCACATTTCCGATCTCTCCTCACAAAGAATTGAATCAATGCTAAGTCCTCACATTCATTAAAGCCTCGCCGATCTCTCAAATCATTTACCGACCTCCCGAACCCGTTGTCGAATTTCCGGACCTGTCAAGTATATTCCTGATCTCTGTTGATAAATAAAATGAGCTGGCACTAGATCTTTTCCTACCAGTTTTATTGCCGACCTCCTTTCTGAAAGTTTAAGAGCTAAAGTTTTGGTTCGATTTAATGAGGATTCCGATCTTAAGTGTTCGAGTTAAATTTTCAATCAAGTTCCGTTCGGCATTTCTTCCCTACCGATCTCATGCTTAAAGTGCTTTCCGATCTCTCATACTTAGATTAATAATCACGTTTAGTTTTTGTTTTGCTGTGCTCATACAATCAAATACTCAGACAAACAATGGTTTAAAATTTTCCGATCACAATCATTCATTGAACAAAGAGGCATTCCATTTCATGTCATAATCTGTACAAGTTATTCGGCTGGGGGATCACCCCCAGCCTGATTTACATTTGGGTCACTCTCCCTCTCTCCCTCACCTTCGGCTTCCTCCTCACTATCTTCGCCGTCGCCCTCGGGAGCCAGGTCATCCATCCAGGAGAAGTCCTCTTCAGGGTAGCGCTTTTGGAGTTCAGCCAAGAGATCCTTATGAGCATTCACATAGGCTCCGGCTATTCCTGACACCATCTCTTCATCTTTTTCCTTAAGCTCTTTGTCTTTCTCTGTAAGCTCCTTATCCTTCGCGTTAAGCTCCTCTATAAGTTGAGCGACCTGAGCGGCTTCGTTGGCCTGAAGTGCCTGGACTTCTCTGAGAGCCCGTTCTCTTTCACCAGTCACGGACTTTTCGGCCACCGGTCTTCATGGTACTTCGCCCGTCCCTCGACTTGAGATATATAATCCCGAGCGGATGAGAGTTGGGATCGGAGGAAGCCAATTCTGATTTTTCTTCCCGACCTCCTTACCCAGACGTTGAATCTTTTCCCGAACCATGGTCTGGTTCACCAGACACTCCACATTCAAGCTCATGGTTCGAGTCAAGATATCATCGAGACCATTCCGGGATAGCCTGTCCCGATCCTCTTGAAAGAAGATGGTAGATCCCAGGACTTTGGCAAAATCGGAGTTCTCCTAACAATCGGTTATTCTTCAAGCGATCAAGATGTCGAGCGCCACGAGAAGAGGTCCTCCCAGAAGATTGAGAAGGCTCCCTTTCCGTGCTTGGAATAACTGAGAGAGGCGGGGGCTGCTCTTCCGATCTAGGAGGAGATCGGACAGCTTCAGTGGTCGGCGGACCCGAAGGTTGAGGCGGGTCTCTTTGTATCTCCCCAGGTTCGTGACCGGGTGTTTGAAGTCGTTCCGAACGCTTCATCTCTTTTATCTTCCGGGAGATCTCTCTTTCTTTCTTTCGTTTCCTAGAACCTTCACCACCCGCCATACCTGCACAGAAAAGAGGTTAGTGAGATCGCTAAGGTCCTGAGAACTGAGATATAGAAAATACCAATGCCGAGGTCAGAGCGGAAGTTCGTGATCTCGGCGGTGATCGATTGCATGGTCCAATGGTGCGATTCGGCGATCACCGCTTTGGACAGAATATTTTAGAGTGGCGGCTGACTTTTCACTCCATCACTATTAAGCTTTCCTCTTGACTCGGGGTAATGTGCTTGAGCGAGGGCCCTGGTACCACCAGCTACGAGGAAAGTCCTCAAAGCGGCTCGGATCTTTACTCCTCGGAATGAAGAACCTGGTTCTTCCAATTCTTAAGGGATGAGGCAGATCGGAAAAGAGTCCGCAATGAGGCTTCACTGAAAGAACCAGTGTTCGTCATCCTTTCGGCGAGTTAGTCTGTGCAGCTCGGCGAACACCTTAGCCGTAGGTCTGATTCCCTTAGCTCGGCATAGACCTCGGAAAGCTACCAAGATCCGCCACGAGTTGGGGTGAATTTGAACAATAGATGCTCGGTGAAGTTTTAGGACCTCCTTATAGAAATCGGCTAGAGGGAACCTCAGACCGGCCTTTAACTGTTCCTCGTACACCATGACCATGTCATTCTCTTCAAAAGAGTGATCGACACGAAGATCGCCATGGCACTTGATCAGCTCATATGAATCAGGACAAATATTGTATTCTTGAACAAACGATTGCAGATCGGATTCTCGAAGAACCGACGGAAGCTCGTCTATAGGAAGGGTCTCTCTCCTTGAAGAAGGTGCGAGCCTCGAGGGTATGACCCGCCCCCGAGTTGGAGCGGAGGCCCTGGGAGGTTCTTGTTGAACGCTTGGCCCGACTGCCTCTTCTTCAGACGATGACCACGAGAACTGAATCGAAGGAGGGCTCGCCGCTCTCTGACCTTCGGCATCGTTCATTTTCAAAAGAAACAAAGAATTTAAATTAACAAGAGGATCAAAGCCCTTACCGGAGTCTGATCGGCGTTGGAAGAACTTGAGAAAACGAGAGAACTTCGAAGTTGTGAGCAGGGGATTGAAAATGGAATGAGAGAACAACTGGCTAACCCTCCCACCCCTATTTATACTAGTCCGAGCATTTAATGCTCGCGAGGTTCTAGGCAGCGCATCGATTGGTGGGACTCGGCGGTTTACGACACTTCTCTCACATATCCGAATGTTCAGAGATCGGTTAATTGGAGATCGGCATAATAAGTTAAATATTTTGAATAAAGGATCAGTTAAGTGTCATTCAGGTAAAGAACCAGATCGGATAACCACATTAGAGATCGGAAAATAATCAATGCAAAAATAATAAGATGATAACCGACAAAATAAAGTCTTTATTTTCAAAAGTTCGGATTACATCATTTGGGCGATCTCTAGGATCGGATTACACTAACATTGGATCACATCATTTACGTGATCTCTAGAGATCGGATTGCATTGAAAATAAAATACATCATTTGGGCGATCTCTAGGATCGGACTACAATAAAGGTCTAACTACATCATTTGGGCAATCTCTAGAGATCTGATTACATTTCGAGATTACATCATTTGGGCGATCTCTAGAGACCAGGTGGAACATCCTATCTAAAAGGCCTATGTCAAAGCCTAGTCTTATGGTGAATCAAAAGATGTGTTTGACCAGAGACCCCATTGTTGGCATCGGATAGATGTGCAGCTCAGATGGGGTGACTATGACTCCCATGAAGATGAGAGACATCGTCACCGATGTTACCACTCGAAACCGACCCACTGTCAGAACACCCAATGTTGAGGAAAGACGCTGTCGGAACACCCAATGCGATGAGAAGCCGAATGAACTCAGTTGAGCGACTCGAGATCGGTACAACCAAAGTCCGCAATACATCGGTCAAATCGGTCCTCTCACCATCATCGGTAAAGGTCATTCGATCACCGGATCGTGAATTTTCGATCGGTAAGTAAAGAAGTTCATCGGAAAAGATCAAAGCCACGATTATAGCGAACTTCCACCGAGGCTAGAACAGGAAAGTAAGAAAAGAAGAGAGGAAAGTCGATGAAGAAAATGTCTCCGATGTGGGTATATATAGGGGAAATGGGCATTTAATGTCGAAGCGGAAACGGCGACGCTTCTAGAATCGAGATGTAATTAATTCTTGGACCGAATCCAGGTCGATTAAGGGATAATAGAGATCGGAGATAGGAGATCGCATGAGAGATCGGAATATGAGCAAAGGGAAGGATCGGAAGACAAAAAGAATAAGACAAATCCCAATAACCGTCGTCAGAATCAGAGCCGAGGTAGTTAAAGCGTGGCAGACGAGATCTCCACCGCACGCCTAAGAATCGCCCGCAATGCTGACAGGTGCCAGGGTATGTCATGACAGTCCTGTACATCCCAATCTCCACCGTTGATCCCACTTGTAAGGACAAACCCGGAACCCTTAGATCAAGAGAGAAGACGACAATACCAGCGTCTTTCACTCTTAGCCCTCGGATCGTTCCGGACAAGGAAATTTGGGACCGTCAGATGGAAAGAAGAAAAGGACAAATATTATGAAGAGTGATCTCAACCATTCATTTTGATTCTCTTTAATTCCTGAACCTCCGATCATGTCCTTCGAGATCTCGACCCTCCATCTCCCTCAAATAAATCCTGACCCTTCACGAAGAGCACCCGATTCCTATAAATACCGGCATAAAAACTGTTCAAGGGACGGACGGAAAAATAGACGAGAGGCTGTTATTATAGCAAGAGGAACTCTGAAAGTTCATTTAGTTTGTTACTCTGCTATTTAGAAGTGTTGATTAAAAAGACTTTGGAAACTAGTTTTCTGAAGTGTTTTCTTGAAGAGATTTTGAATACTGGAACTCTATATTTCCAGTTTGTTCATTATCTGGTCATACTCTCACTTTCTGTCTTTTATCATCTCTGTTTTCACTGCCCAAGATCAACTTCATATCACTCATTTCTTTAGCTAAGTACCCTCCAGTTCACGAAGAACACCACCCTCAGGCTAATCAGCCTACTGTCTCATCCCTGTTTGCCACCCCGTAACTATTTTAGTAGACCCGGCTCCTCACAGGTAAGAGTTCATACTGCTGTTTACGTTTATTTTCTGCACTTCCTTTGTTCTTCATACATCTGCAACTTTCTTCAAGATTATTTTGTACGAGAGAACCCAAGAAAAATGTTGTTGTAAGAGTTCATGCTACTGTTTTATTAAGTGTCTACGTTTATTTCCCGCATTTTCCTTGTTCTTCTTACATCTGCGATTTTCTTCAAGATTATTTCTGCACAAGCAATCCCAAAGAAAGTCACTCTCAAATCATCTTTTTAGTGATCAGTTCATTTTATTGATCTCCGTCATTTCTGAAAATAAGTTTTTTCTAACTCCTAGTAGTATGTAAATGGTTGGGTAAACGTAGGTAGCTGCAACTTAGGGGTTTCTTTTAAAAGAGAGAACATGAATAACACGTCAGGAAGATAGCCAAACTGTTAGGCTGACGTAAACAAAGAATTCGGCAAGATGTCATAAAGCGAAATAGAACCAAAGTAAACATAACAGCATAGATCGGATGTTAATAGATATTGGTAAAATGAATACATGGAAGGTCAGTAAATCAAGTCTAGTTTTCCCCATCTAGCCAAAAGGTATCGAGAAATCTTATCCCCAACCTCTTTAAATTTAAGGATCCTTATCCTTAGGTTCTTAGGATACCAAAATTCGGGAGATCGGAAAAATCCCTTTCAGGCTCCTTTCTAATTTAAAAGAGATCGGAGGATAGTTCTTATCCGGTCTCAACCCAAAATTCTAATTTAAAAGAGATCGGAGGAGAGTTCTTATCCGGTCTCAATCCAAAATTTTAATAACTATTAAACAGAGATCGGAGGAGAGTTCTTATCCGGTCTCAACTCAAAACTCTAATAAACATTAAATAGGGATCGGAGGAGAGTTCTTATTCGGTCTCAATTCGGAACATTAATAAATAACTCTAAAGGAGATCGGAGGAGGGTTCTTATCCGGTCTCCCCTCAAAATTTTAATAAACAACTTAAAAGAGATCGGAGGAGAGTTCTTATCCGATTCTCACACCCGTTCACTAAGGTTGTCTCATTTACTTATGTATCTGGGTGATCCAAATTTAGTGAAAAATCAAATATTCCTAACACCAAAAGGATTAACATTGCCGCCTAAGCCCTCCTAACTAATTTATAAAGGACGCAGAATTAAATCTACTTACCCTTATTAAGGGACGAGGTGGGGTGCCTAACACCTTCCCCACCCGTTTACGGACTCCGAACTTAGAATCTCTGTTTTGAAGTGGTTTCATTTTTAATTTAACTTCTCAAATGGTTTTCTTTAGTTTCCCTCAAAACTAAGGTGGCGACTCCTCACTTTTTCCCACTTCGGTGAGTGATCGTCCAGGCGACCGCAAAATCTATTGCGACACATGGTATGGACTCAATCTAGGCCCAGAAATGCCTAAACCGTGCTCTGATACCACTAAATGTGGCACCCCTACCCGTGTACAGTATACCCGAGTAAGTAATGCCACACGGTGTACCGGCACACTCTAATATACCTCAATTAATTTATATCATGCTTTTGGATATAATTTATGAAATATACTTTATTTAAGCCATTTATCAAAAGTATTATTTATTTGAGGTTCCAAAAATTTTAAAGAAAATCCGGCAAAGTACCGGCTAAAAATGGAGAAAACAGTTCTTCGGAACCTGTGAAAAACACTTCCAATATTCATGTCTCATCATCTCAAACTCCAATATTCTCAATTTCAGTTCTCAATCATCATTTCTCAGGGTATTCATATGTATAAGCAACAAATAAATACTCAAATTACTTCCATACATAACCATAAATCTTCATTATTTACATGAAGCTCAAATTACATTACATAATTCCAAATACATATGAGAAAACAAAAATTTAGTTACAAAATGACAAAATGACACCTAGTGTCCTACCAATGCACTGCAGGTAGTGAGGTGACACGGACACTGTGCAGAGCTGCAGGGTGAACTCACCCAGTCTGCGGTCTACTGGGCTCACGATCTGTATCTCCAGTACCTACGCGTGGCAAAAGCAACGCGCTAAGCAATAATGCTTAGTGGTGCAATAATAAAATAAAAAGAAATAGCAGGAAATAAATATGTAACGAATATATATGTTTTATTTCTTTGGTATTTGTATATCATTTACTTTGTCCACTTTTATTCATTTGGTCGCCCAAGTAACCTACACTAGACGACTGGACTGGATAAACGGGTAAACTGGCACTGGGTATCAAGTACCTCGGGCCGTCACACCATCGGTCACATATGCATCTCCCGGTGTGCAATGTAGCAGCTAACAAGTCAGAATATATCGAGCACAAGGCCAAAGCTCAATACAAGGTCAGAATGGCTAAAAGCCATGAAATCACAAAATGACATATTGCCATGTGCAGTACTGCTAACTGAACCCTATTGGCATGCCAAACTATCCAAACCAATCTTGTTAGGTATACTAGGGCATTTGAAACTTTTAAATTCTTCAATTTGTGAATTTCATGTTTTGGTGTTACTATTCACCTCATTGGTCAACAAAAATGTTGACTTTTGGATACAAAATATGTACATTGACTTTGGCACTCCCAACATACCACATTTTGTATTTAAAACTTGTTGGCATTAAGCGTTAATACCATTTCTAAGCATTAAACCAAAGGAGCAGATTTTTCAGATTTTGTACCATAACTTTACTGTTCCATTAGGAACTGTTACAGTGGAAATTTGAGGAATTGGTAAACATAAAAGTTGTTCCTTATTTTGTCTAGTTGAATTTCATTTTTTGAAACACTCCATTTGGAGTTTTGTAGCTCCATATATGATCCAAAAACCACAGCTGGCCAGATTTCCATTCTGCAGAAATTACCATATCTATAGTAACATGAACAGTGACTGTGACTGCATATTTGAATAGGTTCTGACCATAATTTGGGTTAGGTTTCTTCATGAAAGTTGTTTGTATATGTCTTAACTTGTTGCTGTAAAAAGTTCAGGTCAATTGACCAAATCAACAGTGAGTTATGACCAAATGAATAGTTACTGTTCATTTGGTCATTTCTGCAGGTGCTGTTGCAGGGGATCTAGATTGGGGCCAACTTTTGGTCCTCTTGCTTTGGTCTTTTGGGCATGGTTTCTTCAGAAAAAATGTGCCATTGTAAGCCTAGTTTCATGTCCAATTGGCCAAGCACCAATTGGACCAACACAACCAAATATATGGCAGTCCAAGTGGACTGCAATTCCAGCCACCCTGCTGCACTCACAAGGCAGCCTACCATTTCAGTTTGTAACACTTTAATGCACCTCAAATTATGGTCAACATACCTCAAATGGACACTAATTGACCATTAGAATGTTCTTTAACCATTTCATAAGCCAAATCAAATTTTTCACTCCCAAACCCTAGCCCAAGTTCAAGTTTCACCCATATTACCTTAGTTAGCATACCAATTCATTATACTTGTGTATATGTACCTTAAACATAATTTCTAATCCACTCTAAGTCCAACAAAACACTCATTTCTATTTCTTCAATAGGGCAGCCGAAATTTATGGTATTTATACACATAATTATTGTTCATTTTAGTTACAAATTCTTACTCAATTCAAGTTACTAATCATGAAAATAAAGAGTTTTAGGTATCTAATGCACTAACCTTTAAGTGGCACTTTTTTCCCAAGTTTAATCTTCACTTTTCTTGTACTCTCTTGGCTGCCAAACACTTCCTCTAGGTCCAAGGATTCATTTTAGTGTTGGGGTCTTGAGGAAATATGGTGAGGAAGCATGAGAATGAAAGCTTACAAAGAATGGCTATGGCGGAAACCCTATCTTCTCTCTCTCTACGTTTTGGCTGGTTTTGGGGTAGGAGGTGGCTGCTGTATTTTTGGTTAATTTGGTCTTCATTTAGTCTCTTTTATTAGTTAATAATATGGTTGTTTAATTATAATTGGTGGAGACTTTCAAATGACATCATAATGATGTCATATTTGGCATTTTTTTGGATTTTTCTTTTCTTTTCATTACTACTCAATTTCAATTTAATTTTTAGTAATATTTCTTCATATTTTATGTCATATTAATTATTTACTTAACTGGACAAGTCGGCCAAAAATCACCTCTGAAGGCGAAATGACCAAAATGCCCTCCGTTTGGCTTAACGGGTCAAAATTGGCTGTACCGATTGAAAAATTTTTTTAGGTATTTTCTTGGCATTCTAATGCCATGGGAACCTCAATAACCCTTCTATGGAGTCCCAAAAATTATTTTATAATTTTTTCCCCGGGTCTAGGGCTCCTCGTTGCGAGAACCACAACTTCCCTCTGATTACCCATCGCTTGGGCACCGGCTCATTTGACTTGGTTGTATTTTATTTCTAAAATTTTTACTAAATTTTTCTTATTAATATTTGAGTTAATTATAGTTCCTAACTTTAGTTTAAATATTTTTCCGGACGTTCTAGCTGTCCGGACCGACACCGGTCACCGGAACAGTAGAATGTACGGAGTTGCTACTGGGAGGGTGTTACATGTTTTCTTTCCATTTTAAATATATTTCTAGGTTTATTCAACTATAAACACAATAATTCAACTAGAAATTCAAAGTTTAGATTACTAACCTCACTTTGAATTTCAAATCTTCAAATCTTTCACTTTTCTTCCAAACTTTCTTGATCAATCTTCTTTTCTAGTTGCCCAAACAAGGTTTAATCT
This sequence comes from Hevea brasiliensis, assembly GCF_030052815.1. Taxonomy (NCBI): domain Eukaryota; kingdom Viridiplantae; phylum Streptophyta; class Magnoliopsida; order Malpighiales; family Euphorbiaceae; genus Hevea; species Hevea brasiliensis. The sequence continues at coordinate 65,511,429 of NC_079499.1, read as the reverse complement.
AAGGAGCTTGCAATTTCTATGGCTAACGTTTGGTTTCTTCAAGCTCAAAAATGAGCTTTCATGGAGGATTTTGAAAGGGAAAGGGTGAGAGAGAGTGAGACGACAAGAAGATGAAGAAAAATACTTTTGCTTTATTTTTTGTTTCATTTCTTTTTTGTGTTTTTAATCCACTTTAATCCACAATTATCCAATGAAATCTTAAATTTTTTTATTATTAAGTTTATTGCATCATGCATGATGTCATGCATGATGTAATAACTTTTTCACTTTTTTTTTTCTTTCCATTTATTTTTCTTTAGTTCTTTAATTTAATTCTCGATTCCAAAATTTTCTTTTCTCCAATTTTATTTGACAGTCAGGTCAGGAGTCAGCTCTAGGGGTCAATTGACCAAATTGCCCCTCACCAGTTCAACCCGATTTATAAATAATTTAATATTTCTTCCGGATCCCTAACCTAATTATTTGACCAACTTAACAATTCTTTTTCGTGATTTTCTCTTTTCCACTATGTTCATAATAGTCCTAAGGACCGCGGCGTCATATTTTATGGTTTAAAATTTTAGTTTAAATCGACCTCAAAGTCCTTCCTGAGAAGGTCACCCATCACTGTGACTCTCAGTTTATTTAACTTCTTATGTTCTGTTTTTCTTATTTATACTTAACCAATTGACAATTACTAATTATTTGTATTCAGGGCTTATCTAGTTGTCTTAGATGTGGTTCTAATCCCCTTAATTATCCGGACCGACACCGGTCACCGGAACAGTGAAATACACCAGGCTATGCAAATAGGGGTGTTACAAAATATGCAAACCTGGCTATATTGTCAGATCAACCCTTTGATGTAGTAGTGATAGGGCTAGGCAAGTTGAAATTAGCTACATGGGAGATGATGGGAATAAAGCAAAGAAAAATAGGGCTGAAGGTGTTAGTAATATGCCCTAGAGCATATCATTTAATATGTATCTTGTACATATTTTATTAATAAAAGGTAATTTCACTTTTCTGTTTACATAATGTATTTATATGTAACAGAAAAGGTCCATTGATATTTTGTTAGAAATTTTATTCTTAAGTTGTTAAGAATATGAGTGACAGTATTTCTAGCACAAAGTATCATAAATTGGTTCACAATCGAGGATACTTCACAATAAGAACATGACTTATCCAGAAAGATTATAATCATATTTGTTGTAACACCCTGAACCTCCGAGTTATGAATAGTACCATTTTTGGTCCGTGACTAATACTATTCGAAGACACCTTGAGGACCAAAAATAAATAGAAATTAATTGAGATAGACACAATAAAAATTCTAGTGAACAAAAAAAAAAAGGACTCATCGGGTATTATAAAAAGAAGGATTATGACCCGATGAGGGGCATTTTGGTCAATTCACCTCAAGAGTTGACTTTTGACCAAAATGTCAATTAAATTAAATAAAATTAATGAATTGAATTATGGGTTAAAAATTGAAGAAAAATTCAAGTAAAAATATGCAAGGGAAAATTTAAGAAATGAAAACTTAAATTTTCATTTCCATTATGACAAAATTAAAATGAAAGACTTATGGGCTTTTGATAGTTAAATTTAATTATTTAATTAAACGGAAAAATTAAGTAAAAAAAAGGGGGGGGAATAAAAATTTAAGTTTAATTATCCTTATGGCACAATTAAAATTTATAATTTTAATAAGCTAATTTTGGGGATAAATATATACATACATACATATATATATATATATATATATATATATATATATATATATATATATATATATATATATATATATATATATATATATATAAGAAGACAAATGTCTTCTTCATTTCTTTTTTTCATAAGAGGCCACCACTCTCTTCTCTCTCTTTCTCTCTCTCTCTTTTTCTCTTCTTCTTCCACTTCTTCCCCTCATTGATTTCCCCTCCCAAGTTTTAATTCCTTTAAATTCCCTTCATAAATTCCATAGCCCACTAAAAGAAAACATCAAAGAGATCTTTGATTGAGAGATTAAAAGCAAGGAGAACAAGAATTGGAAGAAAAGTGAAGTTGGAAAGAAATCAACAAGAGGTAATTTTCTTTTCATTTTAGATTAGTTGTATAAGCTTTGAATGAATTAATTTATGATGAAATTTCATAAGAAAATGAAAGAAAACATATATGGAACCTAAATTAGGGTTTTGGCCATATGGGAGAAAAATTAGGGTTTTGAACTTTAGGGTTTAGAGACAAAAAATGTGAAGAAGTGCTAAATGATGTCTTTGACATAGTTTAAGGAAAGAAATGGCCATTTGTGACCTAATTAAGTGTGTGAGAAGTGTTTAAATCAAAGCCAAATTCGGATTGGGTATGAAGCATGACCAAAAGTCAACTTTGAGGGACCAAAAATGAAATTTTATAAGTGCAATTGGTATGGGACCAATTGGGACTGAAAATAGGCACTAAATGACACAATTTGCATTCAGGAAGCATGCCCAAAAAGTGACCAAAACCTAGTGAACAAACTGACCAAACTTGAAAAATTGCAGTATGAACAGTGCACATGAACAGTAATCGTGTTTGGGTCATAACTCGAGTTAGCCAGGTCAAAATGACCTGAAATTTTACCAGTAGTTAGATGAGATATAGAAATAAAACTTTCATGAAGAACACAAACCCAAATTATGCCATTAACCCCATCAAATTATTGAGCAAAGTTGAGTTACTGAATCTGCAAAACTGCAGAATTGCCAAATGAACAGTAAATTTTACAAGGCTATAACTCTCTCTAGAAAACTCTGATTTAGGCGATTCTTAAACCGATGGAAACCTAAGACATATTAGAATATTTCATATGAAGAATGTTAGGCCAAATTATGAACTTAACTCAATCAAATTGCGAAAAGAAGTCGGGTCACCGAATCTGCTAGAATCTGGGCACCTAAAATTGACCAAATGAACAATAAACTTTGCAAGGCTATAACTCTATCTAGAAAACTCTGATTTAGGCGATTCTTAAACCGATGGAAACCTAAGACATAGTAGAACATTTCATATGAAGAACATTAGACCAAATTATGGACTTAACTTGGTCAAATTGCTGAACAAAGTTGGATCGATAAATCTGCCAGAACAAAATCTGCAGCATGAACAGTGACATGAACAGTAATGGCGTTTTACGCATAACTTGAGCTACACAGCTCTGAATTAGGCGATTCAAAAAGGAAAATAAAGTTAAGACCTAAATGAACAATTTTCATGAAGAACATCTCACCAAATTATGATCAAAACTAGGTAAAAATTGGGTTCAAAGATTGGGGCACCAAGCTGTCCCAAAACCAAAATATTCTAAAATTTTCAAAGCTAACTTGGGATGCATTAGACATGCATATAATGAGTTCTTGGCAGCAATTGAGATTGGTCTTGAGGTATTCTATTTGTGTATTTTCAGTAGAAAAAGAAGTTGGAACGGACAAGGAGAAGTAGGTAACAATAAAGGAGAGCATTGAAGGTTTGTGCACAACTAACATTTTTCTTTGTTTTAGCTTTGTAAATTGATTTGAATAAGTTTATTCGAATGAGTTTGATTTGAAATGAGTTTATTTTGAATGAGGTATGTTTTCTCTTGTATTTGAGGAATTTGTGTGTTGCCACCCCTTTTATGGATTTTATGATGATTTGAATATGCTATTGTTTTGCAAATGTGATTATTGATTTAGAAACTCTTGAAAGTTGTTTTGAAACCACAGTTAGCATGACAGTCCCTTCGGAACTTCCCAGTAGTAATGGCTACTTGGGGTTTTATAATTGATATTGATTATGTCTCCCATTAATAATGGTTAGTGGGGTAAGACTATATGAATACTCATTAGCTAGCTAGCCCTTCCCTCATTAATAACGGTTAGTGAGGTTGAGATTGCTTTGTCGTGGTGTACAACACGGCACTGATCGTGAAATTTTGTGTCATGGCCTGAATTGTGTGTTGATGTTGGCAACACTAATGCTTTGTGAATTGTGATTTATGAAGTGTGATTTCTCATTTGAAATGTTATTCCAATAAATGGCTCTTATGAACTTAGAACTATTGTGAAGTTTTCATGCTTAAGAAAAATGTGATTTATTATGCTTTGACAAATTATGTTTTACTTTAAGTTTTAAAGTTATTAGTTGTGCACCACTGAGTGATATACTCAGCGATAGCTTCTTTATGCTGTCGCAGGTAAGGGAGAAGGCTGCCGAGTGAGAGACTTGGAAGCAGTATTTTGGTATTGTTTGTGGGTATATATTGTAGTCATACCCCTGTAATTTCCTTTTGATGTATTTTGTACCTATATGCATGGATGTATGGACGTTGAGCAGTTTGTATTTAAAAACCTTGCATTGCTATCACATTTTGAGTTTGTAATTATTTTGTATTTTACTTTGAGACTTATGAAAATGTAACTTTTGCAATATTTAGTCTATCATTATTTCCAATGAATGTTTGCATGGAATTTTAACTATTCTCATACAGTTTTCTGCAAAAGAATTGATAAGATAAAAAGCTATGGTTTGTTTTAAAATCCTTTGTAGCATAACTAATGGGTTATCGGTTGGTGGAGTTCGGTGATTCATTAGGCATGCTACGGGAACATGTCATGCCTTACAAGGGATAAGGTGTGACATTTGTTCCCAAGGTATTTATATGAGATATAAATAAGATAGAATGGTGAGTCTCATACCATATCACAAACATGATAGGCACTTATACATGATAAGTAGGTCAAACTAGTGACGCATATGACAAGCACATGGAGTTTACTTTTATCAATGCATTGTCATATATCATATCAGTGCATATAATCTTTAGACCTGAGATAACACAGTTATCTTGTATATAGGTGGTTTGAGTTTGATACTGTTTTTATACTTATACTGTGTATGGTATATGGGCATGTGTTGGCTCCTACTAGTTATATATGGAGGTAGGTGTTAATTAAGATGAAATCTGTTACCCTAAGTAAATAGGGATAAAATCCTATGTTCATTTAATTATTCTTGATGTTTCAAGTTCCTGGCCAGGACAGACAGATTTAGTTAGAAAAGAGTTTCTGATAAGAAATCTAATTAATAAAAAACTAGAATTAAAAGAGAACATAATATTCATAGCAAATGGAGTTTGACATAAATCATGACTCCAGCTCGAATTGGGATTTAGTAATAGAGAGATTCTAGTGCATGGTAACATATGATTAAAGGTTCATTTAAGGTATTCCTTGTTACTGGTTGGGTGGCCATGGCACGCTATGCTAGGTGTCAACCATGGTCTATGAGATGCCTAAAATGATTTAGAGAAATCATTTATGGTAAGAAAAAGTTCTGATGATATTAAGAGTTAATGTCATATCTCATTGCCAATTAGTGATGAGCCTAGTGAGTCACACACATACACAAGATAATCATCGAGTAAAATGTGATTTAATTGATTGATTAAAGAGTTTAATTGATTAATTAAAAAGGTTTGGTTTGCAATAAGATTGCAAAGTCCCTAGCATGACTTAAAATCAAATCTGGGTTATTGGATGTATAGTATAAGTTAAATTTATATTTAAAGTGTTTAAATATGAATTTAATTATGAGAAATTAATTAATAGAGATTAATTAATTAATTTATATTTGATATAAATTGATTTGAAGAGGAGAAATAATGATTTTGGTTTGAGAACTCAAAATTACAACATAAGGGTAATTTGGTCATTTCACATGGTGACATGTGACACTATGAGATGGTGACACATGGCATCATAGTTTGTCATTTGTCTTCCTATCATGCAAGTTGATCAAAGTCAAGATTAAGTCTAGCTTTGACACTTAGCTTAATGTGATCAAGTCAATTAAAAATAAGATGCAATGTGGTGGTGACATGTGACATAGGGTTTAAGTGATTACTTGACCTAATTATATAAAGTGACGTTATAAGAAAAATAAAATCAGCCAACACTCTTTTATTCTCTCAAAGGTGGCGGCACCTCTTCTTTTCCCTCTCCTCTTTATCTTTTCTCATCAATTCAAACAGAATTACCCAAATTCCTTTGAATTAAAATTGCTAGAAATTGTTTCTAGTGTCCTATACACACATACAACCTCTCTAAAGGTAAGAACCCAATTTATAATTGGTTGGCAAAGGCTTGAGAAGCAAATTGGGGGCTGCCCATTGGTGATCTTGGTGTGGACAAGCTAGAGGGACAACACTTGGGGTCCTAGGTGCTTCCTAAAGGTGCCAATCACATCCATAGTACATCAAAGAGGTTAGTGCTCTAACTCCTCTTTTAAACTAGGGTTTAAATGAATTAATTTGTTAATTCACAATCTTGAATAGCAAACATAGATCCTAATACATATTAAAAGTGTTTTAATATGCAATTGAGCATTAAAATTAATTAGGCACATAAGAGATGTGGTATGATGCATGTAACCTTAGAAAATTTTTTTTTTGAAATTCAATGCTTTAATGAGCAACTTTCATGCTTCCACTCCTTCAATTGGTATCAGAGCCACTATATTTGCCATTTAGATTGTTTAAAGTGAGATTTAATTGTGTGATTTAATCAATTTTGATTGTTTCATTGCTGGTTGCATTCATATATGTGGCGGCATGGTGTTATATCCATGAAAGTGTGCGCATGGTTTGGTGATTCTTTATACAATTGTTGTATATGAATTAAGGCCCACACTTAATTAATTTGTTTAATTAAGAATTTTAATCACATAATTAAATTTTGATTCAATTGTTTGAATGAGATTCAAATCTGAATTTTTAAATTTGTTTGAATGAGATTCAAATCTGAATTTTTTAGTTGAATATGAGATATTCAATTTAATTTTAATATGTATGTTTTATTTAATTTTTAAATGGTAATATGCATGATAGATGATTATGGACAATAAAAGACCAATGTGATTGGATTTATTTCTTTTATTTTTCTTGGGGAATTAATTTTATTTTTGGTGGCATGTATTATAAGTGTTGTAATAATTTGGGTTGTAATTTCATTTATTTAAGGACTTTAAAGTCCATATTCTTGTAAAGTCACCTTGGTATGCCAAGGATTACAATATAATTGGATTGCAAGAAGATCATGGAGGTCAAGAGCATTAGTGGGACCAGTAGGAGGAATTCAAGATCAAGTGTTGATTATGTACTCCTTCAACAACTCTTATAAAATGAATGAATGAAATGCACCTAGGATGTAACACCCCTATTTGCATAGCCTGGTATATTTTACTGTTTCGGTGACCGGTGTCGGTCCGGACAATTAAGGGAATTAGAACCACATCTAAGATACCTAGATAAGCCCTGAACGCAAATAATTAGTAATTGCCAAATAGTTATTTATAAAGAAGAAAAATAGAATACAAAAAGTTAAATGAGCCGGGAGTCACAACGATGGGTGACCTTCTCGGGAATGACTGCGAGGTCAGTCTAAACTCAAATTTTAAATAGTAAAATATGACGCTGCGGTCCTTAGGACTATTGCGAACACAGTGGAAAAGAGAAAATCATAAAAAAGAATTGTTAACCAAGTCAAATAATTAGGTCAGTGATCCAAAAGAAATATCAAATAACTTGCAAACCGAATTGAACCAGCGAGGGCCAATTTAGCCAATTCACATCTAGAGCTGACACCTGACCTAACTGTCCAATAAAATTGGAGAAAAGAAAATTTTGAGATCAAGAATTAAATTAAAGAACTAATGAAAAAATAAATAAAAAAGAAAATGAAAAATTCAAAAAGTAAAGGCATTATAACATCACTTAAGTGATGTATGCATGACACCAAAATTAATTTAATTTCTAATTTAATTATTTTGAGGATAATTAAACTAATAAAAAGACAAAGTATAAAGGAAATTTTATTTTTCTCTTCTTCCTTGCTGTGACTTCTCTCCCTCCTCACCCTCTCTTCCAATTTCCTCCATTAAAGCTTATTATCAAGCTTTTTAAACCCCAAATTACACCATAAATCTTTTGTGAAAAATAGTAGAAAACTCAAATTGAACCTCAAGAGGAAGATTAGAAGGAGAAGAATTGAAGAAAATTGAGTGAAATTGAAGAATTGAAATTCAAGTGGAGGTAAGCAATCTACTTTGAAAATTTTGGTTTCTTATTTGTGTTTAGCTCAAGTAACTTAGAGTTTAACTTAAAATCAAAAGAAAATATTTGTTGAAGGACCAAATATGAAATTCATCCAGCTAGGGTTAGGGCTTGATATGAATGAGTTTGATGGTGTTGAATGGTTTTTTTAGATGAATTAGGTGTGTAGATCATGCATGTACACTTTGAAATGCATTAGATGGAACTTTAGGTGTAGCTAGAGTTTTGAGCATGTGAAAAATTGAAGACGAATTTGAAAATTGATGAAATGATGTTATTAACCTTATTTGAGTTGAGAATTGGTCAATTGTGACCATTTGTAGTGTGTATGAATTGTTGGAACCAAGTTCCAATTCGGATTGGTGAGGGTCAATCTGTAGGCAGCTTGACCTAGGTCCATTTTAGGGACCAAAACTGAAAATTTACCAACCCAATTGATGTGAGGCTAATTGGGAATGAAACTAGATACAAAATGGCACATTTTTCATTAAGGAATCATGCCCAGAAAGTGACCATAACTTAGTGAACAATTAGGCCAAATCTGGAATTGGCAAACTGACCTATATAAAAATGACCAAATGAACAGTAGTTACATAAATGACCATAACTTGGTCTAGGAAAATCCAAATGATCTGAAATTTTACTGGAAGAAATCTGAGACATAGCCCTACAACTTTTATGAAGAAAACAAATCCAAATTTTGACCATAACCTATTTGAAAAGCCACTTGCATTCAACTCACAAAAACTACCATTATCAAGTGAATGCCCAGAATTCTGGGTAAAACCAAATCTAGCCAGCCATGTTCAAATGGCTATAACTTAGGTTACAAAACTTCAAATGGAGTGATTCAAAAAGAGAAATAAAGTTAAGATAATAAGGAACAACTTCTATTAATAAAACTTAGGCAAATTTCCACAGCAACATAACCAATGGAATAGTACAAAATAGACATTAAATCTGAAAAATTGAAATTTATACTTAGGAGACCTAAAATTTGAAACAACAACTAAAACCAATAAAATTGGTAACCAAAATGTGGTATCTCGGTATAATTGGATTTCTCATACCTTTTTAAGCATAAGAAAGTCAATATTTTGACTTGAATAGTACCATGAATAGTAACCCCGATATAAAAATTTCCAAGAACATAAGTTTAAGTATATTGGGGCTAAAGTTGAGCATATATGAGTTTAATTATTGGATTTATTGTGAGATGAGATACTGAAACACTGTCAATTGTGTGTTTTAGCTGAAAAAGACCTAGAAAATCTAAGGGACTGAGTCAAGGCTTAGAGGCGACTCACGTCAGGTTTGTGCACAATAAATTTATGTAATTATTTTCTAAGTGAAAAGTTAAATTGGTATGCTTTATGAAATTGTTGTGTTGTTTATAAATTGTATTTCCACTTTGTGACTGCAAAAATGACTTTAGAAATTATTTGAGATCTTTCCTAAATTATTTGAGTACTTTGTTTTGAATTGATTTTGTGTTCACACTTAGCATGGCAGTACCACATTATTTCTCGTCTATTTATGGGGTTGAGATCGTTTATTTTCCTCCTTTTCTGGCTTACTAGTTAAGGTTGTAGAACAGATGAGTACTCATTAGCTAGCTAGCCACCTCCCTCATTAATTTCGATTAGTGGGGTTGTATATTGCTTTGTCATGGTGTACAACGCGACATTGATTGAAAATTTTGTATCATGGCTTTAAGTTGTGTATGAATTGGCAACATTGTGTTTATTAAATTATTTGACCAAAATTGTGCTATAATGAGTTTTGATAATTTGTGAAATATTTAAATTGTGATTTATTAATGAATATTTTATATACTGCATTTCGAATTTTTATTGTTCACCACTGAGTATTTTTATACTCAGCTATAGCTTATTTTGTTGTTGCAGATAAGAGCAAGGAGAAAGCAGCAAAGTGAGCTGCTATTGAGATAGAGGACTACATAGGCCTGTTTGTACGGGTATTTATTTATACCCTTGCAGTTATTTTGATGTAAATATTATAAAGTCATATGTATTAATGTAGAGCAGTTGTACAGTAAATTGTAATAACATTATTTTGGATTTTCTTTTTGTAAATTAAGACCTGTATATGTAAATTAAATTTTAAATGCAATGTGAATGAATTGATGAGATATTTTGAAATGATAAATTTTGATTGAATTGTGGACTTGAATTGCATGATGATGAACTATGTTATTTTGGTGGTTGGGAGCTGTGAAAACAAATATTAGAAGTGTTTTTTACAGGTTTTTGAAGAACTGTTTTCTCAAAATACAAACGACATTCTGCCGAAATTTTTACTAAATTATGGAAAAATGAAAATGGATAAAAAATTTTACTAGTTTTGAAACTTCAATTAAATGTTTTTAATTCCTACTAAAATGCTCACCACTTCCAAAAAAAAAAAATAAGAAAATAGTTTTAAAATCCCTTTTAAGGTACTTAATGAGTTATTGGTAGGTGAAGTTCGGTAGTTCATTAGGTATTCTACGGGATCATGTTATTTTTTACAGAGGGGTAAGGTGTGATATAGGAATGCCTTAATTCAATTCTTGGTGGCTCAGAATTGAATCCCTTAGAGAGTCTATGATCATACCATATTTATTATCTATCTATGTATGCATGAGATGTATGGGAATGTATGCAAGTAATTAAGCCGACCATTAATGTGCAAATTACAAGTAATTAGCATCAATATATGCATGCTAATTGGATAATGTGCAAAGTGAGATTATAATAGTAATTAAGCCGACCACTAAATCTTCCAAACAAATGATTAAGTTGGAAATGGTATAATTAAAGTAATTATATCATGGGCCCTCCATTGAGGCAATTATTTTAAGAAATTTTAAATACTTGCATGTGATGCATTTAATTTAAGATATTTTCTTAAAAAATAATTATTAAGCATGAGATGTTGTGAATATGTAAATAAGTTGGTGGCTAATAATGGATGTGCCTCAAGACATTAAAATTATTTGCATGTTTACTGGCTTAATGGGATCAACTTAACTAATGCAAGATGAGTCAATAATGGATGTGCCTGAGATTTTGACCATTAGGGGCTAGATAAATGATTGAACCTCACATGAGATGTGATGGGCAAGGAGTTGCTCACTTATAGTTTATTGTAATTCCAATAAAGGATGTGCCTGAGGATGATCAATAAGACTATAAGAATTCAATCACCCACTAGAAATCCATCCAACTAGGATTTCCGTTTCCTACTTTGGAAGTGTAGGATTTACCAAATTAGTGGGAGGACCAATTTGATTAAAAGACCATAATCGTTTTAGTTAATTACTTGATACATTTACTAATTAATCTAGTTATTTTCTGCAGTTATTCATCTAACAATAATGAGCACACAACAACCACCAACATCCAATATCCTTGCGAGCATACTTGATTACAATAGGTTGAAGGGACCTAATCTTTCAGATTGGCTAAGAAATTTAAAACTTGTCCTGAACATAGAATGTATTGGATATGTTCTAGACTCAAATATTCCTGGTCCCTTACCTCCAGAGGCCACTCAAGAGGAACATGACACTTTGGACAAGTGGAAGGAACATGATATGAGAGCTAAGTGTTACATGCTTGCTTTTATGAGTAACGAGTTACAGAAGTAGCATGAGAACATGCAGAGTGCAAGTGAGATCCTCCTTCACGTACAAGAGTTGTATGGTGAGCATAGCAGAAATGTTAGGTATGGGATATCTAGGCAGCTATTTCGAATGAGGATGTCTGAGGGACAGAATATTAGGGATCATGTCCACAAGATGATTCAGCTTGTAAAGCAGCTGGAACATCTTGACTTTAACATGGATTTCCAACTACAGACGGATTTGATTCTTCAGTCCCTACCTGAGTCATTTGGGAATTTTGTGACAAATTTTCATATGACTAAGCAGGAATACACCTTGGCTGGTTTACTTAACATGCTTGTTATTGCCTAAAAGAATATACCAGGTGTAACGATCGGGCTCCAACCACTAGAGGAATTGTCCGCTTTGGCCATAAGCCTCACGGTTTTGTCCCATAGGTGGAATGGAGAACTTCCTAGGAGGTCATCCATCCTAGGATTTCTCTCAAGCGAGCACACTTAACCCTGGAGTTCTTCCAACTCTCTAGGCCATTCTACCAAAAGGCGCTTCTAGTGATTAGTTCCCCCATTTTATATATCATTACTTTTTAAACCCAAGACCATCTCCGTGCTTTGCTTATGTGGGATTTGCCTAAGGGACCTTTCTCCCCCCATTTCGGGACTCAGCGTCCTCGCTGAGGTTTGCCCCACCATCGCTCAACAGGACACGTGAGCGGCTCTGATACCAATTGTAATGATCGGGCTCCAACCACTAGAGGAATTGTCTGCTTTGGCCATAAGCCTCACGGTTTTGTCCCATAGGTGGAATGGAGAACTTCCTAGGAGGTCACCCATCCTAGGATTTCTCTCAAGCGAGCATGCTTAACCCTGGAGTTCTTGTAACTCTCCAGGCCATTCCACCAAAAGGCACCTCTAGTGATTAGTTCCCCCATTTTATATATCATTACTTTTTAAACCCAAGACCATCTTTGTGCTTTGCTGATATGGGATTTGCCTAAGGGTTTAGCATGATTTTCATGCTTAAAGAAGAGATTAAAAGTTTTGAGCACTAACCTTTTTTTGTAACTTGTTAAACTTCACTTTCCTTGCTTCTTTTTGGTATCTATAGCTTCCTTAGGGTGTGGGGAGTATTTTTAATGAAGAGTGTTATGGGTTTCTTGGGCACAGATAAAAAAATTAATTAAGAATTAAAATACAATAAGTAATCATAAAAGATCCCGATAATGTTAATTATTTCCAAAGAGCAATAAAAATGCAAAAGACCCAGAAATTATGAGTTGCATATATTGTTTCAAATTATTAAATTATTGTTATTATAAATTATGCACCACTAAGCGTTATGCTTAGCGCGTTGGTTTTCTATCGTAGGTAATCGGAGATCGATCCAGAAAGACCGATGAGTGCTCTGACAGAGCTCTGATCAGATCTGCCACTGTCTAGAGTCACCTCACCAGTCTTTTGTATTTTGGTAGGGCCCATGTATAGACTAGTATTTTGGTTCATTATGTTTAGTCATGATGTAATTACTAGTTTATGATGTATTTCATTTTGGACTTGAAATGAAAACTTATAATTTATTATCTATGAATTTCCATATGAATGCAATAGTGACACTTCATTTTAAGATCTCATAAATAGTTGTGAATGATATGATAAAAGAGAATATGATATGGAAATATGTGAGATGACTATGAATATGTTAACAGGTGATAGTGGAACCTGCTAGATGCTAATAAAACAGAGGAGGATCTGTCCGGGTTTCCACAGAAATAAGATATAAAAAAAAAGTTTTCTACACATAAATTACCTGATTTAAATGACATTAAAATTTACAATAGACATGACAGGACAAGATAGGGTGCTCCGGCACCGAATGTGGCACTTCTTGCTCGGCTATAAATAGATGGGTAAGGGGCGTCACACCAGGCAATAAAGCAAAAGAGGTAGCTTTGATTGCATCTTCTTCTGCTAGAAAGTCCAACAAGAAGAAGGGCAATAAGAAAAGAAATGTCAAGTTCCAGGACCTTCCAAGAAGATAGCCAAACAGAAAGGGAAGACCAAAGCTAATGGAGGCAAAGGAAAGTGTTTCCATTGCCAGAAGGATGGGCATTAGAAAAGGAACTGCCCAGAGTATCTTGCTTCTTTGAAGGACAAGAAGGATACACCTTCAGAAGTATGTCTGTATCTTGTTATTTAGATGCTGATGATGCTAATAGTTCATCTATAGCTTGGGTTTTAGATACTAGTGCCAGTTCTCACATTTCATATGATATGCAAGAACTAACAAATAGTAGCAGCTTGCATGCTTGAGATGTTAGACTCTGGATTGGCGATGGCTCAACTATTGAAGGTTTAGCCATAGGATCTAAGTCTTTTTACATGTCTGGACATGTTTTGTGTTTGAATAATATTTTGTATGTACCTAATGCTTTTAAGAACATCATTTCTATATCTAGTTTGACTAGAAATGGCTATGAATTTCAGTTCACAGATGATGTTTGCAATATTTATTTTAGAAATAAATATGTTGGCTCCGATTATATGCATGATGGTCTTTATTATTTGGATAATAGTGATAAACAAAAATTGAATGCAAGTAATCTAAAAGAATGCAATGCCATGATGAAAATCAACTCAAGTTCAAAAAATATTTGGCCTTTAAGGTTAGGTCATGTTACAGAAGATAGGATTGCAAAACTGGAGAAAATAGGGATTTTATCCTCATTGGATTCTGAACCTACTCCAACTTGTGAATCCTACCTTCAAGGCAAAATGACTAGATCACCCTTTGTTGGACAAGGACTAAGAGCTGAAAATATTTTAGAGCTAATACATAGTGATGTACGTGGTCCATTTAAAGAAATGGCTAGAGGTAGTTTTCATTACTTTATTACCTTTATTAATGATAAATCAAGGTTTGGGTATTTGTATTTGATGAAATACAAACATGAATCCTTTGAAAAGTTCAAAGAATTTAAATCTGAAGTAGAAAATGAAATAGGAAAAAGTATTAAAGCTCTTCGATCAGATCGTGGAGGTAAATACTTGAGTACTAAATTTAATGAATACTTGAAAGAGCATGGCATTGTTTCCCAGCTGACTCCTTTAGGAACGCCACAATTGAATGGTGTATCTGAAAGGAGAAATTGTACCTTATTAGATATGGTACATAGTATGGTGAGCTATACTGATATGCCAATCTCCTTTTGAGGATTGCATTAGAATCAGCTTTGTATATTCTGAATAGGATTCCATCAAAATCAGTTTCTTCCACACCTTATGAGATATGGCATGGAAGAAAACCAAGTATTAAGCATGTTAAGATTTGGGGTTGTCCAGCTTATATCAAAAAGCTGAACACTGATAAATTGGAAACCAGATCAGAAAAAGGTAGATTTGTTGGATATCCAAAAGAGAGTTTTGGATATTATTTTTATTTTCCTACATTACAAAAGGTTGTGGTAAGTAGAGATGCTACATTTTTTGAACAACAGTTTATTCAAGAAGGAGGCAAAGGAAGGCAAATAAAATTAGAATTGGAGAATTCTGACCAACCAACAGATCAAATGGATATAGATCCATCTAGTCAACCTACACCTATTACTGAAACATCTACAGTAATTCCTCGCAGATCAACCAGGATATCTCACCCACCAGTGAGATATGATTTTATTCATAAAGATGAACAAGAGTTGTTTACTAATGAAGAAACAGATCATGGAGGTGATCCACTTACCTGTGAAGAAGCTATATCAAATATAGACTCTTAAAATGGATTGAAGCTATGAAATCAGAAATTGATTCCATGTATAAGAATCAAGTTTGGGATCTTATTGACCCATCTGAAGGTTTTGTACCTATAGGGAATAAACAGATTTTTAAGAAGAAAATTGATTCTAATGGAAAGGTAGAGACCTATAAAGCAAGGCTAGTAGTAAAAGGGTTTTGCCAAAGGCAAGGAATCGAATATTAGGAGACTTTCTCGCCTGTTGCCAGGCTTAAATCAATTAGGATTCTATTAGCAATAGCTGCATACTATGATTATGAGATTTGGCAAATGGATGTCAAAACAGCTTTTCTCAATGGATGCATTGAAGAAAATATTCTCATGGAACAACCTAGGGGTTTTGAATCCCAAGAAGGTTCCAAGGTATGCAAGCTAAAGCGATCCATTTATGGGTTGAAACATGCTTCGAATAGTTGGAACATCCGTTTTGATGAAGCCATTAAATCATTTGTTTTTATAAAAAATGTGGATGAGCCATGTGTATATAAGAAGGTTAGTGATAGTGCTATCACTTTCCTTTTCTTATATGTGGATGATATTCTATTGATCGGTAATAACATAGGTATGTTGATAGCTGTAAAAGTATAGTTGTCAAATACATTCTCCATGAAAGACTTAGGGGAGGCAACCTATATTCTTGGAATTCATATCTATAAAGATAGAGTGAATAGAATAATTAGTTTATCTCAAAGTCTATACTTGGAAAAGGTGTTAAAGAGGTTTAACATGCTTGATTCCAAGAGAGGATTGTTACCAGTGAGACATGGTATCCACCTTTCTAAAGAGATGTCTTTAAAGACTCCTGAAGAAAGAGATAAAATGGCCAGGATTCCATATGCTTTGGCTATTGGAAGTTTGATGTATGCAATGATGTGTACTAATGTCACACCCTACTCCCCTGTAAGATGTAACATGATCCCATAGTACACCTAATGAATTACCGTACTTCGCCTACCGATAACCCATTAGATATACTATAACGGATTTTAAAACAATTTTCGTGAAATTTAAATCATCGATTAAAATCTGGTGTTATAAAATTTTTTCAAAATTTTGGCAAAGTGCCGGCTGTATTTTGAGAAAACAGTTCTTCACAACCTGTGAAGAAACACACTTCTAATATGTTTTCTCAAATACAACTCTAAGAACTTTATTTCAATTCACAATTCAAATCTCAATAAATAATCAATTCATTTTCAAACCAATCTCATCATAAAGAAACATTTCATTGATTACAAGACTCAAAATTTATATTACAAAACTATTCTAGTAAATGAAATCTCAAATTTACATTTACAATAATTTACATTTAATTACATACCAAAATATTTTACAAGAGTTTTTATACAACTGCTCAAATAATTTACATACATATTATTACATGCATATATTAAAACCTATGTACATGGGTATACCTATGATATACCTGGAGCTGATCTGAATGTGTCTTCAAAAAAGCTTACTCAATTGCTCTATGCTCTTTTCACCTGCGATAGTATACAAAGCAATCGCTGAGTGGTGAACTCAGTGGTGCACAACTATAATTTACAACATATTACAATATACATTGACAAAATTTACAGCAAATAATTTGGAAATCTGAATACTCATCAAATTTCAAAACTCAAAATATTCATTGCCAATAATATAAATCATTTGTATAAAATGACTTTGATCACAAAATTCAATTTATCAAATGATAACTAACCATTTAATGTAATTCCAACAAAATCGATTATACATAAATCATAATTAAAATCACAATTCTTTATCTCAAAAAACATTCTTGATCTCAAAAGCCATTCTTTATCTCCAAAACCATTCTTTATCTCAAAAACCATTCTTTATCTTACTAACTATGCAAGACTAATCCGAAAGGGCCATCTTCGGGGTGATTCTAACTCCCTATGGTCGGGGAGGTCGAATCATCATGCACAGTACACATCACAATAATGAATCTTCCGAAAGGGCCATAACATAAAACTTAGATCTAACCTCTAATAAGAGGAGAATCCAAGCCTGTGCACATACCATGGTAATCAAAACACAACTAACTCCATTGTCTTCTCAACAAATGAGAAAGACGGATAATAACCTAGTCAAGCATCTATAGTGAGATATAAAACAATATCACAATTCTTTCAGTGAGCATAAATCACAATACAATTCGATTCAAAGTTAATTCCAATATCCAATAATTTTTATGCTCATCACAATTCAAATCATAAATTTGCTTTTTTCCATGCAAATTTCCCATCACAATTCAAAACATGTTCTATCACAATTTTCCAAAACATAATTTATTCAATTCACAACAATGCTTAATACTTGTGGAAATACCATTTCACAAAGCTAAATTCATACACACTATAATAATTTCAATAATCATTGAATTAAATCCAATGCTTGGTAAACATAATACATAAGAAAAATATATCATTTAATCATATGAAATATTCAGAACAAAATCAGTTAAAAACTAGTTGTGCACAAACCTCTAATAACTATCTCTTGGCTCTGACTTAGTGTTTCTTTCCCTTTCGCTGAGTCTTTGCTAACTCAAACACATAATTTGAAGTGTTTCAGTACTCATTTAAACTGTCTCTAAGAATAAAGCTTAATAATTAACTTATTGAATTCTATTATTTCCTTAGTCAACCTAAGATGTTGACCCTTGATGCATTCTAGGTGAATTAGATTTTAATGTTATTAATATGTCACATTTGTAGCCTTTTAGTATTGGTAAATGTTACCAAATTCATTTCCATGTATATTGCATTTTATTGCAATTTGTCGGATTCCAGCATACCAATTTGACCTAGCCGGATGACCTAGTTCCCTCGGTTTTCGGGTTTCGGTCAAAACTACAAACTTGTAGGTATATGTCTTATTGCACGCGGAGCAAAATTTCAAGTCATTCAGAGTTATGTAGACTAAGTTATGGTCAATTTACCAATGCTGGTCAGAATGCATCAAAATGGTCACTTTAGGTTATTTTTTTGGTCACTTTTGGTTCGGCTAGTTTTTGGATCCGAATTTGTGCAAGCTATTTGACTTGCTTATGGTCATTTCTGGGCTTTAGTGTCTTCATAAGAATTGTAGATATTTGTCTTAACTATTCATGGTAAAAATTTCAGGTCAATTGGACCTGTTTTGAGTGAGTTATGGCCATAAAACTAACTGCTGCCCAAATGGTCAATTTTCAAGCTTTAAATGCACTAATCCGGATTTGGTCATTTTTCAAGTCACCTTCCAAGCAGAATTTTGGTAAGCTCTCTTCATGAAAGTTGGCACTTTTTGTGCCTAGTTTCACCTCCAATTGGTCTCATACCAATTGGAGCCACACACTTAAGGTTCTAAGCCAAAACCTACACTGCCCTACAATATACTCTTCATTACATACCAAAGGACACATCCTATGCTTACCAAGTTAACTCTTACATGTCATTTCTGTTTTGTACCATAACATAAACACATTTAGCAACTCATTTTTGGTCATTTTGGCAGCTTATAACAACACTCAATATGCACATTATAGTACAGAATTTACCAATTCCAAATTACAAACAATTTAACCACATGACCTAGCTCATTTACATGTCCAAACTCACACATTTATACATATGTACATGCTGCCATAACAAACACCATAATTCAACAATATAATTCCATAAACCAAACCACAAAATAACATATCTTGATATACACTTCAAGTTTGCCGAATTGTCCTCTCTTTCAATTAACTTCCAAGCTTCCAAATTCAAGTGTACTTTCAAATACGCATTTAGTATATATTACCCAATTTATTCCTATACACATAAACACTTCATCAACACTATAATCTACCATTTAAATGCAAGGATAAACTGCTCTCATTGAAGTTTCATGGCTGCCAAAAATATACCTCTCCCTTAACTCATCAAACTTCAAAAATCTTTCCACAATTCAACTACCCATAACATCCATACAAAGTTTAATGAAACAATAATAAAAAATATATACTTACCACTTTTGAAACTCTTTAAAACCTTGACTAAACTTGATTTTCTTGCTGCCTATCTACTGCCCAAGTGGTGTAGAATAATTTTAGTGAAGGGAAGTGTAAGGAAATTGGCTTGGAGATGAAGGATTGAAGCTTACATGGAGCTTGTGAAGTGCGGCCATGGAGGTTTCCTTTCAAGAGCAATTCGGCTGGCTGTCCAAGGTTGAAGAAGGTGAGTTATTTCTGCCCAAAAGATGTGTAGTGGTCCACTTAGGTGAGGTGAGTGGAGCACTAAGTGAGAATTAATGTTTGTTTATTCTTAATTTTCCAAATTCTCACATTAAGCTCCTATCTTTTGCTATTTGAATTAGGTACCACCAATTTAATTTTTCATGACATTTTCCAACTGTAATATCATGTATTTTTAATGGACATTTAGGTCAAAAGACAACTCGGGGTGTCAAATGACCACAATGCCCCTGTTCGGGTTGCATTCTCGATTTTTCGGTAACACCGATTTTTGTCATTTTCTCGATTTTTCGTTTTTCTTTGTACTAATTAATTAATTATTCTTTGATATTTATAATGATATTTATGCTTCAATAGGTCTTTAATTATGTCTTAAAAATATTTTCCAGGGTTCCCCGCGATCCAGGGCTAGTCAACGGTTTGCGCCGTAACTTCCTGGTGCGGTCACCCATCGCTAGGGTTCTCGGCTCGTTTAACTTGGTTACATTTCATTGCTATTATTTTTCATTTGTTTTTCTTGTCTTTTCTTTTCTTGTATTTCATTATTCTATGTCTCCTCACTAATATTTAAATATAGTTTTAGGCATTCTAGCTGTCCGGACAGACACTGATCACCGGAGCAGTAGAACGCACTACCGAACATAGCGGTGTTACAACTAAGCCGGATATCGCACATGCTGTTAGTTTGTCTAGCAAGTTTCAATCCAATCCAGGTTTGGAACACTGGATAGCTGTCAGGAACATCCTTAAGTACTTGAGAAGAACTAAGGATTTATTCTTGATTTATAAAGGTGGAGACTTGCAATTGGATGGTTATACTAATTCTGATTTTCAATCAGATATCGATGATAGAAAGTCTACCTCTGGGTTTGTGTTCATTTGTAATAGAGGTTCAATTAGTTGGAAGAGTTCCAAACAGAGTACGACTACTGATTCCACTATAGAGGCTGAGTATATTATTGCATCAGATGCTACAAAAGAAGCTATTTGGATAAAGAAGTTCATGACAGAACATGCAGTAGTTCCTTCCATTGAGTCAGCAGTTCCACTCTACTGTGACAACAATGGAGCGGTCATACAGGCTAAGGAACCCCTCACCAGAAATCCAAACACATAGAAAGGCGCTACCACATTATCAGAGAAATAGTTGGGCAAGGCGATGTAGCCATGCAGAAAATAGCATAAGCTGAAAATCCAGCTGATCCATTCACGAAGCCTATGTCACAAGCTCAGTTAGACCGAAATCTTGAGAAGATGGGTCTATGATGTTGTAATGAATGGCTCTAGTGTTAGTGCGAAATTGTTAGTAGTATGCCCTAGAGCATATCATTTATTATGTATCTTGTACATATTTTATTAATAAAAGGCAATTTCACTTTTCCATTTACATAATGTATTTATGTGTAATAGAAAAGGTCCATTGATATTTTGTTAGAAATTCTGTTCTTTAGTTGTTAAGAATATGAGTGATAGTATTTCTAGCACAAAGTATCATAAATTGGTTCAATCAAGGATACTTCACAATAAGGACATGACTTATCCAGAAAGATTGTATTCATGTTTGTTCCCAAGATATTTATATGAGATATAAATAAGATGGAATGGTGAGTCTCATGCTATATAACAAATGTGATAGGCACTTATACATGATAAGTAGGCCGAACCAGTGACGCATATGACAAGTACATGGAGTTTACTCTTGTCAATGCATTGTCATATATCATATCAATGCATATAATCTTTAGACCTGAGATACCACAGTTATCTTATACATAGGTGGTTTGAGTTTGATACTGCTTTCATACTTGTACTGTGTATGGGTATATGGGCATGTGTTGACTCCTACTAGTTATATATGGAGATAGGTGTTGATCAAGATGGAATCTATTACCCTAAGTAAATAGGGATAAAATCCTACATTCATTTAATTGTTCTTGATATTTCAAGTTCCTGGCCAAGACTGATAGATTTAGTCAGAAAAGAGTTTCTTACAAGAAAATCTAATTAATCATGAACTGGAATTAAAAGAGAACATAATATTCATAGCAAATGGGGCTTGACATAAACCATGACTCCAGCTCGAATTGAGCTTTAGTAACAGAGAGATTCTAGTGCATGGTAATATATGATTAAAGGTTCATTTAAGGTATTCCTTGTTACTGATTGGGTGGCCATGGCACACTATGCTAGGTGTCAACCATGGTCTATGAGATGCCTAAAATGATTTAGAGAAATCATTTATGGTAAGAAAGAGTTCTAATGATATTAAAAGTTAATGTCATATCTCATTGCCAATTAGTAATGAGTCGAGTGAGTCACACACATACACAAGATAATCACCAAGTAAATTGTGATTTAATTGATTGATTTGAGAGTTTAATTGATTAATTAAATTGGTTTGGTTTGTAATAAGATTGCAAAGTCCCTAGCATGACTTGAAACCAAATCTGGGTTATTGGATGTATAGTATAAGTTAAATTTATATTTAAAGTGTTTAAATATAAATTTAATTATGAGAAATTAATTAATAGAGATTAATTAATTTATTTATATTTGATATAAATTGATTTGAATAGGAGAAATAATGATTTTAGTTTGAGAACTCAAAATTGCAACATAAGGGTAATTTAGTCATTTCACATGGTGACATGTGACATCATGAGATGGTGACACATGGCATCATAGTTTGTCATTTGTCTTCCTATCATGCAAGTTGATCAAAGTCAAGATTAAGTCTAGCTTTGACACTTGGCTTAATGTGATTAAGTCAATTAAAAATAAGATGCAATGTGGTGGTGACATGTGGCATAGGGTTTAAGTGATTACTTAACCTAATTATATAAAGTGATATTATAAGAAAAATAAAATCAGCCAACACATTTTTATTCTCTCAAAGGTGGTAGCACCTCTTCTTCTCCCTCTCCTCTTCATCTTTTCTCATCAATTCAAAGAGAATTGCCCAAATTCCTTTGAATTAAAATTGCTAGAAATTATTTTTAGTGTCCTATACACACATACAATCTCTTTGAAGGTAAGAACCGAATTTATAATTGGTTGACAAAGGCTTGAGAAGCAAATTGGGGGCTACCCATTGTTGATCTTGGTGTGGACAAGCTAGAGGGACAACACTTGGGGTCCTAGGTGCTTACTAAAGGTGCCAATCACATCCATAGTGCATCAAAGAGGTTATATAACACCCTCCCTGTAGCAATTCTGTACATTCTACTATTCTGGTGACCGGTGTCGGTCTGGATAGTTAGAACGTCTGGAAAAATATTTAAACTAAAGTGAGGAATCATAATTAACTCAAATGTTAATAAGAAAAATTTAGAAAAAATTTTAGAAATAAAATACAATCAAGTTAAATGAGCCGGTGCCCTATCGATGGGTAACCCAGTGAGAAGTTACGGTACTCGCAACCAGGAGCCCTACACCCGGAAGAAAATTCATAAAATAATTTTTGGGACTCCAAAAAAGAGTCATTAAGGCTTCTATGGCATTAGAATGCCAAGAAAATGCTTAGAAAAATTTTTCAATCGATACAGACAATTTTAGTCTGTTAAGCCAAATAAAGGGCATTTTGGTCATTTCGTCTTTAGAGATGATTTTTGACCAACTTGTCCATTTATGTAAGTGAATTATATGACATAAAATATGATCAAATATTGATGAAAAATTATTTAAAAATGAGTAGAAAAGAAAAGAACAGAAAATTAAAGAAAAGTGGAATTATGACATCATATGATGTCATTAATGAGCTCTCCACCAATCATAACTTAACAAAATTAATTAAGGGATAAAATGAACACAAAATAAGATAAAAACAAAAGAGAAAAGTCCAGCAGCCATTTCTTCTTCAACCAGCCGATTTGCTTGAGAGAGGGAGAGAGGAGAGAAAAACCTCCATGAAAGCTTGATCAAGCTTGAATCCCCACCCTTTCTCACCATAAAAGCCCTAGTTGTCTTCACAAAAAATTCACCCCACACCTTGAGGAAGCTTTGGGCAGCAAAATTTTGAAGAAAAATTGAAGTTTTTCAAGACCCAAACTTAGTTCTAAAGAGGTTAGTGACTAAACTTACTCTTTCTCTTTCAATTCATGTTGAAGGAGTGAAATTGAATGCAAACTTACAAGAAAATTTAATAAACATCATGTGTATGTCTTACTTAAAATTCTAGCAGCCTTGGGCTTGGTAGGGTTTTGAAGATTTTCTTGAATTAAAATGGTACCCTAGCTGCCCTTAATACTAACCTATTGTTTAGGATAGTGAAAGGTAAGTGAATGCATGATTTGAGATGGAATGGGTTAGGGTTTGGGTATGAAATTAAGACTTTGATCATGTAATGGTGAAAGTAAGTTTTAATGGTCAATTAGTGACCACTTGGTTATGTGTGAATATGAAATGAAGTGGTTTGTTAAGTGGGAATTGAAGTTAGTGTTGCTGCCCTTGGTGACCTGCAGGACTGGGTGTGAGTCAAGCAGGTTTGGGCAGCAATAACTGGAGTTGTAGAGGCTCAATTGGTGCAAGGCTAATTGGACATGAAACTAGACACATAATGGCAAAACTTTGGTGAAGAAACCATGCCCAGAAAACCAAATCAAGTTGACTAAAGATTGCTCTAATCCAGGTGACCTGCATTTTGCTTGGGCAAAATGACTAAATAAACAGTGTTTATTCATTTAGTAATAACTCAGTGTAGAAAGGTCCAATTGACCTAAAATTTTACCAACAGATAGCTGAGACATAGACCTACTACTTTCATGAAGAAACATAACCCAAATTTTGACCATAACATGTTCAAAAAGTGACATGTAGTCACTGCACAAAACACTATAGATTTAGTCAGTCCAGAAAATTAGGAAAGTTTGCAATCCAGCCAGTTATGGTGTTCAAGCCATAACTTGAGCTACAAAAATCCAAATGGAGTGATTCAAAAAAAGAAGTGTAACTAGACACCATAAGGAACAACTTTCATGTTGACAACTTTGCCAAATTCCCACTGTAAAAATGACCAATGGAACAGTAAACACAAGGCTTGAAATTTGAAAAATTTGAACAACTAACACTAAGCTTAGAAATGGTATTGGCAACCAATACCAACAATTTTAGAATGCAAAATGTGGTATGTTGGTTGTATTAAAACCAATGTACCTATTGCCTATGCAAAAGTCAACATTTTAGTTGACTAATGAAATGAATAGTAACACCTAAACTTAAATTTCAAGAATTGTACAATTTAAGAGTGTAACATGCCCTAGTACACCTAGCAAGGTTGGTTTGGATAGGTTGACATGCCAATAGGGTTCTGTTAGTAGTACTGCATATGACTTCATGCCATTCTATGTTTTATGGCCTCCCGTGCCATTCTGTGTTAGAATAGCCTTTGGCTATGTTGATTGAGTTGTTATGCTTGAGTTTTATCCCTGATAATTATTACAGCATATTAGCTGTTCTGTTGCACACCGGGAGACACAATGTGACCGATGGTGTGATGGTCCGAGGTACTTGGTACCCAGTGCCAGTTTACCCATTTATCCAATCCAGTCATCTAGTATAGGTTACTCAGGCAATTAAAATAAATCTTACTAAATTTTAATCAAATAATACTATAATAAATGCCAAAAATTAAGTCTACCTAAAATGTAAACATACATTCTGTATATTTATTTTATTTTAGTTATTATATTTTATATTGTCACCACTAAGCAGAATTGCTTAGCGCGTCGCTTTTGCCACGCACAGGTACTGGAGACATAGTTGGGGAGTCCAACAGACCTCAGACCGGGTGAACTTTCAGATCTGCATACAGAGGCCAGAGTCACCTCACATTTGCAGTGCATTGGTAGGACATTAGGCTACTTTTAGTATTTTGTATTTTGTAAACTTTTGTAATCAGACCTATATTTTGCTATGTATATTATAAACTCATGTAATTATGTTTTGATGTAATTATCCATAAATCATGTCCAGTAATAAATTTGAGTATTTCTTATTGAGTTGAGTATGAAATGAAACAAATTGAATTTTGAGATATTGAAGTCATTTGAGAAATTGTGGAAAGATGTTGGTGGTTGACTGAGATTGATAATATGATTATATTGGAAGTGTTTTTAACAGATTCAGAAGAATTGTTTTTCTAATTTACAGCCGGCACTCTGCCGAATTTTCTATAAAATTTGCGAAAAATTTAGATTAAACAAAATTGTAAATAAATGAATTAAAAAGGGTAAATTGTAATGGAAAATATGATATGGTGCTCCAGCACACTGTGTGGCATATCTTGCTCGGCTACACTGTAGATGGGTAAAGGGTGTCACAGGTTGGTGCTCTAACTCCTCTTTTAAACTAGGGTTTAAATGAATTAATTTATTAATTCACAATCTTGAATGGCAAACATAGATCCTAATACATATTAAAAGTGTTTTAATATGCAATTGAGCATTGAAATTAATTAGGCACATAAGAGATGTGGTATTATGCATGTAACCTTAGAAGAAAATTTTTTGAAATTCAATGCTCTAATGAATAACTTTCATGCTTCCGCTCCTTCAGAAGGTTCATTCAGTTTCCCACAAATGCGTGCCATGGGTGGCAGCCAGAGCCACCACAGTGGAAAGAATAAAGGAAATAAGAAAGCAGGCCACAAACATAGAACCAAAGGATTCAGGCTAGGTTATGATTCAAGTAGTGGTCAAAGTTCAGGCTACAGTAGTTCTGGATCTGGTTCAGGGTCCTCCTTGGCACCATGCACATAATATGGCATATCACATCTAGAGCCTTGTTTGATGAGCTTTGATGGATGCTTTAGATGTGGCCAACAGGGCCATTTTGTCAGGGAATGTCCCATGTTCAGTGAGCACATGATGGGGCACAAGGTTCTATTGGTAATATGCCCCATCAGATGCACTTTGGCACATCCAAAGATGGTAAGGCCAAGATAAAGGCCAACAGGACTGTGGACAAAGAGGACGTGGATTTGGAGGTAGATCTAAAAGCAAGAGTCAACTTTAGGGTTTTGTAGCTCAAGGCAGGGGTCAAGCTCAAGTTTTCACCTTGACGCACCAGGATGCTCAGACTTCAAATGTAGTTTTGGTAGGTAATCTTCTAGTATGTTCCTTTGAGGCACATGTTTTGGTAGATCTGGGTGCTACGCACCTATTTGGTTCCCCTATTTTTGCCCTGAGGTTAGGTAGAAATCCTACAACTCTAGAGTTTCCTTTGTCTGTAGATACCCCACATAATGACAACATAGATGTAGTTATAGTTTTTTTGGATAGCGCAGTGATAGTAGATGGAAAGATTCTTTTGGTAGACTTGGTTCCTTTACTAGTGATGGATTTTGATGTAATCTTGGGAATGGATTGGTTGTCAACTCATTATGCTACCTTAGATTATAAGAAAAAATAAAGGTGTATTTTCATACACCTGAAGTAGAAAAGTTTAGTTGATGGTGATAGAAGCATAGATGTCAGGGTTTTTTGGCACCAGTAAGGGACACATCTGCAGAAGGTATAAATATGAAAGATGTTCCTGTTGTAAGAGAATTCATGGATGTATTTCCTAAAGAGCTTCCAGGGTTACCACCAAAGAGGGAAATAAAGTTTTGTATAGACCTTATGTCGGGTACAAACCCCATCTTTATGCCACCCTACAGAATGGCACTAACAGAGTTAAAGGAGCAGAGTCATAAGAGCTTCTAGATAAGGGTTTCATCCAGCTAAGCACTTCACCTTGGGATGCTTTTGTTCTTTTTGTGAGGAAAAAGGATGGATCTTTGAGATTGTGCATATACTACAGGCAGTTAAATAATATGACAATTAAGAACAAGTATCTACTTTCTCGGATTGATGACTTGTTTGACCGGCTACAAGAAGTAAGGTACTTTTCAAAAATAAACCTATGGTCAAGTTATCACCAGCTAAGAATTTGAAGTGAGAATGTGCCAAAGACAGTGTTCAGGACTAGGTATGGTCATTATGAGTTCCTAGTGATGTCTTTTGGACTCACTAATATACCAGCAGCCTTCATGGGCTTGATGAACAGGGTGTTCTGGCCGTTCCTATACCATTTTGTCATTGTCTTCATAAATGACATTTTGGTATATTCCTGCACTGAAGAAAAGCATGTTTGGCACCTAAGGATGGTACTGTAGACCTTAAGGGAGCATCAGTTGTATGCAAAATTTTCATAATTTGAGTTCTAGCTAGAGAGTATCTCATTCTTGGGACATGTGGTCTCTAGTGAAGGTATTCAGGTGGATCCCAAGAAAATTAAAGTAGTAACTGATTAGCTTAGGCCTACTACAATCACCGAAGTGCTGAGTTTTCTAGGCCTAGTAGGCTATTATAGACGTTTTGTGCAGAATTTCTCTAGGATAGTAGCTTCTCTAACCAAGTTAACTCGAAAGAATTTCTCATTCTTTTAAACAGATGAGTGTGAGGAAAACTTCTAGAAGCTTAAATAGTGTTTAACTATAGCCTCTGTGTTGACATTGCCTATAAGTGGATAAGGATATATAGTGTACTGTGATGCTTTTAGAATTAGGTTGGGGTGTTTCTTAATGCAGTATGAAAAGGTAGTAGCATATGCTTTGAGGAAGTTAAAGGGGCACGAGCAGAACTACCCCACTCATGATCTAGAGATGGCAAATGTAGTGTTTGCATTAAAGATTTGGAGGCACTACCTCTATGGTGAAGTATGTGAGATATACGTTGACCACAAAAGCCTAAAGTACATTTTCAGCAGAGGAGATGGATGGAACTTCTGAAATATTATGACTGTACCATTCAGTACCACCCAGGTAAAGTGAATGTGGTGATAGATGCTTCGAGTAGGAAATCTTCTGGTAGCTTAGCGCATATATCAACAGAAAGGAGACCATTGATTCGAGAGATACATGAGTTTCTCAACATAGAGGCCCATAATTGATGAGAATGGTGGAAAGGGTACAGCAGGGAGAAGACTGTGAGTTTGGTTTTAGTATAGATGGTGATCTTATGCAAGGTTCTAGGATATGTGTGCCAGATGTGGACAACCTCAGACATGAGATTATGGAGGAGGCACACCATGCACCTACAATGTCCACCCAGGCTCCACCAAGATGTACCATGATGTAAAAGATAGGCACTGGTGGAATGGCATGAAGAAAGACATAGCCAACTTTGTGCCCAAGTGCTTAACATGTCAAAAGGTAAGGTTTGAACATTAGAGGCCATCAGGGAAGTTATAAGAGATTCCCATCCTGGAGTGAAAGTGGTAAATGATACTATAGATTTTGTGACTGGGTTGCCTCGTACCACACGTGGATATAACTCAATGTGGGTGATAGTTGATTGTTTGACCAAGTCAGCTCACTTTTTGCCTATGCAAATCACCTATTCTGTTGCTCAATATGCCAGGCCCTATATTCGTGAAATAGTTAAATTACATGGAGTTCCTACTTTAATAATAATTGACAGGGGGCCCCAGTTCACTTCTCAATTTTTGAGAAAGCTGTAGGAGGCACTTGGCATACAGTTCAACTTTAGTATAGCCTTCTGCTCTCAGATAGATGGGCAGTCTGAAAGGACAATTCAGAAAATGGAGGATAAGCTTCGTATGTGTATTCTGGACTTTAAAGGACAATGGGATGATCAGCTACCTTTAGTGGAATTTGCCTATAATAACAGCTATCATTCAAGTATCAGGATGGCACCTTATGAGGAGCTATATGGTAAAAAGTGTAGGTCCCCTCTGTGTTGGACAGAAGTTAGAAAGGAAAAGGTACACGATGTAGACCTAGTGCAGTACACTTCAGAGATGATCCTTTTGATTAGAGAACGATTGAAGATGGCCTTCAGTAGACAAAAGAGCTATGTAGACCTTAGGCGAAAGGATGTAGAGTTCGCAGTGGGTGATTATGTATTCTTGAAGGTCTCCCCAATGAAAGGAGTCATGAGGTTTGGGAAGAAAGGCAAGTTAGCACCTAGATAAATAGGACCTTTTGAGGTCATTGACAGATTTGGGGTAGTTGCCTACAGATTAGAGTTACCACCAAGCCTTTCTCATATCCACCCAGTATTGCACATCTCCATGCTGAGGAAGTATGTTCCTAACCCTTCACATGTGCTGCAACCAGATGTAGTAAAGTTGAATGAGAACCTGACCTTCGAGGAGCAGCCTGTAGCCATAGTGGACTATCAGATGAGGCAGCTCAGGTCAAAGCAGATCCCTATGGTTAAGGTTTTATAGAGGAGCCAATTAGTGGAAGAATGCAATAGGGAGTCAAAGCGGGATATGCACAGCAAGTACCCGTACTTGTTCAATATGTAATCCTGTAATTCTATTATGTCTTGTGTAAAATTCGATGATGAATTTTCTGTAAGGAGGGAAGAATGTAACACCCTTAATTTTTAAATAATTATTTTATATCTAAATATTAATATTTAATTATATTAAATATTATGGAAATTTATTTGAAATTTTCAGAATTTTAAAAATCGATTTTCTTAAAATAATAAATTTCATTAATTTTTAGAAATTAATTTAAAGACCACGTGAAAATTTTAAAAAATATATTTAGACTCGAAATTTTTTTTTGAGATTTTAGTAATTTTTTCAAAATTTTCGGATCTCGTTTTGGGTCTCAGGATAGAGTAAAAATTTAATTTTTGGGTATCCTGAATCAGACTAGCCAAATCAAACTAGCCCTTTTCCTTTCTTTTTCTCCCCTCCTTGGGCATGCCTCGACACCACCCCTTTCTCTCTCTTTTTCTCTCTCCTCTCTCCTCCCCTCGTTGACCAACTGCCACCCCACCCTCTCCAGCTTCCCGGTGCACCACTTAGGCACCTCCCCCTCATCGGTCCCCATCCCAGGATGCTAGAAAATGTGCCCAAAGAAGCCTCCATGTGTAGTGTGACTTTTGGTCTTCCTAGCCAAAATTCAGCCTATCAGGCCACCAATCCGACTGGGTCTTGTCCCAAACACCTTCTACTCCTCAAGAGCTTTCCATAGACACCAACATCACAACTTTTCATTGAGTGAATTTTCCAATTTTAGCCCAAAAAGTTTTAGCCCATTTTGACTTTTGGGCTAAATTTCTTCCAAACTGGGAACCCATAGAGATTTCGAGAGTACTAGTATGCTCCACTAGGTGAGAGCTTTGTGGAAATATAAATTTCAAAATTTGCTAACACCGAAATTTTGATGGGCCCCACTGACTTTGCAGTGTTTTTTCAAGCCTTAAATGAGTTTATTTAATTTTTTTAAGAAATTTATTCTAACCCCTAGTATTGTGGGCTTCACGTAGGTACCTTCGTTTCGCAGAAATTTGACTGGTGTTTGAATTTGCATTTTTTGGCTGGGCAAACAGGCTACCTGAGCAATTTTGGAATCGGGTTAAAATCCCACCATTTTTAGATGCCCTCAATGCGTTTGAAGCGTCAGAGTTGGTATAGGTTGTTAGTAGTATGCCCTAGAGTATATCATTTAGCATGTATCTTATACATATTTTATTAATAAAAAGGCAATTTCACTTTTCCGTTTACATAATATATTTATGTGTAATAGAAAAGGTCCAGTGATATTTTATTAGAAATTCTATTCTTAAGTTGTTAAGAATATGAGTGATAGTATTTCTAGCACAAAGTATCATAAATTGGTTCACAATCAAGGATACTTCACAATAAGGATATGACTTATCCAGAAAGATTGTAATCATGTTTGTTCCCAAGTTATTTATATGAGATATAAATAAGATGGAATGGTAAGTCTCATGCCATATAACAAATATGACAGGCACTTATACATGATAAGTAGGCCGAACCAATGATGCATATGACAAGCACATGGAGTTTACTCTTGTCAATGCATTGTCATATATCATATCAGTGCATATAATCTTTAGACCTGAGATAACACAGTTATCTTGTATATAGGTGGTTTGAGTTTGATACTGTTTTCATACTTGTACTGTGTATAGATATATGGGCATGTGTTGGCTCCTACTAGTTATATATGGAGGTAGGTGTTGATTAAGATGGAATCTGTTATCCTAAGTAAATAGGGATAAAATCTTATGTTCATTTAATTGTTCTTGATATTTCAAGTTCCTAGCCAGGACAAACAGATTTAGTCAGAAAAGAGTTTCTGATAAGAAAATCTAATTAATCAAGAACTAAAATTAAAAGAAAATATAACATTCATAGCAAATGGGGTTTGACATAAATCATGACTCCAGCTCGAATTGGGATTTTGTAACAGAGAGATTCTAGTGCATGGTAACGTATGATTAAAGGTTCATTTAAGGTATTCCTTGTTACTGATTGGGTGGCCATGGCACGATATGCTAGGTGTCAACCATGGTCTATGAGATGCCTAAAATGATTTAGAGAAATCATTTATGGTAAGAAAGAGTTCTGATGATATTAACAGTTAATATCATATCTCATTGCCAATTAGTTATGAGCCTAGTGAGTCACACACGTACACAAGATAATCACCAAGTAAAATGTGATTTAATTGATTAATTAAAGAGTTTAATTGATAAATTAAATAGATTTGGTTTGTAATAAGATTGCAAAGTCCCTAGCATGACTTGAAACCAAATATGGGTTGTTGGATGTATAGCATAAGTTAAATTTATATTTAAAGTGTTTAAATATGAATTTACTTTAAATATAAATTTAATTGTGAGAAATTAATTAATAGAGATTAATTAATTAATTTATATTTGATACAAATTGATTTAAAAAGGAGAAATAATGATTTTGGGTTGAGAACTCAAAATTACAACATAAGGGTAATTTGGTCATTTCACATG
This sequence comes from Hevea brasiliensis, assembly GCF_030052815.1. Classification (NCBI taxonomy): domain Eukaryota; kingdom Viridiplantae; phylum Streptophyta; class Magnoliopsida; order Malpighiales; family Euphorbiaceae; genus Hevea; species Hevea brasiliensis. Next base: position 65,478,871 of record NC_079499.1, on the reverse strand, counting down.
GTGACATGTGGCACCATGAAATGGTGATACATGGCATCATATAAGCTTGCCATTTGTCTTCCTATCATGTAAAATGATTAAAGTCAATATTAAGTCTAGCTTTGATACTTGGCTTAATGTGATTAAGTTAATTAAAAATAAGATGCAATGTGGTGGTGACATGTGGCATGGGTTTAAGTGATTACATGACCTAATTATATAAAGAGATGTTATAAGCAAAAAAAAATTGGCCACCTCTCCTTTCTCTCTTATTTGTGGCTGTACACCTTTCTCCCACTCTCCTCTTCATCATGTCTCATCAATTCAAAGAGAATTCCCTAAAATCCTTTAAATTAAAATTGCTAGAAATTGTTTCTAGTGTCCTATACACACATATTACCTCTCTACAGGCTAAAACCCAATTTATAATTAGTTGGCAAAGGCTTGAGAAGTAAATTGGAGGCTGACCAATGGTGATCTTGGTGTGGACAAGCTAAAAGGACAACACTTGAGGTCCTAGGTGCTTCCTAAAGGTGCCAATTACATCCATAGTGCATCAAAGAGGTTAGTGCTCTAACTCCTCTTTTAAACTAGGGTTTAAATGAATTAATTTGTTAATTCACAATCTTAAATGGCAAACATAGATCCTAATACATATTAAAAGTGTTTTAATATGCAATTGAGCATTGAAATTAATTAGGCACAAAAGAGATGTGGTATGATGCATGTAACCCTAGAGGAAACTTTTTGAAATTCAATGCTCTAATGAACAACTAATCAACATGCTTCCGCTCTTTTAATTGGTATTCTAGCCACTATATTTGCCATTTAGATTGTTTAATATGAGATTTAATTGTGTGATTTAATTAATTTTGATTGATTCATTACTGGTTGCATTCATATATGTGGCGGTATGGTTATGAGCTTGATGGTGCGCATGGTTTTGAGGAGAACACGCCTAGGGAGTGTTTACATGATGCGCATGGACTATGGGCCTCTTTGTATAATTGTTATGTATTTAAGGCCCATAATTAGGCCCATGCTTAATTAAATTATTTAATTAAGAATTTTAATCACACAATTAAATTTTGATTCAATTGTTTGAATAAGATTCAAATATAAATTTTTAAATTTATTTGAATGAGATTTAAATCTAAATTTTTTAGTTGAATATGAGATATTCAATTTAATTTTAGTATGTATGTTTTATTTAATTGTTAAATTGTAATATACATGATGGATGATCATGGACAATAAAAGACCAATGTGATTGGATTTATTTCTTTTATTTTTCTTTGGGTTGTAAAATAATTAATTTTATTTTTGGTATAAGTGTTGTAATAATTTGGTTGTAATTTCATTTATTTAAGGACTTTAAAGTCCATATTCTTATAAATTCACCTTGATATGCCAACGATTACAATGTAATTGGATTGAAAGAAGATCAAGGAGGTCAAGAGCATTGGTGGCATCAGTGAGAGGAATTCAAGATCAAGTGTTGATTATGTACTCCTTTAGCAACTCTTGTAAAATGAATGAATGAAATGCACCTAGGAATGCCCTGATTTAATTCTTGGTGGCTCAAAATTGAATCCTTTAGAAAGTCCATGATCATACCATATTTATTATTTATCCATGTATGCATGAGATGTATGGGAATGTATGCAAGTATATGATATATGTATGCTAATTGGATAATGTGCAAAGTGAGACCATAATAGTAATTAAGCCGACCACTAAATCTTCCAAACAAATGATTAAGTTGGAAATGGTATAATTAAAGTAATTATATCGTGGGCCCTCCATTAAGGCAATTATTTTAAGAAATTTTAAATATTTGCATGTGATGCATTTAATTTAAGAGATTTTCTTAAGAATAATTATTAAGCATGAGATGTTGTAAATATGTAAATAAGTTGATGGCCAAAAATGGATGTGCCTGAGGACATTAAAATTATTTGCATATTTATTGGCTTAATGGGATCAGCTTAACTAATGCAAGATAAATCATTAATGGATGTGCTTGAGATTTTGAGCATTAGAGGCTAGATAAATGATTGAACCTCACATGAGATGTGATGGGCAAGGAGTTGCTCACTTATAGTTTATTGTAATTCTAATAATGGATGTGCCTGAGGATGATCAATAAGACTATAAGAATTCAATCACCCACTAGAAATCCATCCAACTAGGATTTCCGTTTTCTACTTTGGAAGTGTAGGATTTGCCAAGTTAGTGGGAGGACCAATTTGATTAAAAGACTATAATCATTTTGGTTAATTACTTGATACATTTACTAATTAATCTAGTTATTTTCTTTAGTTATTCTTCTGATAATAATGAGCACATAACAACCACCACCATCCATTATACTTGCGAGCATACTTGATCACAATAGGTTGATAGGACTTAATCTTTTTGATTGGCTCAGAAATTTGAAACTTGTCCTGAACATATAGGATATGTTCTAGACTCAAAGGTTCCTAGTCCCTTACCTCCAGAGGCCACTCAAGAGGAACATGATAATTTGGACAAGTGGAAGGAGCATGATATGAGAGCCAAATGTTACATGCTTTCTTCTATGAGTAATGAGTTACAGAAGCAGCATGAGAACATGCAAAATGCAAGTGAGATCCTCCTTCACCCATAAGAGTTGTATGGTGAGCATAGTAGGAATGCTAGGTATGAGATATTTAGGCAGCTATTTTGAATGAGGATGTCTGAGGGACAGAATGTTGGGGATCATGTCCACAAGATGATTCGACTTATAGAGCAGCTGGAACATCTTGACTTTAACATGGATTTCCAACTGCAGACGGATTTGATCCTTCATTCCCTACCTGAGTCATTTGGGAATTTTATGACAAATTTCCATATGACTAAGCAGGAATACACCTTGGCTGGCTTACTTAACATGCTGGTTATTGCCCAAAAGAATATGCCGGGCAATAAAGGAAAAGAGGTACTTTGATTGCATCTTGTTCTTAAGTTGGAAAGTCCAAAAAGAAGAAGGGTAATAAGAAAAAGAAACCTCAAGTTCCAGAACCTTCCAAAAAGATAGCCAAACAGAAAGGGAAGACCAAAGCTGATGGAGGCAAAGGAAAGTGTTTCCACTACCAAAAGGATGGGCACTGGAAAAGGAACTGCCCATAGTATCTTACTTCTCTTAAGGACAAGAAGGATACACCTTCAGAAGGTATGTCTATATCTTGTTATTTAGATACTGATGATGCTCATAGTTCATCTACAGCTTGGGTTTTAGATACTGGTGCCAGTTCTCACATTTCTTATGATATTTGGGAACTAGCAAATAGTAGCAGCTTGCATGCTCGAGATGTTAGACTCTAGATTGGCAATGGCTCAACTGTTGAAGCTTTAGCCATAGGATCTAAATCTTTTTACATGTGTGGACATGTTTTGTGTTTGAATAATATTTTGTATGTACCTGATGCTTTTAAGGACATTATTCTATATCTAGTTTGACTAGAAATGGTTATGAATTTTAGTTCACAGATGATGTTTGTAATATTTATTTTGGAAATAAATATGTTGGCTTGGGTTATACGCATGATGGCCTTTATTATTTGGATAATAATGATAAACACAAATTGAATGCAAGCAATCTAAAAGAATGTAATGCCATGATGAAAATCAACTCAAGTTCAAAATATCTTTGGCACTTAAGATTAGGTCATGTTGCAGAAGATAATATTGCAAAACTGGAGAAAATGGAGATTTTATCCTCATTGGGTTCTGAATCTACTCCAACTTGTGAATCCTGCCTTCAAGGTAAAATGACTAGATCACCCTTTATTAGACAAGACTAAGAGCTAAAAATATTTTAGAGCTAATACAAAGTGATGTATGTGGTCCATTTAATGAAATGGCTAGAGGTGGTTTTCATTACTTTATTACCTTTACTGATGATAAATCAAGGTTTGGGTATTTGTATTTGATGAAATACAAACATGAATCCTTTGAAAAGTTCAAAGAATTTAAATCTGAAGTAGAAAATCAAACAGGAAAAAGTATTAAAACTTTTCCATCAGATCGTGGAGGTGAATACTTAAGTACTGAATTTGATGAATACTTGAAGGAGCATGGCATTGTTTCCCAGCTGACTTCTCCAGGAACGCCATAGTTGAATGGTGTATCTGAAAGGAGAAATCATACCCTATTAGATATGGTATGCAGTATGATGAACTATACTGATATGCCAATCTCTTTTTGGGGATTTGCATTAGAATCAGCTTTGCATATTCTGAATAGGATTCCATCAAAATCAGTTTCTTCCACACCTTATAAGATATGGCATGGAAGAAAACCAAGTCTTAAGCATGTTAAGATTTGGGGTTGTCCAGCTTATATCAAAAAGCTGAATACTGATAAATTAGAAACCAGATCAGAAAAAGGTCAATTTGTTGGATATCCAAAAGAAAGTTTTGGATATTATTTTTATTTGCCTACATCACAAAAGGTTGTGGTAAGCACGGATGCCATATTTCTTGAACAATAGTTTATTCAAGAAGGAGGCAAAGGAAGGCAAATAGAGTTAAAATTGGAGAATTCTGACCGGCCAACAGATCAAATGGATATATATCCATCTAGTCAACCTACACCTATTGATGAAACATTTATAGTAATTCATCGCAGATCAACCAGGATATCTCACCCACCAGTGAGATATTGTTTTCTTCATTAAGATGAACAAGAGTTGTTTACTCATGAAGAAGTAGATCATAGAGATGATCCACTTACCTATGAAGAGGCTATATCAGATATAGACTCTTCAAAATGGATTAAAGCTATGAAATCTGAAATTGATTCCATGCATAAGAACAAAGTTTGGGACCTTGTTGACCCACCTAAAGGTATTGTACCTATAGGGAATAAATGGGTTTTCAAGAAGAAAATTGGTTCTGATGGAAAGGTAGAGACTTATAAAGCAAGGCTAGTAACGAAAGGGCTTCGCCAAAGGCAAGGAATAGACAATGAGGAGACTTTCTCGCATGTTGCCATGCTTAAATCAATTAGGATTCTATTAGCAACTGCTGCATACTATGATTATGAGATTTGGCAGATGGATGTCAAAACAACTTTTCTTAATGGATACTTGATTAAAACATTTTCATGGAATAACCTAGGGGTTTTGAATCCCAAGATGGTTCCAAGGTATGCAAGCTAAAGTTATCCATTTATGGGTTGAAACAAGCTTTAAGGAGTTGGAACATCCGTTTTGATGAATCAATTAAGTCATTTGGTTTTATCAAAAATGTGGATGAGCCATGTGTATATAAGAAGGTTTGTGATAGTGTTATCACTTTCCTTATCTTATATGTGGATGATATTCTGTTGATAGGTAATGAAATATGTATGTTGACAACTGTAAAAGTATGGTTATTAAATACATTCCCCATGAAAGACTTAAGGGAGGTAACCTATATTCTTGGAATTCGCATCTATAGAGATATAGTGAAAAGAATAATTAGTTTATCCCAAAGTCTATACTTGGAAAAGGTGTTAAAGAGGTTTAACATGCTTGATTCCAAGAGAGGATTGTTACCAGTAAGACATGGTATCCATATTTCTAAAGAGATGTCTCCAAAGACACCTGAAGAAACAGATAAAATGGCCAAAATTCCATATGCTTTGGCTATTGGAAGTTTGATGTATGCAATGATGTGTAATAGGCCATATATTGCACATGCTGTTAGTTTAACTAGCAGATTTCAATCCAATCCAGGTTTGGAACACTGGATAGCTGTCAAGAATATCCTTAAGTACTTGAAAAGAATTAAGGATTTATTCTTGATTTATGGAGGTGGTGACTTGCAATTGGATGGTTATACTGATTCTGATTTCCAATCAGATATCGATGATAGAAAGTTTACCTCTGGGTTTGTGTTTATTTGTAATGGAGGTGCAGTCAGTTGGAAGAGTTCCAAACAGAGTACGACTACTGATTCCACTATAGAGGCTCAGCATATTACTGCATCAGATGCTGTAAAAGAGGCTGTTTGGATATAAGGAACCTTGGTCTCACCAGAAATCCAAACACATAGAAAGTCGCTACCACATTATCAGAGAAATAATTGGGTGAGGCAATATAGCCATGCAGAAAATAGCATCAGCTGAAAATCTAGCTGATCCATTCACGAAGCCTATGTCACAAGCTCAGTTAGACCGACATCTTGTGAAGATGGGTCTAAGATATTATAATGAATGGCTCTAGTACTAGTGGGAGATTGCTAGTAGTATGCCCTAGAGCATATCATTTAGTATGTATTTTATACATATTTTATTAATAAAAAGGCAATTTCACTTTTCCATTTACATAATGTATTTATGTGTAATAGAAAAAGTCCATTGATATTTTATTAGAAATTCTATTTTAAGTTGTTAAGAATATAAGTGACAGTATTTCTAGCACAAAGTATCATAAATTTGTTCACAATCAAGGATACTTCACAATAACGACATGACTTATCCAGAAAGATTGTAATCATATTTGTTCCCAAGGGATTTATATGAGATATAAATAAGATGGAATGGTGAGTCTCATGCCATATAACAAACGTGATAAGCACTTATACATGATAAGTAGGCCGAACCAGTGACGCATATGATAAGCACATGGAGTTTACTCTTGTCAATGCATTGTCATATATCGTATCTGTACATATAATCTTTAGACCTGAGATAACACAGTTATCTTGTATATAGGTGGTTTGAGTTTGATACTGCTTTCATACTTGTACTGTGTATGGATATTTGGGCATGTGTTGGCTCCTATTAGTTATATATGGAGGTAGGTATTGATCAAGATATAATCTATTACCCTAAGTAAATAGGGATAAAATCCTATGTTCATTTAATTGTTCTTGATGTTTCAAGTCCCTGGCCAGGACAGACAGATTTAGTCAAAAAAGAGTTTTTGACAAGAAAATCTAATTAATCAAGAACTAAAATTAAAAGAGAATATAACATTCATAGCAAATGGGGTTTGACATAAATTATGACTCCAGCTCAAATTGGGATTTTGTAACAGAGAGATTCTAGTGTATGGTAACATATGATTAAAGGTTCATTTAAGGTATTTCTTATTACTGATTGGATGGCCATGGCACGCTATGCTAGGTGTCAACCATGGTCTATGAGATGCCTAAAATGATTTAGAGAAATCATTTATGGTAAGAAAGAGTTCTGATCATATTAAGAGTTAATATCATATCTCATTGCCAATTAGTTATGAGCCTAGTGAGTCACACACATATACAAGATAATCACCAAATAAAATGTGATTTAATTGATTAATTAAAGAGTTTAATTGATTAATTAAATAGGTTTGGTTTGCAATAAGATTGCAAAGTTCCTAGCATGACTTGAAACCAAATCTGGGTTATTGGATGTATATATATTTAAAGTGTTTAAATATGAATTTAATTGTGAGAAATTAATTAATAGAGATTATTAATTAATTTATATTTGATATAAATTGATTTGAAGAGGAGAAATAATGATTTTGGGTTGAGAACTCAAAATTACAACATAAGGGTAATTTGGTCATTTCACATGGTGTCATGTGGTACCATGAGATGGTGACACATGGCATCATATAAGCTTGCCATTTGTCTTCCTATCATGTAAAATGATCAAAGTCAAGATTAAGTCTAGCTTTGACACTTGGCTTAATGTGATTAAGTCAATAAAAAATAAGATGCAATGTGGTGGTGACATATGGCATAGGGTTTAAGTGATTACTTGACCTAATTATATAAAGAGATGTTATAAGAAAAAAAAAAAAAATCAACCACCTGTCCTTTCTCTCTTATGTGTGGCGGCACACCTCTCTCCCACTCTTCTCTTCATCTTGTCTCATCAATTCAAAGAGAATTCCCCAAAATCCTTTGAATTAAAATTGCTAGAAATTATTTCTAGTGTCTTATACACACATACTACCTCTCTAAAGGCTAAAACCCAATTTATAATTGGTTATCAAAGGCTTGAGAAGCAAATTGGGGGCTGCCCATTGGTGATCTTGGTGTGGACAAGCTAGAGGGACAACACTTGGGGTCATAGGTGCTTTCTAAAGGTGCCAATCACATCCATAGTGCATCAAAGAGGTTAGTGCTCTAACTCCTCTTTTAAACTAGGGTTTAAATGAATTAATTTGTTAATTCACAATCTTAAATGGCAAACATAGATCCTAATACATATTAAAAGTGTTTTAATATGCAATTGAGCATTGAAATTAATTAGGCACATAAGAGATGTGGTATGATGCATGTAACCTTAGAAGAAAATTTTTGAAATTCAATGCTCTAATGAACAACTTTCATGCTTCTACTCCTTCATAGGTAAACTTGAATCCTAAGTTTCCTTATTTACTTAGCACTGAGTTTAGAATAAAAATCCGTAAAATATTCATTGGTAGTTAGAAAATTATGGTTCCTTTTGTAATAGCTTATTAACAGTGTTAAGGACCGTAAGGGAAAAATTTTAAAATTTTTAGAGCTCGTTTGAGTAATTGTTATAAAATAATAGTTTTAGGGACTAAAATATAATTTTCTAACTTTGTGGGTTTTGCCTAGTTTAAAGGGCCCAGGAGGGGCAATATGATTTTGTTGAGATATGGATATGGAATTTGTGATTAAAAGTGTTATTTGGATCACTTTGCAGGTTTAGTAGGTCCTAGGTATAGAGGGAACTCTACCGGATTTTCGATAAAACTTTGGCTATTCTTTAATTCTTTCAATGTTTTATTTTAAGTAAATATTGATTAGTTTATAATTCAATTATTTAGGTGAGCTAGGCCAGCCTTCCTCCTCCATCCAACCACTGCAGTGATTTGTGGAGTACTGTGAGTAAATATTGATTTTACTTATAATTTCAATATTATTACGTATTCAAGGCATATTCATGCATCACTTATAGATATATGTACATAGTTATTCACTAGGCATGCCTTGTATTGCATTTGTATTTGATAACATTGCTATGGTTATTGCTTTATGGCGATCTGGAGTTGCGTGTTTGAGTTGGTGTGCATATAAAGATAGGTAGGACAGGTAGACGTGGCTAGAGCTTGACTCACTGGGACTAGATCTTTTTTTTGGATAAGTCAGGGTAGGCATGGCTCGAGTTAATCTCGCTGGCCCCTACATTTGGATATTAAGAGAAAGTCCAGCTTTGAGTTAATCTTGCTGGCAAAGGTTGAAACTAAGAGAGTTGTATAAGGGATCAGCTCTCATATATATATGTATGAGTATGGATTTGACACGTGGGTGTGTGAGTGCTCAAGATTACCGTTGGTATAATTATGACTTGACTTGTTTAAATTGTGTGAAGATGTTGCATTTCATTCATAGGGATGCAAACTCTAGAACTCTGCATATGCTAGAAATATTTTATTGATTTGAGGCTGTAAAAGATTATTAATTGAGGTTGTAAACTTAATATTATATATGTATGGTTGAACGGGATGGACAAATATGATGGATGAGGGAGTTGAGCTCCCATTAGACTTCATTGATTGATTGAGGATTGTAAAGGTGAGTTGATGTAACACCCTCCCGGTAGCAACTCCGTACATTCTACTGTTTCGGTGACCGGTGTCGGTCCGGACAGCTAGAACGTCCGAAAAAATATTTAAACTAAAGTCAGGAACCATAATTAACTCAAATATTAATAAGAAAAATTTAGGAAAAATTTTAGAAATAAAATACAACCAAGTTAAACGAGCCGGTGCCCAAGCGATGGGTAACCAGAGGGAAGTTGCGGTTCTCGCAACGAGGAGCCCTAGACTCGGGGAAAAATTCATAAAATAATTTTTGGGACTCCAGAGAAGGGTCATTGAGGTTCTTATGGCATTAGAATGCCAAGAAAATATTTAGAAAAAATTTTCAATCGGTACAGACAATTTTGACCCGTTAAGCCAAACGGAGGGCATTTTGGTCATTTTGCCTTCAGAGGTAATTTTTGGCCGACTTGTCTAGTTGAGTAAATAATTATTATGACATAAAATATGAATAAACATTACTAAAAATTAAATTAAAATTGAGTAGTGATGAAAAGAAGAGAAAATGAAAAAAAAAAGGCTCATTTATGACATAATGTGATGTCATTAAAAGCTACCACCAATCACATTTAAACAACCACTTAATTAACTAATAAAAAGAGATAATTGAGACAAAAGAAATCAAAATACTATCTGCTCTTCCTCACCCAAAAACGTTACAGTCTCTCCCAAAACCCATTCCTCCATGGAAGCTTAATGGAAGCTTGAGACAACCCACCAAATCACCTTGAAACCACAACCTTGCTTCACTAAAAATTGATTTTGCAACATGAACAACCTCTAGCCAGCAAAAAGAAGAAGGAAGAAGGGATTTTTGGAGACTTGGAAAAGTTAGCAAAAGAGGTTAGTGCCCAATTTATTCTCTCTCACTCAATTCATGTTTAAGAACATGATTTAAGTTGAAATTGTAAGTTTAATGTATAAATTGAACTTTGAGAACTTGGAGACTTGAACAAAAATTAGGGTTTGCTTATGAAATGATGAGTGAACATTCTAATGGTCAATTAGTGACCATTTGAGGAAATTTGACCATAATTTGGACTGAAATATAGCATGGCAAAGTGAATGAGTATGCTGCCCAGTTGATGCAAAGCGGTGGCTGTGATTCCAGCCCACTTGGACTGCCATATCTTTGGCTGTGTTGGTCCAATTGGTGTTTGGCCAATTGGACATGAAACTAGACTTATAATGGCACATTTTTGCTGAAGAAACCATGCCCAAAAGACCAAAGTAAGAGGACCAAAAATTGGCCCCAATCCGGGTACCCTGCAAGCCAATTCTGCAGAAAGACCAAATGAACAGTGTTCATTTGGCCATAACTCACTGTAGATATGGTAAATTGACCTGAAATTTTTACAGAAACAAGTTAAGACATATAAAAACAACTCTCATGAAGAAACCTACCCCAAATTATGACCAGAACCTAACCCAAATGGTAGTCACAGTCACTGTTCATGGTACTGTAGATTTGGTAAATTCTGCAGATTTGCAATCCAGCCAGCTATGGTTTTTGGACCATATCTAGAGCTACAAAACTCCAAATGGAGTGATTCAAAAAAGGAAATTCAACTAGACAGAATAAGGAACAACTTTCATGTTTACCATTTTCTCAAATTCCCATTGTAACAGTCACTAATGGAACAGTGAAGTTTAGGTACAAAAACTGAAAATTCTGCTCCCTTTGTTTTAAACTTGGAAATGGTATTGGCAACCAATACCAACAAATTTTAAATGCAAAATGTGGTATCTTGGAGAACTTAGGTTCAATAAAATTATTATGTACTAAAAAGTCAACATTTTGGTTGACTAGTAAGGTGAATAGTAATCAAAATGATTAGCAAACTAAGATAAAGACCTAGAACCAATTCTAAGCTTCAATGCTTAGAATTGTATGACAAATGTGGACTATGCATCCTAGTCAAAATTGTTAAAAGGAAATTAAGGCCATAAATTTAAAATCCATGAAATATTCATGGATTACTTGAAACATGAAAAATAAGTCACCTAATTGATGTGAATAGATAGTTAGGGCTTATATGCCTATCACAAATGGAATTCATAAAATATTAGTAACTCAACTTGAAATATAAAATTTGTAATTACATAAGTAGATTCTTGAATGTATAAATGAGAAAGGAAAAATGTTTTGAATACAATGGTAAATGTGAACCATTGTTTAGAATTGTGATCAATATGAATAACATAATGAATGAATAAATGAACCATATTAATGTATGAATGAGACATTAGTTCTCATTATTGTAGAGAGGAGAAGTATTTTGAGTACAATAGTATAAAAGGATAATTGATGTGAATTGTAATCATATAAATGATCAAATGAATGTATGAATTATAATTGAAACTTATCACGAAATAATGAAGTCATAAAACACAATATATTAACATTTAATGATATTATGTGCCCTTGTATTGCCTAGACATGTGTGTCAGATTGGATAGTTTGGCATGCCAATAGGGTATTGTTTTAGCAAGATCTTGCGAAAGGCTTTATGCCTGTATTCATGGCTTTATGCCCGTATTCATGACTTTATGCCAACATTCATGGCTTTTATGGCCGATTATGTGTTATCATGGCTTTTTAGCCATACTGACTGCATACGTGGTTGACGTTCTGCGTCCCATGGTATGACGGCTCGAGACACTGCGGTGTCCAGTGCCAACAACCCGTTATCCAGTTTAGTCAGCCTGTCATAGGTTACTTGGGCAGTGAAATTTATTGAGATAAGTTAAGAATATTAGCAATTAAAAATATTAGAAAATAAATAAAATAAATGAGTAAGATGTGTCTTAAAATAAATTAGAATAGTTATTTATTAGAAAGAATCGAAATGAACTGGACCGATATCAAAATTTACTTATTATGAAACAATCTGAGACAACCTAGCAGGTATAGAGGAAATGCTAAAAGATTAGCAAAGAAAATTATAACATAAATAAATATTGCAAATGTGACTTATATAATAATATAAGCATAAATTTATTATTTTTAGATCATTTTTCTTTGTACATTATTACTGTACATTGGCGAAATAAACACTTTCAAAGAAGATTAAATTAGGATAAAACATATTAAATTTTAGAAACCGCATGTGAAGTATAAATAAATCTTAATTATTTGAATTATATTTTATTTCTATCTTTATTTGTATATTATTTTCTTGTTATATTATTGCACCACTAAGCAGCAATGCTTAGCGCGATGGAATTGTTTCCTCGCGCAGGTACTGAAGCTAGAAGCCAATGGACGTTTGACTGGGACTGGAGGGAGTTTGGATCTGCCGAGTGTCCAAGTTGGTCACCTCCTCAGCAATGCATGTAGATAGGGCCCATATAGATCATATTTTATATTTTGTATAAAATGCTTAGATATTGTATTGTAATGTATATTATGAACAGGTAATTAATAGGAATGCGATGTAAATTAATAAATTAGCTTTTTCATATGTAATTAATTTATATATCATGTAAATTATGAAATTATGTAAATTAAAGAAATTTGAAAATTTTACTTATGTGATTTGAGCATGAATGAGATTGTATGGATTCGAAGACAGATTTGAAATATATAGATAATGCATGGAAATGAATATGAAATTGAGATATATGAATGAGATGTGAATTATGAGATGGTTATGAAAATAATTGATGAGATTTTATTTGTAAAATATTATTGAAACTTTCAAATAGGTAAATAGTAAAATACGTCAAACGATAATAAAATAGGGGAAACTCCATTAGTTTCTCCGTAAAAAATAATCAATATTAAATATAACGAGAACAAATTTTTTAAAGAAATAAAGTAAGGTAAGTTATGGTGCTCCAGCACCGAATGTAGCACGCCTTGCTCGGCTACATTGCAGTCGGGTGAGGGGTGTTACATTTATTGGTATCAGAGCGCAGTTTAGGCGTTCCTAGGCATAGATAGATAGAATAAGATTGTGTGCATAACATGCTTTGCATTTATATGAGTTGAGGTGACACTAATGCAGATCTATTTTCTTGGTTATTTTAGGTTAAGGTATGGACTCAGAATCGCAGAGGGCAGTAGAAGAAGAAGTAGTAAGTCGTATCCCGACTGGGAGTGATATTGAAAATCAGGGAGATCCTGCTCCACCAGTGCAAGAGGTGCCTGTACAACCCCAACAGGCCTTGTTTGAGCAGATGACTGAATTCTTCGGACAGATGATCAAGTTATTCCACCACCGCTTCAGCGGAAATCACCTCTAGGAAAAATTAGGAAATATGGAGCTGTAGATTTCAATGGTAGAAAGGAAGACGATTCTGCAGTGGCTAAGTATTGGTTAGAAAGGACTGAAAGAGTCTTGCAGCAGCTCCATTGCACACCAGAACAGAGTTTGGAGTGTGTAGTTTCATTGTTACAAGAAGCTGCATATCGATGGTGGGATGTCGTAACCAAGGTAGTGCCACCAGCCAACGTAACTTGGGAATTCTTTCTGATAGAGTTCAGAAAGAAATATATTAGTTGTGTTCATAAAGAGGAACAAAAGAGGAGTGGTGATCAGCAAAAGAGGAAATTTGGACAGTCTAGTAATAAGAGGCCGAGAGAACAGTTAAGTCAGACATCTGATCAAAGTAGGAGATCTAAACTCAGGCCTATACCCAGAAGAGATCAACCAGAAACACTAGTAGTGAGTGCGCCAGGACAAGCAAGAAAATGTGGCCATTGTAACAAGTGGCATAAAGGTGAATGTAGGGCATTGATTGGAGCCTGTTATAGATGTGGGGCCATAGACCATCGTCTGAAAGATTGTCCTAAGAGGAATTTACCACGGACCCAGCAGAGGTATTGGAAAGATCAAGTACAACAGTAATGTCACCCAAGTCAGAGAGGAGCAAGAAGCCCCAAATGTAAATTTGAGGTGAAGTATCATTCCCTTATGATATGCCAAAGTGTATAATAATAGATTCAAAAAAAAAAAAAAACTAAATAGTACCATATATAGAAAAGAAGTAGACAGATGGAGTAATAGAAAGGTAAAAGAATTATCTTAGAACCAAAAACACCCAGTAAATTTCGAGGACGAAATTTAAATTAGAGGGGAAGAGTTGTAACACCCTCCCGGTAGCAACTCCGTACATTCTACTGTTTCGGTGATCGGTGTCGGTCCGGACAGCTAGAACGTCCGGAAAAATATTTAAACTAAAGTCAGGAACCATAATTAACTCAAATATTAATAAGAAAAATTTAGGAAAAATTTTAGAAATAAAATACAACCAAGTTAAACGAGCCGGTGCCCAACCGATGGGTAACCAGAGGGAAGTTGCGGTTCTCGCAACGAGGAGCCCTAGACCCGGGGAAAAATTCATAAAATAATTTTTGGGACTCTAGAGAAGGGTCATTGAGGTTCTTATGGCATTAGAATGCCAAGAAAATATTTAGAAAAATTTTTCAATCGGTACAGACAATTTTGACCCGTTAAGCCAAACGGAGGGCATTTTGGTCATTTCGCCTTCAGAGGCAATTTTTGGCCGACTTGTCTAGTTGAGTAAATAATTATTATGAAATAAAATATGAATAAACATTACTAAAAATTAAATTAAAATTGAGTAGTGATGAAAAGAAGAGAAAATAAAAAAAAAGGCTCATTTATGACATAATGTGATGTCATTAAAAGCTACCACCAATCACATTTAAACAACCACTTAATTAACTAATAAAAAGAGATAATTGAGACAAAAGAAATCAAAATACCATCTGTTCTTCCTCACCCAAAAACGTTACAGTCTCTCCCAAAACCCATTCCTCCATGGAAGCTTAATGGAAGCTTGAGACAACCCACCAAATCACCTTGAAACCACAACCTTGCTTCACTAAAAATTGATTTTGCAACAAGAACAACCTCTAGCCAGCAAAAAGAAGAAGGAAGAAGGGATTTTTGGAGACTTGGAAAAGTTAGCAAAAGAGATTAGTGCCCAATTTATTCTCTCTCACTCAATTCATGTTTAAGAACATGATTTAAGTTGAAATTGTAAGTTTAATGTATAAATTGAACTTTGAGAACTTGGAGACTTGAAAAAAAATTAGGGTTTGCTTATGAAATGATGAGTGAACATTCTAATGGTCAATTAGTGACCATTTGAGGAAATTTGACCATAATTTGGACTGAAATATAGCATGGCAAAGTGAATGAGTATGCTGCCCAGTGATGCAGCAGGGTGGCTGTGATTCCAGCCCACTTGGACTGCCATATCTTTGGCTGTGTTGGTCCAATTGGTGTTTGGCCAATTGGACATGAAACTAGACTTATAATGGCACATTTTTGCTGCAGAAACCATGCCCAAAAGACCAAAGCAAGAGGACCAAAAATTGGCCCCAATTCGGGTACCATGCAAGCCAATTCTGCAGAAAGACCAAATGAACAGTAACTGTTCATTTGGCCATAACTCACTGTAGATATGGTCAATTGACCTGAAATTTTTACAGAAACAAGTTAAGACATAGAAAAACAACTTTCATGAAGAAACCTACCCCAAATTATGACCAGAACCTAACCCAAATGGCAGTCACAGTCACTGTTCATGGTACTGTAGATTTGGTAAATTCTGCAGATTTGCAATCCGGCCAGCTATGGTTTTTGGACCATATCTGGAGCTACAAAACTCCAAATGGAGTGATTCAAAAAAGGAAATTCAACTAGACAGAATAAGGAACAACTTTCATGTTTACCATTTTCTCAAATTCCCACTGTAACAGTCACTAATGGAACAATGAAGTTTAGGTACAAAAACTGAAAATTCTGCTCCCTTTGTTTTAAACTTGGAAACGGTATTGGCAACCAATACCAACAAATTTTAAATGCAAAATGTGGTATCTTGGAGAACTTAGGTTCAATAAAATTATTATGTTCTAAAAAGTCAATATTTTGGTTGACTAGTAAGGTGAATAGTAATCAAAATGATTAGCAAACTAAGATAAAGACTTAGAACCAATTCTAAGCTTAAATGCTTAGAATTGTATGACAAATGTGGACTATGCATCCTAGTCAAAATTGTTAAAAGGAAATTAAGGCCATAAATTTAAAATCCATGAAATATTCATGGATTACTTGAAACATGAAAAATAAGTCACCTAATTGATGTGAATAGATAGTTAGGGCTTATATGCCTATCACAAATGGAATTCATAAAATATTAGTAACTTAACTTGAAATATAAAATTTGTAATTACATAAGTAGATTCTTGAATGTATAAATGAGAAAGGAAAAATGTTTTGAATACAATGGTAAATGTGAACCATTGTTTAGAATTGTGATCAATATGAATAACATAATGAATGAATAAATGAACCATATTAATGTATGAATGAGACATTAGTTCTCATTATTGTAGAGAGGAGAAGTATTTTGAGTACAATAGTATAAAAGGATAATTGATGTGAATTGTAATCATATAAATGATCAAATGAATGTATGAATTATAATTGAAATTTATCACGAAATAATGAAGTCATAAAACACAATATATTAACATTTAATGATATTATGTGCCCTTGTATTGCCTAGACATGTGTGTCAGATTGGATAGTTTGGCATGCCAATAGGGTATTGTTTTAGCAGTACTGCGAAAGGCTTTATGCCTGTATTCATGGCTTTATGCCCGTATTCATGACTTTATGCAAACATTCATGGCTTTTATGGCCGATTATGTGTTATCATGGCTTTTTAGCCATACTGACTGCATACGTGGTTGACGTTCTGCGTCCCATGGTATGACGGCCCGAGACACTGCGGTGTCCAGTGCCAACGACCCGTTATCCAGTTTAGTCAGCCTGTCATAGGTTACTTGGGCAGTGAAATTTATTGAGATAAGTTAAGAATATTAGCAATTAAAAATATTAGAAAATAAATAAAATAAATGAGTAAGATGTGTCTTAAAATAAATTAGAATAGTTATTTATTAGAAAGAATTGAAATGAACTGGACCGATATCAAAATTTACTTATTATGAAACAATCTGAGACAACCTAGCAAGTATAGAGGAAATGCTAAAAGATTAGCAAAGAAAATTATAACATAAATAAATATTGCAAATGTGACTTAAATAATAATATAAGCATAAATTTATTATTTTTAGATCATTTTTCTCTGTACATTATTACTGTACATTGGCGAAATACACACTTTCAAAGAAGATTAAATTAGGATAAAACATATTAAATTTTAGAAACCGCATGTGAAGTATAAATAAATCTTAATTATTTGAATTATGTTTTATTTCTATCTTTATTTGTATATTATTTTCTTGTTATATTATTGCACCACTAAGCAGCAATGCTTAGCGCGATGGAATTGTTTCCTCACGCAGGTACTGAAGCTAGAAGCCAATGGACGTTTGACTGGGAATTTTGGGAGTTTTGATCTGCAGAGTGTCAAAGTTGGTCACCTCCTCAGCAATGCATGTAGATAGGGCCCATATAGATCATATTTTATATTTTGTATAAAATGCTTAGATATTGTATTGTAATGTATATTATGAACAGATAATTAATAGGAATGCGATGTAAATTAATAAATTAGCTTTTTCATATGTAATTAATTTATATATCATGTAAATTATGAAATTATGTAAATTAAAGAAATTTGAAAATTTTACTTATGTGATTTGAGCATGAATGAGATTGTATGGATTCGAAGACAGATTTGAAATATATAGATAATGCATGGAAATGAATATGAAATTGAGATATATGAATGAGATGTGAATTATGAGATGGTTATGAAAATAATTGATGAGATTTTATTTGTAAAATATTATTGAAACTTTCAAACAGGTAAATAGTAAAATACGTCAAACGATAATAAAATAGGGGAAACTCCATTAGTTTCTCCGTAAAAAAGAATCAATATTAAATATAACGAGAACAAAATTTTTAAAGAAATAAAGTAAGGTAAGTTATGGTGCTCCAGCACCGAATGTAGCACGCCTTGCTCGGCTACACTGTAGTCGAGTGAGGGGTGTTACAGTTGAGCTCCCCAAATTTGTATATTTTGTGATTACAGGTCGGGTGAGTTAAGAACTCCCCGTTGGATGGTCCAGGTTATAGTCAGACTTTGTCCGGTTGATTTCTTAAAAATGGGCTTGGATATGGGCTTTAAGGTTGAGCTAAAGAATAGTGAGGCTTACTACAGGCTTTGGGGGTCTTATGCTAACCCAAGTCCTAGTGCCAGTGTGGTCCAAAGTTTGGGTCATGATAATTTTTATACAAATTATAATAAGATCATGAAAATAGATGGCAATCCTCCACTCATAATAGTAATAATAATAACAACAATTAAGGGTGGCGTTAAAAAAATTGAATTAGTGGGTAAAAAAATTGAGTTAGAAAATTGAATTAGTGAGTAAAAAAATTTGTTTTACTCAATTCAAACGGAGAAAAAAAATTATATTTTTAATAAACTATTTGTTGAGGAAAAAACTCAAAATAATGTATGCAAAATTTCTATATCTAACAAGAATATAGTAAAAATTAAAGAAAAACAAGTTCGTAAAACAATAAATTCTCACTATAATCTTAAATTTATAATAGTTCTGGATAAGATTTATTTCTTGTAATCATTTGGATTTAAGTATGCTACATAGAAGTAATTTGATATTCATATTAGTATCATGTCTATTAAGCTTTTGAAGGTGTAAATTCATGACATTATAAAATAACTCTACTTTATAATGGTGCAAATTAGTAACTTGATGAATTTTCTGTCATGAACTCTCCCTTATTTGAAACATGTCTCATCAATATTCATAGTAATTATATTGCATTTTTCACAAAAATAACAAAAGAAAAAGCTAACTAATTAAAAATAGAAAAAGACCTTAAAAAAGGGACATGAGGAAAAATTATTGTGATTCTTATGAATATGAAAAGGTGAAAGAGAAAAAAAAAAAAAAAGCATTAAAGAGAATAGTTAAAACTTCCTTAAAATATAATATTAAGAATTTTTTTTTATCTTTTTATTAATATTGACTTAAAATTTCATACAAATATATAGAGAAAATATTTTTAATTTAAATTTTTATATTTAATAATACTTCAACTTTATATCATTATTTAAAAAAATTAGATAAATTATTAATTTTATTATTAATTTTGAGTGGGTTCTTAATGATTTTTGGATGAGATTTTCCTAATTTATATATATATATATAATTATCCTAATTTTGAAGCCAGTTGGCCCTACTAACTTTAAAGTAAATCCGCTCTTGATAAGAATAACAATAGTAATAAAATTTTAAACTTGTTGAAGCTTTTTTTAGTTAAGAATAAGATTGTGCACTTGTAATATTATTAATATCACAATAGTATTTTTTTTTTTTGAGTTAAAATAAAATAGATTGTTAGATTATAGGATTTTAAGTTAAGATAGACTAATAACAAAGAAAGGCCTTTTTTATTAAAAAAAAATTTAATGATTAATAAGCAAAAGGTTTCATTTTGTTAATAGTATGTGAAATAATAGGATACCTGTTTGTTACAAACTTAAGTTCAGGACCTCACTTCAAAAATAAGCATAATCATAAGGCACTATTTTTGTAATTTTTATTTTTTTATATAAACGAAATTTCAATAATGAAGCTAGGAAAAATTTAGCACATTTTTCTTCTTTTAATTTCATAAGTTGACTTCTCCAATTAATTAATTAAAATTTAATTTAATAGACTTATGAATAAAACAATATCATTTTATGCTTTTAATTTTTATCATTTTATCTCAATTTTAAAAGTTAATTATAAATTTATTCTTTTATCAGAAAAAAAAATCTACTTGTGTGATATAATTAACTAAGATGATTACTATTATTATTATTATTATTATTATTATTATTATTATTATTATTATTGTGAGATCCACATACATAGGCTCACTATTAAAATTTAATAATAATAATAACGTTTTTGTTTTCAATGGACATGCATTAATGGAGCTGCTTATTATTGTACATAAAATAATAACTTAACTTTGTTCATGGCTTATTCTAGAAACCGATTACGATCATGAATATTCAAATTTTAGAAAAATATTGAATATACATTTATTCTTTCTCAAATACGTATTCAATTGATCACTTATAATATTAAAAATCAAAAGTTATTTCAGCGTTAAGTTGATTTTACTTAATTTAAACATATTAGAAATATGTATAATTTTTTCCTCAAGTGCGTGCAGGATTACGACTGTGTCAGGGATAATAAGATTTTAATTGTAAGTGTAAATACACCGATCTAACTTCTTATCTAAATAATTAACAGAAAATAACAGATCAAATTTTCTATTAGGTTTCTTTACTTCATTAGGGTGCGTTTTGCCAAGAGCTCTATTTGATCGATTTTAGAAATTTGTAAAAAAAAAACTGAAATTACTTATTGTAATTAAATGATTGTCTGTGTATCAAAAGAAAAAATTGTATTTAAAAAATAAAGATTGTGCATGGCTGATAATGTCGCCTTATAAAGTAAATTTATAAAAAAAATACTAATTATAATCTTTTAATACAATATTAAAATTAAAAAAATAATAGGTGTTAAATTTTAATTAGACTATAAATACTTAGTCATGTATTTCTCTAAAACCAATAATTTGAAAACAGAGTTTTACTTATATATATATATATATATATATATATATATATATATATATATATATATATATATATTGTCACACCCTATCCCTTGTAAGGCACGACATGTTCCCGTAGCATACCTAATGAATTACGGAACTCCACCTATAGATAACCCATTAGTTATGCTACAAAGGATTTTAAAATAAACCATAACTTTTTATCTTATCAATTCTTTTGCGGAAAACAGCATGAGAATAGTTAAAATTCCATGTAAATATTAATTGGAAATAATGATAGACTAAATACTGCAAAAGTTACATTTTCATAAGTCTCAAAGTAAAATACAAAATAGTTACAAACTCAAAATGTGATAGCAATGCAATGCTTTTAAATACAAACTGCTAAATGTCCGTACATCCATACATATAGGTATAAAATACATCAAAAGGAAATTACAGGGGTATACTTACAATATATGCCCACAAACAATACTAAAATGCTGCTTCCAAATCTCTCACTCGGCAGCCTTCTCCTTTCCCTTACCTGCGACAGCATAAAAAAGTGATCGCTGAGTATATCATTCAGTAGTGCACAACTAATAATGTCACACCCTACCCCTCAGTAAGGCATAACATGATCCCGTAGTATACCTAATGAATTACCAACTTTGTCTACTGATAACCCATTAAATACACTACAAGGGATTTTAAAACTTTTCTTACTTCTTTTTACAGTGGTGAGCACTATTTACAGGTGTTAAAAAAAACTTTTTGAAGTTAAGTGAAACAGCTAACACATTTGGACTATTAGGGATTTCTGTAAAAATTTTGGCAGAGTGCCATCTGTATTTTGAATAAAACAGTTCTTCAGAAAACCCGTAAAAAAATACTTCAATATTTTTCTCAATCTCAAACTCCAACATAATTCAACACAATAAGTTTTTCAACTCGAATCCACAATAATTTTTCAAAGACTGAGATAAAAGAAATACAAGTACAATTTTTTTTTTACAAGCCAAAATAACTCATAATTTATTTCACAACTTCAATGTACAATTTTAATTTACAACTGCTCAAAATCAAGAATAATATATACATACAGTGAACATACATTACAGTACAAAATGCAAATGTGGTATACTCAATATACCCGATGATCTCTCGCTGAATGCACTAGCAGCCTAGTCTGCTGCCCTATCCGTCTGTCTACCTGCGACAGCAATGAAAAGCTATCGCTGAGACAATGTCTCAGTGGTGCACAACATTAACCAAATACAACTTTAAATCACAATTCATAAATCATATAAATGACGGATATGTAAAACCATAATTAAATTCAAGACAATGAATGCCATAAGGAATTTAAACTCTATTTCACAATATCACAATAAATCTCAATAATCAAAACATGGTTAAATTCAAAAGACAGTGAATGTCAATAAGAATTTAAACTCCATTTTACAAATTATCAAAGCTTATAATAACACAATTTAGTCAAATAATTTAAGAATACAGTGTTGCCAATTCATACACAACTTAAGTCATGACACAATTTTCCGATCAATGCCGCATTGTACACCACGACAAAGCAATCACAACCCCACTAATCGAAATCAATGAGGAAGGAAGCTAGCTATATAATGAGTACTCATCCGATCACCTCAACTGGTAAACCAGAGAGGGAGAAAAATAAACGATCACAACCCCATAAATGGAGAAGGAATGATGTGATACTGTCATGCTAAGTGTGAACACAAAATCAATTCCAAACATTTTATTCAAATGATTTGTAAGAATCCAATAAATTTCCAAAGTTATAATTTCATTCACAAAATGGCAACACAATTCATAATTAACTTTAATTTTCACAAATCACACTAAATTAATTTTTCCACAGTTTCAAACCATTTACAATGCTTTTCAAGCAATAAGTATCCATTCAAACACATTTCCATAATTGAAAACAATAATATACAAATAGTCATAATTTATTTCAATTGAAAAATTCAAAAGAAATAATTGTTGTGCACAAATCTCTGATAACTGTCTTCTGGCCTTGACGCAGTGTTTCCTTCCCTTTCCCTAAGTCTTTGCTAACTGAGAAACACAATTTGAAGTGTTTCAGTACTCATTTAAACTGTCTCTAACGATAATGCTTGATAATTAATTCACTGAATTCTACTATTTGCTTAGTCAACCTAATATGTCGACCCTCGATGCATTCTAGGTAAATTAGGTTTTAATGTTACTAATATGTCACATTCAATAGTCTTTTAGGGTTGGTACATGTTACCAAACTCATTACCATGTATCTTGCATTTTCTTGCAATTTGCTGGATTCCAGCTAGCCGGATGACCTAGTTTCCTTGGTTTTCGGGTTTCGGTCAAAACTACAAACTTGTAGATCTATGTCTTATTGCATGCGGGGCAAAATTTCAGGTCATTATGAGTTATGTAGACCAAGTTATGGTCATTTTACTATTGTTGGTCAAAGTGCATCAAAATTGGTCACTTTAGGTCATTTTAGGTCAATTTTGGTTCGGCCAGTTTTTGGACCCGAATTTGTGCAAGCTGTTTAACTTGCTTATGGTCATTTCTGGGCTTTGGTGTCTTCATAAGACTTGTAGATATAGGTCTTAACTATTCATGGTCAAACTTTCAGGTCAATTGGACCTATTTTGAGTGAGTTATGGCCTAAACACTAACTGCTGCAAAAATAGTCAATTTTTTTTGCCTTAATTGCACTAATCCGGATTTGGTCATTTTTCAAGTTACCTCACAAGCAGAATTTTGGCAAGCTTCCTTCATGAAAGTTGTCACATTTTGTGCCTAGTTTCACCTCCAATTGGTCTCATACCAATTGGAGCCACACGCTTAAGGTTCTAAGCCCAAAACACAAACTGCCATATTGTATTTTCTTCATTTCTCATCAAAGGTCACTTTTAGCATTACCAAACTCCACATTCATGTCAACTTTGGTTTGTACCAAAACCTAAACATATTTTACCACATATTGTTGATCATTTTGGCAGCTTACAATCACATTCAACATACACCATAAAGTGCAGAATTTGTCAAACTCAATTACAACAATTTAATCACCTATTCATGCTCATTTACATGTCCACTATCATAACATATATCTTCACCACTAACTTACATACATATTTGGCAAACTTTAGGACCACAATTCATTAAACAACTTCATGAATTCTACCATCCTTCAAAGAGTTAACAAGCTGCCATATTTGTCAAGCCTCCATAATTGCCTTCAAACTCAAATTTCCACTTGGTCCACCATTACATATGCATGAAGTTAACTTACCAACACTTTAATTCTCATTAGTCAACATTAATTCTTCACAATACATGTAATAATATTTCATTTAGTGTACAATTTCATGGCTGTCCATTTAGGCATTCACGCATATAATTTCAAATTCAACAAAATTTCCAACTCAAGTGCTCAACTTTAACATACCCCAAGAATTAACCTACTAAAACTTTTATTCACTTTAATCAACATTAATACCCATCAATTGCATGTGAACAATAATTCAAACTCTTTAATTACCATGGCTGCCTAAACTAGTGCATAATAACAACTCACCAAAACCTCAAATTTTCTTCATCAATTTATTCATCTCAAGCCTCCCATAAACTTTACTTAAGAAAAAATCAATTTAAACACTTACCTATTGTTGGGGCTTGTTAAATCTTCACCAAAACTCCTCTTTCTTGCTTCCTACATGCTGCCCATGATGTGTAGACCAAGTTTAATGAAGATACTTGCATGGAATCATGGCTTGATCAATGGTGCATGGAGCTCTTGTATGGACGGCAATGGAGGAATTAGGGAGAAGGACCATTCGGCCATGGATGGTGAAATGAAGGAAATGAGATTTTTAAGTGATGGAATCTGTCCATATATACTTATATACTCCACTAGCTTTAGGTTAATTAATATAATATACTCCACTAACTTTAGGCTAATTAATATAATAAGTAAAGTTTCATTATTTCAATTAATCCCCCCCCCTCATTTCTCTTTAATTATATTACCTATGTAATTTCTTCTTTTTATGGGGTTTTGAAATTTATTATCACTCATTTTTTTAATGGACATTTAGGTCAAAGGTCAACTCTAGGTGTCAATTGACCAAAATGCCCCACTTTGGGTTATATTCCCGATTTTTCGGTAACACCGATTTTTGTCGTTTTCTCGATTTCTCGTTTTTTCTTTGTACTAATTAATTAATTTTTCTTTGATATTTCTAATGATATTTATACTTCAATTGATGTCTCTTTAAGTCCTAAAAATATTTTTCAGAGTTCCTCGCGGTCCAGGGCTAGTCAACGGTCCGCGTCGTGACTTCCCGGTGCGGTCACCCATCGCTAGGGTTCTCGGCTCGCTTAACTTGGTTACATTTCTTTGCTATTATTTTTTCTTTGTTTTTCTTGTATTTTATTTTCTTGTATTTCATTATTTTATGTCTCCTCACTCATATCGAAGTATAGTTCTAGGCATCCTAGCTGTCCGGACAACACTGGTCATCGGAATAGTACGATGCACTACCGAGCATAGGGGTGTTACAATTCTCCCCCCCCCCTTAAATAAATTTCGTCTTAAAATTTTACCTGGCATTAGTCTCTGAACAGCTGTGGGTGTTGTCTCCTCATATCCTCTTCACGTTCCCAAGTAGCTTCCTGGCCTGAATGATGGTTCCACAGCACTTTAACCAGGTGTATCTGTTTGTTCCTCAGCTGCTTCACCTCATATGCCAGAATTTCTATGGGTTCTTCGTCATATGAGAGGTCTGAATTTACCTCAATCTCTTCAATTGATAGTACATGAGATGGGTCTGATCTGTATCTCCTTAACATGGACACATGGAAGACACTGTGTATCCTTGCTAGCTCCAGAGGTAATGCCAACCGATATGCCAAAGGACCCACTCTTTCCAGAACCTCATATGGTCCAATGAAACGAGGACTTAGTTTCTCCTTTCTGCCAAATCTCATAATCCTCTTCCAAGGAGAAACTTTGAGGAATACCTTATCACCCACTGCATATTCAATATCTCTTCTCTTCATATCAACATAGGACTTCTGATGGTCTGATGCAGCCTTGAGTCTATCTCTAATCAATCTGATCTTTTCCTCTGTCTGCTGAACAATTTCTGGCCCAATCATCTTCCTTTCACCTACTTCATCCCACATAAGGGAGTTCTGCACTTTCTGCCATACAAAGCTTCATATGGAGGCATCCCAATGCTTGATTGGTAGCTGTTGTTATAAGCAAACTTAATCAAAGGCAAGTGTGTATCCCAACTACCTTCAAACTCAATCACACAAGCCCGTAGCGTATCCTCCAATATCTGAATTACCCTTTCGGACTGGCCATCTGTCTGTGGGTGGAATGCTGTGCTGAAGTTCAATCTAGTTCCTAGGGCTCTCTGAAGACTACCCCAGAATCTAGAAGTGAACCTAGGATCTTTGTCAGACACAATTGATACTGGCACTCCATGCAATTTTACAATCTCATATATGTACAATCTAGCCAATCTTTCTAGGCTATAGTCCATTTGAACTGGCAAAAAGTGAGCAGACTTGGTCAATCTGTCAACTATAACCCATACTGCATTATGACTATTCTGTGTTCTTGGAAGTCCTGTAATAAAATCCATAGTTATTCGTTCCCATTTCCACTCTGGTACTGGCAAAGGATGTAACAAACCAGTTGGAACTTGATGTTCTGCCTTTACTTGCTGACAAGTTAGGCATTTCTCTCTTCATACCCATCCACCAGTAATGCTCTTTCAGCCCTCTATATATTTTAGTTCCACCAAGGTGCATAGCAAAAGGAGACTCATGTACTTCCTTCATAATGATCTGTCTCAAATCAGCATCATTAGGAATGCACATTCTGCCCTGATGTAGCAATAAACCATCATCTTTCACAGAAAATTCAGGTTTCTTGCCCTGCTGGACTTCTTTCAGTAGCTTCTGATATTTATCATCATTCTGAATAGCCATTCTGATCTGATCAATCAATACTGGCTGTACATGCCATGCAACTATTGTCTGTCCCTCATTATCAATCTCTAAACTGGCATGCTGTGCTTTCAATTCATATACCATGGACAAAGGAGAAACTCTGAGACTTGCCATAGTCTTCCTCACATTCGTAACATTTCTTTGTTATATCTGAACCAACTGTTCGAATTTTTACGTCCATAACTCTTTTTATCTGTCAATATTCTATAACTTACTTCCTTTTGTACTGACTATAACCTTTCGATATTCTAACTTTTGAGTTTTAGATCCCTAAGTAGGATTTTCAAACTTATTTCTAACAATTAAATTCTATCCTGGCATAACTATACCAAAACAAATGCCGTTGGCAACTATTCTCATCTAGGTGTACTATCGAGTAGTACATAGCTCTACACAATAATCTTGTACTGTAATCTGCAGCTTACAGTATAAACATCAAGAACATTGCATAGTTACTACGATACATCCCAATAGATCAAAATTTCCTATCTTTTATCCTTTTCGAATTCACTGATATCTTAAGTTTATTCTGATTACAATATCCATTAACAATTACTAACATAAAAGTATGCAGGTTCCAGGTCAAACAATACATAAACGAAGAGTGCCATCCTTCTTCTTAACAAACAATACTGGCGCTCCCCATGGTGACACACTAGGGTGGATGAAGCCCTTTCTAAGTAGTTCTTGCAACTATACCTTCAACTCCTTCAACTCTTCTGATGCCATTCTGTATGGTGTTATGGAGATTGGATCCACACCAGG
Organism: Hevea brasiliensis; assembly: GCF_030052815.1. Lineage (NCBI taxonomy): Eukaryota > Viridiplantae > Streptophyta > Magnoliopsida > Malpighiales > Euphorbiaceae > Hevea > Hevea brasiliensis. Next base: position 65,450,893 of record NC_079499.1, on the reverse strand, counting down.
CAGAACATTAATTTCAAACTGCACTTCTCTTTCCGGAGGTAATCCTGGCAATTCATCAGGAAACACATCTGGAAAGTCATGTACTGTAGGGATGTCTTTCAATGCTGGACTCCCCACTTGGGTGTCTACCACAGGTGCCAAGTATGCTTCACACCCCTTTTTGATCATTTTTCTGGCTAGTGCAGCCGAAATGATGTTTGATGGCAATAGCTGCCTCTCCCCATGTATTACCACATCACTGTACTAAGGGAGACCAAAAGTGACTGTCTTCAGCCTACAGTCAATCATGGCATGATGCCTGGCTAACCAATCCATGCCCAAGATGATATCATAATCTCTGAAGGGCATTTCAATGAAATCAGATAGAAAAGCGTGTCCTTGGATCACCAAATGATAATCCCTACACATTTTATTAACCCTAACCTCCTGTCCTAACGAACTTGTTACTAGCACCTCAAAGTACATTTTTGTACATGGAACAGCAATGCAATCAATGATGCTAGCACTCACGTAAGAATGGGTAGAACTCGGATCAAATAATACAAACACATTTTGATTAAAAGTTGATAAGGTACCAGCCACAACATCAAATGTCTCGGCCTCTTCTCTCTGTCTCATTGCATAGATTCTGACTGGAGCACTATCTTGCTCTGAATGTTTCACTGTGCCTTGGCTGCCTGCTGGGCTACCTCTACCCCTGCCTCTACCTCTGCTGGGTGGTTGTGAACTTCTAGTGACAGGGCTCTGAACTGACCCTTCTGCAATAGTAGGAGGTGGTCCAACTTTGCGACTATTGGTGCAGTCCTTAGCAAAGTGTCCTATGCCTCCGCAGTTATAACAGGCTCCTATGGCCTTGTAGCATACCCCACCATGATTTCTACCACAAGTTTCGCATTGGCAGGGAGGGTAGGAACTTCTAGTTGTTCGACGACTGGACTTTGGTGGTCTCTGTCTTGATGATCCACCTCTGTTATATCCCTGAGCTCGGGGCTCCTCATATTCTTTTCTCTTTCTCAAATTACTGCTTGAGCTCTGACCCATAGGTTTCTCCCTCTTCTCTATCTCATGTTACCCTTGTGGGGGTTGGGTCTGTACTTGGGCTTGGGCTGACAGATTATCAGCCATTTGTTGGAAGAAAGTGGCCATTTGCTGGGCCATTTGTGTAGTAATTTGTACCGATAAAACTGGTACAGTCGGGCCTTCGACACTTTGTGGAGCTGGGGCTAATCCTAAATAATTAACACAAGGAGATTTCCTCCCGTTAGTGCATATTTATAATGTAATGTACTGTATGTATCAAACAATGATATTGAGCAGTTGCACTATGAAGAAAGAATATTCAAATTACAAGTGAAAACAGAATTTAAAAACTAGCTCTGATACCACTAAAACATGTCACACCCTACCCCTCTGTAATGCATAACATGATCCCGTAGTATACCTAATGAATTACCAACTTCGCCTACTGATAACCCATTAAATACACTACAAGGGATTTTAAAACTTTTCTTACTTCTTTTTACAGTGGTGAGCACTATTTACAGGTGTTAAAAAAAACTTTTTGAAGTGAAGTGAAACAGCTAACACATTTGGACTATTAGGGATTTCTGTAAAAATTTTGGCAGAGTGCCATCCGTATTTTGAACAAAACAGTTCTTCAGAAAACCTGTAAAAAAGCACTTCAATATTTTTCTTAATCTCAAACTCCAACATAATTCAACACAATAAGTTTTTCAACTCGAATCTACAATAATTTTTCAAAGACTGAGATAAAAGAAATACAGTACAATTTTTTTTTTACAAGCCAAAAAAGAAATACAGTACAATTTTTCTTTTACAAGCCAAAATAACTCATAATTTATTTTATAACTTCAATGTACAATTTTAATTTACAACTGCTCAAAATCAAGAACAATATATACATACAGTGAACATACATTACAGTACAAAATGTAAATGTGGTATACTCAATATACCCGATGATCTCTCGCTGAATGCACTAGCAATTTAGTCTCATTGGCCCTATCCGTCTGCCTACTTATGATAAAGAATGAAAGCTATCACGAGACAATGTCTCAGTGGTGCACAACATTAACCAAATACAACTTTAAATTACAATTCATAAATCATATAAATGATGGATACGTAAAACCATAATTAAATTCAAGACAATGAATGTCATAAGGAGTTTAAACTCTATTTCACAATATCACAATAAATCTCAATAATCAAAACATGGTTAAATTTAAAAGACAGTGAATGTCAATAAGAAATTAAACTCCATTTCACAAATTATCAAAGCTTATAATAACACAATTTAGTCAAATAATTTAAGAATGCAGTGTTGCCAATTCATACACAACTTAAGCCATGACACAATTTTCCGATCAATGCCGCGTTGTACACCACGACAAAGCAATCACAACCCCACTAATCGAAATCAATGAGGAAGGAAGCTAGCTATATAATGAGAACTCATCCGATCACCTCAATTGGTAAACCAGAGAGGGAGAAAAATAAACGATCACAACCCCATAAATTGAGAAGGAAAAATAAACGATCACAACCCCATAAATGGAGAAGGAAAAATAAATGATCACAACCCCATAAATGGAGAAGGAATGATGTGATACTGTCATGCTGAGTGTGAACACAAAATCAATTCCAAACATTTTATTCAAATGATTCGTAAGAATCCAATAAATTTCCAAAGTTATAATTTCATTCACAAAATGGCAACACAATTCATAATTAACTTTAATTTTCACAAATCACACTAAATCAATTTTTCCACAGTTTCAAACCATTTACAATGCTTTTCAAGCCATAAGTATCCATTCAAACACATTTCCATAATTGAAAACAATAATATACAAATAGTCATAATTTATTTCAATTGAAAAATTCAAAAGAAATAAATCACAGTGCACAAACCTATGATAACTGTCTCCTGGCCTTGACTCAGTGTTTCCTTCCCTTTCCCTAAGTCTTTGCTAACTGAGAAACACAATTTGAAGTGTTTCAGTACTCATTTAAACTGTCTCTAACGATAATGCTTGATAATTAATTCACTAAATTCTACTATTTGCTTAGTCAACCTAATATGTTGACCCTCGATGCATTCTAGGTAAATTAGGTTTTAATATTACTAATATGTCACATTCAATAATCTTTTAGGGTTGGTACATGTTACCAAACTCATTTCCATGTATCTTGCATTTTCTTGCAATTTGCTGGATTCTGGGATACTAGTTTAACCTAGCCGGATGACCTAGTTTCCACGGTTTTCGGGTTTCGATCAAAACTAAAAACTTGTAGATCTATGTCTTATTGCATACAGGGTAAAATTTCAGGTCATTCTGAGTTATGTAGACCAAGTTATGGTCATTTTACTATTGCTGGTCAAAGTGCATCAAAATTGGTCACTTTAGGTCATTTTAGGTCAATTTTGGTTCGGCCAGTTTTTGGACCCGAACTTGTGCAAGCTGTTTGACTTGCTTATGGTCATTTCTGGACTTCGGTGTCTTGATAAGACTTGTAGATATAGGTCTTACTATTCATGGTCAAAATTTCAGGTCAATTGGACCTGTTTTGAGTGACTTATGGCCTAATAACTAACTGCTGCCCAAATGGTCAATTTTTTTGGCCTTAATTGCACTAATCCAGATTTAGTCATTTTTCAAGTTACCTTACAAGCAGAATTTTGGCAAGCTTCCTTCATGAAAGTTGGAATATTTTGTGCCTAGTTTGATCTCCTATTGGTCTTATACCAATTGGAGCCACACACTTAAGGTTCTAAGCCCAAAACACAAACTGCCCTATTGTATTTTCTTCATTTCTCATCAAAGGTCACTTTTAGCATTACCAAACTCCACATTCATGTCAACTTTGGTTTGTACCATAACCTAAACATATTTTACCACATATTGTTGATCATTTTGGCAGCTTACAATCACATTCAACATACACCATAAAGTGCAGAATTTGTCAAACTCAATTACAACAATTTAATCACCTATTCATGCTCATTTACATGTCCACTATCATAACATATATCTTCACCACTAACTTACATACATATTTGGCAAACTTTAGGACCATAATTCATTAAACAACTTCATGAATTCCAGCATCCTTCAAAGAGTTAACAAGCTGCCATATTTGTCAAGCCTCCATAATTGCCTTCAAACTCAAATTTCCACTTGGTCCACCATTACATATGCATGAAGTTAACTTACCAACACTTTAATTCACATTAGTCAACATTAATTCTTCACAATACATGTAATAATATTTCATTTAGTGTACAATTTCATGGCTGTCCATTTAGGCATTCACGCATATAATTTCAAATTCAACAAAATTTCCAACTCAAGTGCTCAACTTTAACATACACCAAGAATTAACCTAAATTATGGACTTAAACCAATCAAATTACTGAGCAAAGTTGAATCACCAAATCTGCAGAAATCTGAAAATCTGCAGATTTACCTTATGAACAGCAAATTTTGCATGCCATAACTCTCTCTAGAAAACTCCAATTTAAGTGATTCTTAAACTGATGGAAACCTAAGACATAGTAGAACATTTCATATGAAGAACTTGAGGCCAAATTTGTAACACCCCTCACCCGTCTACAGTGTTGCCAAGCAAAGTGTGTTACACAGAGTGCCGGAGCACCTGATCTTAACTGATTTCATTACAGTTCTTGATTTATTTATTCAAAAACTTTATTTAAGGTTTAGGCATTTTTTTTTTTTTACTTTTATCAAAATCTAACTAATTTAGAAATTTCAAAAATTTTAACGATAATCCGACAAAGTGTCGGCTGTAATTTGGACTAACAGTTCTTCTGAACCTGCCAAAGACAATTCAAAACATATTCAAATTCATAGCTCAATTTATCTCAATAATATCTCATCAATTTCTCAAAATTTCTTACACTCAATCTCATTCATAATCATTATGATTAGACAATCAATTCAGACATCAGAATTCTTACATTTCATTAACTTATATAATTTTCCAATTAAGTACATAAATTTGTCAAGTACAGGATATACAAATGAAATTACAATATACTTAGAATGAACAAAATACATAACATGTATAATTATGAGCCCTATCTACATGCATTGCTAAGGAGGTGACAATCTTGAACTCTTCTGACACTTCTGCTGATCTGGACTCCAAAAATCTCAGTCGACAGTCTACTGGTTTTACCTTCAGTACCTGCGCGAGGAAGCAATTTCATCGCACTAAGCATTTCTGCTTAGTGGTGCAATAGTATAACAAGAAATAATATATACAAATAAAGAAAGAAATAACTCATAATTCGGATATCCAGGAATCAATTATTCTAACTGTATTGTATTTTAAGTCTCTAAGGTTCTGCAAATTGTATCTTTGTTATGTTTCTATTACTAATCTCTTTTACTCATTTCATTCAATGCTTAATTTAATTGTACTGAAATTTTCGTATACTTAACTTAACTTCCTGAATTGAATAATGTTTTAATTGACTGCCCATGTAGCCTATACACTGACCAGACTGGATAAACGGATATACTAGCATTGGGTACCTAGTACCTTGAGCCATTATACCATCGGTCACAAAGTATCTCCGGGTGTGCAAATAGTATGGCTAAAAAGCCATATAATCAATCAGGCATTAAGCCGAGTATAATAACACAATCTGTATAGCCATAGGCTATTAAAATCATAGTATGGCATAATAAGCCATAAAACACAATATGACGTAAAGTCATTTACAGAACAGCTGTCAGAATCCTATTGGCATGCCAACCTATCCAAACTAGTCAACTAGGCAAATTAGGGCATATTACAATGTTACATATTTAATTCTTTATTCATAGGGTTTATACATCTTTATGCCTTTCATTTTATTGACCTTTTTATGCATCATGGATAGGTTGATTCTAGCATCAACATGTCACAGTTTACAATTCAATATGTTGTCAATATAATGCAATTTATCCTTTTCACAAGTTGGCATTCATTGCCAAATCACATCAAGCATCATTTATGTAATTACCAATTTGCAATTTTAGTGTGTTAGATTGGTCTAGCTTAAAGTCCTACTTCCCTTGGTTTTTTCGCTTTTGGTCAAAGAAGCAAAATTGTAGCTCTATGTCTTATTGCACTTGGGAAAAAATTTCAGGTCATTATTAGTTGTATAGACCAAGATATGGTCAATTTACTAAAGCTGGACAGATTGCACCTTTGGTGCAAAATTTGGTCAATTTTAGGTCACTTTTGGTTCGGCAGTTTTTGTACCCAAACTTGTGCAAGCCATTTGACTTGGTTCTGGCCATTTCTGGGCTTTGGTGTCTGCATAAGAATTGTAGATCTATGTCTAAACTAACCATGGTAAAAATTTCAGGTCAATTGGACCTGTTTTGAGTGAGTTATGATCATCCCAAGGACTACTATTCATATGGTCAAAAATCTAGGTTACAAGGTTGCTATTCCGGATTTGGTCATTTTTAAGGTCAGTTTCTAGGCAGAATTTTGGCAACATTTCTACATGAAAGTTGGCCTATTTGTGTCTAGTTTCACCCCCCCAATTGGCCTCATACCAATTGGGTTCATAGTTTGGCACTTATGGCCTAATTTAGGTACTGCCTTCAATACACAACCTGCACAAAGCACATACACTTCCAATTTGATATTCCTTCTCCTCCTCATTACTTCAATATTCAATCAATAGCACTTCCATATATATATATATATATATATATTGTACACAATTCCAGCAACAATTTTGGGCAGAATATTCAAGTGCTCAATGCACACAATTCAGCATTAAGTTCAACATTCACTTCCACCAAAATTCAACATATCTCAATGTTAATATTACACATACATTTCAACATAATCATACTTCAATATCACTTACACATACTGCCCACAATTTAATACTGGCATATTTCATTAATAAACTACATATTCACACACAAATTCATGATTTAATAGGCTGCCAAACATGGTAGTTTGCCAAAGCATCAAGACCCATATTCAAACCCTTAATTCAAGCACTAACATGCACATCATTGGTTATTAACTTACTACCACTTCCATTTAAGTTAATCAACCTTAATTTCCATCCATTAGAGGTAAGAAAAACTCAACTACAATAAACTTTCATGCCTGTCCAAAATTAAATATATCAATAACTCATCGAATCCTTCAAATTTCTTCACCATCCAACTCATCTCAACCTTAATACAAACTTTAATGAAGCAAGGGATGAAAAACTAGCACTAACCTTTTTTTGAGCTTCACCAAAACTTCATCAAATCCTCTTCTTTTTGCTTCCAACATACTGCCCAAGGTGTGTGTGCAAGCTTTAATGAAGGAACTAAGTAGAAATGGTGGCTTGATCATGCACCCATGGAGGTTGCATGTGGGGCATCCATGGTGATTTCCATGGTGAACTTCATTTCTCTTGGCTAGTTATTTCTCAAGGTGAAAGATGATGGTTCTGCTGTCCCAAAGGAATATTTAAGTGTCCCAAATTAAGAGTTAGTGGAGCACTAACTTGGATTTTAATGTTAATTATTTAAAGTTTCATAAATTAGATTTTATCCCCCATTTCTTTCACTATTCTTATAATGTATCACAATTTAATTTTTTATGACATTCTCTAAGTGTAATATCAATTATTTTTAATGGACATTGAGGTCAAAAGGCAACTCTAGGTGTCAAATGACCAAAATGCCCCACTTCGGGTTATATTCCCGATTTTTCGGTAATACCGATTTTTGTCTATTTCTCAATTTTTTGTTTTTCTTTGTACTAATTTATTAATTTTTCTTTAATAATTCTAGTGTCAATTATATTTCAATAGACCTTTACTTACATCCCAAAATTAAATTTTGAGGGTTTCCCGCGGTCCTGGGGTCGGCAACGGCCTTCCTAGTGCGGTCACCCATCGCTGCGTTATCGGCTCATTTAACTTAGCTTCATTTTCTCTCTTTCATTTGTCTTTGATTTTTCTTGTATTTTCTTATTATTTATTTCATCATTATATGTCTATTCATTATCACCAAAGTGTAGTTCTAGACATTCCGACTTTTCGGGACAGACATTAGTCGTCGAAACAGTAGAATGTACGGACTACGAAAATGAGGATGTTACAAAATTATTGACTTAACCCAATTAAATTGCTGAGCAAAGTTGAATCACCAAATCTGCAGAAATCTGGAAATCTGCAAATATACCATATGGACAGCAAATTTTGCATGGCCATAACTCTCTCTATAAAACTCCGATTTAGGCGATTATTGAACCGATGGAAACCTAAGACATAGTAAAACATTTCATATGAAGAACTTGAGACTAATTTATGGACTTAACCCAATCAAATTGCTGAGCAAAATTGAATCACCGAATCTATAGAAATTTGGAAATCTGCAGATTTACCATATGAACAGTAAAATTTGCATGGCCATAACTCTCACTAGAAAACTCCAATTTAAGTTATTCTTGAACCGATGGAAACCTAAGACATAGTAGAACATTTTGTATGAAGAACATTAGATCAAATTATGGACTTAACTTGATCAAATTGCTAAACGAATTTGGATTGATAAATCTGCCAGAACTGAATCTGCAGGATAAACAGTGACATGAATAGTAATCATGTTTTGGTCATAAGTTGAGCTACACAGCTTCGAATTAAAGCGATTCAAAAAGGAAAATAAAGTTAAAACCTAAATGAACAATTTTTATGAAGAATACCTCACCAAATTATGATCGAAACTAGGTAAAAATTGGGTTTAAAGATTGGAGCACCAAGCTGTCCCAAAACCAAAATATTCTAAAATTTGCAAAGCTAACTTGGGATGCATTAGATATGCATGTAATGAGTTCTTGGCAGCAATTGAGATTGGTATTGAGGCATTCTATTTGTGCATTTTCACTAGAAAAAGAAGTTGGAACGGACAAGGAGAAGTAGGTAACAAGGAAGGAGAATTATTGAAGATTTATGCACAACTAATATTTTCTGCATTTTTAAACTTATAAATTGCTTGGAATGTGTTAAATTGAATGAGTTTGCTTTGAACAAGTTTACTTTGACTGAAATATGGTTTTTCTCTTGTATTTAAGAAATTTGGGTGCTGCCACCTTTATATGGATATTATGATGAATTTAAATGTGTTTATTGGTTTATAAATGTGATTGTTGAGTGGTAAATTTTTAAAAACTATTTTGAAACCATAGTTAGCATGACAGTCCCTTTCGAAACTCTCCAGTAGTAACGGCTACTTGGGGTTGATAATTGATATTGGTTATGTTTACCATTAATAACGGTTAGTGGGGTAAGACTACATGAGTACTCATTAGCTAGCTAGCCCTTCCCTTATTAATAACGGTTAGTAAGGTTGGGATTGCTTTGTCGTGGTGTACAACACGGCACTGATCATGAAATTTTGTGTCGTGGCCTAAACTGTGTGTTGATGTTGGCAACACTAATGCTTTGTGAATTGTGATTTATGATGTAACATCCTCATTTTCGTAGTCCGTACATTCTACTATTCCGACGACTAATGTCTACCCCGAAAAGTCGAAATGTCTGGAACTACACTTCGATGATAATGAATAGACATATAATGATGAAATAAATAAGAAGAAAATGCAAGAAAATTCAAATACAAATGAAAGAGAGAAAATGAAGCTAAGTTAAACGAGCCGACACCACAACGATGGGTGACTGCACTGGGAAGGCCGTTGCTGACCCCAGGACAGCGGAGAACCCTCAGAATTTAATTTCGGGATGTAAGTAAAGGTCTATTGAAATATAATTAATACTAGAATTATTAAATAAAAATTAATAAATTAGTACAAAGAAAAACGAAAAATCGAGAAATAGACAAAAATCGGTGTTACCGAAAAATTGAGAATATAACCCGAAGTGAGGCATTTTGGTCATTTGACACCTAGAGTTTCCTTTTGACCTCAATTTCCATTAAAAATAAATGATATTACACTTAGAGAATGTCATGAAAAATTAAATTGTGATACATTATAAGAATAGTGAAAGAAATGGGGGATAAAATCCAATTTATGAAACTTTGAATAATTAACATTAAAATCCAAGTTAGTGCTCCACTAACTCTTAATTTGGGACACTTAAATATTCCTTTGGGACAGCAGAACCATCATCTTCCACTTTGAGAAATAACCAGCCAAGAGAAATAAAGTTCACCATGGAAATCACCATGGATGCCCCACATGCAACCTCCATGGGTGCATGATCGAGCCACCATTTCTACTTAGTTCCTTCATTAAAGCTTGCACACACACCTTGGTCAGTATGTTGGAATCAAAAAGAAGAGGATTTGATGAAGTTTTGGTGAAGCTCAAAAAAGGTTAGTGCTAGTTTTTCATCCCTTGCTTCATTAAAGTTTGTATTAAGGTTGAGATGGGATGGATGGTGAAGAAATTTGAAGGATTCGATGAGTTATTGATATATTCAATTTTGGACAGCCATGAAAGTTTATTGTAGTTGAGTTTTTCTTACCTTTAATGGATGGAAATTAAGGTTGATTAACTTAAATGGAAGTGGTAGTAAGTTAATAACCAATGATGTGCATGTTAGTACTTGAATTAAGGGTTTGAATATGGGTCTTGATGCTTTGGCAAACTGCCATGTTTTGCATCTTATTAAATCATGAATTTGTGTGTGAATATGTAGTTTATTAATGAAATATGCTAGTATTAAATTGTGGGCAGTATGTATAAGTGATATTGAAGTATGATTATGTTGAAGTGTATGTGTAATATTGACATTGAGATATGTTGAATTTTGGTGGAAGTGAATGTTGAACTTAATGGTGAATTGTGTGCATTGAGCACTTGAATATTCTGCCCAAAATTGTTGCTGGAATTGTGTGCTATATATATATGGAAGTGTCATTGATTGAATATCGAAGTAATGAGGAGGAGAAGGAATATCAAATTGGAAGTGTATGTGTTTTGTACAGGTTGTGTATTGATGGCAGTACCTAAATTAGGCCATAAGTACCAAACTGTGAACCCAATTGGTATGAGGCCAATGGGGGGTGAAACTAGACACCAAATAGGCCAACTTTCATGTAGAAATGTTGCCAAAATTCTGCCTAGAAACTGACCTTAAAAATGACCAAATTCGGAATAGCAACCTTGCAACCCAGATTTTTTACTATATGAATAGTTGTCCTTGGGATGACCATAAATTACTCAAAACAGGTCCAATTGACCTAAAAGTTTTACCATGGTTAGTTTAGACATAGATCTACAATTTTTATGAAGACACCAAAGCCCAGAAATGGCCAGAACCAAGTCAAATGGCTTGCACAAGTTCGGGTACAAAAACTGCCGAACCAAAAGTAACCTAAAATCGACCAAATTTTGCACTAAAGGTGCAATCTATCCAACATTGGTAAATTGACCATATCTTGGTCTACACAACTCAGAATGACCTGAAATTTTGCCCCGCGTGCAATAAGACATAGACCTACAAATTTATAGTTTGGACCAAAATCCGAAAATCTAGGAAACTAGGCCGTCCGGCAAGGTCAAAATAGTACACCGAAATCCGGTAAATTGCAATAAAATGCTATACACTTGGAAATGAAATTCGTAACATATACCAACACTAAAGGGCTAAAAAAAATGTGACATATTAGTAACATTAGAATTGACTCACGTAGAGTGCATCAAGAGTGAACATTATAGGTTGACTAATGAAATGAATTGAAGGGAATAGTACTAAGAGAAATAGGACTTTAAGCTAGACAAATCTAGCACACAAAAATTGAGAAATTGACCAAATTTTGCACCAAAGGTGCAATCTGTGTAGCTTTAGTAAATTGACCATATCTTGGTTTACACAACTCAGAATGACCTAAAATTTTGCCCCGAGTGCAATAAGACATAGACCTACAAGTTTGTAGTTTGGACCGAAATCGGAAAACCAAGGGAACTAGGCCGTCCGGCTAGGTCCAAATAGTACACTGAAATTCGGTAAATTGCAATAAAATGCAATACACTTGAAAATGAAATTGGTAACATATACCAACACTAAAGGGCTAAAAAACGTGACATATTGGTAACATTAGAATTGACTCATGTAGAGTGTATCAAGAGTGAACATTATAGGTTGACTAATGAAATGAATTGAAGGGAATAGTACCAAGAGAAATAGGACTTTAAGCTAGACAAATCTAGCACACAAAAATTGAGAAATTGACCAAATTTTGCACCAAAGGTGCAATCTGTCCAGCTTTAGTAAATTGACCATATCTTGGTCTATACAACTCATAATGACCTAAAATTTTGCCCCGAGTGCAATAAGACATAGAGCTACAATTTTGCTTCTTTGACCAGAAGCTAAAAACCAAGGGAAATAGGACTTTAAGCTAGACCAATCTAGCACACTAAAATTGCAAATTGGTAATTACATAAAATGATGCTTGAAGTGATTTGGCAATGAATGCCAACTTGTGAAAAGGGTACATTGCATTATATTGAAAACATATTGAATTGTAAAATGTGACATGTTGATGCTAGAATCAACTTATCCATGATGCATAAAAAGGTCAATAATTTTATTGACCAGTGAAAGGCATAAAGATGTATAAACCCTATGAATAAAGAATTAAATATATAACATTGTAATATGCCCTAATTTGCCTAGTTGACTAGTTTGGATAGATTGGCATGCCAATAGGATTCTGACAGCTGTTCTGTAAATGACTTTACGTCATACTGTGTTTTATGGCTTATTATGCCATACTATGATTTTAATAGCCTATGGCTATACAGATTGTGTTATTATACTCGGCTTAATGCCTGATTGATTATATGGCTTTTTAGCCACACTGTTTGCATACCGGGAGATACTTTGTGACCGATGGTGTGACGGCCTGAGGTACAAGGTACCCCATGCTAGTATATGCGTTTATCCAGTCTGGTCAGTGTATAGGCTACATGGGCAATCAATTAAAACATTATTCAATTCAGGCAGTTAAGTTAAGTTAAGTTAAGTATAATGAAATTTCAATATAATTAAATTAAGTATTGAATAAATGAGTAAAAGAGATTAGCAAAAGAAACATAACAAAAAATATAAATTACAGAACAGTAGAGACTTGGAATACAATACAGTTAGAATAATTTGTATACTGGATAGTATTACTGAAAAGTTATAAACTGAGCACTTCCAAAGAGGAACAAACTAGTACATAAGATCATTGATACTAGAAGTACCATACCAAATTAAATTGATTCCTGAGTATTTGAATTATGATTTATTTCTTTCTTTATTTGTATGTATTATTTCTTGTTATACTATTGCACCACTAAGCAGAAATGCTTAGCGTGATGGAATTGCTTCCTCGCGCAGGTACTGAAGGTAAAACCAGATGGTATGTCATCGAGATTTTTGGAGTCCAGATCTGCAGAAGTGTCAGAAGGGTTCAAGATTGTCACCTCCTCAGCAATGCATGTAGATAGGGCTCATAATTATACATGTTATGTATTTTTTTCATTCTAAGTATATTGTAATTTCATTTGTATATCCTGTACATGACAAATTTATGTACTTAATTGGAAAATTATATAAGTTAATGAAATGTAAGAATTCTGATGTCTGAATTGATTGTCTAATCATAATGACTCTGAATGAGATTGAGTTTAAGAAATTTTGAGAAACAAATGAGATATTATTGAGATAAATTGAGCTATCAATTTGAACATGTTGTGAATTGTCTTTGGCAGGTTCAGAAGAACTGTTAGTCCAAATTACAGCCGACACTTTGTCGGATTATCGTTAAAATTTTTGAAATTTCCAAATTAGTTAGATTTTGACAAAAGTAAAAATAGCCTAAACCTTAAATAAAGTTTTTGAATAAATAAATCAAGAACTATAATGAAATCAGATAAGATCAGGTGCTCCAGCACTCCCTGTAACACACTTTTCTTGGCTACACTGTAGACGGGTGAGGGGTGTTACATATGAAGTGTGATTTCTCATTTGAAATGTTATTCTAATAAATGGCTGTTATGGACTTAGAAATATTGTGAAGTTTTCATACTTAAGAAAAATGTGATTTATTATGCTTTGACAAATTGTGTTTTACCTTAAGTTTTAAGGTTATTAGTTGTGCACCACTGAGTGATATACTCAGCGATAGCTTCTTTAGGCTATTGCAGGTAAGGGAAAGGAGAAGGCTGCCGAGTGAGAGACTTGAAAGCAGCATTTTGGTATTGTTTGTGGGTATTTACGTTAAGTATACCCTTGTGATTCCTTTGGATGTATTTTGTACCTATATGTATAGATGTACGGATATTGAGCAGTTTGTATTTAAAAAGTATTGCATTGCTATCACATTTTGAGTTTGTAACTGTTTTGTATTTTATTTTGAGACTTATGAAAATGTAACTTTTGCAATATTTAGTCTATCATTATTTCCAATGAATGTTTACATGGAATTTTAACTATTCTCATGCAGTTTTCTGCAAAAGAATTGATAAGATAAAAGGCTATGGTTTGTTTTAAAATCCTTTGTAGCATAACTAATGGGTTATCTGTAGGTGGAGTTTGGTAATTCATTAGGTATGCTACGAGAACATGTCGTGCCTTACAAGGGATAAGGTGTGACATTATGTTTTCTGATAGAGAGATTAAGTCCTAGGTATAGGAAAAACTCTGGGAATTCTTTGGCACAAACCTAGAAAGTCTTTTATTTTTTTAATTAATTATTATTGGTATATTCTTGATGGTTCTTTGGTATATTTGTTTAGGTAATCCAAATCAACTATTTTCTTCTTCTCAACAAGACCAATAAGCATTGGGTTGTATTGTGATGTAGATATTTATTATTTTTTTAATTTCAATATTATTTATATTTTCCGATGCTCATGCATTATATATATACTTTTTCATACTTAGTCAAATAAATTAGAAGCATTCTTATTGCTACACATTTAATTATTGTTAATTATCTGTGATTGCTGCCCTGAGAATGATTTAGAGCTATGTGTGTGTGTGTATATATATATATATATATATATATATATATATATAATGAATATGGATTGAGTAAGTAGTCATGGCTTGAGCTAGTCTTGTTAGAACCTAGTCCTTGTGGATATGGAAAGTCGGGGTGAGGCACGGCTTTAAGTTGATCTCGTTGGCCCTCACATTTGGATTTAAGTGAAAGTCTGGCTCAAGTTGAGCTCTCTAGTGGGTTTTGGATTAAGACAGCTGGACAGGAGATCAACTCTTATAGCTATGTGTCAAAATGCTATTCTAGGTGTGTGTTTAGCTCCAAATTATCTTCTTATAAGAGAATTGGGTGAATTGCTTGATATAAGTACTCGATATGCATTTCATACTTAGGAATGCATCAGTCTTAAATGGCAATAAAAATTATAATTATAATTAATATCTAAACTATATGAATTGAACACTCACCCCTGTTTAATTATTTTTTCCCCAAGTGATAGGTGGATGTTATTTTGGAGTTAACCTGCTTTCTTCCTCACAAGGAACTTGAAATGTTAATGTATGAATTGTTAATTTTATTATTCAAATCTAGAACTCCAAAGTGACTGTAATGGTATTCTTGTAATGTAAAACTAATATATTTGACTTAAGGTGCTTGTGTGATTTTGGATTTAGGGTAAGCTAAGCTCCCCATTCTAATATTAGATATTGATTTAGTTTGTAAGGGTGAGCTTATTAGTAGTATGCCCTATAGCATATCATTTTTTATGTATCTTGTACATATTTTGTTAATAAAAGGCAATTTTACTTTTCCGTTTACATAATATATTTATGTGTAAAAGAAAAGGTCCATTGATATTTTGTTAGAAATTCTATTCTTAAGTTGTTAAGAATATGAGTGACAGTATTTCTAGCACAAAGTATCATAAATTGGTTCACAATCGAGGATACTTCATAAAGGATATGACTTATCCAGAAATATTGTAATCATGTTTGTTCCCAAGGTACTTATATGAGATATAAATAAGATAGAGTAGTAAGTCTCATGCCACATAACAAACATGATAGGCACTTATACATGATAAGTAGGCCGAACCAGTGATGCATATGACAAGCACATGGAGTTTACTCTTGTCAATGCATTGTCATATATCATATCAGTGCATATAATCTTTAGACCTGAGATAACATAATTATCTTGTATATAGGTGGTTTGAGTTTGATACTGCTTTCATACTTGTACTGTGTATGGGTATATGGGCATGTATTGGCTCCTACTAGTTATATATGGAGAAAGGTGTTGATCAAGATGGAATCCGTTACCCTAAGTAAGTAGGGATAAAATCCTACGTTCATTTAATTGTTCTTGATGTTTCAAGTTCCTAGCCAGGACTGATAGATTTAGTCAGAAAAAGAGTTTCTGACAAGAAAATCTAATTAATCAAGAATTGGAATTAAAAGAGAATATAATGTTTATAGCAAATGGGGTTTGACTTTAACCATGACTCCAGCTCGAATTGGGATTTTGTAACGGAGAGATTCTAGTGTATGGTAACATATGA
Source organism: Hevea brasiliensis (assembly GCF_030052815.1). NCBI lineage: Eukaryota > Viridiplantae > Streptophyta > Magnoliopsida > Malpighiales > Euphorbiaceae > Hevea > Hevea brasiliensis. Next base: position 65,434,315 of record NC_079499.1, on the reverse strand, counting down.
TTAAAGGTTCATTTAAGGTATTCCTTATTACTGATTGGGTGGCCATGGCAAACTATACTAGGTGTCAACTATGGTCTATGAGATACCTGAAATGATTTAGAAAAATCATTTATGGTAAGAAAGAGTTCTAATGATATTAAGAGTTAATATCATTTTTCATTGCCAATGAGTAATGAGCCTAGTAAACACATCTACACAAGCTAATCACCATTTAAAATGAGATTTAATTGATTAATTAAAGAGTTTAATTAATTAATTAAAGAGGTTTGGTTTGCAATAAGATTGCAAAGTCCCTAGCATTACTTGAAACCAAATCTAGGTTATTGGATGTATAGTATAAATTAAATTTATATTTAATTTGATTAAATATGAATTTAATTATGAGAAATTAATTAATAGAGATTAATTAATTAATTAATTTATTTATATTTGATATAAATTGATTTAAAGAGGAGAAATTATAATTTTGGGTTGAGAACTCAAATTAAAGAGTAAAGGCAAATTTATCATTTCACATGGTGACATGTGGCACCATGAGATGGTGACACATGACACCAAATGAGCTTGCCATTTGTCTTCCAATCATGCAAGATGATAAAAGCCAAGATTCAATCTACCTTTGACACTTAGCTTGATGAGATTAAGTCAACAAAATTAAGATTAAGTCTAATAGTGACAAGTGGCAAAAGGGGTTAATGAGATTTTAACCTAAGTATAAAAGGAAAAGAAAGAAGAAACAAAATTAACATTCTTCTTCCTCTCTACAAAGTGGATGGCACCCTTGGTGAGTCCCTCTCCTCTCTTCCTTTCTCACTTGATTCAAAGAAAAATCCCATGTTTTCTTTGAATTAAAATTGCTAGAAAAGGTTTCTAGTGTCCTAAATAACCATTGACCTTCACTAAAGCACTAAACCCCATCTTCAAGTGGTTGGCAAAGCTTAAGAGGCGATATTTGGGGCTGCCATAGTTGCTTCTTGGTGTGCTTGTGGTGGACAAGCTAGAGGAACAACATTTAGGGTCCTAAAAGCATCCTAAGATTGCATCAATTGTGCATCAACAGGTTAGTATATAAAAATCCTTCTTTTAGTTAGGGTTTGATTGAATTAAATGCTAATTTATAATCTTTAATGACAAATAAAATTTAATGCATGCTAAAATATGTTTTGGTATGCAATTGGACATTGAAAATTGATTAGGTTCATAAGAAACTTGGTATGGTGCATGTAACCTTAGAAATAATTTTTGAAATTCAAGGTTCTAATGTCCAATTATCACGCTTCCACTCCTTCAATTGGTATCAGAGCCACTATATTTGCCATTAAGATTGAATATGAGGTTTAATTGTGTGATTGGATCAAATTTGAATTGATCTAAAGCTGTTTGGGTGCTCATGTGTGGCGGCATGAATGTGATGGTGCTCATGTGTGGCGGCTTGAATGTGTAACACACCCAAAAGGTGTGTTTGGAGTATGGGCTTGTTTTTTAGGCCCATAATTAAGCCCATACCTAATTAAATTATTTAATTAGGAATTTTAATCACACAATTAATTTATGAAAATTGTTTTTATAGAATTAAATTTGGAAAAGGGTTTCTAAATTTAAATCATTTGAATAATATTCAAATCTGAATTTTTTTGTTGAATATGTGATATTCAATTTAAATTTTTAGTATGTATATTTTTTTTAATTATTAAATTTTAATATGCATGATGGATGATCATGGACAATAAAAGACCAGTGTGATTGGATTTTTTTTTTATTTTTCTTTGGGTTGTAAAATAATTAATTTTATTTTAGTGGCATGTATTATAAATGTTGTAATAATTTAGGTTATAATTTCATTTATTTGAGGACTTTAAAGTCCATATTCTTGTAAATTCACCTTGGTGTGCTAATGATTACAATGTAATTGGATTGCAAGAAGATCAAGGAGGTCAAGAGCATTGGTAGGACCAGTGGTAGGAAATCAACGTCAAGTGTTAATTATGTACTCCTTTAGCAACTCTTGTAAAATGATAGAATGAAATACATCTAGGAATACCTTGATTCAATTCTTGGTGGCTCAGAATTGAATCCCTTAGAAAGTCCATGATCATACCATATTATTTGTTTTATCCATGTATGCATGAGATGTGTGGGAATATATGCAAGTATATGATATATGCATGCCAATTGGATAATGTGCAAAGCAGGACCATAAGAGTAATTAAGCCGACCACTAAATCTTCCAAACAAATGATTAAGTTAGAAATCATATAATTAAAGTAATTATATTATACCATGGAGCTCCATTGAGGTAATTATTTTAAGAAATTTTAAATACTTACATGTAATGCATTTAATTTAAGAGATTTTCTTAAGAATAATTATTAAGCATGAGATCTTATAAATATGTAAATAGTTGATGGCCAATAATGGATATGCCTGAGGACATTAAAATTATTTACATGTTTACTGGCTCAATGGGATCAACTTAACTAATGCAAGATAAATCAATAATGGATGTGCCTGAGATTTTGAGCATTAGGGACTAAGTAAATGATTGAACCTCACATGAGATGTGATGGGCAAGGAGTTGCTCACTTATAGTTTATTGTAATTTCAATAATGGATGTGCCTAAGGATGATCAATAAGACTATAAGAATTCAATCACCCACTAGAAATTCATCCAACTAGGATTTTCGTTTCCTACTTTGGAAGTGTAGGATTCGCCAAGTTAGTGGGAGGACCAATTTGATTAAAAGACCATAATCATTTTGGTTAATTACTTGATACATTTACTAATTAATCTAGTTATTTTCTACAGTTAATTTTCTGATAATAATGAGCACACAACAACCACCACCATCCAATATCCTTGCGAGCATACTTGATCACAATTGACAGGACCTAATCTTTCTTATTGGCTTAGAAAATTAAAACTTGTCCTGAACCTAGAACGTATTGGATATTTTTTAGACTCAAAAGGTTCCTAGTCCCTTACCTCTAGAGGCCACTCAAGAGGAACTAGATACTTTGGACAAGTGGAAGGAGCATGATATGAGAGCCAAATGTTACCTGCTTGCTTCTATGAGTAATGAGTTATAGAAGTAGCATGAAAATATGCAGAATGCAAGTGAGATCCTCCTTCACCAGCAAGAGTTATATGGTGAGCACAGCAGGAATGCTAGGTACGAGATATCTAGACAGCTATTCTGCATGAGGATGTCTAAGGGAAAGAATATAGGAGATCATGTCCACAAGATGATTCGGCTTATTGAGCAGCTGGAACATCTTAACTTTCACATGGATTTCCAACTGCAGACGGATTTGATCCTTCAGTCCCTGCTTGAGTCATGTGGGAATTTTATGACAAATTTCCATATGAAAAAGCAAGAGTGCACTTTGGCTGGGTTGCTTAACATGCTGGTTATTGCCCAAAAGAATATGCCGGGCAATAAAGGAAAAGAGGTGGCTTTGATTGATTCTTCTTCTTCTGCTGGAAAGTCCAAAAAGAAGAAGGGTAATAAGAAAAAGAAACCTTAAATTCCTGGACCTTCTAAGAAGATAGCTAAACAGAAGGGCAAGACCAAAGCTGACAAAGGCAAGGGAAATTATTTCCACTGCCAGAAGGATGGGCACTGAAAAAGGAACTGCAAGTAGTAGCAGCTTGCAGTCATGAGATATTAGACTCCAGGTTGTCAATGGCTCAACTGTTGAAGCTTTAGCTATAGGATCTAAATCTTTATACATGTGTGGACATATTTTGTTTTTAAATAATATTTTGCATGTACCTGATGCTTTTAAGAACATCATTTCTATATCTAGTTTGACTAGAAATGGCTATAAATTTTAGTTCATAAAAGATGTTTGCAATATTTATTTTGAAAATAAATATGTTGTTTCAGGTCATATGCATGATAGACTTTATTATTTAGATAATAATGTTAAATACAAATCTAATGCAAGCAATCTAAATGAATGTAATGCCATGATGAAAATCAACTCAAGTTCAAAATATATTTGGCACTAATGGTCATGTTGTAGAAGATAGGATTGCAGAGCTGGAGAAAATGGGGATTTGATCCTCATTTTGTTCTAAACATACTCCAATTTGTGAATCCTGTCTTCAAGCCAAAATGACTAGATCACCTTTTATTGGACAAGCGTTAAGAGCTAAAAATATTTTGGAATTGATACATAGTGATGTATTTGGTCCATTTGAGGAAATGGCTAGAGGCAATTTTCATTATTTTATTACCTTTACTGATGATAAATCAAGGTTTGGGTATTTATGTTTGCTAAAATACAAACATGAATCCTTTGAAAAGTTTAAAAATTTTAAATGTGAAGTAGAAAATCAAACAGGGAAAAGTATTAAAACTCTTCGATCAAATCGTGGAGGTGAATACTTAAGTATTGAATTTGATGAATACTTGAAAGAGCCTGGCATTGTCTCCCAACTAACTCCTCCAGGAACGCCACAACTAAATGGTGTGTTTGAAAGGAGAAATCATACCCTATTTAATATGGTATGTAGTATGATAAGCTATACTAATATGCCAGTTTCCTTTTGGGGATTTGCATTAGAATCAGCTTTGCATATTCTGAATAGGATTCCATCAAAATCAGTTTCTTCCACACCTTATGAGATATGGCATGGAAGAAAATCGAGTCTTAAGTATGTTAAGATTTAGGGTTGTCCAGCTTATATGAAAAAGCTGAACACTGATAAATTGGAAACCAGATCAGAAAAAGATCGATTTATTAGATATCCAAAAGAAAGTTTTGGATATTATTTTTATTTGCCTACATCACAAAAGGTTGTGGTAAGCAGAGATGCCATATTTCTTGAACAATAGTTTATTCAAGAAGGTGGCAAAGGAAGGCAAATAGAGTTAGAATTGGAGAATTCTGACTAACCAACAGATCAAATGGATATAGAACTATCTAGTCAACCTACACTTATTGATGAAACATCTACAGCAATTCCTCGCAGATCGACTAGGATATCTCATCCACCAGTGAGATATGGTTTTCTTCATGAAGATGAACAAGAGTTGTTTTTACTCATGAAGAAAAAGATCATGGAGATGATTCTCTTACTTATGAGGAAGCTGTATCAGATATAGACTCTTCAAAATGGATTGAAACTATGAAATCCGAAATTGATTCCATGCATAAGAACCAAGTTTGGGACCTTGTTGATCCACCTAAAGGTATTGTACCTATAAGGAATAAATGGGTTTTCAAGAAGAAAATTGGTTCTGATGGAAAGGTAGAGACCTGTAAAGCAAGGCTAGTAGCAAAAGGGTTTCGCTAAAGGCAAGGAATCGACTAAGAGGAGACTTTCTCACCTGTTGCCATGCTTAAATCAATTAGGATTTTATTAGCAATAGCTGCATACTATAATTATGAGATTTGGCAAATAGATGTCAAAACGGCTTTTCTCAATAGATACAGTGATGGAAACATTTTTATGGAACAACCTAGGGGTTTTGAATCCCAAGATAGTTCCAAGGTGTACAAGCTAAAGCGATCCATTTATGGGTTAAAACAAGCTTCAAGGAGTTGGAACATCCATTTTGATGAAGCCATTAAGTCATTTAGTTTTATAAAAAATGTGGATGAACCATGTGTATATAAGAAGGTTAGTGATAGTGCTGTCACTTTTCTTGTCTTATACGTGGATGACATTCTGTTGATAGGTAATGACATAGGTATGTTGACAACTGTTAAGGTATGGTTGTCAAATACATTCTCCATGAAAGACTTAGGGGAGACAACCTATATTCTTCGAATTCGTATCTATAGAGATAGAGCGAAAAGAATAATTGGTTTATCCCAAAGTCTATACTTGGAAAAGGTGTTAAAGAGGTTTAACATGCTTGATTCTAAGAGAGGATTGTTACCCGTAAGACATGGTATCCACCTTTCTAAAGAGATGTCTTCAAAGAGACTAGAAGAAAGAGATAAAATGGCTAGGATTCTATATGCTTCGGCTATTGGAAGTTTGATGTATGCAATGATGTGTACTAGGTCGGATATCGCATATGCTATTAGTTTGACTAGTAGGTTTCAATATAATCCAGGTTTGGAGCACTGGATAGCTGTTAAGAATATCCTTAAATACTTGAGAAGAACTAAGGATTTATTCTTGATTTATAGAGGTGGCAACTTGCAATTGGATGGTTATACTGATTCTGATTTTCAATCAGATATCGATAATAGAAAGTCTACCTCTGGGTTTGTGTTCATTTGTAATGGAGATGCAGTCAGTTGGAAGAGTTCTAAATAGAGTACAACTACTGATTCCACTATAGAGACTGAGTATATTACTGCATCAGATGCTGCAAAAGAGGCTATTTGGATAAAGAAGTTCGTGGCAGAACTTATAGTAGTTCCTTCCATTGAGTTAGCAGTTCCTCTCTACTGTGATAACAATGGAGCGGTCATATAGGCTAAGGAACTCTGGTCTCACCAGAAATCCAAACACATAGAAAGGCGCTACCACATTATCAGAGAGATAGTTGGGCGAGGTGATGTAACCATGCAGAAAATAGCATCAGCTGAAAATCTAGCTGATCCATTCACAAAGCCTATGTCACAAACTCAATTAGACCGATATCTTGAGAAGATGGGTCTAAGATATTGTAATGAATGACTCTAGTACTAATGGGAGATTGTTAGTAGTATGCCCTAGATCATATCATTTTGTATGTATCTTGTACATATTTTATTAATAAAAGGCAATTTTACTTTTCCGTTTACATAATATATTTATGTGTAATAGAAAAGGTCCATTGATATTTCATTAGAAATTCTATTCTTAAGTTGTTAAGAATATGAGTGACAGTATTTCTAGCACAAAGTATCATAAATTGATTCACAATCGAGGATACTTCACAAAGGACATGACTTATCCAGAAAGATTATAATCATGTTTGTTCCCAAGGTATTTATGTGAGACATAAATAAGATGGAGTGGTGAGTCCCATGCCACATAACAAACATAATAGGCACTTATAAATGATAAGTAGGTCAAACCAGTAACGCATATGACAAGCATATGGAGTTTACCCTCGTCAATGCATTGTCATATATCATATCAGTGCATATAATCTTTAGACATGACATAACACAGTTATCTTGTATATAAGTGGTTTGAGTTTCATACTGCTTTCATACTTGTACTGTGTATGGGTATATGGGCATGTGTTGGCTCTTACTAGTTATATATGGAGATAGGTGTTGATCAAGATAAAATTTGTTACCCTACATAAATAGGGATAAAATCCTATGTTCATTTAATTGTTCTTGATGTTTCAAGTTCCTGGCTAGGACAGACAGATTTAGTCAAAAAAAGAGTTTTTGATAAGAAAATCTAAATAATCAAGAACTGGAATTAAAAGAGAACATAATATTCATAGCAAATGGGGTTTGACATTAACCATGACTCCAGCTCGAATTGGAATTTTGTAACGGAGAGATTCTAGTGCATGGTAACATATGATTAAAGGTTCATTTAAGGTATTCCTTATTACTAATTGGGTGGCCATGGCAAACTATGCTAGGTGTCAACCATGGTCTATGAGATGCTTGAAATGATTTAGAGAAATCATTTACGATAAGAAAGAGTTCTAATGATATTAAGAGTTAATATCATTTTTCATTGCCAATGAATAATGAGCCTAGTAAGTCACACATCTACACAAGCTAATCACCATTTAAAATGTGATTTAATTGTTTAATTAAAGAGCTTAATTAATTAATTAAAGAGGTTTGGTTTGCAATAAGATTGCAAAGTCCCTAGCATGACTTGAAACCAAATCTAGGTTATTGGATGTATAGTATAAATTAAATTTATATTTAATTTGATTAAATATGAATTTAATTATGAGAAATTAATGGAGATTAATTAATTAATTTATTTATTTATATTGGATATAAATTGATTTAAAGAGGAGAAATTATAATTTTGGATTGAGAACTCAAATTAAAGAGTAAGGCCAAATTGGTCATTTCACATGGTGACATGTGGCACCATGAGATGGTGACACATGGCACCAAATGAGCTTGCCATTTGTCTTCCAATCATGCAAGATGATAAAAGTCAAGATTCAATCTACCTTTGACACTTAGCTTGATGAGATTAAGTCAACAAAAGTAAGATTAAATCTAGTAGTGACATGTGGCAAAAAGGGTTAATGAGATTTTGATGTGAACCCTCAAGTAATTGGTAACTTGAAAACCCACATTCAAGAATTAAAGGAACAATATGGAAAGCACCAAATCAAGATGTATGAATTTGATTCTTTGAACCAGCACAATCAGATTGCTGTGTAATTCAAAAAAAATATCAGAAATGGGATTCTTGACCTAATTCATATGGAGAATGAATAAACCAAGAATATTATGCACATTATGTCACACCTTACCCCTCTGTAAGGCATAACATGATTCCGTAGAATATTTAATGAACTACCGAACTTCACCTACCGATAACTCATTAAGTACCCTACAAGAGATTTTAAAACAATTTTCTTACATTTTGGAAGTGGTGAGTATTTTGGTAGGAATTAAAAACCATTTATTCAAAGTTTAAATACCAGTAAAAATTTTTGTCCATTTTAATTTTGCTGCAAATTTTATAAAAATTTTAATAGAGTTCCGTTTGTAATTGGAGAAAACAGTTCTTCAAATACCTGGAAAAAAAAAAAACACTTCCAATAATTTTCTCAACTCCCAACCTCCAATGAATCTCAAATCAACTCAATTCAATTCACTTCAAAATAATTCCACAATCCAAATCGAAATTTATCATCTCAAAATATTTAATAACTTTATTCACAAGGCATAACGTATAAAATTCACAAGTACAATATTAATTTACAGAAAGAAATCCAAAAATAATATTATTACAATTTATTTTACAACTGCTCAACTTTACATTGATACATACAACATTTCTATATTTACATCAAAATTAACTACAAGGGTATAAAATAATACCCGTACAAAAGACCGGTGTAGTTCTCAATTTAATAGCAGCTCACTCTACTGCTTTCTCCTTGCTCTTATCTGCGACAGCAAGATAAGCTATCGTTGAGTATAAAAATACTCAGTGGTGCACAATAAAAATTTGAAATGCAATACATAAATCATTCATTATCAAAACACAGTTTAAATATTTCTCAATCACATTTTGCAAACTATCAGAGCTCATAATAACACAATTTAGTCAAATAATTTAAGAAACACAGTGTTGCCAAAATCATACACAACTTAAGCCATGACACAAAATTTCCGATCAATGCTGTGTTGTACACCACGACAAAGCAATCTACAACCTCACTAATCGAAATCAATGAGGGAGGTGGCTAGCTAGCTAATGAGTACTCATCCGATCTCAACCTCAACTGGCAAGCCAGAGAGGGAGGAAAATAAACGATCTCAACCCCATAAATGAAGGAGGAATAATGTGATACTATCATGCTAAGTGTGAACACAAAATCAATTCAAAACAATTTATTCAAACAATTTATGAGAAATCTAGTCAATTTTCAAAGTCATATTCACAATCATAAATGGCAACACAATTGATAATTAACTCAAAAAAAAATCAAATTTTCAAGAATCATATATTTAAACAAAAATTACTGTGCACAGACCTGACGTGAGTCGCCTCTAGGCCTTGACTCAGTCTCTTCGAGCTTCCAAGTCTTTTTCAGCAGAAACACACAGTTTCATAGTGTTTCAGTACCATATCTTAGCATAAATCCAAAAACAAATTTAACTTCACTTTTATCTAGCTCTATTGTGCTAAACTCGACGTTCTTGAAATTTTTGTGTTTTGGGTTACTATTCACTATACTATTCAAGTCAAATTATTGACTTTTTAAGGCTTAATAGGTATGGGAACTCCAACTTCACCCACATACCACATTTTGGTCATTAAATTTGTTGGTTTTGGTCATTTTCTCAAAGCTTAAGTCCTTTAGGCAAAATTGTCAAATTTTCAGTTTTGGTGTCCCTAGTTGCACTATTTCATTGGTAATTTTACTGTTAGAATTTGGCAAAACTTCCTTCATAGAAAATGTTCCTTATTGTCTTAAGTTTATTCTCATTTTTGAATCACCCCAATTGGAGTTTTGTAGCTTAAGTTATGGCCATTTGAACCATGGCTGCCAGATTGGAAACAACCCAGATTTTCTGGGCAATTTTGGTGCTGGCAATTCTGGGTCACCAACTTGGGGTGGCCAAATGACTTGGTTTCTGGCAGAATTTGGGTTTGTATTCTTCATGAAAGTTTTAGGTCTATATCTCATCTAACCACTCGTAAAAGTTCAGGTCATTTGGACTTGTCTAGCTCGTGTTATGACCAAATGAACAAACACTGTTCATTTGGTCAGTTTGTACAAGGTAGCCTGCACTTTTCTAACTTTGGCCAATTTGTTCACTAGGTTTTGGTCACTTTTGAGCATGGTTCCTAAATGAAAATTGTGTCATTTTGTGTCTATTTTCATCCCCAATTGGTCCCATATCAATTGGACTTGTAAAATTTCATTTTTGGTCCTTCAAAGCTGACTTGGTCATGCTTCCCTCCGAATTTAACTTTAATTCCAATCACTCCAACACAACTCATTTCATCATAAATGACCATTTTTCACTTCACAATAGGTCCAAGACACCATTTACTCATTTCTTACATTTTTGGTTCATAAACCCTAAGTCCCAAAACCCTAACTTACTAAATTGTTGCATTTAACCACATTTAATGCTTTTAATCCTAACCATTCAACTAAATAAAGTTTCTAACTCATTTAAATCCATCAAACCATGCAAATCATACTCCCATCACCTGCTGGCCAAAAATTCAGTTTAGTCCCTCACACATATTTTTATTTCATTTTGAGTTTATTTATAAGTTCTTGATGCCATACATACACTAATTAAAATAAAAATTTGAAGTTTGCATTACTAACCTTGCTTGGAGGGTTTTTAGGGTTCCCTTTCTTCAATTCTTTCTTCTTCTTTTTAGTCTCTAATGTTTCCTCAACATTTAAGGAGAATTTTTTTGTGTTGGGACTTTGTGAATTTATGGGATAGAGTAGGGAAATTCAAGCTTCCTTTCCCTTAACAATGGTGGAACAAGTGAAAGAATGGGAAGAGAGAGGTGAGGCGGCAAGTTTGGTAAGGAAGATGACTTTATTTTTTTTTTCTTTTCTTTTTTTTTTATCTATTTTAACTAATGGAAGACCCCAAAACCCCATTTAATTTAATTTATTAATTATTACTTTTATGACATCATGCATGATGTCATCTCCCTACACTTTTTCTTTTTCTCTTTTATTTTTATTTTATTTTTCTATTAGTTCTTTAATTTAATTCCCGACTCTGAAATTTTCTTTTCTCCAATTTTATTTAACAGTTAGGTCAGGAGTCAGTTCTCGGGGTCAATTAACCAAATTGCCCCTCGCCAGTTCATCCCGGTTTGCAAATAATTCAATATTTCTTCTGGCTCCCTGACCTAATTATTTGACTGACTTAACAGTCCTTTTTCATGATTTTCTCTTTTCCACTGTGTTCATAAGGGTCCTAAGGACTGCAGCATCACATTTTAAGATTCGAAATTTGAGTTTAAATGACTTCGCAATCGTTCCCGAGAAGGTCCCCTATCGCTGTGACTCTCGGCCCGTTTAACCTCTTATGTTCTGTTTTTCTTATTTATACTTAACTAATTGAACATTACTAATTATTTGTGTTTATGGCTTCTCTAATTGATTTAAGTGTGGTTCTAATCCCCTTAATTATCTGGACCGACTCCGATCACTGGAACAGTGAAATATACCAGGCTATACCAATAGGGGTGTTACAATTCTCCCCCCCTTAAAATAAATTTCGTATCGAAAGTTTACCTAGTATCAATCTCTGAACAACTGTGGGTGCTGTCTCCTCATGTCCTCCTCTTGTTCCCAAGTAGCTTCTTGGCCCGAATGATGGTTCCACAGCACTTTTACCAATGGTATCTGCTTGTTCCGTAGCTGCTACACCTCATAAGCCAAAATCTTTATGGGTTCTTCTTCATATGTGAGGTCTGGATTCACTTCAATTTTCTCTACTGATAGTACATGAGATGGGTCTGATCGATACCTCCTCAACATAGACACATGGAAGACATTATATATCTTCTCCAACTCTGGAGGTAGTGCCAACCGATATGCCAAAGGACCCACTCTTTCTAGAACCTCATATGGCCCAATGAAACGAGGACTCAGTTTCCCCTTTCTACCGAATCTCATAATTCTCTTCCAAGGAGAAACTTTGAGGAAAACTTTTTCACCCACTGCATACTCAATATCCCTTCTCTTTAGATCAATGTAGGACTTCTGATGGTCTGATACAGTTTTAAGTCGATCTCTGATCACTCTGATTTTCTCTTCAGTCTGTTGAACAATTTCGGGTCCAATCATTTTTCTTTCACCCACGACACAATAGGGTTCTACATTTTCTGCCATACAAAGCTTCATATGGAGGCATCCCAATGCTTGATTAGTAGTTGTTGTTATAAGCAAACTTAATCAAAGGCAAGTGTGTATCCTAACTACCCTCAAACTCAATCACACAAGCCCGTAGCATATCCTCCAAAATCTGAATTACCCTCTCAGACTGGCCATCTGTCTGTGGGTGGAATGTAGTACTGAAGTTCAATCCAGTTCCTAGGGCTCTCTGAAGACTACCCCAGAATCTAGAAGTGAACCTAAGATCTCTGTCTGATACAATGGATACTGGCACTCCATGAAGTCTCAAAATCTCATCAATGTACAACCTGGCCAATCTGTCTAAACTATAATCCATTCGGACTGGCAGAAAATGAGCAGACTTAGTTAGTCTGTCGACAATGACCCATACTGCATCATGACTCTTCTGTGTCCTCGGAAGTCCCATTACAAAATCCATAGTTATTCTTTCCCATTCCCATTCTGGCACTGGTAGTGGATGTAACAACCCAGTGGGTACTTGATGCTCTGCCTTTACTTGTTGACAAGTTAGGCATTTAGATACAAACTCTGCCACATCTCTCTTCATACCCATCCACCAGTAATGCTCCTTTAGCCCTCTATATATTTTTATACCACCAGGGTGCATAGCAAAAGGAGACTCATGTGCTTCCTTCGAAATGATCTGCCTCAAATCAACATCATTAGGAACACACATTCTACCCTGATGTAGCAGTAAACCATCATCTCTGATTGAGAATTCTGGTTTCTTGCCCTGCCGGACTTCTTCCAACAGCTTCTGATACCTTTCATCATTCTGAGCAGCCATTTTAATCTGATCAATCAACACTGGCTGTATATGGCATGCAACTGTTGTCTGCCCCTTATCATTAATCTCTAAACTGGCATGTAATGATCTCAACTCATGTACCAAAGACAAAGGAGTAACCCATAGACTTGCCATAGTCTTGCGACTTAGGGCGCCAGCCACAACATTAGCTTTCCCTGGCTGATAGTCTATCTGACAATCATAGTCTTTTATCAACTCTAACCATCTCCTCTGTCTCAAATTCAACTCTTTCTGGGTGCCCAAATACTTCAAACTCTTATGATCTGTGTAGATGTAACACTTCTCCCCATACAAATAATGTCTCCAGATCTTAAGAGCAAACACAATAGCTGCAAGCTCCAAGTCATGTGTTGGATAATTCCTCTCATGCGGTTTTAGCTGGCGTGATGCATAGGCAATGACATTTCAATCTTGCATCAATACACAGCCTAACCCATTGTGAGAAGCATCACTGTAAACTGTTTATTCTTTACCCGGTGTAGGTAAAGTCAGGACTGGAGCCTCTGTCAAACATCTTTTCAATTCATCAAAACTTTGCTGGCATTTATCCGTCCACTAAAATTTCACATCCTTTCTAAGTAACTTGGTCAATGGAGACGCCAACATGGAGAATCTCTTCACAAATCGACGGTAGTATCCAGCTAAACCCAGAAAACTGTGAATCTCTGTGACATTTCTGGGTAGCTTCCAATTAAGGACGGCTTCAATCTTGCTAGGATCTACCTTAATACCCTATGCTGATACTATGTGCCCCAAAAAGGATATCTCCTTCAGCCAAAATTCACATTTCGATAATTTGGCATATAGCTATTTCTCCCTCAAAGTCTGTGGTACAATCCGCAGATGTCTATCATGCTCTTCTGCATTTCTCGAATAGACCAATATATCATCGATAAATTCCACAACAAACTGGTCGAGGTATGGTCTGAAGATAGTGTTCATCAGATCCATAAACGTAGCCGGAGCATTAGTTAACCCGAATGGCATGACCAAGAACTCGTAATGGCCATAGCGGGTTCTAAAGGTAGTTTTAGGAATACTCTGCTCTTGTACTCTTAACTGATAATAACCTGATCTCAGGTCAATTTTGGAGAACACAGTTGCACCTCTCAACTGATCAAATAAGTCATCAATGCGGGGCAATGGGTATCTGTTCTTTATTGTCACCTTATTCAACTGCTGATAGTCAATGCATAACCGAAGGGTGCCATATTTCTTTTTTACAAACAACCCTGGCGCTCTCCAAGGTGACACACTAGGGCGGATAAAGCCCTTGTCAAGCAATTCTAGCAATTGCACTTTCAACTCCTTCAATTCTGCAGGTGCCATTCTGTATGGTGTTATGGAGATTGGTTCCACACCAGGCATAATATCAATTTCAAACTGCACTTCTCTTTCTGGAGGTAATCCTGGCAATTCATCAGGAAATACATCTGAAAAGTCACATACAGTAGGAATGTCCTTCAGTGCTGGACTCTCCACTTGGGTGTCTATCACATGTGCCAAGTATGCCTCACACCCTTTCCTAATCATTTTTCTTGCCAGTGCAGTTGAAATGATGTTTAAAGGCAATAACTGCCTCTCCCCGTGTATTACTACATCACCATACTGAGGAAGACCAAAAGTGACTGTCTTGATCTCTGATCAATCATGGCGTGATGCCTGGCTAACCAATCCATGCCCAAGATAATGTCATAATCTCTGAAGGGCATTTCAATTAAATCAGACAGAAAAGTGTGTCCTTGGATCACTAAAGGACAGTCCCTATATAGCCTATTTACCCTGACCTCCTGGCCTAATGGACTAGTTACTAGCACATTATAGTCCATTGGTACACACTGAATAGCAGTAGAACACATCACACTAGCACTAACATATGAATGTGTGGAGCCAGGATCAAATAACACATGTACATCTTGGTCAAGGATGGAAAAATTACCAGCTACAACGTCTGATGTTTCAACCTCCTCCCTCTGACGCATGGTATATACTCTGATCAGTGCGCCACTGGTACCGGTGGTTAATGATGCTTTGACTTCGAGTGTTACGGGACCCCTACCTCTGCCTCTACCTCTAGCAGTTGACTGTGACCCTCTAGGTGCAGAGACTTAGGCTGATCCTTCAGATGTGACAGAAGGTCTAGACCAGCGCGGACTAGTGCAATCCTTAGCGAAATGTCCGCTCCCTCCATAGTTAAAACATGCAACGGTAGCTTTGAAACAAACCCCACTATCCTTTCCAGTTCCATAGCCTATGAGATCAACTCAGTGAAATTCTGATGTCAGAAACCCACAACTTGCATCCTCAAATTCAGCCTTAACCCAGACTCAAACCTCTTACATCTATCTCTGGGGGTAGAGACTAAGCTTCTAGCATAGTGGCTTAGCCTTGAGAAGTCTCTCTCATACTCTGCTATGGTTCTATCTCCTTATTTCAAACTCAAGAATTCTTGTAATTTCATATCTAGATATGCATCAGGAACCCATTTCTGCCTGAATTCCCTCAGGAAGTCTGTCCATGTTAGCACAGGTGGCTCAACCAGGCTGTGGGGGATGGTCTTCCACCATTCATACGCATCCCCTTGGAGAAGAGATACTGAATACTCAAATTTTAATTCTTCAGTACACTGCAGCTTTCTGAAAACCCGTTCCATTCTTTTCAACCACTGCTCTGCCTCCAGTGGATCCACAGTGCCTTTAAACTCGGTGGCCCCAAATTTCATCAATTTTTCATACTGCCAAGCTGAGGGTTGTGGTTGTGCTACAGGTGCTTGCATCTGAGCTAGGGGTGGCACATTACCCGCCATTTGTTGGAGAAACGCAGCCATCTGCTGTACAAGCGAGCGAAGGCTGCGTTCTTTGGAGTAAGAGTAGATGCCGATCCACTCACGTTCGAGTCTTTGGGGCTTCCCCTTGAACCTCAGCCTCAATAGATTGTTCTTCGGAATGATCTCCTCCTTCCATTCCGTTTTCCTAAATTTTCTATTTCCTGAGATCAAACACAAGGAGGTTGACCTCCGTTAGTGCATATTCATGATGTAAATACGTCATATGTATCAATTAAAGACACTTGAGCAGTTGTACTTATCAAAGAAATATTCATACACATAGTCAAAATTTATTGAAAAAAACCATGCTCTGATACCACTAAAACATGTCACACCTTACCCCTCTGTAAGGCATAACATGATCCCGTAGAATACTTAATGAACTACCGAACTTCACCTACCGATAACTCATTAAGTACCCTACAAGAGACTTTAAAACAATTTTCTTACATTTTGGAAGTGGTGAGTATTTTGGTAGGAATTAAAAACCATTTATTCAAAGTTTAAATACTAGTAAAAATTTTTATCCATTTTAATTTTGCTGCAAATTTTATAAAAATTTTGACAGAGTTCCGTTTGTAATTGGAGAAAACAGTTCTTCAAATACCTGAAAAAAAAAAAAAATACTTCCAATAATTTTCTCAACTCCCAACCTCCAATGAATCTCAAATTAACTCAATTCAATTCACTTCAAAATAATTCCACAATCCAAATCGAAATTTATCATCTCAAAATATTTAATAACTTTATTCACAAGGCATAACGTATAAAATTCACAAGTATAATATTAATTTATAGAAGGAAATCCAAAAATAATATTATGACAATTTATTTTACAACTGCTCAACTTTACATTGATACATACAATATTTCTATATTTACATTAAAATTAACTACAAGGGTATAAAATAATACCCATACAAAAGACCGGTATAGTTCTCAATTCAATAGCAGCTCACTCTGTTGCTTTCTCCTTGCTCTTATCTGCGACAGCAAGATAAGCTATCGCTGAGTATAAAAATACTCAGTGATGCACAATAAAAATTTGAAATGCAATAAATAAATCATTCATTATCAAAACACAGTTTAAATATTTCTCAATCACATTTCGCAAACTATCAGAGCTCATAATAATACAATTTAGTCAAATAATTTAAGAAAAATAGTGTTGCCAAAATCATACACAACTTAAGCCATGACACAAAATTTTCGATCAATGCCGTGTTGTACACCATGACAAAGCAATCTACAACCTCACTAATCGAAATCAATAAGGGAGGTGGCTAGCTAGCTAATGAGTACTCATCCGATCTCAACCTCCACTGGCAAGCCAGAGAGGGAGGAAAATAAACGATCTCAACCCCATAAATGGAGGAGGAATAATGTGATACTGTCATGCTAAGTTGAACACAAAATCAATTCAAAACAATTTATTCAAATAATTTATGAGAAATCTGGTCAATTTTCAAAGTCATATTCACAATCATAAATGGCAACACAATTCATAATTAACTCAAAAAAAAAAATCAAATTTTCAAGAATCATATATTTAAACAAAAATTACTGTGCACAGACCTGACGTGAGTCGCCTCTAGGTCTTGACTCAGTCTCTCCGAGCTTCCAAGTCTTTTTCAGCTGAAACACACAGTTTCATAGTGTTTCAGTACCATATCTTAGCATAAATCCAAATATAAATTTAACTTCACTTTTATCTAGCCCTATTGTGCTAAACTCGACGTTTTCGAAATTTTTGTGTTTCGGGTTAGTATTCACTATACTATTCAAGTCAAATTATTGACTTTTTAATGCTTAATAGGTATGGGAACTCCAACTTTACCCACATACCACATTTTGGTCATTAAATTTGTTGGTTTTGGTCATTTTCTCAAAGCTTAAGTCCTTTAGGCAAAATTATTAAATTTTCAGTTTTGGTGTCCCTAGTTGCACTGTTCTATTGGTAATTTTACTGTTGGAATTTGGCAAAACTTCCTCCATAGAAAATGTTCCTTATTGTCTTAAGTTTATTCTCATTTTTGAATCACCCCAATTGGAGTTTTGTAGCTCAAGTTATGGCCATTTGAACCATGGCTGCCGGATTGGAAACAACCCAGATTTTCTGGGCAATTTTGGTGCTGGCAGTTTTGGGTCACCAACTTGGGGTGGCCAAATGACTTGGTTGCTGGCAGAATTTGGGTTTGTGTTCTTCATGAAAGTTTTAGGTCTATATCTCATCTAACCACTCGTAAAATTTCAGGTCATTTGGACCTGCCTAAGTCGAGTTATGACCAAATGAACAAACACTGTTCATTTGGTCAGTTTGTATAGGGCAGCATGCACTTTTCCAACTTTGGTCAATTTGTTCACTAGGTTTTGGTCACTTTTTGGGCATGGTTCCTAAATGAAAATTGTGTTATTTTGTGTCTATTTTCATCCCTAATTGGTCTCATATCAATTGCCTATGTAAAATTTCATTTTTGGTCCTTCAAAGCTAACTTGGTCATGCTGCCAGCAGCATGACCACACTCCCTCCGAATTTAACTTTAATTCCAATCACTCCAACACAACTCATTTGGTCATAAATGACTATTTTTCACTTCACAATAGGTCCAAAACACCATTTACTCATTTCTTACATTTTTGGTTCATAAACCCTAAGTCCCAAAATCCTAACTTACTAAATTGTTGCATTTAACCACATTTAATGCTTTCAATCCTAACCATTCAACTAAATAAAGTTTCTAACTCATTTAAATCCATCAAACCATGCAAATCATACTCCCATCACCTGCTGGCCAAAAATTCAGTTTAGTCCCTCACACATATTTTTATTTCATTTTGAGTTTATTTACAAGTTCTTGATGCCATACATACACTAATTAAAATAAAAATTTGAAGTTTGCATTACTAACCTTGCTTGGAGGGTTTTTAGGCTTCCCTTTCTTCAATTCTTCCTTCTTCTTTTTAGTCTCTAATGTTTCCTCAATATGTAAGGAGAATTTTTTGTATTGGGACTTTGTGAATTTATAGGATAGAGTAGGGAAATTCAAGCTTCCTTTCCGTTAACAATGGTGGAACAAGTGAAAGAATGGGAAGAGAGAGGTGAGGCGGCAAGTTTGGTAAGGAAGATGACTTTATTTTTTTTTTCTTTTCTTTTCTTTTCTTTTATCTATTTTAACTTATGGAAGACCCCAAAATCCCATTTAATTTAATTTATTAATTATTACTTTTATGACATCATGCATGATGTCATGCATGATGTCATCTCCCTACACTTTTTCTTTTTCTCTTTTTTTTATTTTATTTTTCTATTAGTTCTTTAATTTAATTCCCGACTCCGAAATTTTATTTTCTCCGATTTTATTTGGCAATTAGGTCAGGAGTCAGCTTCGGGGTCAATTGACCAAATTGCCCCTCGCCAGTTCATCTCGGTTTGTAAATAATTCAATATTTCTTCCGGCTCCCTGACCTAATTATTTGACTAACTTAACAGTCCTTTTTCATGATTTTCTCTTTTCCACTGTGTTCATAAGGGTCCTAAGGACCGCAGCGTCACATTTTACAGTTCGAAATTTGAGTTTAAAATGACTTCGCAATCGTTCCCGAGAAGGTCACCCATCGCTGTGACTCTCGGCTCGTTTAACCTCTTATGTTCTATTTTTCTTATTTATACTTAACTAATTGAACATTACTAGTTATTTGTGTTTATGGCTTCTCTAATTGATTTAAGTGTAGTTCTAATCCCCTTAATTATCCGAACCGACTCCAATCACCGGAATAGTGAAATATACCATGCTATACCAATAGGGGTGTTACACATTAAACCTTGCAAGATAAAAATCTCAACAAGTTAATGAGCTTCACAAGAACAAAGGCAACAGCTAATTTACTCACTAATGGAGCAGAAACAATCTTTCATTAATATTCAAAGTGTGTCCTCCACTCTCTCATTATACTTGTATTTATAGTCTCTTGGCTTCAAAGCTAAAGATAAAAATATCCCTATTTTAGTAACAGCTGTAAAAAGCTTTAAGTCCAAACAAAAATTAATCCATCAATAGATTAAAAACTCCTAACAAAAAGCAAATTTAATACAACAGCAAATAAAGGCATTTAAGTCCAAAAGAGAGGTGGTTATAATAGCAAGGAATATTCCTTCAAAAGGGTGCTAGCAGATGCATGTACATGGGTTGGATCTAGTGCATGCATGTCCACAGGTTATTCCATATAACCTAATGCTCCACATGGCACCTGGTCACTTCCAAGCTTAATTTTCACCAAATTTAATCCTTTATAATTTTCTTCATGCCATTCTAGCTTATAATCCTTGCTCCTTAAGATTTCACAAATTAAATTCTGAAGTGATTTAGCTCTAGTAATTGGACCTTGGATGAAATCCTTTGGCGTGGATGTAGCTTGATTTTCATCATTCCCCTCCGCTTCAAAAGGATTTGTCCTCGAATCTGTTCCTGCATCAACACAAGGAGATAAATTAGCAACATTGAAGGTGGTACTGACATTATACTCACCGGGCAGGTTTATTTTGTAGGCATTATCATTAATTTTGGTCAGCACTTGGAAATGTCCATCACATCTTGGTTGTAATTTTGATTTCCTTCAAGAGGGAAACCTTTCTCTGCACAAGTGAACCCATACCCAATCTCCAGGTTGAAATGTGACTTTCTTCCTTCCTTTGTTAGCTTGACTAGCATATTTTTCATTTTTCTTTTCAATTTGAATCTTGGCTTGTTCATGGATTTTCTTCACCAATTCTTCTTTTCCTTTTCCATCTAAACTAGCAAGCTCGTTCATAGGCAAAGGTAAAAGATCCAAAGGAGTTAAAGGATTGAAACCATACACAATTTCAAATGGAGAATAGCCAGTAAAAGAATGCACATTTCTATTGTATGCAAATTCAACAAGTGGAATGCAATCTTCGCATGACTTCAAATTTTGCTTAACCACAGCACACAAAAGAGTACTTAGTGTCCTCTTTACTACTTCAGTTTGACCATCGGTTTATGGGTGATAAGTGGTGAAAAATAACAACTTGGTGCCCAATTTTCCCCACAAAGCCTTCCAAAAGTGACTAAGGAATTTAACATCCCTATCACTAACTAAACTCTTAGGTATGCCATACAACCTAACAATATCTCTAAAGAATAAATTTGCAACATTTGTAGCATTATTAGTTTTACGGCATGGAATAAAATGTGCCATTTTTGAAAACCTGTCAACAACAACAAAAATTGAATCATGGCCTTGTTTAGACCTAGGTAATCCCAACACAAAATCCATAGACAAATGAAACCAAGGATCACTAGGGGTAGGCAAAGGTGTATACAAACCTTGTGGAAAAACTCTAGATTTAGCCTTAGCACACACAACGCACCTAACACGTACTCTTTCAACATCTCTTTTCATACTCGGCCAATAAAAATGTTCCTTCAACACGTCTAAAGTTTTAGCAACACCAAAATGACCCATTAATCCACCAGCATGAGACTCATTCACAAGTAATTCACGCATGGAACTTTTAGGCACACACAATCTATTTTCTCTAAATAAATATCCATCATGCCTATAAAACTTCTCAAAAGAATTCTTTTCACAAGCTGCATACACTCTAGCAGAGTCATCATCTTCAGCATATAATTCTTTCACATATTCAAATCCTAATAACTTTGCATCAAGAAGGGCAAGAAGGTTATACCTTCGAGATAAGGCATCAGTAACCACATTTTCTTTCCCTTGTTTGTATTGAATCACATATGGGAAGATCTCAAGGAACTCAACCCATTTTACATGACACCTACTCAACTTATTTTGCCCCTTGATATGCTTCAATAACTCATGATCTGTGTGGATGACAAATTGCTTTGGCCAAAGGTAATGTTGCCACGTTTCCAAGGCACATACCAATGCATACAACTCTTTGTCATATGTAGAATAGTTCAAAGCTGCTCCATTAAGCTTCTCACTAAAGTATGCTATTGGTTTCTTATCCTGCATTAAAACGGCTCCAATACCTATTCCTGATGCGCCACACTTAATCTCAAAAGTCTTAGAAAAATCCAGTAAAGCCAACACAGGAGCGAAATGTAACACCTCTAAGTTCGGTAGTGCGTTCTGCTATTCCGGTGACCAGTGCTGTCCGGACAGCTAGGATGCCTAGAACTACACTTCAATGTGAGTGAGGAGACATAAAATAATGAAATACAAGAAAAGAAAATGCAAGAAAAACAAAGGAAAAATCATAGCAAAGAAATGTAACCAAGTTAAGCGAGCCGGGAAACCTAGCGATGGGTGACCGCATCGGGAAGTCACGGCGTGGACCGTTGATCTGCCGGATCATGGGAACCCTGGAAAACATTTTTAGGACTTAACTAGAACCTTATTTGAAGAATAAATATCATTAGAAAGATCAAAGAAAAATTAAATAATTAGTACAAAGAAAAGTGAGAAATTGAAAAACAGACAAAATACGGTGTTACCGAAAAATCGGGAATGCAACCCGAACAGGGGCATTATGGTCATTTGACATCCCGAAGTGTCTTTTGACCTAAATGTCCATTAAAAATAAATAGTGTTACACTTAGAAAATAAAAGGAAAAATTAATTTAGTGGTACCTAAAGTAAATAGCTAAAATCATTGGTTAAATGTGGAATAAATGAACAATTATCTTATTATATGATTTAAACTTTGTTAGTGGACCACTAAAGATTTAATTAAACATAAAAAGGTGCTGATGCAAGTCCACTAACCAGCTGAACTTCATCTTCCTCAAAGTTATCTCAACATTGCCGTGAATGAAGGTGAGAGGAAACACCATAGCCGTTTTTCATGCAAGCTCATCTAACCACTCATTTCACTTCTAATCACTTGAGTTCCTTCATAAAACTTTGTCTACACATCACAAGGAAGATATTGATACCAAATTTGAGAAGTTTGGTGAAGGTTTAGCAAGATACAATCAAAGGTAAGTTTACATTTTTGAGAATTCCTTTGTTAAGTTTTGTGTGCATGTTATGGGTATTGGTTTTGTGAAGGAAAATTTTGAGTTTGAAGAGTTATTGTTGTTTTCATTTTGGACAGCCATGGAGTCACGTTTTTTATGAGATAATTGTGCATATAATTGATGAGAAATAATATTGATCATGGTGATTTAATATCCTAGTGAATTATTTCACATATATATGTTGATTTATGCACTTGGATGGGAATTGGTTAATTTGTAGGGCACTTTGATGTTGGAGGACAATTTTCGGCAGCTTGGAAAACTTGAGTAAATGTATGTAGTCATGGAAGTGTAGGCAGAATATTGACCTAGAAGTATTGATGGATATGTATGTAGATTGATATTGTAAAGTGTATGTAAGATTTGTAATGGTTAGGTGTGTATGTAATGGTATTTAGAACTTGTGAATGTGAATTATATTTGGTGTGTTGAGGGTAATTGTAATCTGCCCAAAGTAATGTTAATGTAAAGTAGAATATGCTTTTGGTAATGTACCAAAACAGATTGGTAGGGAAGTGAACAAATTGCAAGGTAAATGTGTGTTTGAATTGGGATTTGAAAGACATATAGAGGGCAGTGTACATTTTAGCCTATAACTTTAAATGTGTAACCTCAATTGGTATGAGACCAATTGGAGGTGAAACTAGGCACAAAATGTGCCAACTTTCATTGAGAAAACATACCAAAATTCTGCTTGCAAGGTGACCTAAGAAAATGACCAATTCGGATTAGGTGCAATTATGACCTGAAAAATGACCAATTGGACAGCAGTGAGTTTTTAGGCCATAACTCACTCAAAACAGGTCCAATTGACCTGAAATTTTAACCATGAATAGTTAAGACCCATACCTACAAGTCTTATGAAGACACCAAAGCCCAGAAATGACCACAAGCAAGTCAAAAAGCTTGCACAAGTTCGGGTCCAAAAACTGGCCGAACCAAAGTTGACCAAAGTTGACCAAAAAAATGACCTAATTGATGCCATTTGACCAGCAATAGTGTAATGACCATAACTTGGTCTACTTAACTCGGATTTACCTAAAATTTTGCACCGAGGTCCATAAGACCTAGATCTACAAGTTTGTAGTTTCGACTGAGACCCAAAAACTGAGGGAACTAGATCATCCGGCTAGGTCAAACCAGTGTCCCGGAATCCAGCAATTTGCATTAAAATGCACTAAACAAGAAAATGACTTTGGTAAAACGTACCAAACCTAAAACCCTATCGAATGTGACATATTAACGACACTAAAACCTAATTTACCTAAAACGCAACGAGGGTCGGTATATTAGGTGATTAAGTGAATAATTGAGTTCAGTGCATTATTTACCAAACACCATCGATAGAGACAGTTTAATTTAGTACTGAAACACTTCAAATTGTGTTTCTCAGTTAACAAGGACTCAGCAAAAGGGAAGGAAACACTGAGTCCAGACCAGGGGGACAGTCATCAGAGGTTTGTGCACAACAACTATTTCTCTTGAATTTTTCAATTGAAATAAATATTGACTATTTGTATATTATTGTTTTAAATTGTGGAAATGTGTTTGATGGACACTTATTGATTGAAAAACATTGTGAATGGTTTGAAACTGTGAAAATTTGTTTGAATGGTATTGATGGATACTCATTGATTGAAAAGCACTGTAAATGGTTTTTGTGGAAATTGAAGTGAATTACGAATTGTGTTGCCATTTTGTGAATGAAATTATAACTTTGGAAATTTATTGGATTCTTACAGATCATTTGAATAAAATGCTTGGAATTGTTTTGACTCACAATTGGCATGACACTGATACTATGTTCCTCCTCCATTAATGGGGTGAGTGTGATTATTCCTCCCTCTTTGACTTATCAGTCTGGGGTGAGTATGATTATGTTCCTCCCTCTTTGACTTCCCAGTCTGAGGTGAGTATGGATGAGTACTCATTAGATAGCTAGCTTCCTCCCTCATTGATTTCGATTATTGGGGTGAGTATGTCTTGTCGTGGTGTACAACACGGCATATATGGAAAAATTTGTGTCATGACCTAAATTGTGTTATTGATTGGCAACATTGTATTGTTCAGTTATTTGATCGAATTGTGTTATTGATTTGCAAAACGATATTATTCAGTTATTTGATCAAATTGTGTCATTGATTGGAAAAACTGTGTTATTCAGTAATTTGATCAAATTGTGTATGAATTGGCAATACGGTATTCTTAAGCTATTTGACTAAATTGTGTTATTATGAATTTTGATAATTTGTGAATTGGAGTTTAAATTCCTTATGACATTCATTGTCTTGAATTTAACTATGGTTTTAAGTATCCACTATTGATATGATTTATGAATTGTGATTTAAAATTGTATTTGGTTAATGTTGTGCACCACTGAGATATTGTCTCAGCAATAGCTTTTTATTGCTGTCGCAGGTAGAGAGACAGACAGGGCAGCAGACTAGGCTGCTAATACATCCAGCGAGGGATTACCTGGTATAATGAGTATACCAGTATTTTGCATTTTGTACTGTAATGTATGACACTGTATGTACATTTTGTTTTTGGTTTTGAGCTGTTGTAAATTCAAATTGTACCTTAAAGTTGTAAATTAATTATGAGTTATTTGACTTGTGAAAATTGTATTATATTTCCTTATCTCAGACTTTGAAAAATTTCTATGGAATTGAGTTGATAAATTGTTGTGTTGAGAAATGTATTGAAGTTGAGATTTGGAAATTTATTGAAGTGTTTTTTACAGGTTTTCTGAAGAACTGTTTTGTTAAAAATACAGATGGCACTCTGCCAAAATTTTTACAGAAATTCCAAATAAACCAAATGAGTTAGTTGTTTCACTTCAGTTCACCAAAGTCTTTAACACCTGTAAATAGTGCTCACCACTGTAAAAGAAGTAAGAAAAGTTTTTAAAATCCCTTGTTGTATATTTAATGGGTTATCAGTAGACGGAGTTGGTAATTCATTAGGTATACTACGGGATCATGTTATGCCTTACAAAGGGGTAGGGTGTGACATGTTTTAGTGGTATCAGAGCAAAGTTTTTAAATTCTGTTTTCACATGTTATTTGAATATTCTTTCTTCACAGTACAACTGCTCAATATCATTGTTTGATACATACAGTACATTACATTATAAATATGCACTAACGGGAGGATATCTCCTTGTATTATTGTACAGGAGGTCTAGAATCCTCGCATTGACTATGGAAGAGGGTGATCGTTTAGTCGATCAATCTATAGAGGCTGAGGTGCAAAGGATGCCCAGTAGTACATAATGTTAGTGGTTCAAAGAAGACTAGCCCCTCTGATCTGCAGCTTTCTGCTCGATTCGCTCAAAGATAGGCGCAATGTCCCAACAAATGGCTGGTAATGTGCCTACTCAAGTCCCAATACAGACACCAGTGGTACAACCATAGTCTTCTGCAAGGCAGTATGATAAATTGATAAAATATGGGGCTACAGAGTTTAAGGGGACAGTAGATCCTCTAGAAGCTGAACAATGGTTAGAGAGGATGGATAGGGTATTCAAGAAACTGTATTGCACAGAGGAGCTCAGATTTGAGTACTCAGTATCTTTGCTATAGGGGGATGCTTATGATTGGTGGAAAACCATTCCCCACAGTCTGGTAGAACCTACAGTGCTAACATGGAATGACTTCCTTAGGGAATTCAGGCAAAAATATGTCCCTGATGCTTATGTAGACCGTGTCGCAAGAATTCCTAAGTCTCAAACAGGCATCGGTGGTCGAGTATGAAAGGGAATTCTCCCGCCTAAGCCATTATGCAGTAAGTCTACTTTCTACCAGCAGGGAGAGATGTAAGAGGTTTGAAACCGGCTTGAAGCCTAGTATCAGATTACAAGTGGTCGGATTCAAACATAACAACTTCTCTGAACTTATTTCTCAAGCACTAGAATTAGAAAGAATTGAATCTGAAGTGGCCCCTGAGAAAAAGAAATCAGAGAGGGCAGAAAAAGAGGGAAAGTCAGCAGAACAGAGTTCTAGTGGTCCTACTGGAAAGAGGAAAAACTTTGGGGGATACGACAGAGATAGTAAGAAGTCCGGTAGAGATGGATCTTTTGGACAGAAACCACCTCGATCCGATCAGCAAACTCAACAGAAACCCAGAAATGCGCTGTCAGATCGACTTTGTGAAACTTGTGGTAAACCACATAGTGGGCTATGTTATAGAGCCGTAGGAGCATGCTTTAACTGTGGAGAGACTGGCCATTTTGCTAGGGATTGTGTAAATCCAGGTCGTTCTGGATCATTTACTACACCAAAGGGATCAACCCAAGTTTCTACCCCAAATAGTTCACCATCAGTTAGTAGAGGCAAAGGTAGAGGTAGGGGTAGTACACCTAGAAGTCAGACTACTGTGAATCAGCCAAAACAGGGTGATGCTTCAACTAGAGTATACGCTATACGACAGAAAAGAGACTGAGACTTTTGACATCATTGCTGGTACTTTCTCAATTAGCAACTAAGATATATATATGTATTGTTTGACCTGGAGTTTGCATACTTTTATATTAGTGCCAGAACTCTATGTTTTGTTGTTATTCCTTTACAGAGGAATAAATTTTTATGCATTAGTGATTAGTCCTTAAGATAAGGATTGTGATAATAAGTGAAATTAGTTTTGGAAGAGTTTATCGGCGAAAAGTATTTTCTGACACACCATAAATTATAAAGCTAATTGGCGAGCCTACTTAATGTAAGGCAAGAGGACGTAAAAGTAAGATGCAGTAATGGAATTGCTCTAAATGAGGGCAAGGAGGTTACTGTTAGAAATTGCTAATGGATATTGTAACCAGAATAAGATTCGAATATCAGTGAATTCAAAAAGAATAAAAGATAACAAAGTTTGATCTATTGGGATGTATCGTAGTAACTATGCAATGTTCTTGATGTTTATACTGTAAGCTGCAGATTACAGTACTGACTTGAGATTATTGTGTAGAGCTACGTACTACCCGATAGTACACCTAGCTGAGAATAGTTGCCAACGGCATCTGTTTTGGTATAGTTATGCCAGGACAGAATTTTATTGTTGGAATTAAGTTGAAAATCCTCCTTAGGGATCTAAAACTCCAAAAGTTAGAATATCAAAAGGTTATAGTTCAGTACAAAAGGAAGTAAGTTATAGAATATTGACAGATAAAAAGAGTTATGAAAGTAGAGAATTGAACAGTTGATTCATATATAACAAAGAAGTATTACGAATGTGAGGAAAACTATGGATTAGAATGGTCAAAGGACCAATGACTGAGGAATGATTCTAACATGACCTCAAGGGTCATTCAAGAAGGAACATGAACCGAAATATTAGACAGCACAATAGTAAGAGGAGATTGGTGTTATACAAACAAATTAAACATTGTATTAGATTGTTAAAAGTCTTACGATCATATAGAAAGGAGAAATAAACGTATGACTATTGTAAGATGGCTACTGGGTAAAAATTTCATGGACGAAATTTATTTAAGGGGGGGAGAATTGTAACACCCCTAAGTTCGGTAGTGCGTTCTGCTGTTCCGGTGACCAGTGCTGTCCGGACAGCTAGGATGCCTAGAACTACACTTCAATGTGAGTGAGGAGACATAAAATAATGAAATACAAGAAAAGAAAATGCAAGAAAAACAAAGGAAAAATCATAGCAAAGAAATGTAACCAAGTTAAGCGAGCCGGGAAACCTAGCGATGGGTGACCGCACCGGGAAGTCACGGCGTGGACCGTTGATCGCCTCGATCATGGGAACCCTGGAAAACATTTTTAGGACTTAACTAGAACCTTATTTGAAGAATAAATATCATTAGAAAGATCAAAGAAAAATTAAATAATTAGTACAAAGAAAAGTGAGAAATCGAAAAACAGACAAAATACGATTATTACTAAAAATCTGAATGCAACCCGAGCAGGGCATTATGGTCATTTGACATCAAGAAGTGTCTTTTGACCTAAATGTCCATTAAAAATAAATAGTGTTACACTTAGAAAATAAAAGGAAAAATTAATTTAGTGGTACCTAAAGTAAATAGCTAAAATCATTGGTTAAATGTGGAATAAATGAACAATTACCTTATTATATGATTTAAACTTTGTTAGTGGACCACTAAAGATTTAATTAAACATAAAAAGGTGCTGATGCAAGTCCACTAACCAGCTGAACTTCATCTTCCTCAAAGTTATCTCAACATTGCCGTGAATGAAGGTGAGAGGAAACACCATAGCCGTTTTTCATGCAAGCTCATCTAACCACTCATTTCACTTCTAATCACTTGAGTTCCTTCATAAAACTTTGTCTACACATCACAAGGAAGATATTGATACCAAATTTGAGAAGTTTGGTGAAGGTTTAGCAAGATACAATCAAAGGTAAGTTTACATTTTTGAGAATTCCTTTGTTAAGTTTTGTGTGCATGTTATGGGTATTGGTTTTGTGAAGGAAAATTTTGAGTTTGAAGAGTTATTGTTGTTTTCATTTTGGACAGCCATGGAGTCACGTTTTTGATGAGATAATTGTGCATATAATTGATGAGAAATAATGTTGATCATGGTGATTTAATATCCTAGTGAATTATTTCACATATATATGTTGATTTATGCACTTGGATGGGAATTGGTTAATTTGTAGGGCACTTTGATGTTGGAGGACAATTTTCGACAGCTTGGAAAACTTGAGTAAATGTATGTAGTCATGGAAGTGTAGGCAGAATATTGACCTAGAAGTATTGATGGATATGTATGTAGATTGATATTGTAAAGTGTATGTAAGATTTGTAATGGTTAGGTGTGTATGTAATGGTATTTAGAACTTGTGAATGTGAATTATATTTGGTGTGTTGAGGGTAATTGTAATCTGCCCAAAGTAATGTTAATGTAAAGTAGAATATGCTTTTGGTAATGTACCAAAACAGATTGGTAGGGAAGTGAACAAATTGCAAGGTAAATGTGTGTTTGAATTGGGATTTGAAAGACATATAGAGGGCAGTGTACATTTTAGCCTATAACTTTAAATGTGTAACCTCAATTGGTATGAGACCAATTGGAGGTGAAACTAGGCACAAAATGTGCCAACTTTCATTGAGAAAACATACCAAAATTCTGCTTGCAAGGTGACCTAAGAAAATGACCAATTCGGATTAGGTGCAATTAGGACCTGAAAAATGACCAATTGGGCAGCAGTGAGTATTTAGGCCATAACTCACTCAAAACAGGTCCAATTGACCTGAAATTTTAACCATGAATAGTTAAGACCCATACCTACAAGTCTTATGAAGACACCAAAGCCCATAAATGACCATAAGCAAGTCAAAAAGCTTGCACAAGTTCGGGTCCAAAAACTGGCCGAACCAAAGTTGACCAAATTGACCAAAAAAATGACCTAATTGATGCCATTTGACCAGCAATAGTGTAATGACCATAACTTGGTCTACTTAACTCGGATTGACCTAAAATTTTGCACCGCGGTCCATAAGACCTAGATCTACAAGTTTGTAGTTTCGACTGAGACCCAAAAACCGAGGGAACTAGATCGTCCGGCTAGGTCAAACCAGTGTCCCTAATCCAAAGAATTTGCATTAAAATGCACTAAACAAGAAAATGACTTTGGTAAAACGTACCAAACCTAAAACCCTATCGAATGTGACATATTAACGACACTAAAACCTAATTTACCTAAAACGCAACGAGGGTCGGTATATTAGGTGATTAAGTGAATAATTGAGTTCAGTGCATTATTTACCAAACACCATCGATAGAGACAGTTTAATTTAGTACTGAAACACTTCAAATTGTGTTTCTCGATTAACAAGGACTCAAAGAAAAGGAAGGAAACACCGAGTCCGGACTGTGGGGACAACATCGAGGTTTGTGCACAACAACTATTTCTCTTGAATTTTTCAATTGAAATAAATATTGACTATTTGTATATTATTGTTTTAAATTGTGGAAATGTGTTTGATGGACACTTATTGATTGAAAAACATTGTGAATGATTTGAAACTGTGAAAAATTGTTTGAATGGTATTGATGGATACTCATTGATTGAAAAGCACTGTAAATGGTTTTTGTGGAAATTGAAGTGAATTACGAATTGTGTTGCCATTTTGTGAATGAAATTATAACTTTGGAAATTTATTGGATTCTTACGGATCATTTGAATAAAATGTTTGGAATTGTTTTGACTCACAATTGGCATGATTCTGATACTATGTTCCTCCTCCATTAATGGGGTGAGTGTGATTATTCCTCCCTCTTTGACTTATCAGTCTGGGGTGAGTATGATTATGTTCCTCCCTCTTTGACTTCCCAGTCTGAGGTGAGTATGGATGAGTACTCATTAGATAGCTAGCTTCCTCCCTCATTGATTTCGATTATTGGGGTGAGTATGTCTTGTCGTTGTGTACAACACGGCATATATGGAAAAATTTGTGTCATGACCTAAATTGTGTTATTGATTGGCAACATTGTATTGTTCAGTTATTTGATCGAATTGTGTTATTGATTTGCAAAACGATATTATTCAGTTATTTGATCAAATTGTGTCATTGATTGGAAAAACTGTGTTATTCAGTAATTTGATCAAATTGTGTATGAATTGGCAATACGGTATTCTTAAGCTATTTGACTAAATTGTGTTATTATGAATTTTGATAATTTGTGAATTGGAGTTTAAATTCCTTATGACATTCATTGTCTTGAATTTAACTATGGTTTTAAGTATCCACTATTGATATGATTTATGAATTGTGATTTAAAATTGTATTTGGTTAATGTTGTGCACCACTGAGACATTGTCTCAAATGATAGCTTTTATTGTCGCCGCAGTAGAGAGACAGGCAGCAGACTAGGTCGCTAATACATCCAATGAGGATTACAGTATAATGAGTATACCAAGATTTTGCATTTTGTAATCAGAATGTATGACATCGTATGTACATTTTGTTTTTGGTTTTGAGTCATTGTAAATTCAAATTGTACCTTAAAGTTGTAAATTAATTATGAGTTATTTGACTTGTGAAAATTGTATTATATTTCCTTATCTCAGACTTTGAAAAATTTCTATGGAATTGAGTTGATAAATTGTTGTGTTGAGAAATGTATTGAAGTTGAGATTTGGAAATTTATTGAAGTGCTTTTTACAGGTTTTCTGAAGAACTGTTTTGTTAAAAATACAGATGGCACTCTACCAAAATTTTTACAGAAATTCCAAATAAACCAAATGAGTTATTTGTTTCACTTCAGTTCACCAAAGTCTTTAACACCTGTAAATAGTGCTCACCACTGTAAAAGAAGTAAGAAAAGTTTTTAAAATCCCTTGTAGTATATTTAATGAGTTATCAGTAGACGGAGTTGGTAATTCATTAGGTATACTACGGGATCATGTTATGCCTTACAAAGGGGTAGGGTGTGACACGAAACATAACATGTCTTTAATTTTTTGGAAAGCATCATTTTGTTTCTGTTCCCAAACAAAATTAAGATTCTTTTTGACAAGATCATTCAATGGTGCTACAATGGTACTGAAATTATTAATAAATCTTCTATAGAAACTAGCTAGTCCATGAAAACTACGCACTTCAGATGCAGACTTTGGAATGGGCCAGTCTTTAATAGCTCTAATTTTTTCATCATCAACGTCAACACCATTAGCACTAGTGACAAATCCTAAAAAGATAACCTTTTCCATGCAAAATGAACATTTTTTTAAGTTAGCATATAATTTTTCCTTTCTTAACACATCGAATACAGCTCTTAAATGATGCATATGTTCATTCATGTCTCTACTGTAAACCAATATATCATCAAAATAAACAACAATAAATTTTCCAATAAAAGCACGCAACACACGATTCATCAATCTCATAAAAGTGCTAGGAGCATTAGTTAGCCCAAAAGGCATCACTAACCACTCATATAGTCCATGCTTTGTTTTAAATGCAATCTTCTATTCATCACCTACTTTCATGCGAATTTGATGATATCCACTTTTCAAGTCAATTTTGGTAAAAACACAAGCACCACAAAGTTCATCCAACATATCATTCAATCTAGGTATAGGGTGGCGATACTTTACAGTGATTTTGTTGACTGCCCTACAATCCACACACATGCGCCATGTGCCATCTTTCTTTGATACCAAAAGGACGGGTACAGCACAAGGGCTCATACTTTCTCTCACATAACCCTTAGCTAGCAATTCCTCAACTTGCCTTTGTAATTCTTTGGTTTCTTCAGGATTAGTTTTATAGGCTGGACGGTTGGGAATAACTGCTCCATGTACAAAATCAATCTGGTGCTCAATCCCTCGAATAGGTGGTAGTCCAGCTAGCATCTCCTCAGGTAACACATCCTTATATTCCTGCAAAAGGGAGACAACAACACTAGGCAAATTGGGGTCAAGGTCAGATGTGGATAAATAAGAGTCCTTAAACACAATTAATAACATTTGCTTGTTGGCAAACATGGCATTCCTCACATCTCTTCCTTTAGCATACAAGTTTAATTTTCTCTCCCCTCTTTCTGCACAGCTCTCCTTTTGCACCGAAGATTCACCTTTTTCAAGAACTCTTGGAATGTTTTCTTTACTCTCTTTTCTTTCCTCATAACCACCCTTGTCTTGCTCACTCACAATATTTTCAGTCAATTTCTTTTCACTCCTTCTTTTCTTCTCTGCTCTCTTTTCGGCCACTCTTGATTTTACCTCACCCATTGCTTGCTTAAGCCTTGTTTGGTCTTCATAAATCTGTTTTGGTGTCATAGGTGCCAAAATGATTTTCCTTCCATTCATTTCAAAAGAATACCTATTTTTATACCCATCGTGGATCAATTTTCTATCAAATTGCCATGGTCGGCCAAGTAATAAATGGTCAGTGCATTGGAACCACGTCACACATAACCTCATCTTGATACTTTCCCATTGCAAAGGAAATCAGCACTTGTTTTGTTACTTTCACCTCACCGCATTCATTCAACCACTGCAATTTATAGGGTTTAGGGTGTTTCAAAGTCCTTAACCCTAATCTCTGCACCAAAATAGTACTAGCAACATTGGCACAACTTCCCCATCAATGATGACATTACAAGCTTTGTCTTGGATAAGACACCTTGTATGGAAAATTGTTTCTCTTTGCAATTCATCACCTACATCCTCCTTTACTTGAGTATTTAATGCTCTCATAATCACTAGAGCACTTCCTTCAGCAGCATATTCTGCCTCTGCATCCTCCTCCCTTGAAGATGTAGAATCACTCACAATTTCCTCCTCCGTTTCTATCTTACCATTTTCTCTCATGACCATGACTCTCTTTTTAGGGCATTGAGAAGCTATGTGTCCACTGCCCAAACACCTAAAACACTTCACATCTCTATTTCAGGTAGTAGTTGCAACCTCCTTTCCTTTACTTTCTACAAATTTCTTCTCCACCTTCTTTTCCTTTTCCTCATTTTTCTTATATTTGCTAACAGCCTTTTCCCTATCCTCCTTTTTCCAGTTAGACTTCCAAGATGAAGAAGTACCTGCATTTCCTCCAAATTTTGACTTGCTTTTAAGTTGCCTTTCTACCTTCACAGCCATGTGGACCATATCCTCCAACTCAACATAGTAATGTAACTCAACAATATGAGCAATCTACTTGTTTAGCCCATTTAAGAATCTAGCCATCGTGGCTTCTCTATCCTCCTCCACATTTTCTCTAATCATAGCAATTTCCATTTCTTTATGATAATCTTCAACACTTTTAGAATCTTGAGTCAATCTTTGTAACCTCTGAAATAGCTCTTTATAGTAATGACTAGGAACAAATCTCTTCCTCATTATAGTTTTCATCTCACCCCAGGTTGCAATTGATTGCTCATAATTTCTCCTTCTACTAATCAACACTTGATCCCACCATACCAAAGCATAATCAGTAAATTCTACTACTGCTAACTTTACTTTCTTCTCCTCTGAATAGTGATGATAATCAAACACAGCTTCTACCTTCCTTTCCCATTCTAGATACACATCTGGACCATTTTTTCCTAGGAAAGAAGGGATGCTCATTTTAATACTTTTGATATTGTTATCTACCCTATTCCTCTCTCTTTCCTCTCTTCTTATCCTCCTCTCAAAATCATAGTTATCAACCTCATCTTCATCAGATTCAACTACTCGAGGTACAAGATCCCTCCTATTTGGCCTTCTCTCATTTTGCCTATCTCTTTGCTCCAATCTTTCCATCCTATCTATGATTCCATTGCACACAACATTCATTCTTTCAAATTGTTGTCTGACAGCCTGCATATAGAATAGATTTTCACATTCCCCCTCACTACCATCACCCCTTCTAGACATATTTTCAGACCTACAAGAAAATGGTTAGTGTAAAGAAAACATTTCACTCACTCCCTTACGTGTTTACACTCAACAGGGGACACTCCACTCATGTTTAACTTAACAAGGCTTTTTCCCTTCTTATGAACTCACCACTCTGTGCCTTTTACCTCTCTTGGCTATGTCCACAAGTTCTTATCAAACTCAAGTAACTCAAACCAAGACTGTACTCACAAAATTTAACACATAATAAAATTCTTGCACGTGATGGATCAAAGCAAGTAATCAAGAAAGCAATAATATGACTCAAGAAGTCAAGAAAAGAAAAGCTCAAGTATGGAAATGTAATGCAATAAGGAATCAAAAAAGAAGACACC
Organism: Hevea brasiliensis; assembly: GCF_030052815.1. Classification (NCBI taxonomy): domain Eukaryota; kingdom Viridiplantae; phylum Streptophyta; class Magnoliopsida; order Malpighiales; family Euphorbiaceae; genus Hevea; species Hevea brasiliensis. Next base: position 65,398,447 of record NC_079499.1, on the reverse strand, counting down.
AAAATAAAAGAGTAGTAAGCTGGAAAAAAGTCAACCTAAAGAAGAGATATCAAGCTTAAATATCCAAGTTTACCACCAACTTATCACAACTACCAGCAGTTCACACAATGCACCAAGAATTGCATCAATTTAGGATCACCAAGCAAACAAGTGTGTTTTGACCTGAAATTAAGTAGGCAAATGCAACCCAATACTAACTAATTGCTGTTGGAATTTTAGGCTTTTCTTGGCAGGTTTACTATGTAAACAAAATTTAATCGTGTCTATCGCAAAATTTTGGTTTCCTACACAAACGGTTGAATTTTGAGCTGAGCTTTTATTTAAGAATAGCTCAAATGTGGCACAAACAACCTGTAAATTTTCAAGAATTTCTGGGCTAATTTGCTATGTGAACTTAATTTGATCGTGTTTGCCACAAAATTTTGGTTCCCCACACAAACGGTTGAATTTTAAGCTGAAATTTAATTTGAAAACTAATAAAGTGGGGTATAAACACCCTGTAAATTTTCAGGAATTTTTGGGTCTATTTGCTATGTGAACTTAATTTGATCGGGTCTGCCGCCAAATTTTAGTTCAGCAGGCAAACAATATCAAACAACCCCCAAAATTTACACCCAATGTCTTAAACACACCCAAATAATGCTGGTCCAGTTTCAAGCCAAATAGTTAAGTCGAACTCAATGACCCAAATAATATCTCATGCTTGATATCAAAATGAATGAAGCAAGATAGATAGCTAGAATAATGGCTTTGGCTTGATTAACCCAAAACCCTAAGACAAACTCAACAAAACAAATTTTTAAACAAACAGATCATACTTAACCCCAAGAGTTAATTTTGGTTAAGCATACAATGAACAAAAATGTGAATAATAGAAATACAATAATAAGCAAAACAAGGTTTAGCAAGAAAGAACCAGATGCAAGATGAAGAAGAAGAAACAAATATGGAACTAAAGCCAAACAACAACTATGAAAAGGGTAACAAACACAAAGAATAAGAAGCAAATAGAGAATCTACCTTATTTGGACGTCCCTTTGCTCTGATACCAAAACTGATGTGAACCCTCAAGTAATTGGTAACTTGAAAACCCACATTCAAGAATTAAAGGAACAATATGGAAAGCACCAAATCAAGATGTATGAATTTGATTCTTTGAACCAGCACAATCAGATTGCTGTGTAATTCAAAGAAAATATCAGAAATTGAATTCTTGACCTAATTCATATGGAGAATGAATAAACTAAGAATATTATGCACATTAAACCTTGCAAAATAGAAATCTCAGCAAGTTAATGAGCTTCACAAGAACAAAGGCAACAGCCAATTTACTCACTAATGGAGCAGAAACAATCTTTCATTAATATTCAAAGTTTGTCCTCCACTCTCTTATTACACTTGTATTTATAGTCTCTTGGCTTCAAAGCTAAAGATAAAAATATCCCTACTTTAGTAACAGCTGTAAGGAGCTTTAAGTCCAAACAAAAATTAATCTATCAAAAGACTAAAAACTCCCAACAAAAAGCAAATTTAATATAACAGCAAATAAAGGCATTTAAGTCCAAAAGAGAGGTGGTTATAACAGTAAGGAATATTCCTTAAAAAAAGGTGCCAGCAGATGCATGTACATGGGTTGGATCTGGTGCATGCATGTCCACAAGTTATTCCATGTAACTTAATACTCCACATGACGCCTGGTCACTTTCAAGCTTAATTTTCACCAAATTTAATCCTTTATAATTTTTTTCATGCCATTTCAGCTTATAATCCTTGCTCATTAAGATTTCACAAATTAAATTCTAAAGTGATTTAGCTCTAGCTCTAGTAATTGTACCTTGGATGAAATCCTTTGGCATGGATGTTGCTTGATTCTCATCAGATTTTAACCTAAGTATAAAAGGAAAAGAAAGAAGAAACAAAATTAACATTCTTCTTCCTCTCTTCAAAGTGGACGGCGCCCTTGGTGAGTCCCTCTCCTCTCTTCCTTTCTCACTTGATTAAAAGAAAAATCACATGTTTTCTTTGAATTAAAATTACTAAAAAAGGTTTCTAGTATCATAAATACCCATTAACCTTCACTAAAGCACTAAACCCCTTCTTCAAGTGGTTGGCAAAGCTTAAGAGGCAATATTTGGGGCTGCCATAGTTGCTTTATGGTGTGCTTGTGGTGAACAAGCTAGAGGGACAACATTTGGGGTCCTAAGAGCATCCTAAGATTATATCAATTGTGCATCAACAGGTTAGTATCTAAAAATCCTTCTTTTAGTTAGGGTTTGATTGAATTAAATGTTAATTTATAATCTTTAATAGCAAATGAAATTTAATGCATGCTAAAATATGTTTTGGTATGCAATTGGACATTGAAAATTGATTAGGTTCATAAGAAACTTGGTATGGTGCATAAAACCTTAGAAATAATTTTTGAAATTCAAGATTCTAATGTCCAATTATCATGCTTCCACTCATTCAGAGCTGAGCTCCCCATTTTGATATTGGATGTTTATTTGGTTTGTGAGGGTGAGCTGAGCTGCCCAATTGTGGTTTTGTTTGTGATACAGGTCGAGTGAGTTTTCTCCCCATTGGATTGTACATTTTATGGTTAAACTTTATTCATTTGTTTTCTTGATGTTGAGCTTTCATTTTTGGGCTTTTGTTATTAGGTTATAGACTTCTTAAGCTTACTATAGTCATGACATTCATGATCCAAAAGGTAAGACAAAAAAGGTGAAGGCTCTTTGAGAAAGGGCAATTTTATTTTTCCTTTTGTACAACAAAGAGGATACGGCAACTTTCTTTTATTTATGCAATGACTGTTTAAACATTCAACTACCCTAAAAAAAACACGACAATGGCAACATTCTTATAGCAGGTGGCCTAAATCAAGCCTTTACAAATAATCACATATAAAAAATATAACATTAATTAAAAGCGGGACATTTTTATATTAAAGAAGGAATGGGGTATGAAAGAATGGGTACGTACTATTTGGTTTTGCATGACTTTTTATTGAGCCCGAGCAACACTATAAGTTAGTTGGAGGAGCAACAACTTCGCTGGATGAAGGGGAATTTCGTTCGAAGCAATGCTTTTTCTTTAAGCGAGTATTCCTGAAAACAAATTCATCATCTATGGGAAAATTAAATAAATTTGTTTCAAGAGAAGAAGACGATGACAACGATGTTGAGGGGAAAAATTCAATCACAAATTTTTGACATTGCATACGGGCATTACTGTCATAGGGAATCGCAATTGTGGAAACAATTTGTTTTTGTTTGCCAAAGGATCTGAATTCTAAATAGGGAAAAAATTTTATTTTCATCGAAAGTATTTAGCAATTAGAAAAAAAAAAAAAAAAAAAAAAACCAAGTATAGTACCTTGATTAGTGCTATCAGGTTCAATGTTAACATCGACCAAGTTAAGTCCATATTCATTAGCAAAGGTACGTAAATACATCTAATTGCATTACAAAATAAAAATTTATTTAGTTCATGGATTAGAAATATTTATTTATATTTAATTTCACGATAAATTAAAATTGTATACTGTTCCATAATTTGTCAAAAAATCATAGAAATCACAGATTCTAAAATATAATTAAATAAAATTAAATAAGAAAATACATACACTTTGAAATTTCACAAACTTCAAACCAAAAGCCTCAAATAGATTAAAAAAAGCAATTAAAAAATATTGTCATAAAAATAGGAAAAAAATTCAATTAGACAACAAATTAATAATTAGTAATTAAATTGGATGAACAATTTATAATTTCAGGCAACTAACTCTTAATTTACCTATATTAAATAAATATCTAACCATTAAAACAACAATTAAATTCAAAGCTTAGCCGGAGTTCGTTCAATGGCTAAAGACATATTATTGAAATCAATAATTTAATAATTAAAAATTAATTATTTTTCAATGGGATTTTTTTAATCATCAATATGCATTACATAGAAAAAGGAAAATAACCTTTAATTGATAAGCAATTTATTAAATATAGCATGACTATTATAAGATGAAGAATGCTTAAACAATATCATGCGGGATCTAGGTTAATAAATTTGACTAAACACTTTTTTTTTTTTTTTTTAAATTACAATGTTTATTCTACGCCCATCTTCTCAATAAGGAAACAAAGCAGATACTGCATTGACAAAAGACTCGGATGTAGTATGCTAACATGTTTTAGCTTTCCACTTTTGTGTTCAACAATAATATCACCATTTTTATTTTACATACCAAAATCTCCCACAATTAGCCCAATAATTTTGGAAGCAATTGATGAAGCATACTACGAACTCTCATTTGTCCTTCTTCCCATTAATTTCACTCTTATAGGCGTGAGGTTGTCTTTTGAAAATCTATCCCTAACCATCCTAAATGTCTTCACAATTTTGTTATTAGAGTTTAAAATATCAACCAAATTCTCAACTATCGCTTGATCATTCAAAGTATCATCTTGAAACATAGATATTTTATTTTTTACCTGATGCTCTATATCGTATACATGTAATTGAGCAAATTTTGGTTTTTCACCCTCTGCAAGCAGCAATGAGCCTATTACATGATAGCTGTGTCCACTAATCTTAAAAAAAAAAGGCCCCATTAGTTTTGCTTATATCATGGTCTATTTTCCTACCCATGAAAGTGAAAGCAAACATTGAATTGTAAAGACATGTTTTCCCTAAATTTCATACCAATTGGTCCTGATTCATGATCCAACATGTCAAACAAAAAAGGTGAAGGCTCTTTGAGAAAGGGCAATTTTACTTTTCTTTTTCTCCAACAAAGAGGATATGGCAACTTTCCATTATTTTTGTAATTACTCTTTAAACATTCAGCTACCTAAAAAAAAAAAACCAGAATGACTACATTCTTACTGCGATGGCCTAAATCAAGCTTTTGCTAATAATCACCTATAAAAAAAAGTAACATTAATTTAAAAGAGGGACATTTCTATATTGAAGAAGGAATGAGTACGCACTATTTGGTTTTGCATGACTTTTTAATGAGGCCAAGCAACAACATAAGTTAGTTGGAGCAGCAACAACTTCACTAGATGAAAGGGAATTTAGTTCGGAACAATGCTTTTTCTTTAAGTGATTATTCCTAAAAACAATTTCATCATCTATGGGAAAATTAAATAAATTTGTTTCAAGAGAAGAAGATGACAACAACAATGATGAGGGGAAAAATTCGGTCACAAATTTTTGATATTTAATACGGGCATTACTAACATAGAGAGTCGCAGTTCAGGAAACAATTTGTTCTTGTTTGCCAAAGGATCTGAATTCTAAAAAGGGAAAAAAATTATTTTGATTAGAGCTATCAGGCTCACTGTTAACATCAACCAAGTTAAGTTCATACTTATTAGCAAAGATACGTAAAAACAGCCAATTGCATTACCAAATTAAAATTTATTTAGTTCATGGATTAGAAATATTTATTTATATTTAATTTCACGACAAATTAAAATTGTACTTTGTTCCATAATTTGTCAAAAAATAAAAGAAGTCAAAGATTGTCAAAGATAATTAATTATAATTAAATTAAATATAATTAAATAAGAAAATACATACACTTTGACAGTTCATGGGCTTCAAACCAAAAGTCTGAAATAAGTTAAAAAAAAAAAGCAATTAAAAAATATTGTCATAAAAGTAGGAAAGGAAAATTAAATTAGACAACAAATTAATAATTAGTAATTAAATTGGATGAACAATTTATATTTGTAGGCAACTAATTCTACATTCATTTGCATTAAATAAATATCTAATCATTAAAACAACAATCAAATTTCTGGCCTGAGTTGGTTCGGTGGCTGAAGACATTATTCAATTAATAATTTAATAATTAAAAATTAATTATTTTTCAATGGGATTTTTTTAAATCATCAACAGGAATTAGATAGAAAAAGGAAAAACCTTTATTGAAAAGCAATTTATTCAATATAACATGACTATTATAAGTAGAATGCTTTAATAATAGCATAGAATGTGTGATCTAGGTTAATAAATTTGACTAAAAACACTTTTTTTTTCTAAAAAAAATTACATTTTAATATACCTTCAATAACATGTAAAATGCAGGCAAATCAAATAGGCTAAAATTTCAGTTTGATTTGTCTTGTTTTGGGAAAAAATTGAAATACATAGAATTTAAAAAGACATTTTATAATTTAGTCACTTGTATAATAGTGGATGCTTGCATTTTTTTAATCTTTAAAGGTCTCAAGTTCAATCTCTAAGACTACCATTCTTTCTTCTTCTTCCTTCTTTTTTTTTTTTAACTTAATTCATAACTTAACTTCACAAACCCTAGCAGTCTCCTTTCTCTTTCCTTTTAATACCTACTGCTGACTACCCTCTCTCTAAACCTGCCAACTATCATCACTTAGCATTCTCTACCTTTCCTCCCTCGCACTTGTTCTTGCTTTACCTCGTTGGTCTCTTCCTCAATCTTCTCCAGAAGTTGCAACATCATCCCACTGGTCTCCTTCAGTTCTTTCTCAATCTTCACCACCATAACCTTTTCATTAATGCAATCTCTCTCTGCTTCTCTGGGGTTTCACCTCTTTGGCTTAATTTTTGCATTTTGTCCTTAGCTGTATGTTGATATTCATTCACCATCTGCATGATTTTGTGGGGTTAAAGGTTTTTTTTTTTTTTTGCTGACCTTAAGACTTAAACTATGTGTTTCTTTAGTTGAATTAATTAGTTAAAGATTATTGTGCATGTGTATTGATTTCACTTTTCTTTGTATTTTGCATTATGTTTTGAGTTGCTCTTTTTGTAAATTTTCCAACTTTGAGATAAAATTCTATTTCTAGGTTGTAATTTAAGAACTTTGGTCTTGATCTAAACTAAGCAGAGCTGGTATGGCTCGGTTCTTTTAAGAAATCAGTTCAGTTCTAAAAGGGTGAAGAACTTTGGTGGTGAAAACTCTGGAGTTGCTGACGATGAAGAACTCTAGTGGTGATACTACTCTAACCACTACTTACACATAATTTCTAGCAAATTGGTGAGGCTGGATATGGAAGCGATGACTAAAAGTAAGTTTACTCCAGTTAACTTAGCACAACATACTTATTGGAATTTAGTAGGTCACAACTATGGGAATATGCTTGAGCATTTCATTCAGAATTTTCATGAAATCTTTGTCTTTGTGAGGAACAGGTTTAGGTGGCTATTAAATTTAGATAGAAGTCGTGATTTGCAAGGAGCTTTATTAATCTATTGATATTGGCTGGATGAGAAACTTCATGATGTCTTAGGACACTTTTAGAAAGATTTTGAAGGAGTTTTAGTAGAGAATTTGGGTAACTAAATTAAAAACAATAAAAATATAATTATTGGTGTCTTTTATGGTTACAGTTCACTTTTTCCTGCTTATTAGCATTCTCTAGTTTGGTCTCAACCAAGGACTCCACCAAAAAGTTCAGCACTACAACTCAACTCTCCTACATCTCTAAACAATTTGCAACTTGAGGTAAATATTATGATGGTTTCGGCAAAGACTTCAATCATTGTATTTACTAAGCAATATATATAAACAGAGCTGGATGATACATTCTGAACTAATAACTAGAAGAGATTAGGATATGGTACAGGTGATTAGGATATTCAAACCATAACAAACTACAACAAACCAATCCTGATAATCCTTATCGTGCCTCCTCAATTCTAGCCAAGGGGTGGCAAAATTGTTAGTTGCTTAGTGAGATATTCATGTTGAGATTTTGGTACTGCTTTAGTGAGAACATCTGCTATTTAATCCTTTATTTTTTCTTGGTGACCTTATCTCATATGAAGTGGAAATCAACTTCCACATGTTTCATGCGAAAATGAAAAACTGAGTAAGAAGTAAGGTACGTAGCACCTACGTTATCACACCAGAGAAAAGGAGTTGGCTACTGTGGAAGGGATATCTCATTAATGAGAGACTGTAGCTAAATAACTTCAGCTGTTGCAGCACTAATCGCTTGGTGTTCTGCCTTTGTTGACGACTTAGCAATAGTGGGCTACTTCTTTGATGCCTAAGAGATTAAGTTAGAGCCCATATAGATGGCATGGCCGGTGACAGACTTCCTATCGTCCAAGTTGCATGCCTAGTAGGCATTGGTATACATAGTAAGCTAGTGGTGCAGTGATTTGAAGAAAAATATGCCAGTTGTGTGGATTTTAGGTAATGCAGAATGCATTTTAGAGCCTGCCAACATGTTACCAATTGTGAGTGAACATGCTAAGAGACTTGATGGACAGGGAATGAGATGTCGGGTCATGTGAGCTATAGATATTGTAAACCTTTAACAAGCATACGATACAGAGAAGCATCACTAACAGGTTGATCATTAGTGGTTCAAGGCTTTTCACTAGGCACAACGGGAATAGAAATGGAGTTACAGCTGTACATATTTGCTTTGGCTAATAAATCACCAATATACTTGACTTGCGTGAGAAACATACCAATGGAAGTGAATTTAGCTTTAAGACCTAAAAATTAGTCTAAGGGACCTAAGTCTTTTAACATTAAATCTTATTGAAGATAAGAAATGAGGTGTTGGACAAATGAAGTATTCGTACCTGCAATGATGATGTTGTGGACATATACAAGGCAAAAGAGTTGAGTTATACCATCCTTGTAGTGTAGAAGAGATGAGTCTGCAGCTAAGATTCTAAACCCTTTGGTGGTCAACACGCTTGTGAACTTTTTATACTACTGGTGAGGAGCTTGATAGAGGCTGTATAATGAGCAATGCAATTTCCAGACATGGGCGGGTTTGTCTCTATCAAAGAAGACCAGGGCTATTTCATAAAAACAGTATCTTGTAACTCACCATGGATGAAGGCATTGGATATATCCAATTGCCTGATAGGCCATCCATTAGAAACTGCTTAAGAAAGAATTAATCAAATGGTTTGTGGCTTAACCACATATGAAAAAGTCTCTAGAAAATCAAGTCCATGGCTTTGATGATATTCTTTCGCTATAAAATGGGCTTCGTACTTGTCTATAGACCATCTGCTTTTTGCTCAACTCTAAAGACCCACTTGCACTGACAATATTTTGTGTTGTCTCCTGTGGTACTAGTTCCCATGTGTCTGCTTGAATGAGGGCGCTAAGTTCTTTTTGCATGACATCACGCCACGCACTGTGTTGAATTGCTTTAGTGTAACCAGTAGGAACGTCAGGTACATAAGCAGTATAAATTTTGTGGTGGGGCAGGAGAACCACTCAGATCAATTATTATTTAGATTCCGTCATTAGATTATGACATAGCAAGGTGTGATGATGGGCTTTTTGTAAGGACAAGCGAGGAGGTAGGTGTTTAATGGTAAGTGGGGTAAGTGTTGGATAAGGACTTGGTGGGGCAGTGGGCATGGGTCTAGCATGTGATGCTGATGTCAGATTTGGAGAGCTGTGGATGATGTCAGTCATGGGGAATTTAGTAAGGAGCAAAATTGTATAGGTGCAGGGCCCAGCATGCCAGACGTGCCACCAGGTGGTGGTGGAACTATTGGCAGTGGCATGAGAAAGATAGTAGGATGGGAAGAAATAGGTGCAGTTGTCCCACTGCCATCAGTCACTTTCGAATGGAAACATCTGTTCATAAAAAAAGACATGCCGTGAGATATAAATTTTCTTAGTGGATAGATCCAATCAGAGATATCCCTTGTGGAATTTACCATAGCTTAAGAAGGCACATTTAGTACACTTAGCATCAAGTTTATGTTTGGAATATGGCTTAAGTTACAAATAACACAAACATAACACGAAACTCATGGTAATTAGGTGGAGATTGAAATAAAATTTCATAGGGAGTTTTTGGGATAGTGTCAACCGAAAGGATTAATAGTGTAAACTAAAAGAAAAACACATCAAATGATGAAAAATTAGTAATTTTAAATTTTAATGTAATTAGTGTCTCATGTAACATAAATTTTTATTTTATTGTAAAATCACATATTTTAATTGTAACAAATTGTAACTCAATTACTAATAATCTTAATTACTATTAGGAAACTAAAATATTAAAGTTAAGAAGTTAAAGTTTAAAGATTTTACTCCAAAGGCACATAATCAAATTTCAATATCTAATTCGGTAATTAAGACCATCAAATGTTAATCCTCTAGTTTATCTACACAAATAACTTGATCAAAGCTTCCTTGAATGAACCAAAACTCCTTTCTTATGCTCCCTCTATTCGGCCAACCTTGCACAAGGTGGAGTTTAGGGTTTTTCTAGGTTTTAAGGTTTATAGAAGTGTATAAAAACTATTTCCATACATGTAACTCAAGAGTTACAACTTCTAATATCTCTTGAATTAAGCATGAAAGGAAGAAGATGAAGAAATTTTACTGGAGAGAGAGAAAGAGAGAGTTGCGTCCAAAACGAAGAAGAAAATGATCAAAATTATTTTTCTCCATTCTTAAACTCAACTCAACTCAACTAAGTCTTTATCCCAAAAATTTGGGGTTGGTTATATGGATTCGCTTTTTCCACTCTGAACGATTTTGGGTTAAATCCTCAGAAATGTGTAATGCTTCTAAGTCATGCTGTACTACTCTCCTCCAAGTCAATTTAGGTCTACCCCTTTTTTTCTTTCTATCCTCTAGCCTAATGTGCTCTACTTGTCTAACTGGAGCCTCCGTATGTCTACGCTTCACATGACCAAACCACCTCAATCTCCCTTCTCTCAACTTATCTTCAATTGGCACCACTCCTACCTTTTCTCTAATACTTTCATTACGGACTTTATCTAGTCTAGTATGGCCACTCATCCACCTTAACATTCTCATCTCTGCAACTCTTATCTTAGATGCATACGACTCTTTCAGTGCCCAACACTCACTACCATATAGCATAGCCGGTCGTATGGTCATGCGGTAAAATTTTCCTTTTATTTTATTGGGAATCTTACGATCACATAAAACTCCGTGCACGTCTCCACTTCAACCATCCGGCTTTAATCCTATGACTAACATCCTCCTCACATCCCCATCTACTTGAAGGTGAGCCTAGATATTTAAAGTGATTACTTTGGGACAGTGCCACTCCATTCAAACTAACTCCTTCCCTATCACCAGTTTGGCCTTCACTGAACTTGCAATGCATGTATTCTGTCTTCGTTCTACTTAACTTAAAACCCTTTGACTCTAGAGTACTTCTCCAAAGTTCTAGCTTCCTATTGACTCCTTCTCGTGTCTCATCTATCAGAACAATATCATCCGCAAACATCATGCACCAAGGAATACTCTCTTGTATATGTTTCGTCAGTTCATCTAAAACTAATGTAAAAAGGTAAGGGCTTATGGCTGATCCTTGGTGTAATCCAATTGAGATCGGAAAATCTCTTGTGTCCCCTCCCACTGTGCGCACAATAGTAGTTGCTCCTTCATACATATCTTTCAATACTTGTATATACCTAATAGATACCTTCTTTTGTTCTAACGCATTCCATAAGACCTCTCTTGGAACACTATCATAAGCCTTCTCCAAATCAATAAAAACCATGTGTAGATCTTTTTTTCCATCTCTATATTTCTCCATTCTTACTTTTAAAAATTTTAATTTCTCTAATTATAATAAATTTGATAAGTATCCACATCTAAAGTGTTTTCTTATTCTTATTAGGCCACTTGTCAAGTTAAGATAATTAAGAAATTAAAATATTAATTAATTAGCATTATGAAAAATACTAATTGACTATCACTTTCTCTCTCCTTTGACTGAAATCAAATTAACTCAATTAATTTCATTCCTTAAGAATAATTAATCAAGTTTACATTTAAACACTTTAAATATTAACTTGATTACATCCATTTATGAATTTAGTTTCAAGTCATGTTAGGGACTTTGTAATATAATTACAAATTAAAATTATTAATTTGATTAATTAACTAAAGTATTTAATCAATTAATCAAATTAATTATACTTTGATCATGTTGTTCTTTATGTGTGCGATTTCATAGGTGCATCACTAATTGACAATGAGAATAATATTAACTCTTTAATATTATTGAAACTATTTAATACTTAAAATGAAATTTCCTTTTTTATTTTTAGTTCTCATAAATCATGGTTAACACCTAGCATAGTATACTATGACTACCCAATTAGTTATGAATTAATATTTAACTCATGAATCTTAATCATACATACCATGCACTAAAATTTCTTCATTACACAATCTCGATTCTAGCTAGAGTCATGATTTATGTCAAACTCTTATTGCTTAGAATCATATATCCTCATTTTAATTCTAATTCTTGATTATTAAGACTTTCCAGTCAGAAACACTTTTCTAACTAAGTCTATCTGTCATGGCCAAGAACTTAACTTATCAAGAATAATTTAAATGAATATAAGATTTTATTCCTATTTACTTAGGGTAATGGATCCCATCTTAACTAAATACCTATCTACATATATAACTTATCGGAGTTAACACATGCCCGCATACTCATATTTAGTATAAGCATGAAAGCAGTATCATACTAAAATCACCTATATACAAGATAACAGTGCCATCCAAGGTCAATGAATTATATGCACTATTATGATCTAGATGATTATGTATTGATAAGGGTAAACTCCATGTACGTATCATTTACGTTATTGGTTTAGCCTACTTATCTTATAAGTACCTATTTTGTTTATTATGTGGCATGAAAATCATCATTCCATATCATAAGTATCTCATGCTAACAAATAAATATGACAGTTTATATGGATAAATATTATCTTCTGACGTATCAAAAACTGTAAACCATAATTTATAGTACTTATATCAGAATATTCTGTCACTCATATTCTTAGTACTTTAAGAATGAAACATCTAACAAGTTACTAAAGGATATTTTCAATTGAATTTAAATCATTTAAAGTTAAAAGAAAAAGATATATGACATTAAAAGGGAATAATCATTTACAAGATACAAATTTCATGATATGTTTTAGAGCATATTACTAACAATCTTCCACTTGCACTAGAGTCAATCATTACAAAATCTTAGACCCATCTTCTCAAGATGTCGATCCAACTAGTTTTGTGTCATAGCTTTTGTGAATGGATTAGCTAGGTTCTCAACTAAAGCTATCTTCTACATGGCTATATCGCCAAGGTTTTTTTGCTTAAATAACAACACCATTGTTATCATAGTATAGAGGAATAGGTGACACAATCGAAGGAACCACTCCAAGTTCTGTAGTGAACTTCTTTATCCAAATAGTTTCTTTTGTAGCATAAGATGTAACAATATACTTGGCCTCTATAGTACAATCTGCAGTTATTGTTTGATTAGAATTTTTCCAGCAAATTGTACCTCCATTACAAATAAATACAAAATCTGATATGGACTTTCTATCATCCACATTTGATTGAAAATTAGAATCTGTAAATCTATCTAGTAGTAAATCACCTCCTCTATATATCAAGAGTAAATTCTTAGTTCTTCTCAAGTACTTAAGGATATTCTTGACTGCAGTTCAGCATTCTAAACCTAAATTAGATTGAAACCTGCTAGTCAAACTAACAACATAAGTGATATCTGCTTTGTACACAACATAGCATACATAAGACTTCCAATTGTTGAAGCATATGGAATTCTTGTCATCTTTTCTCTTTTTTCAGATGTTTTTAGAGATATTTCTTTAGAAAGATGGATACCCTGCCTTGTAGACAACAATCTTCTCTTGGAATCAAGCATGTTAAACCTTTTTAACACCTTTTCTAAGTACAGATTTTGAGACAAACCTGTCATTCTTTTTTATCTATCTCTATAGATATGAATTCTCAGAATATAGGTTATTTCCCTTAATTATTTAATTAAGAAAGTATCAGACAACCAGATTTTTTACATTTGTTAGCATATCGATATCATTACCCATTAATAGTATGTCATCCACGTATAAAACAAGGAAAATGAGTGCACTCCCACTGACCTGCTTATACACACATGGCTCATCTTCATTTTTTAGAAAACCAAAGATTTAATAGCTTCATCAAAATGAATGTTCTAACTTCTTGAAGCTTGTTTTAGATCATAAATAGATCTTTTAAACTTGCATACTTTAGAACCATTCTTGTATTCAAAACTCATAGGTTGTTTTATGAAAATGTTTTCCTCTATGTATCCATTGAGAAAAGAAGTTTTGACATCCATTTGCTAAATTTCATAATCATAGTATGCTATTATTGTCAATAAAATCCTAATGGATTTTAGCATGGCTACAGGCGAAAAAGGTCTCTTCATAATTGATCCCTTGTTTTTGGCGAAATTTTTTTGCTATGAGCCTTGTTTTATAGGTCTCTGTCTTTCCATCAGAATCAATTTTCCACTTAAAAATTGATTTCTTCCCTATTGGTACAATACCTTCTAATGGATCCAGAAGATCCTAAACTTAATTCTTATGCATGGAATCCATTTCAAATTTCATGGCATCTATCCATTTTGAAGAGTCTATATCCGATATAGCTTCTTCATAAGTCATAGGATCATCACCATGATCTACTTCTTCATGAACAAACAACTCTTGTTCATTCTCACGAAGAAATCTATATCTATCTGGAGGATGAGATATTCTACTTGATCTTCGAGGAATTGTTGTGGAGACATTATCAATAGGGATAGGCTCAGTGGATGGATCAATATCCATAGGTTTCTTTTTCACCTTTTCCTACTCTCCTGCCCCCTTTAACTTTTCTTTTATAAGGAAAAGTTATGGGTGGAAGTCCTATTTGTTCGTAGAAATCATCGAGTATTCTTTTACCGGTGATTTTTTCTTTTTGCATTTGTCTATGAATTTTTAATTCATTACATAATGCTACTCCTGCAGAAGCTACTTCTGAGGCTAGTTCTCCATAAGTATAATGGTTATATGGAAGCGCTCCGTCATTTTTGTCTCTAATTTGTTTCTTAACTCGTTCAACAAATAACGAGGGTAACCCAGAAAGAAATTTTTCTTTCCAAAAGTGAAATTGATTATCTTCCCTAGTAAAGACAAGGGCAAAAAAGGTATCTTTATACCATTTAGAATGAGACAGATCAGGACATCTTAAGTTCATTAATTGTTCCTGGGACCTATCCATGTATAAGCTAGCCGATTTTATGAAGTGCATGCCTATGGTGTATAACAAGGTATTGACACAATCCGAGACCATAGTGACACCCTCAGTTCGTAATTCTATTTTGACAGCGTAAAGAACTTGCGCTTGTCCTTCTTCAGATAAGGAAAAGTCCCACCAACCTCTTAATTGGCCGATAAAGCCAGCTATAATGGCTTTCGTTATCGCCTGATCAGTATTTCCTTTGGTTCTTGCATCCATGGCGTACATGGTCATAAACTGGATAATATTTTTGATTTGATAATCAGAAAGTCCATCTACGTTCCATTCTACAATTGAAGTTCCATCATATTGTACGTAATTATAATTTGTATCTTCAAATTGTAAATTAATTGGAGATGGCCTAGGATAATAAGCCTTCATTTCTACTGTGGCCCTAGATTTAGGGTAAGTAATCCTGTTTATTTCCACTAGGTGCTCTGATTCTTTTAGAATTGATTCAATCTTATTAATTTCTGTGCTATCATCTTCATTAGATGACTCAGATTCAAAAGTTTTTGACTCTTCCTTTTTAATTGAAGGAGCTAGATTAAGGTTATTTAATCTTTTAGTTAATTCTTCAATCATATCAAGATCCTTAGTTAAAGGAGCTACAGATTTCTTTTTAGAATCTAATCCTAGTTCAGTTAACCTTTTAGTTAATTCTTCTATCATTTTTGAATGATCTTCCTTAGCTAATTTTAAGCTTAATTTTTCAGATTCCATAGGTTTAAATAAAACCCTTTTCTCTATACTGGTTTTAGAGGTTTCTCCCTTCTCTATATGATAATCTCTTGATTTAAAATTTTGAATTTATGTTTCCACTCTGTTTACTATTGGCCTGTGGTGTATAAACTAAGATTGGTGAAATTGCTATGTTTATCTATCTTAGAAAAAGGCGTACAGTCAACTTCTTGACCTTCTAATACCTTATAAGATATTTCGGCCAAAGGTGGATGTATTCCTTTTAGGAGTTTTCCTTTTGAGGTAACAAAATTTCTGTAAGATGATTCTAGGGTTGTTAAGAACGTCCTATCTTCAAAATCAGGAAATGGTTTTTTTCTACAAGCAAGCATATATTTTAAAAATTTAGGAAATGTTTTAATTCCTCCTCTTTACTGATACCAAGAATACTCATGCAAATAAGAGTCTTGTTGGGTTTTTGAAAAGTTCATTTGAAATCATTTTTCAAATGGAGTTTCGTCCTTGGTTAAAGCCATAAATTTATATGGAGGTTTCAAACTTTCTTTGTCATAGCCCATATCCGATGGAGTTGGGCTTTCAGGACTTTTTAGGCCTATTGTATTTTTTGGGCTCGAAGGGATACTTCTCAAGTCCTCATACAAGGGCTGGGCCACTTGTTCTTCAGTTCTTTGGGTTCCTCCTATTGAATTTGTTCTTCCCATTGAATTTGTTCTTCCTAAAGGTTCTATTCCTGATAACAAAGATATGGGTAGGATTGGTTCTGAAATTACCGATCTACCAGAGAATGAATGTCTTGACCTTGTCCCAGCAAATGATATTGCCACAGTTCATTGGTTTGTTTCTACTATTGATTCAAGGTCACTTGATTCTTCCTTTTTAGGAGGAATTGCTTCTTCTAATATCTAATTTTTAGGTAGTTTAACCTATTCCCACTCAATGGATTTTGGAACTATTAAGTTTCCTTTTCCTAAGTCTGTGACAAAGAAGGTTGTGGTTCCTTTTGGAGAAATTAATTTTGTGGCTTCTTCCCTTAAGTTAGGAACTACTGTGTTCATTGCCTTGTAATGAATTCTATAAATAAGAATTATATTTTCAGATCTTGGTAACATTTCATAACCAGATGTTTTAATATCCAAAGATAAAGCAATCATGATATGAGGATCATCTATTGATAGAGTAAAATTGGGACAGCACGAAAAATAAATCAGGCCATCACATAAAGATGATTCGACTATTCCTATTAAGGAATCATTGAAGTTATTATGTCTCTTGTCTCGGATACAAATTAAAGTTGAGGTATTTAATCCTAGCCTAGTTGCAATTTTAAGAGCAACTTGAATGATTCCTATATGATAGAAGGAATATTTCTTTTAATGCTTTTTTAAAAGATCTTCAGAAAATAGACTCCCGGAATGTAATCCTTCATGGATAGGAGAGGCTTGTTCTACAGTTTCCACTACATAATCAAACTTAAATCGAAAACTGGTATTAGATTTACAGATAAGATTAGAAGAGATGGGAGGCAACTTTCAATTACTTAGATTATTTTCTATATTAGACAACAATAATATTTCTTTATTTTTTCATTTTTTGTTTTCCTTTTCTTCGAACCTAGCACTCCTAGAGCTATTAGACAAGCTAGAGAATAGTGTGTCCATTTGTTCTAGATCACTGTCAACGATGTTACTCCAATTGCCTAACACGCCTTTGTCTCGGCTTCTCCGGCTGTAGGATACGCGACTTGGGTTTCACTAGAACTTATGACCACTAACTTGGCTCTGATACCACTTGGGACTGAAGGATCTAAAAAGTAGCACATGGCGCTGTGTCTAGAAGTTGCTCTACCTTCCACCAATGAAGGGCTCGAGCGTTTACTAGTTTCCTTTCCAGTCGATATACCACTTTGTTGTGAAAGAAGATGGCAGAAAATAGAGAAGAGAAAGGATGGGAAACATTTAATACAATATTTAGAAATTATTATTTCTTAACCAGATATCTAAGAGACCTATAATTACACGGAACAAAATTAGATTCCGTTGATGTTCTTGCCAATCAAAATAGATGGTGTGGGTTTCTAGATGTTGATTGCATAGATCAGTACCATTTCTTATTAGTTCTTCTCTAAGATGTTCTACTTCTAGTCTATCAGTTAAATTAAGGCATAATAAATAAAAAATAACACGCTCAATATAAGTAGACATAAGTAAACAAAGAGATTTTCGATGCACAGAGTGCCTATTTAGGACAAGTGCAGAGCATACTTATCGTAGTATAATGAACAGTACTATGGAACAGTATTTAAATAGTAATATTTATAGAGCTACAGTCGTCGTCCCAACCAGTAGAGGTAATGGATGAGCTTGGTATGTTTGCAGATGGTGGAGAAGAATAGTAAACCCAGTAATCGTACTTACCAGATGGTTGTCTAAGAAGATCCACAGTAGTCAAGGATAGTGTTTTAAGTTCTTGGTTAAGTTCTTTTGCTTGATTAATTAAAACATCTATCTCACTAACTCGAGAGAAAGCTGATTGAGATTGAGAAAATACCATATATTTTATTTATAAAACAGTATACACTTAGAACACTTTGAACAAAACAGAAGGCGTAATAGAGAAACTGAGAATAAGAACTTTTACAGAGAAAAACATAAAGACTTTTATTGCATACTACATTCTGCTTGTTGGGCAGGTCAGGAGTCCTTTTTATAGGAGCTGGAGAGAATCTTCTGGCATCATTGAGGACGTCACTTTTAGTGGCAGACAAGGATGAGTGGAGGGCTGGTAGTAATGGATGGCTGTCAGTAGTGTCTTTTAGACATGACAGATGCTTTAACACAGACACTTTTAGTACTAATAAGAATCTTCGTACCCTTTATAGTCCATAAGGGTCTTGGCTGTCTTTAAAGTATTGTTCTTCCATGTCAGTGTCACTGTCACTTTCTTCTTTATCATGGGCTTTTGAACACTCAGCCGAATCTTTTGCTTTTGAGTTGGCTTCTTTGTCATCTTCTGATAATGCATTGAGCAACTGTTGGCGAAGCTCATCTTTTGGTACTAACTTGAGCAGATCTTTGAATAGGTCAGTAAATTGGAAGAGACTGATGGATAGAATACTGATGGCTTTTTAGCCAGATGAATTAGTCCTTTGGAGGAGTAGATTGAAGGCGGCTCACATTTATCCCACCATTTAATTAGGACTCTTCGAGTTAACTATGGAACATGCTCTGTATAGAAATCGGAAAATTTTTTATATTTCTTTTTTGAGATAATATAATCCCATCTAACTATCCAGGGAATTTTACATAGGATAGTGAATAATAGTCTTGGATCCTTTAAGGATTTATTCGAGTCAGCAAACTGCTCATAAACTTCTCTGACCTTATTAGGTAGAGCTATAGGAAAAAGTCCCCAATTGAAAAACTATTCATAAAACCAAGAGGGAAATTCCCATGAATCTGTCTAACTGGAACTGTATGAACCAGCTAAACTTCCTTTGTTTATTTTCATATATTAAGGCTTCAGTCCAGGCTTGCAAATAATCAAAATAATTAAAATACCTGGGTTTTTCGAAATTTAGTTCCTTTTGCTTGAATAGAGAATCTCTCCATTCATCATAGGATATTATCCTTCTAATTATGAATTTGATGAATGCCCACTCATTAGCGGACCTTTCTGTTGGAGAAAAGACAACTGAATCAGTTTCGGCTAAGATGGCTTGGTAATAAGTGTAGTCCTTGGGTAAATAAGGATTCACTGTATGGTGTTCAGTGTAAAAATTGGCAACCTCATAAGGTTTTAGGTTTTTATGTTTTTTATCCATTGGCATAAGGAAACAGTAGCTGATAGGGTTGTAGGGGTAATTAACCTCTTTTGCATTATTTGTTAGTAGTATGCCCTAGAGCATATCATTTAGTATGTATCTTGTACATATTTTTATTAATGAAAGGCTTTTCCATTTTTCCATTTACATAATATATTTATGTGTAATAGAAAAGGTCCATTGATATTTTGTTAGAAATATTATTCTTAAGTTGTTAAGAATATGAGTGACTTTATTTCTAGCACAAAGCATCATAAATAGGTTCACAATCGAGGATACTTCATAATAAGGACATGACTTATTCAGAAATATTGTATTCATATTTGTTCCCAAGTTATTTATATGAGATATAAATAAGATGGAATGGTGAGTCTCATGCCATATGAAAAACATGATAGGTACTTATAAATGATAAGTAGGCTGAACCAGAGACACTTATGACAAGTACATGGAGTTTGCTCTTGTCAATGTTTTGTCATAAATCATATCAGTGCATATAATCTTTAGACCTGAGATAGCACAATTATCTTGTATATAGGTAGTTTGAGTTTGATACTGCTTTCATACTTTTATTGTGTATGGTTATATGGGCATGTGTTGGCTCCTACTAGTTATATATGGAGGTAGGTGTTGATCAAGATGGAATCTGTTCCTCTAAGTAAATAGAGATAAAATCCTATGTTCATTTAATTATTCTTGATGTTTCAAGTTCCTGGCAAGGACAGATAGATTTAATCAGAAAAGAGTTTCTGATGAGAAAATCTTTTTAATCAAGAACTGGAATTAAAAGAGAACATAATATTCATAGCGAATGGAGTTTGACATAAATCATGACTCCAGCTTGAGTTGGGATTTTGTAACAGAGAGATTCTAGTGCATGGTAATATATGATTATAGGTTCATTTAAGGTAAACCTTATTACTAATTGAGTGTCCATGGCATGCTATGCTAGGTGTTAAACATGGTCTATGAGGTGCATAAAATAATTTAGAGAAATCATTTATGGTAAGAAAGAGTTCTGATGGTATTAAGAGTTGATATCATATCTCATTACCAATTAGTGATGAGCCTAATAAGTCACACACATACACAAGTTATCACCTAATTAAATATGATTTAATTAATTAATTAAAGAGCTTAATTGATTAATTAAATATGTTTGATTTGCAATTAGATTGCAAAGTCCCTAGCATGACTTGGAACCAAATCTAGATTATTGGATGTATAGTATAAGTTAAATTTATATTTAAAGTGTTTAAATATGAATTTAATTAATGAGAAATTAATTAATAGATATTAATTAATTAATTTATATTTGATATAAATTAATTAGAAGAAGAGAAATAATTATTTTGGGTTAAGAACTCAAAATTAAAGCATAGGGGCATTTTGGTCATTTCGTAGTGTGACACGTGGCACCATTAGATGGTGACACATGGCATTACACATAAGCTTGCCAAATGTCTTTTAATCATGTAAGATGATTAAAATTAAGATTAAATATAGGTTTGACATTTGGCACAATGTGATTGGGTCACTTAAACCTAGAGCTAATCAAAGGGTGACATGTGGCAAGGGTTTAATGTGTTAACCTTGCTATATAAGTGTTGTTATGAGAAAAATAAAACACAACCAGTAGCCACACTCCTTTGTCACGCCATTTTGAAGCTCTCCCTCTCTTCCTCTTCATCTCTCATCAATTTAAAGAGATTAGCCATCAATCTCTTAAATTAAAAATACTAGAAATTGTTTCTAGTGTCCTGTTTACATCTCTAATCTCTTAAAAGGCAGAACTTGAATTTCTAATTAATAGAAAAAGCTTTAGAAGCTGTTCAAGGGCTGCCATAGGTGTTCTTTGTGTGGACAAGCTAGAGGGACAACATTTGGTGTCCTGAAGACGAATCTCAAAGGCGTAAATACGCTGCAGTACATCAAGAGGTTAGTGTAATCATTCTTGATTTAATCTAGGGTTCTAAAATTAATCTGATTAATTTTAAAATCTTAAATGGCAAATACAGATCCAAAAAACATATTAAAAGAGTTTTAATATGTTGTTTATCATTGAAATCAAATAGATAAAAAGAAATCTTGCATGATGCATGTGACCCTAGGTGAAATTTTTGATTTCAATGGTATAAACTTGTGCTTTTCACGCTTCCGTTCTTTCATTATTAGCTTCGATACTGACAGTATAAGCATCTTCTCTGAGTTTATCCACCATTTTAGGCGGAGGAGGCGATACCTCATGGGTTCACTTTAAGGGAGTCATTGGTGCCTTTTAACTCATGTCCTGTAAGAAATTCACGAGTTAAAAAATCAGGCAAAGAATTATTTCCTCCCTTGATGAATTCTATATCAAAGTCAAATGCAGATAATGTAACACCCCTATGTTTGGTAGTGCGTTCTACTGTTCCAGTGACAGTGTCTGTCCGGACAGCTAGAATGCTTGGAATTATATTTAAATATTAGTGTGGATATATAAGGTAGTGAAATACAATAGAGAAAAATTCAAGAAAAACAAAGGAAAAATAATAACAATGAAATGTAACCAAGTTAAACGAGCTAGCACCGCAGCGATGGGTGACCGCACGGGGAAGTCACGGTGCAAGCAATAGCCGACCCCAGGACTGCAGGAAACCCTTAAAATTTAGTTTCGAGACATAATTAAAGACTTATTGAAGTATAAATGTCATTAGAAATATAAAAAAAATTAATTAATTAGTACAAAGAAAAACGATAAATCGAGAAAATGACAAAACTTGGTGTTACCGAAAAATTGAGAATACAACCCGAATAGAGGCATTGTGGTTATTTGACACCTAGAGTTGACTTTTGACCTCAATGTCCATTAAAAATAAGTGGTATTACACTTTGAAAATATCATGAAAAATAAAAATGTGGTACATTATTTAAATAGTGAAAGAAATGAGGCAAATGTGCAAATTATGGAACTTTAACTAATTAAATCATTAATTTATGGTTAGTGCTCCACTAAGTGGGATTAGTGGACATATAAAACCAAGTGGACAACATGCAAATTCACTTTCTTCCTCATTTTTTTCACTTTGCTGAATTGCTTTCTCAAGTTCTTCCATGGCCAAATGTTCTTCCAAGCTTCCTCCATGGCCATTCATGCATAAGCTCAAATCTACCATGATTCAAGCCATATTTCTTCAAACTCCCTTCATTAAAAGTGGTCTTCAAACAATGGGTAGTATGTGGGCAGCAAAAAAGAGAGGAAATTCCATGGATTTGTGAAGCTCAAGTTGAGGTTAGTGCTTAATCTTTCCATTTACCTTCACCAATCCTTGTATTGAGCTTTGAGTAAGTAGAATTGCTAAGAAAAATTGAGAAAATGATGAGTATTGGTGAACTTTAGTTTTGGCAGCCATGAGAATGCATGGTTAGTGACTTATTCTTATATGTATTTGATGGGAATTAAGGTTGATTAACTCAAATAGAAGTGGTAGTAGGTTAATGTCCAAGTATGTGCATGTTAGTGCTTGAATTAAGGGTTTGAAATGGGACCTTGATGCTTTGGCAAACTGCCATGTTTGGCAGCCTATAATATCATGAATTTGTGTGTGTAATATGAAGTTTATTAATGAAATATGATGGTGTTGAATTGTGGGCAGTTTGTATAATTGCCATGGAAGTGTATGTGTAAAATAAGTATTGATGTACATTGAATTTGGGTGGATATGAATGTTGGACTTTAATGGTGAATTGTGTGCATTGAGCACTTGAGTGTTTTGCCAATATGCTTGCTGGAATTGTGTTTAGTATTTGTAGAAGTGCTATGAATAAATAATAAAGTCATGAGGATGAGGAGGAATGTCAAATTGGAAGTGTAATTGTCTTGTGCAAGTTGTGTATGTTGGCAACACCTAAATTAGGTCATAAGTGCAAAACTGTGAACCCAATTGGTACGAGGCCAATGGAGGGTGAAACTAGACACGAAATAGGCCAACTTTCATGTAGAAATGTTGTCAAAATTCTGTCTAGAAACTGACCTTAAAAATGACCAAATCTGGATTAGTGACTTGAAAGCCTGAAAATTGACCATTTGGGCAACAGTTAGTGTTTTGGCCATAACTAACTCAAAACAGGTCCAAATGACTTGAAATTTTTACCATGAATAGTTTAGACATAGATCTACAATTCTTATGGAGACACCAAACCCAGAAATGGCCAGAACCAATCCAAATAGCTTGCACAAGTTCAGGTACCAAAACTGGCCGAACCAAAAGTGACCTAAAAATGACCTAAGTCTACCATTTTAGTGCATTCTGTCCAGCATTGGTAAATTGACCATATCTTGATTTACACAACTCAGAATAACCTGAAATTTTGCCCCGTGTGCAATAAAACATAGACCTACAAGTTTGTAATTTGGATCGAAACCTGAAAATCAAGGGAACTAGGTCATTCGGCTAGGTCAAAATAGTACACTGAAATCTGGTAAATTGCAATAAAATGCAATACACTTGGAAATGAAATTGGTAACATATATCAACACTAAAGGGCTATAAAATGTGACATATTGGTAACATTAGAATTAACTCACTTAGAGTGCATCAAGGGTCAACATTATAGGTTGACTAATGAAATGAATTGAAGGGAATAGTACCAAGAAAATTTAAATATTGGATTTTATTATTAGAAACAAATTCATTGAGTACTAAAATACTTTAAATTGTGTGTTTCAATTGAAAAGGATATTGAGAAGCATAAAGAACACTGAGTCAGGGCCAAGAGACATATATCAGAGATCTGTGCACAATACTTTTTATATTCACTACTTTTACCAGAAAATTTATTTGGAGAATTGAGTTATGAATGATTTTTTATTGTTTTGACTTGGGAATTTTATTTGGAAATTATTGTGTTGCCTACTTTACAAATGGAAAATTTTGAGATAAAATATGATTTGTGGTTTGTATGAAATATTGTGATTTGGAATTGTTTTGATTCACACTTGGCATGACAATGTTACTATGTTCTTCCTCCATTTATGGGGTGAATGTGATTATATTCCTCCCTCATTGACTTGTCAATCTAAGGTGAGTGTGGATGAGTTCTCATTATCTAGCTAGCTACCTCCCTCATTGATTTCGATTAGTTGAGTGAGTGTGCCTTGTCGTGGTGTACAATGCGGCATATTCGGAAAAGTTTGTGTCATGACCTAAATTGTGTTATCGATTGGCAATACTATGTTAGTCAAATTGTTGATCAAATTTGTGTTATATGAGCTTTGAAAAATTACGAATTGTTTGAATTGTAAATTGTCAATAAAAGTTTTACATACCGCTTTTTAAATTGTTATTGTGCACCACTGAGTAAGTTTTACTCAGCGATAGCTTTTTTATTGCTGTCGCAGGTAGACAGACGGACAGAGCAGCAGAATAGGCTGCTTATGCTACATTTTGATATCTCACCGGGTATATTGAGTATACCATATTTTGTAATTTTTGTTGTAATGTATTTACACTGTATTTATATATTTTACTTGGTCTTGAGCAGTTGTAAACTAAAATTATAAATTATTTTGGCTTGTAAAAATATTGTGACATGTTTCTTTTATCTCATCTTTTGGAAACACTGGAAAATTGATTGTTGAATTGTGTTGACAATTATTGAGGAAATTATTGTGTTGAACTGTTATTGGAGTTTGAGATTGAGAAAAATATTGGAAGTGCTTTTTACAGGTTTTTGAAAAACTATTTTATTCAAAATACAGATGGCACTCTACCAAAATTTTTATAGAAATTATTAATACTTCAAATGTGTTATCTGGTTTCACTTCAGTTAAAAATTTTTTTAACACCTATAAATAGTGCTCACCACTGTAAAAAGAAGTAAGAAAAGGTTTAAAATCCCTTGTATGTATTTAATGGATTATCAGTAGATGAAGTTGGTAATTCATTAGGTATACTATAAGATCATGTTATGCCTTACGGAGGGATAGGGTGCGACAGATAATATGGCTTGCCATCTAGCAAAGATTTGTTTTGAAGCAATGTTTTTAACATCTTTTAAGAGTATCTCTTTTGCACTCTTACAATCAACCCTTATAAGGAATTTCTGATTTAATAAATCAAATTCAAACTTTTGTAAACAGAGAACCATAGATAAGATTTCTTTTTTAACAGTAGAGTAATTAACTCTTAGTCCTGTCCATATACTGCTGGTAAATCTGACCAGGGTTTCTTTATCGGCAATTCTTTATTTTAGAATGCCTCCGTATCCTTTGTCAGATGCATTTGTTTCCACTATCTTAAAGGCTTCAGGATGAGGAGTAGCTAGATAGGGTAATGATTTGACTCTTTGTTTTATTTTTCTGACAGATAAGGTGTGTTCTTGGGTCCAGGGTATTGGATTCTTTTTCAATCTTTGGAAAAGTGGTTTGGCATCTTGTGCTAAACTTTTATAAAAGTCAGCAACATAATTGAGGTTACCTAAAAATCTCTGTAATTGGGTCTTGTCTTTTGTTTCATCAGGAAATTTATCGATAAACTCTATGGGAATAATAGATCCTTTTTCTATGTTATGTCCTAAAAATCTTACTTTAGTCTGGAAGAGTTTTATCTTCTTAGCTAAGACTACTAAACCATTTATTTTTACAACTTTGATAAACACATTTAAGTGCTTAAAATGTTGATCTATTATTCTGGAGAAAATAAGAATATCATCAATGTATACTATTGCCAATGCTGAATAAGCATTAAATATTTCATTCATAATTTTTTGAAATTCTGATGGGGCATTTTTAAGCCCAAATGACATCACATTCCATTCGTAATGCCCAAATGGTACAGTAAAGGCAGTTTTATACCTATCTTCTTCAGCTATTTGGATTTGCCAATAGCCAGATTTCATATCAAACTTTGAAAATATTTGGGCCTCATAAAGTCTATTTAACAGACCTCTTTTATTAGGCAATGGATATCTGATCCATCTAAGGGCCTTATTTAAAGGCTTATAATTGATGACTAGTCTAGGAACTCCTCTTTCTAATTCAGTAGCATTTTTAACATAAAAAGCTGGACAGCTCCATGGGCTTTGACTTTTTCTAATAAACCCTTTTGCCTCGAGGTAAGCAATTTCCTATTTATAGATTTCTAGGTGTCTTGGACCCATTGTAATGGGCCAGGCCTTAGTTCGTATCATTTTTTTATCAAAGTCGGGCTCATATGGTAAATTAACCACATGTCTTTTTCTAGCCCAGAAGGCATTAGGAATGTTAGCACAAATGCTATTAAGCATTTCATTATGTAAACTTTTGATTTTTCTTTGTATTATAGGTTCATTAACATTTTCTTCTATGGTTTTATATTCTACTTCTCTTTTTAGAGAATTTATAAATTTTTCTTTATTCTTGAGGTTACTTTTAAGCACATCAATTTCTCTTTCTACTGGTAAGGAGATAAATTAAAAAATAATCTCTTTTCCCTCTATTTCAAAAACAATTCCCTTTTCTGTTATTGATTTAATCGAGTACAGCATGTGTAAAAATGGGTTTCCTAATATTACTGGATGAGATAATCATTTTACTAAAATAAAGGGGATTTCAAAACATATTCCTTAGTTACAGACAACAGTGTCGGATAATTTAAACCTAACACTCATCTTGCTACTATCTGCTATATATAACTCCTCTATAGTTTTAGAGAAATACTTTGAGGGTACTAATCCTTCATTTATACAGCATAAATCAGCGCCTGAATCTATTAAGGCTATTGTACTAAATAAGTACTCCTTTTGAACAACTATGGTAATTCATGTATGCCATTTGTGAGTGACAACTCGATCTATTCTATTAACATACTAAAGGTTATTAATACTATTAGTATTATCTTCAACCTTATCTTCTTCTTCTTCTTCTTGCTCAGCTATTAGCGGAGATTCATTTTTTACTTCGAGTAAAACTACTCTTTCTTTTAAGTGATATAATTCAGTTTTTACTGAATTAATTTCTTGTCTTAATTCTTTTATTGTAGGTTCTCTTGGCATTTTAGCCTCTTTAATTTTTTCCATAATTTCTTTAAGATTATATTGATTTTTCTTCTCTTCTATTTTCTTTTCTAAAGGACTTTTATCCTTATACTGAAGGAACGGAAGCGTGAAAAACACAAGTTTATACCATTGAATTCAAAAATTTTCACCTAGGGTCACATGCACCATGCAAGATTTATTTTTATCTATTTGATTTCAATGATAAACAACATATTAAAACTCTTTTAATATGTTTTTGGATCTGTATTTGCCATTTAAGATTTTAAAATTAATCAGATTAATTTTAGAACCCTAGATTAAATCAAGAACTATTACACTAACCTCTTGATGCACTGCAGCGTGTCTGCGCCTTTGAGATTCTTCTTCAGTGTTAGTAGTATGCCCTAGAGCATATCATTTAGTATGTATCTTGTACATATTTTTATTAATAAAAGGCATTTCCACTTTTCCGTTTACATAATATATTTATGTGTAATAGAAAAGGTCCATTGATATTTTGTTAGAAATATTATTCTTAAGTTGTTAAGAATATGAGTGACAATATTTCTAGCACAAAGTATCATAAATAGGTTCACAATCGAGGATACTTCATAATAAGGACATGACTTATCCAGAAAGATTGTATTCATGTTTGTTCCCAAGTTATTTATATGAGATATAAATAAGATGGAATGGTGAGTCTCATGCCATATAACAAACATGATAGGCACTTATAAATGATAAGTAAGTCAGACAGTGACACTTATGACAAGCACATGGAGTTTACTCTTGTCAATGTTTTGTCATAAATCATATCAGTGCATATAATCTTTAGACTGAGATAGCACAGCTTATCTTGTATATAGGTAGTTTGAGTTTGATCGCTTTCATACTTGTACTATGTATGGGTATATGGGCATGTGTTGGCTCCTACTAGTTATATATGGAGGTAGGTGTTGATCAAGATAGAATCTGTTCCTCTAAGTAAATAGAGATAAAATCCTATGTTCATTTAATTGTTCTTGATGTTTCAAGTTCCTGGCGGAGACAGATAGATTTATTCGAAAAGAGTTTCGATGAGAAAATCTTTTAATCAAGAACTGGAATTAAAAGAGAACATAATATTCATAGCAAATGGAGTTTGACATAAACCATGACTCGGCTTGAGTTGGGATTTTGTAAGAGAGATTCTAGTGCATGGTAACATATGATTATAGGTTCATTTAAGGTAAACCTTATTACTAATTGGGTGACCATGGCATGCTATGCTAGGTGTTAACCATGGTCTATGAGGTTCATAAAATGATTTAGAGAAATCATTTATGGTAAGAAAGAGTTCTGATGATATTAAGAGTTAATATCATGTCTCATTGCCAATTAGTGATGAGCCTAGTAAGTCACACACATACACAAGTTATCACCTAATTAAATATGATTTAATTAATTAATTAAAGAGTTTAATTGATTAATTAAATAGATTTGGTTTGCAATTAAATTGCAAAGTCCCTAGCATGACTTGAAACCAAATCTAGATTATTGGATGTATAATATAAGTTAAATTTATATTTAAAGTGTTTAAATATGAATTTAATTAATGAGAAATTAATTAATAGAGATTAATTAATTAATTTATATTTGATATAAATTAATTAGAAGAAGAAAAATAATTATTTTGGGTTGAGAACTCAAAATTAAGACACAGAGGCATTTTGGTCATTTTTGCAGTGTGACACGTGGCACCATGAGATGGTGACACATGGCATAACACATAAGCTTGCCAAATGTTTTTTAATCATGTAAGATTATTAAAATCAAGATTAAATATAGATTTGACACTTGGCACAATTTGATTGGGTCACTTAAACCTAGAGCTAATCAAAGGGTGACATGTGGCAAGGGTTTAATGTGTTAACCTAGCTATTTAAGTGTTGTTATGAGAAAATAAAACACAACCAGCAGCCTCTCCTCTCATTTGTCACGCCACTTTGAGCCTCTCTAGCTATTTCTCTTCATCTCTTATCAATTCAAAGAGATTAGCTATCAATCTCTTGAATTAAGAACACTAGAAATTATTTCTAGTGTCCTATTTACATCTCTAATCTCTTAAAAGGCAGAACTTGAATTTCTAATTAATAGAAAAGGCTTTAGAAGCTGTTCAAGGGCTGCCATAGGTGTTCTTGGTGTGGACAAGCTAGAGGGACAACATCTGGTGTCCTGAAGACGAATCTCAAAGGCGCAGACACGCTGCAGCACATCAAGAGGTTAGTGTAATCGTTCTTGATTTAATCTAGGGTTCTAAAATTAATCTGATTAATTTTAAAATCTTAAATGGCAAATACAGATCCAAAAACATATTAAAAGAGTTTTAATATGTTGTTTATCATTGAAATCAAATAGATAAAAATAAATCTCGCATGATGCATGTGACCCTAGGTGAAAATTTTTGAATTCAATGGTATAAACTTGTGTTTTTCACGCTTCCGTTCCTTCAATTGGTATCAGAGCCACTATTTGCCATTTAGATTGTTGATTATATGATTTAATTGTGTGATTTGATCATGAGATGATTGATTCATTGCTGGTTGGATCAAGAGGTGTGGCGGCACACATGGTGAAGCCACCATTGGTGGCGGCAACAATGGTTCCATGGGTGGTTTAAGGTTTGGCTTTTAATTCTGCAATTGTTGTATGATTTAAGGCCTATTCTTTGACTAATTAAAATGTTTAATTAGTTGTTTTAATCACACAATTAAATTATGATTCAAATCAGAATTTTAAAAAATTGTTTGAATGTGATTCAAATCTGAATTTTAAAAGTTGTTTGAATGTGATTCAAATCTGAATTTTTAAAGTTGTTTGAATCATATTTAAATCTGATTTTTTAAAATTGATTCAATAAAATTCAGATCTGATTTTTTAAAAAATATTTGAATGTGATTCAAATCTGATTTTTAAAAAAATGTTTGAATGTGATTCAAATCTGAATTTTTGAAGTTGTTTGAATGTGATTCAAATCTGAATTTTTAAATTTGTTTGAATGAGATTTAAATCTGAATTTTTAAATTTATTTGAATCATATTCAAATCTGGATTTTTAAGTTGAATATGAGATATTCAATTTAATTTAAGTATGTATGTTTTATTTAATTGTTAAATAGTGATATGCATGATGGATGATCATGGACTATAAAAGACCAATGTGATTGGATTTATTTCTTTTATGTTTCTTTGGGATTGTAAATTAATTAATTTATTTTAATTTATTTTGGGCATGTATTATTAAGTTTGTAATAATTTTTGGATTGTAATTTCATTTATTTAAGTTCTTGTAAATTCGCCTTGGTATGCCAAGGATTACTATGTAATATTGGATTGCAAGAAGTTCAAGGAGGTCAAGAGCATTGGTGGGACCAGTGGGAGGGATTCAAGATCAAGTGTTGATTATGTACTCCTTCAGCAACTCTTGTAAAATGAATGAATGAAATGCACCTAGGAATGCCCTGATTCAATTCTTGGTGGCTCAGAATTGAATCCCTTAGAAAGTCCATGATCATACCATATTTACTGCTTATTCATGAATGCATGAGATGTATGGGAATGTATGCAATTATATGATATATGCATGCTAAATGGATAATGTGCAAAGTGAGACCTTAATAGTAAATAGAATGACCATAAAATCTTCCAAACAAATGATTAAGTTGGAAATGCTATAATTAAAGTAATTATAACATAGGCCCTCCATTGGGGCAATTATTTTAAGAAATTTTAAATAGTTGCATGAGATGCAATTGATTTAAGAGATTTTCTTAAGAATAATTATTAAGCATGAGATGTTGTAAATATGTAAATGGTTTGGTGGCCAATATTGGATGTAGCTGAGGACATTAAAATTATTTGCATAATTACTGGCTCAATGGGATCAACTTAACTAATGCAAGATAAGTCAATAATGGATGTACCTGAGATTTTGAGCATTAGGGGCTAGGTAAAGGATTGAACCTCACATGAGATGTGATGGGCAAAGAGTTGCTCACTTATAGTTTATTGTAATTCCAATAATGGATGTACCTGAGGATGATCAATAGAATTATAAGAATTCAATCACCCACTAGAAATCCATCCAACTAGGATTTCCGTTTTCTACTTTGGAAGTGTAGGATTCGCTAAGTTAGTGGAAGGACCAATTTGATTAAAAAACCATAATCATATTTGGTTAATTACATGATACATTTACTAATTAATCTGGTTATTTCTGCAATTAATTTTCTGATAATAATGAGCATAGAACAACCACCACCATCCAATATCCTTGCAAGCATACTTGATCGCAATAGGTTGACAGGACCTAATCTGTCTGATTGGCTAAGAAATTTGAAATTTGTCTTGAACCTTGAACATATAGGATATGTTCTAGATTCAAATGTTCCTGGTCCCTTACCTCCAGAGGCCACACAAGAGGAACATGAAACTTTGGACAAGTGGAAGGAGCATGATATGAGAGCTAAGTGTTACATGCTTGCTTCCATGAGTAATGAGTTACAGAAGCAACATGAGAATATGCAGAGTGCGAGTTAGATCCTCCTTCACCTACAAGAGTTGTATGGTGAGCACAGCAGGAATGCTAGGTATGAGATATTTAGACAGCTTGTAACACCCCTAAGTTCGGTAGTGCGTTCTGCTGTTCCGGTGACCAGTGCTGTCCGGACAGCTAGGATGCCTAGAACCGTACTTCAATATGAGTGAGGAGACATAAAATAATGAAATACAAGAAAAGAAAAACAAAGGAAAAATCATAGCAAATAAATGTAACCGAGTAAGTGAGCCGGGAAACCTAGCGATGGGTGACCGCACCGGGAAGTCACGGCGTGGACCGTTGACTAGCCTCGATGCGGGAACCCCGGGAAACATTTTTAGGACTTAAATAGACCATTGTTGAAGAGTAACTATCATTAGAAAGATCACAGAAAAATTAAATACTTAGTACAAAGAACAGTTAGAAATCGAAAAACAGACAAAATACGGTTTTACCGAAAACTCGGTAAAGCCACCCGAACAGGGGCATTATGGTCATTTGACATCCCGTAGTGTCTTTTGACCTAAATGTCCATTAAAAATAAATAGTATTACACTTAGAAAATGAAATGAAAAATTAATTTGGTGGTACCTAAAATAAATAGTGGAAATCATGGGTTAAATGTGGATTATGGGAAAGTTAACTTAATATATGATTTAATTCTTCTTAGTGGACCACTATAGGATTAATTAAACATTAAGTATGGCAGGTGTAAGTCCACTAAACCCACCAGATAGTTCATCTTCTCCATTCCATCAAATATGCCGAATTGATGGTGAGAGAAAACATCCATGGCCGTTTCACTTAAGCTCTCTTAACTCCCTTCATTCCAACTCAAATCACTTAGTGTTCTTCACTAAAATTTGTCTACACATCACAAGGAAGATATTGATACCAATTTTGGGAAGTTTGGTGAAGGTTTAGCAAGTTACAAATAAAGGTAAGTTTGCATTTTGAGAAATCCTTTGTTAAAGTTCATGTTTATGTTATGGGTGTTAGTTTGGTGAAGGAAAATTTTGAGTTTGAAGGGTTATTGTTGTTTCCATTTTGGACAGCCATGGGGTCACGTTTTTGATGATTTAATATGCATATAATTGATGAGAAATAATTTTGATCATGGTGATTTAGTAACCTAGTGATTTACTTCATGTTTATATGGTGATTTATGCACTTGGATGGGAAATTGTATATTGGTACGGCAATGTAATGTTGAAGAATGGTTTGTGGCAGCTTGTGGACACTTGAGGAATGGTATATATTGAAGGAAGTGTGGGCAGAATATTGACCTAGAAGGATTGATGATATGTATGTAAATTAACATTGTAAAGTGTATGTAAAGTTTGTAATGTTTAGGTGTGTTTGTAATGGTAATTAGAAATTGTAATTGTGAATGCTATTTGGTGTGTTGAGGGTGATTGGAATCTGCCCAAAATAATGCTTATGTAATGTAGAAAATGTTTTTGGTAATGTGCCAAAACAGTTTGATAGGGTATGGAAGTAAACCTTGCAAGGTAAATAATGTGTTTGAAGTTGGGGTGTGAAATGCATATTGAGGGCAGTGTATATTTTAGCCTCTAACCTTGAATGTGTAACCTCAATTGGTATGAGACCAATTTGAGGTGAAACTAGGCACAAAATGTGCCAACTTTCATTGAGAAACCATGCCAAAATTCTGCTTGCAAGGTGACCTAAAAAAATGACCAATTCGGATTAGGTGCAATTAGGACCTGAAAATGACCAATTGGGCAGCAGTGAGTGTTTAGGCCATAACTCACTCAAACCAGGTCCAATTGACCTGAAATTTTGACCAAGAATAGTTAAGACCCATACCTACAAGTCTTATGAAGACACCAAAGCCCAGAAATGACCATAAGCAAGTCAAACAACTTGCACAAGTTCGGGTCCAAAAACTGGCCGAACCAGAATTGACCAATTTGACCTAAAATTGACCTAAAATGGTACCACTTGACCAGCAATAGTGTAATGACCATAACTTGGTCTACTTAACTCGGATTGACCTGAAATTTTGCACCGCGTGCAATAAGACCTAGATCTACAAGTTTGTAGTTTCGACCGAGACCCGAAAACCGAGGGAACTAGATCGTCCGGTTAGGTCAAACCAGTGTCCCGGAATTCAGCAATTTGCATTAAAATGCACTAAGCAAGGAAATTACTTTGGTAAAACATACCAAACCTAAAACCTTATAGAATGTGACATATTAACAACACTAAAACCTAATTTACCTAAAACACCACGAGGGTCGGTATATTAGGTGATTAAGTGAATAATTGAGTTCAGTGTATTATTTACCAAACACCATCGATAGAGACAATTTAATTTAGTACTGAAACACTTCAAATTGTGTTTCTCAGTTAACAAGGACTCAAAGAAAAGGGAAAGAAATCGAGTCAAGACCAGGAGACAAATATCAGAGGTTTGTGCACAACAACTGTTTCTTTTGAATTATTTTCAATGGAAATAAATATTGATTATTTGTATATCATTATTTTAAATTGTGGAAATGTGTTTGAGGAATATTTATTGATTGAAAAATATTGTGAATAGTTTGAAACTGTGAAAAATGGTTTGAATGACATTGATGGATACTTATTGATTAAAAAGCATTAGAAATGGTTTGAAACCACAGCTATCATGTATATTGATTGTATTCCTCTCTAGCTTGTCTAGTGGGATGAATTGAATTCCCTCTCTGGCTGAAGTGTTGAGGTGTGTGCCTGTTGAGGACGAATAGAATGAGTACTCATATTTTTGCTAGCTAGCCATGTTATTCCTCATTAGTCATCGACTTTTGGGATGAATTGAATTATGGATCATGATTAAGCTGTGTGTGATTTACTGATGTGTATTGTGAGATTGTGAAATGGATTTTAAACTCTCATTGACATATACTGTCTTTTGAATTCAAACCTGATCTGACTTATGGAAAATTATTGTGATATTGAGAAATGGAGTTTAAATTCTTATTGACCTTTATTGTCTTAAATTTGACTATGGTTTTAAGTATCCACTATTTACATGATTTATGAATTGTGATTTAAATTGTATTTGGTTAATGTTGTGCACCACTGAGACATTGTCTCAAATGATAGCTTTTATTGCCGCAGTAGAGAGAGATAGACAGTGCAGACTAGGCCGCATATACATCCAAATGAGGGATTACAGTATATTGAGTATACCGCTTTTGCTTTTGTAATCAGAATGTATGACACTGTATGTACATATTGTATTTGGTTTTGAGCAGTTGTAAATTAAATTGTACTTGAAGTTGTAAATTAATTATGAGTGTTTTGGATTGTAAAAGTTGTATTATATTTCCTTATCTCAGACTTTGAAAAATTTCTATGGAATTGAGTTGATGAATTGTTGTGTTGAGAAATGTATTGAAGTTGAGATTTGGAAAATTATAGAAGTGCTTTTACAGGTTTTCTGAAGAACTGTTTTATCCAAAATACAGAGGGCACTTTGCCAAAAATTTTACAGAAATTCTAAATAAATAAAATGAGTTAGTTATTTCACTTCAGTTCACCAAAGTCTTTAACACCTGTAAATAGTGCTCACCACTGTAAAAGAAGTAAGAAAAGTTTTTTTTTTAAAATTCCTTGTAGTGTATTTAATGGGTTATGTAACACCCCTAAGTTCTAGAGTGCGCTCATTGCTCCAAAGGACCGGTGTTGTCCTGGACACTAGGATGCCTAGAACCACACTTCAATGAGAGTGAGGAGACATAAAATAATGAAATAAAAGAAAAGAAAGTACAAGAAAAACAAAGGAAAAATGATTGCAAAGAAATGTGATCAAGTTAAACGAGCCGGGAAACCTAACGATGGGTGATCAGACTGGAAGTCACGGCGTGGACCGTTGATCGCCTCGGATCATGGAACCCCGAAAACATTTTTGGGACATAAATAGACCCTTGTTGAAGAATAAATATCATTAGAAATATCAAAGAAAAATTAAATAATTAGTACAAAGAAAAGTGAGAAATCGAAAAACAGACAAAACCCGGTAATACCGAAAAATCAGGAATGCCACCCGAACAGGGGCATTATGGTCATTTGACATCCCGAAGTGTCTTTTGACCTAAATTTTCATTAAAAATAAATAATATTACACTTAGAAAATGAAATGAAAAATTAAATTGGTGGTACCTAAAGTAAATAGTGAGAATTAAGGGTTTAATGTGGGATTAAGTGAAAGTAACTTATAATATGAATTAATTAGAGTAAGTGGACCACTAAGAGAATAAAATAAACACATTATGGGGCTGATGTAAGTCCACTATGTCCAGCAGCCACTTCATCTTCTTCATTTACCATCCAAGCCGTGAATGAAGGGAGAGAAAACTCCATGGACATTTTCATGCAAGCTTGATCCCTCCTTCCATTTCAACTCCAAACACTTGAGTTCCTTCATTAAACTTTGTCTACTCATCACAAGGAAGAGTTTGATACTAAATTTGAGAAGTTTAAGCAAGGTTTAACAAACTCCAAGCATAAGGTAAGTTCATAATTTTGAAGATAGCTTTGTTAAGTTTTGTGTGCATGTTATGGGTGTTGGTTTTGTGAAGAAAATTTTGAGTTTGAAGGGTTATTGTTGTTTTCATTTTGGAGAGCCATGGGGTCACACATTTGATGATTTATTATGCATATAATTGATGAGAAATAATGTTGATCATGGTAAATTAATAATCTAGTGAATTATTTCATGTTTATATGGTGATTTATGCACTTGGATGGGAATTGGTAACTTGGACGGCACTTTGATGTTGAAGAATGGTTTGTGGCAGCTTGGGGACACTTGAGTAATGGTATATATTGAAGGAAATGTATGCAGAATATTAACCTAGAAGGATTGATGATATGTATGTAGATTGATCTTGTAAAGTGTGTGTAAAATTTGTAATGGTTAGGTGTGTTTGTAATAGTACTTAGAAATTGTAATTGTGAATGATATTGGTGTGTTGAGGCTGATTGGAATCTGCCCAAAATAATGTTAATGTAAAGTAGAAAGTGCTTTTGGTAATGTACCAAAACTGATTTGGTAGGGTATGGAAGTAAACTTTGCAAGGTAAATATGTGTTTTGAATGGGGTGTGAAAAGCATATTGAGGGCAGTACACATTTTAGCCTATAACCTTAAATGTGTAACCTCAATTGGTATGAGACCAATTTGAGGTGAAACTAGGCACAAAATGTGCCAACTTTTATTGAGAAACCATGCCAAAATTCTGCTTGCAAGGTGACCTAAAAAAATGACCAATTCGGATTAGGTGCAATTAGGACCTGAAAAATGACCAATTGGGCAGCAGTGAGTGTTTAGGCCATAACTCACTCAAACCAGGTCCAATTGACCTGAAATTTTAACAACGAATAGTTAAGACCCATACCTACAAGTCTTATGAAGACACCAAAGCCCAGAAATGACCATAAGCAAGTCAAACAACTTGCACAAGTTCGGGTCCAAAAACTGGCCGAACCAGAATTGACCAATTTGACCTAAAATTGACCTAAAATGGTACCATTTGACCAGCAAGAGTGTAATGACCATAACTCGGTCTACTTAACTCGGATTGACCTGAAATTTTGCACCGGTCCATAAGACCTAAATCTACAAGTTTGTAGTTTCGACCGAGACCGAAAACCGAGGAACTAGATCGTCCGGTTAGGTCAAACCAGTGTCCCGAATCCAAAGAATTTGCATTAACATGCACTAAGCAAGGAAATGACTTTGGTAAAACATACCAAACCTAAAACCCTATCAAATGTGACATATTAACGACACTAAAACCTAATTTACCTAAAACGCAACGAGGGTCGGTATATTAGGTGATTAAGTGAATAATTGAGTTCGATGCATTATTTACCAAACACCATCGATAGAGACAGTTTAAATTAGTAATCAAACACTTCAAATTGTGTTTCTCGATTACCAAAGACTCGAGAAAAGGAAGGAAACACTGAGTCCGGATCGGGGCGATCATCGAGGTTTGTGCACAACAACTGTTTCTTTTTAATTATTTTAAATGTAAATAAATATTTAATATTTGCATAACATTGTTTTATTTTGTGGTAATGTGTTTGGTGGACACTTATTGATTGTTAAAGATTGTGAATGGTTTGAAATCGTGAAAAATTGTTTGAATGGTATTTGATGGATACTTATTGATTGAAAAGCACTGTAAATGGTTTTTGTGGAAATTGAAGTGAATTACGAATTGTGTTGCCATTTTGTGAATGAAATTATAACTTTGGAAATTTATTGGATTCTTACGGATCATTTGAATAAAATGTTTGGAATTGTTTTGACTCACAATTGGCATGACACTGATAATATGTTCCTCCTCC
The DNA here is from genome assembly GCF_030052815.1 of Hevea brasiliensis. Classification (NCBI taxonomy): domain Eukaryota; kingdom Viridiplantae; phylum Streptophyta; class Magnoliopsida; order Malpighiales; family Euphorbiaceae; genus Hevea; species Hevea brasiliensis. The sequence goes on along the minus strand of NC_079499.1, from coordinate 65,359,875 downwards.
ATTAATGGGGTGAGTGTGATTATTCCTCCCTCTTTGACTTATTAGTCTGGGGTGAGTATGATTATGTTCCTCCCTCTTTGACTTCCCAGTCTGAGGTGAGTATGGATGAGTTCTCATTATATAGCTAGCTTCCTCCCTTATAGATTTCGATTATTGGGGTGAGCATGTCTTGTCGTGGTGTACAACACGGCATATATGGAAAAATTGTGTCATGGCCTAAATTGTGTTATAGATTGGCAACACTGTATTCTTCAGTTATTTGATCGAATTGTGTTATTATGTATTGTGAGATTGTGAAATTGATTTAAACTCTTATTAACATATACTGTCTATTGAATTCAACCATGATCTGACTTATTGAAAATTATTGTGATATTAACAAATGGAGTTTAAATTCTTGTTGACATTTATTGTCTTGAATTTAACTATGGTTTTAAGTATCCACTATTGATATGATTTATGAATTATGATTTAAAATTTGTATTTGGTTAATGTTGTGCACCACTGAGACATTGTCTCAAGATAGCTTTATTCTTTGTCGCAGTAGAGAGAGACAGGCGGCAAGCTAGGTCGCTAGTATCGCCAATGAGAGATTTTGGGTATAGTGAGTATACCACATGTGGCATTTTGTATCAGAATGTATATTCACCGTATGTATATTTTGTTCTTGGTTTTGAGCAATTGTAAATTTAAGTTGTACAAGAAAGTTGTAAAATAATTATGAGTTATTTGGCTTGTAAAAATTGTGTTATATCTTTGTATCTTAGTCTTTGAAAATCACTGTGGATTTGACTTGAGAAATGTGTTGTGTTGATAAAAATGTTGGAGTTGAGATTTGAAAATATATTGAAGTGCTTTTTACAGTTTTCAAGAACTGCTTTGTCCAAAATACAAATGGCACCTTGCCAAAATTTTCTGAGATATTCCAAATAAATCAAATGAGTTAGTTGTTTCACTTGATTCACCAAAGTCTTTCACACACTGTAAATAGTGCTCACCACTGTAAAAGAAGTAAGAAAAGTTTTTAAAATCCCTTGTAGTGTATTTAATGGATTATCGATGACGGTTGGTAATTCATTAGGTATACTACGGATCATGTTATGCCTTACAGAGGGTAGGGTGTGACAAAGTTATCGATGAACGGAGTTGGTAATTCATTAGGTATACTACGGGATCATGTTATGCCTTACAGAGGGGTAGGGTGTGACATGTTTTAGTGGTATCAGAGCAAAGTTTTTAAATTCTGTTTTCACCTGTTATTTGAATGTTCTTTTTGCATAGTACAACTGCTCAATATCATTGTTTGATACATACAAGACATTCTGAGATAAATATGCACTAACGAGTGAATATTCTTGTGTTATTGTTCAGAAAGCTAAGATCCTCGCATTGAATATGGAAGAGGGTGATCGTTCATCGATCACTATTGAGGCCGAGGTGCAAGGGGATGCCCTGTGCCTACAAAATGTTAGTGGTTCAAAGAAGACCACCCCTGCATGCAGTTTCTGCTCGATTCGCTCAGATGGCTACAATATTCCAACAAATGGCTGGTAATGCACCTACTCAAGTCCCAACACAGACACCAGTGGTACAACCACAGTCTCCTACGAGGCAGTATGACAAATTGATGAAGTATGGGGCTACAGAGTTTAAGGGGACAGTAGATCCTATGGAAGCTGAACAGTGGTTAGAGAGGATGGATAGGGTGTTCAAGAAACTTCATTGTACAGAGGAGCTCAGACTTGAATACTCAGTATCCTTACTACAAGGGGATGCTTATGACTGGTGGAAAACCATTCCCCACGATGCAGTAGAACTGCAGATCTTGACACTGAATGACTTCCTCGGGAATTGAGGCAAATACATCCCTGATGCCTATGTAGACCAGAAGCTACAAGAATTCTTAAGTCTAAAACAGGGGAATAGATCAGTGGCTGAGTATGAAAGAGAATTCTCCCGCCTTAGCCACTATGCAGTAAGTTTGCTTGCTACCAGCAGGGAGAGATGCAAGAGATTTGAAACTGGCTTGAAGCCCAGTATCAGAGTACAAGTGCTCGCCTTCAAACACACTAACTTCTCTGAACTTGTTTCTCAAGCCCTAGAGTTGGAAAGAGTTGAGTTTGAGACTGCTCCAGAGAAAAAGAGGTCAGAGAAGACAGAGAAAGAGGAAAATCAAGAGATCGAGTTCCAGTGGTCATACTGGAAAGAGGAAGAACTATGGGGGACATGGCAGAGGTGGCAAGAAATCTGGTAGGGGAAGACATTCAGGACAGAGACCTCCCCTATCTGGTCAGCAGAGTACCAGAAGTTCCTACCCTCCCCGCCAATGTGAAACTTGTGGAAAGAATCATGGTGGAATCTGCTACAAGGCTATTGGAGCCTGTTATAACTGTGGAGGCACAGGACACTTTGCTAAGGACTGCACCAGTAGTCGCAGAGTTGGACCACCTCCTACTACTGCAGAAGGGTCAGTTCAGAGCCCTGTTACTAGAAGCTCACAACCACCCAGCAGAGGTAGAGGCAGGGGTAGAGGTAACCCAGCAGGCAGCCAAGGCACAGTAAAACATTCAGAACAAGATAGTGCTCCAGTCAGAGTCTATGCCATGAGACAGAGGGAAGAGGCAGAGACATCTGATGTAGTGGCTGGTACCTTCTCAACTTTTAACCAGAATGTGTTTGTGTTATTTGATCCTGGTTCTACCCATTCTTATGTGAGTGCTAGCATCATTGATTGCATTCTTTGTTCCATGTACAAGAATGGACTTTGAGGTGCTAGTAACAAGTCCGCTAGACAGAGGTCGAGTTAATAAAATGTATAGAGATTGTCCTTTGGTGATCCAAGGGCACACTTTCTGTCGATCTCATTGAAATGCCCTTGAGATTATGATATCATCTTGGGCATGGATTGGTTAGCTAGGCATCATGCCATGATTGGATCAGAGATCAAGATACACTTTTGGTCTCCTCGATGCAGTGATGTAGTGATACATGGGGAGAGGCAACTATTGCCATCCAACATCATTTCGGCACTAGCGTAAAAATGATCGAGAAAAGGGTGTGAAGCATACTTGGCACATGTGGTAGACACCCAAGTGGGAGTCCAGCATTGAAGGACATCCCTACGACATGACTTTCGCACGTGTTTCTGATGAATTGCCGTGATTACCTCCGGAAGAGAAGTGCGATTTGAAATTAATGTTCGCTCGTGTGGATCCAATCTCCATAACGCCATATAGAATGGCACCAACAGAGTTGAAGGAGCTGAAGATACAGTTACAAGAATTACTTGAAAAGGGCTTCATCCGCCCTAGTGTGTCACCTTGGGGAGCACCAGTGTTGTTTGTTAAGAAGAAGGATGGTACTCTCCGCTATGCATTGACTACAGGCAGTTGAATAGGGTGACAATAAAGAACAGATATCCATTGCCTCGCATTGATGATCTGTTCGATCAGTTGAAGGGTGCAGCAGTATTCTCCAAAATTGATTTGCGATCTGGTTATCATCAGTTGAAGGTGCAAGAGCAGAGTATCCCAAAAACTGCTTTCAGAACTCGGTATGGCCACTATGAGTTTCTAGTAATGCCATTCGGGTTAACAAATGCTCCAGCTGCTTTTATGGATCTGATGAACACTATCTTCAGACCATATCTTGATCAATTTGTGGTGGTGTTTATTGATGACATTTTGATATACTCGAGGAGTGCAGAGGAGCATGATAGACATCTGCGGATTGTACTGCAGACTTTAAGGGAGAAACAGCTGTACGCCAAATTGTCGAAATGTGAATTTTGGCTGAAGGAAATCTCCTTTTTGGGACATGTTGTGTCAGCTGAAGGGATCAAGGTAGATTCCAGTAAGGTAGAAGCTATCCTTAATTGGAAGCCGCCCAGGAACATCACAGAAATTCGCAGTTTTCTGGGCTTAGCTGGATATTACCGTCGGTTTGTGAAGGGATTCTCTATGTTATCTTCTCCACTGACCAAGCTGCTTCGGAAAGATGTAAAATTTCAGTGGACTGATAAATGTCAGCAGAGTTTTGATGAGTTGAAGAGGTGCTTAACTGAAGCTCCAGTTCTCACTTTACCTACTCCAGGTAAAGAATACACAGTTTATAGTGATGCTTCTCACAATGGGTTAGGCTGTGTACTGATGCAAGATCGGAATGTCATTGCTTATGCATCACGCCAGCTGAAACCGCATGAGAGGAACTACCCAACACATGATCTGGAGTTAGCAGCTATTGTTTTTGCTCTCAAGATCCGAGACACTATTTGTATGGGGAGAAATGCTACATTTACACAGATCACAAGAGCTTGAAGTACTTAGGCACCCAGAAGGAATTGAATTTGAGGCAGAGGAGATGGTTAGAACTCATTAAAGATTATGATTGCTTAATAGACTATCAGCCAGGGAAAGCAAATGTGGTGGCTGACGCCTTAAGTCGCAAGACTATGGCAAGTCTCAGAGTTTCTCCTTTGTCCATGGTATATGAATTGAAAGCCTGACATGCCGGTTTAGAGGTTGATGATGAGGGACAAGAGTTGCATGGCATGTACACCGGTGTTGATTGATCGGTCGTAATGGCGCGCAGTGATGAAAAATATCGGAAGTCTTGAAAGAAGTTCAGCAGGCAAGAAACCCGAATTCTGTGAGAGATGATGGTTTATTGCTACATCGAAGCAGTGTGCATTCCTAGTGATGTGGAATTGAGACAAACCATTTTGAAGGAAGCACATGAGTCTCCATTTGCTATGCACCACTGGTGGAACTAAAATGTACAGAGGGTCGAAAGAGCATTACTTGGTGGATGGGCATGAAAAGAGATATAGCTGAATTCGTTTCCAAATGCCTAACTTGTCGCCAAGTAAAGGCGAACATCAAGTTCGGTGGTTTATTACATCCTTTGTCGATGCAGTGGAAATGGGAACGAATAACTATGGATTTTGTTATAGGACTTCCAAGAACATAGAGTAGTCATGATGCAGTATGGGTTATAGTTGACAGATTGACCAAGTCTGCTCACTTTTTACCAGTTCGGATGGACTATAGCCTGGAAAGATTGGCCAGATTGTACATATATGAGATTGTAAAACTGCATGGAGTGCCAGTATCAATTGTGTCTGACAGAGATCCTAGGTTCACTTCTAGATTCTAGGGTAGTCTTCAGAGAGCCCTAGGAACTAGATTGAACTTCAGCACAGCATTCCACCCACAGACAGATGGCCAGTCTGAGAGGGTTATTCAGATATTGGAGGATATGCTACGGGCTTGTGTGATTGAATTTGAAGGTAGTTGGGATACACACTTGCCTTTGATTGAGTTTGCTTATAACAACAGCTACCAATCAAGCATAGGGATGCCTCCATATGAAGCTTTGTATGGCAGAAAGTGTAGAACTCCCTTATGTTGGGATGAAGTAGGTGAAAGGAAGATGATTGGACCAGAAATTGTCCAGCAGACAGAGGAAAAGATCAGATTGATCAGAGATAGACTCAAGGCTGCATCAGACCGCCAGAAGTCCTATGTTGATCTGAAGAGAAGAGATATTGAGTATGCAGTGGGTGATAAGGTATTCCTCAAAGTTTCTCCTTGGAAGAGGATTATGAGATTTGGCAGAAAGGGGAAACTAAGTCCTCGTTTCATCGGACCATATGAAGTTCTGGAAAGAGTGGGTCCTTTAGCATACCGGTTGGCATTACCTCTAGAGCTAGCAAGGATACAGTGTCTTCCATGTGTCCATGTTAAGGAGGTGCAGTCGGACCCATCTCATGTACTAACAGATTGAAGAGATTAAAGTAAATCCGGACCTCTCATATGAGGAAGAACCCATAAAAATTACGGCATATGAGGTGAAGCGGTGAGGAACAAGCAGATACACTGGTTAAAGTCTTTGTGGAACCATCATTCGGGCCAGAAGCAACTTGGGAACGTGAAGAGGATATGAGGAGACAGCACCCACACTGTTCGAGACTAATGCTGTAAAATTTCGAGACGAAATTTATTTAAGGGGGAGAATTGTAACACCCTAAGTTCGGTAGTGCGTTCTGCATTCGGTGACGATCTTTGTCGGACAACTAGGATGCCTAGAACCGTACTTCAATATGAGTGAGGAGACATAAAATAATGAAATACAAGAAAAGAAAAACAAAGGAAAAATCATAGCAAAGAAATGTAACCGAGTAAGTGAGCCGGGAAACCTAGCGATGGGTGACCGCACCGGGAAGTCACGGCGTGGACCGTTGACTAGCCCTGGACTGCGGGGAACCCTGGGAAACATTTTTAGGACTTAAATAGACCATTGTTGAAGAGTAAATATCATTAGAAAGATCAAAGAAAAATTAAATAATTAGTACAAAGAAAAGTGAGAAATCGAAAAAACAGACAAAATACGATTATTCAGAAAAATCGGAAAGCCACCGAATAGGGTCATTATGGTCATTTGACATCCCGAAGTGTCTTTTGACCTAAATGTCCATTAAAAATAAATATTATTACACTTAGAAAATGAAATGAAAAATTAATTTGGTGGTACCTAAAATAAATAGTGGAAATCATGGGTTAAATGTGGATTATGGGAAAGTTAACTTAATATATGATTTAATTCTTCTTAGTGGACCACTATAGGATTAATTAAACATTAAGTATGGCAGGTGTAAGTCCACTAAACCCACCAGATAGTTCATCTTCTCCATTCCATCAAATATGCCGAATTGATGGTGAGAGAAAACATCCATGGCCGTTTCACTTAAGCTCTCTTAACTCCCTTCATTCCAACTCAAATCACTTAGTGTTCTTCACTAAAATTTGTCTACACATCACAAGGAAGATATTGATACCAATTTTGGGAAGTTTGGTGAAGGTTTAGCAAGTTACAAATAAAGGTAAGTTTGCATTTTGAGAAATCCTTTGTTAAAGTTCATGTTTATGTTATGGGTGTTAGTTTGGTGAAGGAAAATTTTGAGTTTGAAGGGTTATTGTTGTTTCCATTTTGGACAGCCATGGGGTCACGTTTTTGATGATTTAATATGCATATAATTGATGAGAAATAATTTTGATCATGGTGATTTAGTAACCTAGTGATTTACTTCATGTTTATATGGTGATTTATGCACTTGGATGGGAAATTGTATATTGGTATGGCAATGTAATGTTGAAGAATGGTTTGTGGCAGCTTGTGGACACTTGAGGAATGGTATATATTGAAGGAAGTGTGGGCAGAATATTGACCTAGAAGGATTGATGATATGTATGTAAATTAACATTGTAAAGTGTATGTAAAGTTTGTAATGTTTAGGTGTGTTTGTAATGGTAATTAGAAATTGTAATTGTGAATGCTATTTGGTGTGTTGAGGGTGATTGGAATCTGCCCAAAATAATGCTTATGTAATGTAGAAAATGTTTTTGGTAATGTGCCAAAACAGTTTGATAGGGTATGGAAGTAAACCTTGCAAGGTAAATAATGTGTTTGAAGTTGGGGTGTGAAATGCATATTGAGGGCAGTGTATATTTTAGCCTTTAACCTTGAATGTGTAACCTCAATTGGTATGAGACCAATTTGAGGTGAAACTAGGCACAAAATGTGCCAACTTTCATTGAGAAACCATGCCAAAATTCTGCTTGCAAGGTGACCTAAAAAAATGACCAATTCGGATTAGGTGCAATTAGGACCTGAAAAATGACCAATTGGGCAGCAGTGAGTGTTTAGGCCATAACTCACTCAAACCAGGTCCAATTGACCTGAAATTTTGACCAATAATAGTTAAGACCCATACCTACAAGTCTTATGAAGACACCAAAGCCCAGAAATGACCATAAGCAAGTCAAACAACTTGCACAAGTTCGGGTCCAAAAACTGGCCGAACCAGAATTGACCAATTTGACCTAAAATTGACCTAAAATGGTACCACTTGACCAGCAATAGTGTAATGACCATAACTTGGTCTACTTAACTCGGATTGATCTGAAATTTTGCACCGTGTACAATAAGACCTAGATCTACAAGTTTGTAGTTTCGACCGAGACCCGAAAACCGAGGGAACTAGATCGTCCGGTTAGGTCAAACCAGTGTCCCGGAATTCAGCAATTTGCATTAAAATGCACTAAGCAAGGAAATTACTTTGGTAAAACATACCAAACCTAAAACCTTATAGAATGTGACATATTAACAACACTAAAACCTAATTTACCTAAAACACCACGAGGGTCGGTATATTAGGTGATTAAGTGAATAATTGAGTTCAGTGTATTATTTATCAAACACCATCGATAGAGACAATTTAATTTAGTACTGAAACACTTCAAATTGTGTTTCAAAGTTAACAAGGACTCAGCAAAAGGGAAAGAAATACTGAGTCAAGACCAGGAGACAAATATCAGAGGTTTGTGCACAACAACTGTTTCTTTTGAATTATTTTCAATGGAAATAAATATTGATTATTTGTATATCATTATTTTAAATTGTGGAAATGTGTTTGAGGAATATTTATTGATTGAAAAATATTGTGAATAGTTTGAAACTGTGAAAAATGGTTTGAATGACATTGATGGATACTTATTGATTAAAAAGCATTAGAAATGGTTTGAAACCACAGCTATCATGTATATTGATTGTATTCCTCTCTAGCTTGTCTAGTGGGATGAATTGAATTCCCTCTCTGGCTGAAGTGTTGAGGTGTGTGCCTGTTGAGGACGAATAGAATGAGTACTCATATTTTTGCTAGCTAGCCATGTTATTCCTCATTAGTCATCGACTTTTGGGATGAATTGAATTATGGATCATGATTAAGCTGTGTGTGATTTATTGATGTGTATTGTGAGATTGTGAAATGGATTTTAAACTCTCATTGACATATACTGTCTTTTGAATTCAAACTGATCGACTTATGGAAAATTATTGTGATATTGAGAAATGGAGTTTAAATTCTTATTGACCTTTATTGTCTTAAATTTGACTATGGTTTTAAGTATCCACTATTTACATGATTTATGAATTGTGATTTAAATTGTATTTGGTTAATGTTGTGCACCACTGAGACATTGTCTCAGCGATAGCTTTTTATTGCTGTCGCAGGTAGAGAGATAGACAGGGCAGCAGACTAGGCTGCATATACATCCAAATGAGGATTACAGTATATTGAGTATACCGCTTTTGCTTTTTGTACTGTAATGTATGACACTGTATGTACATATTGTATTTGGTTTTGAGCAGTTGTAAATTAAATTGTACTTGAAGTTGTAAATTAATTATGAGTGTTTTGGATTGTAAAAGTTGTATTATATTTCCTTATCTCAGACTTTGAAAAATTTCTATGGAATTGAGTTGATGAATTGTTGTGTTGAGAAATGTATTGAAGTTGAGATTTGGAAAATTATAGAAGTGCTTTTACAGGTTTTCTGAAGAACTGTTTTATCCAAAATACAGAGGGCACTTTGCCAAAAATTTTACAGAAATTCTAAATAAATCAAATGAGTTAGTTATTTCACTTCAGTTCACCAAAGTCTTTAACACCTGTAAATAGTGCTCACCACTGTAAAAGAAGTAAGAAAAGTTTTTTTTTTTTTAATTCCTTGTAGTGTATTTAATGGGTTATCAGTAGACGGAGTTGGTAATTCATTAGGTATACTACGGGATCATGTTATGCCTTACAGAGGGGTAGGGTGTGACACAGCTATTCCGTATGAGGATGTCTAAGGGACAGAATGTTGGGGATCATGTCCACAAGATGATTCGGCTGATTGAGCAGTTGGAACATCTTGACTTCAACATGGATTTCCAACTACAGACGGATTTGATCCTTCAGTCCCTTCCTGAGTCTTTTGGGAATTTTGTGACAAATTTCCATATGACTAAACAGGAATGCACCTTAGCTGAATTACTTAACAAGTTGGTTATTGCCCAAAAGAATATGCCAGGCAATAAAAGAAAAGAGGTAGCTTTGGTTGCATCTTCTTCTGCTGGAAAGTCCAAGAAGAAGAAGGGCAATAAGAAAAAGAAACCTCAGATTCCTGGTCCTTCCAAGAAAATAGCTAAACAGAAAAGGAAGACCAAAGCTGACAAAGGCAAAGGAAAGTGTTTCCACTGCCAACAGGAAAGCGTTTCCATTGCCAGTAAGAAAATGTTTCCACTGGCTAGAGTATAGCAATCTAAATGAATGCAATGCCATGGTGAAAACCAACTCAAGTTCAAAATATATTTGGCACTTAAGGTTATATCATGTTGCAGAAGATAGGATTGCAAAATTGGAGAAAATGGGGATTCTATCCTCATTGGGCTCTGAGCCTACTCCAACTTGTGAATCTTGCCTTCAGAGCAAAATGACTAGATTACCCTTTGTTGGATAGGAGCTAAGAGCTGAAAATATTTTGGAGCTAATACATAGTGATGTATGTGGTCCATTTGAAGAAATGGCTAGAGGGGGCTTTCATTATTTTATTACCTTTACTGATGATAAATCAAGGTTTGGGTATTTGTATTTGATGAAATACAAACATGAATCTTTTGAAAAGTTCAAAGAATTTAAATCTAAAGTAGAAAATCAAACAGGAAAAAGTATTAAAGCTCTTCGATCAGATCGTGGAGGTGAATATTTGAGTACTGAATTTGATGAATACTTGAGAGAGCATGGCATTGTTTCTCAGCTGACTCCTCCAGGAACGCCATACGGTGAATGGTGTATCTGAAGGAGAAATCGTACCCTATTGGATATGGCATTAGTATGATGAGCTATCTTGATATGCCAATCTTCTTTTGAGGATTTGCATTAGAATCGACTTTGTATATTCGAATAGGATTCCATCAAAATCGCTTTCTTCCACACCTTATGAGATATGGCATGGAAGAAAACCAAGTCTTAAGCATGTTAAGATTTGGGGTTGTCGACTTATATCAAAAGTGAACAACGATAAATTGGAGACCATATCGAGAAAAGGTCGATTTATTGGATATCCAAAAGATAGTTTTGGATATTATTTTTATTTGCCTACTTCACAAAGGTTGTGATAAGTAGAGATGCCACATTTCTTGAACAACGGTTTGTTCAAGAAGGAGGCAAAGGAAGGCAAATAGAGTTAGAATTGAAGAATTCGACCAACCAACATATCGGATGGATATAGATCCATCTAGTCAACCAATACCAGTTGATGAAACATCTACTGTTTGTTCCTCGTAGAAAAACCAGGGTATCTCACCCACCAGTGAGATATGGTTTTCTTCATGAAGAAGAACAAGAGTTGTCTACTCATGAAGAAGTAGATCATGGAGATGATCCACTTACCTATGAAGAAGCTATATCAGATATAGACTCTTCAAAATGGATTGATGCTATGAAATCCGAGATTGATTCCATGTATAAGAATCAAGTTTGGGATCTTGTTGACCCACACAGAAGGTATTGTACCTATAGGGAACAAATGGGTTTTCAAGAAGAAAATTGGTTACGATGGAAAGGTAGAGACCTATAAGGCAAGGCTAGTAGCGAAAGGGTTTCGCCAAAGGCAGAATCGACTATGAGGAGACTTTCTACTTTGTTGCCATGCTTAAATCAATTAGGATTTTATTAGCAATAGCTGCGTACTATGATTATGAGATTTTGCGGATGGATGTCAAAGCGACTTTTCTCAATGGATACATTGAAGAAAACATTTTCATGGAACAACCTAGGGGATTTAAATCCCAAGATGGTTCCAAGGAATGCAAGCTAAAGCGATCCATTTATGGGTTGAAACAAGCTTCGAGGAGTTGGAAGTGATAGCACTGTCACTAACCTTCTTATATACACATGGCTCATTCTCATTTTTGATAAAACCAAAGGATTTAATGGCTTCATCAAAACGGATGTTCCAACTCCTCGAAGCTTGTTTCAACCCATAAATGGATCGCTTTAGCTTGCATACCTTGGAACCATCTTGGGATTCAAATCCATTAGGTTGGTCCATGAAAATGTTTTCTTCAATGTATCCATTGAGAAAAAGTTTTTTGACATCCATCCGCCAAATCTCATAATCATAGTACGCAACTTGCTAATAAAATCCTAATTGATTTAAGCATGGCAACAAAGCAGAAAGTCTCCTCATAGTCGATTCCTTGCCTTTGGCGAAACCCTTTCGCTACTAGCCTTGCCTTATAGGTCTCTACCTTTCCATCAGAACCAATTTTCTTCTTGAAAACCCATTTGTTCCCTATAGGTACAATACCTTCAGGTGGGTCAACAAGATCCCGAACTTGATTCTTATACATAGAATCAATCTCGGATTTCATAGCATCAATCCATTTTGAAGAGTCTATATCTGATACAGCTTCTTCATAGGTAAGTGGATCATCTCCATGATCTACTTCTTCATGAGTAGACAACTCTTGTTCTTCTTCATGAATGAAACCATATCTCAGCGGTGGGTGAGATACCGCTTGTTCTACGAGGAACGATTGTAGATGTTTCATCAATCGGTATAGGTTGACTAGATGGATCTATATCCATCCGATATGTTGGTTGGTCGAATTCTCCAATTCTAACTCTATTTGCCTTCCTTTACTCCTTCTTGAACAAACCGTTGTTCAAGAAATGTGGCATCTCTACTTATCACAACCTTTGTGAAGTAGGCAAATAAAAATAATATCCAAAACTATCTTTTGGATATCCAACAAATCGACCTTTTCTCGATCCGTCTCCAATTTATCGATGTTCACTTTGATATAAGCTGGACAACCCCAAATCTTAACATGCTTAAGACTTGGTTTTCTTCCATGCCATATCTCATAAGGTGTGGAAGAAACTGATTTTGATGGAATCCTATTCGAATATACAAAGTCGATTCTAATGCAAATCCCAAAAGGAGATTGGCATATCAAGATAGCTCATCATACTACGTATCATATCCAATAGGGTACGATTTCTCCTTTCGATACACTATTCGGTGTGGTGTTCTGGAGGAGTCACCGAGAAACAATGCCATGCTCTCTCAAGTATTCATCAAATTCAGTACTCAAATATTCACCTCCACGATCTGATCGAAGAGCTTTAATACTCTTTCCTGTTTGATTTTCTACTTCAGATTTAAATTCTTTGAACTTTTCAAAAGATTCATGTTTGTATTTCATCAAATACAAATACCCAAACCTTGATTTATCATCAGTAAAGGTAATAAAATAATGAAAGCCCCCTCTAGCCATTTCTTTAAATGGACCACATACATCACTATGTATTAGCTCTAAAATATTTTTAGCTCTTAGCCCTTGTCCAACAAAGGGTGATCTAGTCATTTTGTCCTGAAGGCAAGATTCACAAGTTGGAGTAGGCTTAGAGTCCAATAAGGATAGAATCCCCATTTTCTCCAATTTTGTAATCCTATCTTCTGCAACATGACATAACCTTAAGTGCCAAATATATTTTGAACTTGAGTTGTTTTTCACCACGGCATTGCTTTCATTTAGATTGCTATACTCTAGCCAGTGGAAACACTTTCTTACTGGTAATGGAAACACTTTCTTATTGGCAATGGAAACACATTCTTGTTGGCAGTGGAAACACTTTCCTTTGCCTTCATCAGCTTTAGTCTTCCTTTTCTGTTTAGCTATTTTCTTAGAAGGACCAGGAATCTGAGGTTTCTTTTTCTTATTGCCCTTCTTCTTGTTGGACTCTCCAGCAGAAGAAGATGCAACCAAAGCTACCTCTTTTCCTTTATTGCCTGGCATATTCTTTTGGGCAATAACCAGCATGTTGAGTAAACCAGCTAAGGTGCATTCCTGTTTAGTCATATGGAAATTTGTCACAAAATTTCCAAAAGACTCAGGAAGGGACTGAAGGATCAAATCCGTCTGTAGTTGGAAATCCATGTTGGAGTCAAGATGTTCCAACTGCTCAATCATCCGAATCATCTTGTGGACATGATCCCCAACATTCTGTCCCTCAGACATCCTCATGGGGAACAGCTGCCTAGATATCTCATACCTAGCATTCCTGCTGTGCTCACCATACAACTCTTGTATGTGAAGGAGGATCTCACTCGCACTCTGCATGTTCTCATGTTACTTCTGTAACTCATTACTCATGGAAGCAAACATGTAACACTTAGCTCTCATATCATGCTCCTTCTACTTGTCCAAAGTTTCATGTTCCTCTTGTGTGGCCTCTGGAGGTAAGGGACCAGGAACATTTGAATCTAGAACATATCCTATGTTCAAGGTTCAGGACAAGTTTCAAATTTCTTAGCCAATCAGACAGATTAGGTCCTGTCAACCTATTGTGATCAAGTATGCTTGCAAGGATATTGGATGGTGGTGGTTGTTTTGTGATCATTTTTATCAGAAAATTAACTGCAGAAAATAACCAGATTAATTAGTAAATGTATCATGTAATTAACCAAAATGATTATGGACTTTTAATCAAATTGGTCCTCCCACTAACTTAGCGAATCCTACACTTCCAAAGTAGAAAATGGAAATCCTAGTTGGATGGATTTCTAGTGGGTGATTGAATTCTTATAATTCTATTGATCATCCTCAGGTACATCCATTATTGGAATTACAATAAACTATAAGTGAGCAACTCTTTGCCCATCACATCTCATGTGAGGTTCAATCCTTTACCTAGCCCCTAATGCTCAAAATCTTAGGTACATCCATTATTGACTTATCTTGCATTAGTTAAGTTGATCCCATTGAGCCAGTAATTATGCAAATAATTTTAATGTCCTCAGGTACATCCAATATTGGCCACCAAACAATTTACATATTTACAACATCTCATGCTTAACAATTATTCTTAAGAAAATCTCTTAAATTAATTGCATCTTATGCAACTATTTAAAATTTCTAAAAATAATTGCCCCAATGGAGGGCCTATGTTATAATTACTTTAATTATAGCATTTCCAACTTAATCATTTGTTTGGAAGATTTTATGGTCATTCTAATTACTATTAAGGTCTCACTTTGCACATTATCCATTTAGCATGCATATATCATATAATTGCATACATTCCCATACATCTCATGTATTCATGGATAAGCAGTAAATATGGTATGATCATGGACTTTCTAAGGGATTCAATTCTGAGCCACCAAGAATTGAATCAGGGCATTCCTAGGTGCATTTCATTCATTCATTTTACAAGAGTTGCTGAAGGAGTACATAATCAACACTTGATCTTGAATTCCTCCCACTGGTCCCACCAATGCTCTTGACCTCCTTGAACTTCTTGCAATCCAATATTACATAGTAATCCTTGGCATACCAAGGCAAATTTACAAGAACTTAAATAAATGAAATTACAACCCAAAAATTATTACAAACTTAATAATACATGCCCAAAATAAATTGAAATAAATTAATTAATTTACAATCCCAAAGAAACATAAAAGAAATAAATCCAATCACATTGGTCTTTTATAGTTCATGATCATCCATCATGCATATCACTATTTAACAATTAAATAAAGCATACATACTTAAATTAAATTGAATATCTCATATTCAACTTAAAAATTCAGATTTGAATATGATTCAAATAAATTTAAAAATTCAGATTTGAATCTCATTCAAACAGCTTTAAAAATTCAGATTTGAATCACATTCAAACATTTTTAAAAAAATCAGATTTGAATCACATTCAAATATTTTTTAAAAAATCAGATCTGAATTTTATTCAATCAATTTTAAAAAATCAGATTTAAATATGATTCAAACAACTTTAAAAATTCAGATTTGAATCACATTCAAACAACTTTTAAAATTCAGATTTGAATCACATTCAAACAATTTTTAAAATTCTGATTTGAATCATAATTTAATTGTGTGATAAAAATTCTAATTAAACAATTTAATTAGACATAAAATGGATCTTAAATCATACAACAATTGCACATTCACCATCCATTTACCTTTGCACACCATTGTGATGCATCAACCATGCACACCATGGTGTTCATCATTTGTGCCGCCACTTTGACTTTGCAACCAGCAATAAACTTTTGATCTCTTGATCAAACACACAATTAAATCATATAATCATCAATCTAAATGGAAAATATAGTGGCTCTGATACCAATTGAAGGAACGGAAGCGTGAAAAACACAAGTTTATACCATTGAATTCAAAAATTTTCACCTAGGGTCACATGCACCATGCAAGATTTATTTTTATCTATTTGATTTCAATGATAAAAAACATATTAAAACTCTTTTAATATGTTTTTGGATCTGTATTTGCCATTTAAGATTTTAAAATTAATCAGATTAATTTTAGAACCCTAGATTAAATCAAGAACGATTACACTAAGCTCTTGATGCACTGCAGCGTGTCTGCGCCTTTGAGATTCGTCTTCAGGACACCAGATATTGTCCCTCTAGCTTGTCCACACCAAGAACACCTATGGCAGCCCTTGAAGAGCTTCTAAAGCTTTTTCTATTAATTAGAAAATCAAGTTCTGCCTTTTAAGAGATTAAAGATGTAAACAGGACACTAGAAACAATTTCTAGCGTTCTTAATTCAAGAGATTGATGGCTAATCTCTTTGAATTGATGAGAGATGAAGAAGAAGAGATGAAAACCCTCAAAGTGGCGTTACAAAGGAGTGTGGCTGCTGGTTGTGTTTTATTTTCTCATAACAACACTTAAATAGCTAGGTTAACACATTAAACCCTTGCCACATGTCACCCTTTGATTAGCTCTAGGTTTAAGTGACCCAATCACATTGTGCCAAGTGTCAAACTATATTTAATCTTGATTTTAATCATCTTACATGATTAAAAAAAAAAAAAACATTTGGCAAGCTTATGTGTAATCCCATGTGTCACCATCTCATGGTGCCACGTGTCACACTGCAAAATGACCAAAATGCCCCTGTGTCTTAATTTTGAGTTCTCAACCCAAAATAATTATTTTTCTTCTTCTAATTAATTTATATCAAATATAAATTAATTAATTAATCTCTATTAATTAATTTCTCATTAATTAAATTCATATTTAAACACTTTAAATATAAATTTAATTTATACTACACATCTAATAATCTAGATTTGGTTTCAAGTCATGCTAGGGACTTTGCAATCTAATTGCAAATCAAACCTATTTAATTAATCAATTAAACTCTTTAATTAATTAATTAAATCATATTTAATTAGGTGATAACTTGTGTATGTGTGTGACTTACTAGGCTCATCACTAATTGGCAATGAGACATGATATCAACTCTTAATATCATCAGAACTCTTTCTTACCATAAATGATTTCTCTAAATCATTTTATGAACCTCATAGACCATGGTTAACACCTAGCATAGCATGCCATAGCCACCCAATTAGTAATAAGGTTTACCTTAAATGAACCTATAATCATATGTTACCATGCACTAGAATCTCTCATACAAAATCCCAACTCAAGTTGAGTCATGGTTTATGTCAAACTCCATTTGCTATGAATATTATGTTCTCTTTTAATTCCAGTTCTTGATTAAAAGATTTTCTCATCGAAACTCTTTTACGAATAAATCTATCTGTCCTGGCTAGGAACTTGAAACATCAAGAACAATTAAATGAACATAGGATTTTATCTCTATTTACTTAGAGGAACAGATTCCATCTTGATCAACACCTACCTCCATATATAACTAGTAGGAGCCAACACATGCCCATATACCCATGCACAGTACAAGTATGAAAGCGATCAAACTCAAACTACCTATATACAAGATAATCATGCTATCTCAGTCTAAAGATTATATGCACTGATATGATTTATGACAAAACATTGACAAGAGTAAACTCCATGTGCTTGTCATAAGTGTCACTGGTTCGGCCTACTTATCATTTATAAGTGCCTATCATGTTTGTCATATGGCATGAGACTCACCATTCCATCTTATTTATATCTCATATAAATAACTTGGGAACAAACATGAATACAATCTTTTTGGATAAGTCATGTCCTTATTATGAAGTATCCTCGATTGTGAACCTATTTATGATACTTTGTGCTAGAAATATTGTCACTCATATTCTTAACAACTTAAGAATAATATTTCTAACAAAATATCAATGGACCTTTTCTATTACACATAAATATATTATGTAAACGAAAAAGTGGAAATGCCTTTTATTAATAAAAATATATACAAGATACATACTAAATGATATA
This sequence comes from Hevea brasiliensis, assembly GCF_030052815.1. Lineage (NCBI taxonomy): Eukaryota > Viridiplantae > Streptophyta > Magnoliopsida > Malpighiales > Euphorbiaceae > Hevea > Hevea brasiliensis. The sequence continues at coordinate 65,341,750 of NC_079499.1, read as the reverse complement.
CTCTAGGGCATACTACTAACATATACAAGTTAAATATTCTTTTAACTTATTTCGTCTCTCTTCCTGGTCTTCAATCTTGTCTATAAGACCAAAGATTAAATCTTCTTCTTTAGTTAAGACACACAGACCATTTAAGGTATATAGTGACTTGTAATAGTCACAGTTCCCATCACACTCTGATTGTTTATCAGATTCACTAGAAGATTCTTTAGAAGTATAGTCTACCGCATTAACTTCTAAGTCTTCAGGTTCACTATCATTTAAGAATATTTTTATCAATGATTCTTTAAGATTTTCATCGATTGACAGAGCTTGTATTTGCTGTTTTACTCTACACCTATTAGCGTAGTGTCCTGGTTTTCCACATTTATAACAGACTACTTCAGACTCTTTTTTCTTCTTTTTAGAAGATTTTGTTTTCTTTTTTGGAGTTTTTGTATTGGATGATTCACCCTTTTCTTTCTTATAATACCTTTTAGTACTATAGGTTTTCTTTTTACCTTTTCCTACTCTCCTGCCCCCTTTAACTTTTCTTTTATAAGGAAAAGTTATGGGTGGAAGTCCTAGTTGTTCGCAGAAATCACCGAATATTCCTTTATTGGTGAGTTTTTCTTTTTACATTTGTCTATGAATTTTTAATTCATTACATAATGCTACTCCTGCAGAAACTACTTCTAAGGCTAGTTCTCCATAAGTATAATGGTTACATGGAAGGACTCCATCATTTTTGTCTCTAATTTGTTTCTTAACTCGTTCAGCAAATAACGAGGGTAACCCAGAAATAAATTTTTCTTTCCAAAAGTCAAATTGATTATCTTCCCTAGTAATGATAAGGGCAAAAAAGGTATCTTTATACCATTTAAAATGAGACAGATCAGGACATCTTAAGTTCATTAACTGTTCCTGGGACCTATCCATGTATAAGCTAGTAGATCCTATGAAGTGCATGCCTATGGTGTATAATAAGGTATTGACACAATCCGAGACTATAGTGGCACCCTCAATTCGTAATTCTGTTTTGACAGCATTAAGAACTTGGACTTTTCCTTCTTCAGATAAGGAAAAGTCCCACCAACCTCTTTGTTGGCCAGTAAAGCCAGCTATAATGGGTTTCGCTATCGCCTGATCAGTATTTCCTTTAGTTCTTACAACCATGGCGTACATGGTCATAAACTGGATAATATTTTTTATTTGATAATCAGAAAGTCCATCTATGTTCCATTCTACAATTAAAGTTCCATCATATTATACGTAATTATAACTTGTATCTTCAAATTGTAAATTAATTGGAGATGGCCTAGGATAATAAGGCTTCATTTCAACTGTGGCCCTAGGTTTAGGGTAAGCAATCCTATTTATTTCCACTGGGTGTTCTGATTCTTTTACAATTGATTCAATCTTATTAATTTCTGTGTTATCATCTTCATTAGATGATTCAGATTCAGAAGTTTCTGACTCTTCCTTTTTAATTAAAGGAGCTAGATTAAGTTTATTTAATCTTTTAGTTAATTCTTCAATCATATCAAGATCCTTAGTTAAAGGAGTTACAGATTTCTTTTTAGAATCTAATCCTAGTTCAGTTAACCTTTTAGTTAATTCTTCTATCATTTTTGAATGATATTCCTTAGCTAATTTTAAGCTTAATTTTTCAGATTTCATAGGTTTAAATAAAACCCTTTTCTCTATACTGGTTTTAGAGGTTTCTCCCTTCTCTGGATGATAATCTCTTGATTTAAAATTTTGAATTTGTGTTTCCACTATGTTTAACTGTTGGCCTATGGTGTATAAACTAAGATTGGCGAAATTGCTTTGTTTATCTATCTTAGAAAAAGGCGTACAGTTAACTTCTTGACCTTCTAATACCTTATAAGATATTTCGGCCAAAGGTGGATGTATTCCTTTTAGGAGTTTTCCTTTTGAGGCAACGAAATTTCTGTAAGATGATTCTAGGGTTATTAAGAATGTCCTATCTTCAAAATCGGGAAATGGTTTTTTTCTACAAGCAAGCATATATTTTAAAAAATTATGAAATGTTTTAATTCCTCCTCTTTGCTGATACCAAGAATACTCATGCAAATAAGAGTCTTGTTGGGTTTTTGAAAAGTTCATTTGAAACCATTTTTCAAATGGAGTTTCTTCCTTGGTTAAAGCCATAATTTTATATGGAGGTTTCAGACTTTCTTTGTCATAGCCCATATCCGATGGAGTTGGGCTTTCAGGCCTTTTTAGGCCTATTGTATTTTTTGGGCTCGAAGGCATACTTCTCAGGTCCTCATACAAGGGCTGAGCCACTTATTCTTCAGTTCTTTGGGTTCCTCCTATTGAATTTGTTCTTCCCATTGAATTTGTTCTTCCCAAAGGTTCTATTCCTGATAACGAAGATCTAGGTAGGATTGGTTCTGAAATTACCAACCTACTAGAGAATGAATGTCTTGACCTTATCCTAGCAAAAGATATTGCTACAGTTACTTAGTTTGTTTCTACTATTGATTCAAGGTCACTTGATTCTTTCTTTTTAGGATGAATTGCTTCTTCTAATATCCAATTTTCAGGTAGTTTAACCTGTTCCCACTAAATGGATTTTGGAACTATTAAGTTTCCTTTTCCTAAGTCTATGACAAAGAAGGTTGTGGTTCCTTTTGGAGAAATTATTTTTGTGGCTTCTTTCCTTAAGTTAGGAACTACGGTGTTCATTGCCATGTAATGAATTCTATAAATAAGAATTATATTTTCAGATCCCGGTAACATATCATAACTAGATGTTTTAATATCCAAAGATAAAGCTTTCATGATATGAGGATAATCAATAGAAAGAGTAAAATTGGGATAGCACAAAAAATAAATCGGGCCATCACATAAAGATGATTCGGCTATTCCTAATAAGGAATCATTGAAGTTATTATGTCTCCGGGCTCGGACACAAATTAAAGCTGAGGTATTTAATCCTAGCCTAGTTGCAGGTTTAAGAGCAACTTGAATCATTCCTATATGAAGGAAGGAATATTCCTTTTGATGCTTTTTTGAAAGATCTTCAGAAAACAGACTATTGGAATGTAATCCTTCATGGATAGGAGAGGCTTGTTCTACAGTTTTCACTACATAATCAGACTTAAATCGGAAACTGGTATTAGATTTATAGATAAGATTAGAAGATATGGGAGGCAACTTCCAATTACTTAGATTATTTTCCATATTAGACAACAATAATATTTCTTTATTTTTTGATTTTTTCTTTTCCTTTTCTTCGAACCTAGCGCTCCTAGAGCTACCAGACAAGCTAGAGAATAGTTTGTCCATTTGTTCTAGATCACTGTCAATGATGTTACTCTAATTGCCTAACACACCTTCCTCTCGGTTTCTCCAGCTGTAGGATACGCGACTTGGATTTCACTAGAACTTATGACCACTTCTACCCTAACTTAGCTCTGATACCACTTAGGACTGAAGGATCTAAAAAGTAGCATGTGGCATTCTGTCTAGAAGTTGCTCTACCTTCCACCAATGAAGGGCTTAAGTATTTACTAGTTTCCAGCCGATATACCACTTTGTTGAGAAAGAAGATGGCAGAAAACAGAGAAGAGAAAGGATGGGAAACGTTTAATACAATATTTAGAAATTATTATTTCTTAGCCAGATATCTAAGAGACCTATAATTACACGGAACAAAACTAGAGTTTTTTGATGTTCTCGACAATCATAATAGATGGTGTGGGTTTCTAGATGTTAATTGCATAGATCAGTACCATTTCTTACTAGTTCTTCTCTAAGATATTCTACTTCTAGTCTATCAGTTAAATTAAGGCATAATAAATAAAAAACAACACGCTCAATATAATTAGACATAAGTAAACATAACTAATAAAGAGATTTCTGATGCACAGGGTCCCTATTTAGGGCAAGTGCAGAGCATACTTATTATAGTATAATGAACAGTACTATAGCATAGTATTTAAATAGTAATACTTACAGAGTTACAGTCATCGTCCCAACCAGTAGGGGTAATGGATGAGCTTGGTATGTTTGCAAATGGTGGAGAAGAATAGTAAACCCAATAATCGTACTTACTAGATGGTTTTCCAAGAAGATCCACAGTAGTCAAGGATAGTGTTTAAAGTTCTTGGTTAAGTTCTTTTGCTTGATTAATTAAAACATCTATCTCATTACTAACTCGAGAGAAAGCAGATTGAAATTGTGAAAATACCATATATTTTATTTATAAAATAGTATACACTTAGAACACTTTGAACAAAATAGAAGGCAAAATAGAGAAACTTAGAACAAGAACTTTTACAGAGAAAAACTTAAAGACTTTTATTGCATACTACATTCTGCTTGTTGAGCAGGTCGGGAGTCCTTCTTATAGGAGCTGGAGAGAATCTTCTGGCGTCATTGAGGACGTCACTTTTAGTGGCAGACAAGGATGAGTTGATGGCTGGCAGTAGTGGATGGCTGTCAGTAGTGTCTTTTAGACATGACAGATACTTTAACACAGACACTTTTAGTACTGATAAGAATCTTCATATCCTTTACAGTCCATAAGGGTTTGGCTGTCTTCAATGTATTGTCCATCCATGTCAGTATCACTGTCACTATTTTCTTTGTCGTGGGCTTTTGAACACTCAGCCGAATCTTTTGCTTTTGAGCTGGCAACTTTTGAGCTGGCTTCTTTGTTGTCTTCTGATAATGCATTGAACAACTGTCGGCGAAGCTCATCTTTTGGTACTGACTTGAGTAGATCTTTGAATAGGTCAGTAAGATTGGATGAGACTGATGGACTGGATACTGATGGCTTTTAAGCCAGATGAATTAGTCCTTTGGAGGAGTAGATTGAAGGCGGTTCACATTTATCCCACCATTTAATTAGGACTCTTCGAGTTAACCATGGAAAATTCTCTGTAGAGAACTCATAAAATTTTTTATATTTCTTTTTTGAGATAATATAATCCCATCTAACTATTCAGGGAATTTTATATAGGATAGTGAATAATAGTCTTAGATCCTTTAAGGATTTATTCGAGTCAGTAAACTGCTCATAAACTTCTCTGACCTTATTAGGTAAAGCTATAGGAAAAAGTCCCCAATTGAAAAACCATTCATAGAACCAAGACAGAAATTCCCAAGAATCTTTGTCTAACTTGAACTGTATGAACCAGCTAAACTTCCTTTGCCTATTTTCATATATTAAGGCCCCAGTCCAGGCTTGCATAAAATCAAAATAATTAAAATACCTGGGTTTTTTGAAATTTAATTCCTTTTGCTTGAACAAAGAATCTCTCCATTCATCATAGGATATTATCCTTTTAATTATGAATTTGCTGAATGCCAACTCATTAGAAAACCTTTATGTTGGAGAAAAGACAAAAGAATCAGTTTCGGCTAAGATGGCTTGGTAATAAGTGTAGTCCTTGGGTAAATAAAAATTCACTGTATGGTACTTAGTGTAAAAGGTCCTTATGTTTTTTATCCATTGGCATAAGGAAACAGTAGCTGATAGGGATGTAGGGGTAATTAACATCTTTTGCATTATTAGCTTCGATGCTAACAACATAAGCATCTTTTCTGAGTTTATCCACCATTTTAGGTGGAGGAGGCGATACCTCATGGGTTCGCTTTGAGGGAGTCATTAGTGCCTTTGAACTCATGTCCTGTAAGAAATTCACGAGTTAAAAAATCAGGCAAAGAATTATTTTCTCCCTTGATGAATTCTATATCAAAGTCAAATGCAGATAAGATGGCTTGCCATCTAGCGAAGATTTGTTTTGAAGCAATGTTTTTAACATCTTTTCAGAGTATCTCTTTAGCACTCTTACAATCAACCCTTATAAGGAAATTCTGATTTAATAAATCAGATTCAAACTTTTGTATACAGAGAACTATAGATAAGATCTCTTTTTTAACAGTAGAGTAATTAACTCTTAGTCCTGTCCATATATCGCTGGTAAATCTAACCAAGGTTTCTTTATCGATAATTCTTTGTTTTAGAATGCCTCTGTATCCTTTGTCAGATGCGTCTGTTTCCACTATCTTAAAGGCTTCAGGATGAGGAATAGCCAGACAGGGTAATGATTTGACTCTTTATTTTATTTTTCTGACAGATAAGGTGTGTTCTTGGGTTCAGGGTATTGGCTTCTTTTTCAATCTTTGGAAAAGTGGTTTGGCATCTTGTGCTAAACTTTTATAAAGTCAGCAACATAATTGAGGCTGCTTAAAAATCTCTGTAATTTGGTTTTATCTTTTATTTCATTTAGAAATTTATCGGTAAACTAAATGTCTCGATCTATGGGAATAATAGATCCTTTTTCTATGTTATGTCCTAAAAATCTTACTTTAGTCTGGAAGAGTTTTATTTTCTTAGCTGAGACTACTAAACCAATTAATTTACAATTTGAAGATGTAAGTTATAATTACGTACAATATGATGGAACTTCAATTGTAGAATGGAACATAGATGGACTTTCTGATTATCAAATCAAAAATATTATCCAGTTTATGACCATGTACACCATGGCTGCAAGAACCAAAGGAAATATTGATCAGGCGATAGCGAAAGCCATTATAGCTGGCTTTACCGGTCAACTAAGAGGTTGGTGGGACTTTTCCTTATCTGAAGAAGGGAAAGCACAAGTTCTTAACGTTGTCAAAATAGAATTACGAACTGAGGGTGCCACTATGGTTTCGGATTGTGTCAATACCTGGTTATACACCATAGGCATGCACTTCATAGGATCGGCTAGCTTATATATGGATAGGTCCCAGGAACAGTTAATGAACTTAAGATGTCCTGATCTGTCTCATTTTAAATGGTATAAAGATACCTTTTTTGCCCTTATCTTCACTAGGGAAGAAAATCAATTTGACTTTTGGAAAGAAAAATTTCTTTCTGGGTTACCCTCGTTATTTGCTGAACGAGTTAGAAACAAATTAGAGAAAAAAATGATGGAGCCCTTCCATATAACTATTATACTTATGGAGAATTAGCCTCAGAAGTAGCTTCTGTAGGAGTAGCATTATGTAATGAATTAAAAATTTATAGACAAATGTAAAAAGGAAAACTCACCAATAAAAGAATACTCAGTGATTTCTGCGAACAAATAGGACTTCCACCCATAACTTTTACTTATAAAAGAAAAGTTAAAGGGGGCAGGAGAGTAGGAAAAGTTAAAAAGAAAACCTGGAGTACCAAAAGGTATTATAAGAAAGAAAAGGGTGAATCATCTAATAGAAAAACTCCAAAAAAGAAAACAAAATCTTCTAAAAAGAAAAAAAAAAGGAGTATGAAGTAGTCTGTTATAAATGTGGAAAACCATGACACTATGCTAATAGGTGTAGAGTAAAACAGCAAAGACAAGCTCTGTCAATCGATGAAAATCTTAAAGAATCATTGATAAAAATATTCTTAAATGATAGTGAACCTGAAGACTTAGAAGGTAATGTGGTAGACTATACTTCTGAAGAATCTTCTAGTGAATCTGATAAACAATCAGAGTGTGATGGCAACTGTGACTATTATAAGTCACTATGTACCTTAAATGGTCTGTGTGTCTTAACTAAAGAAGAAGATTTAATCTTAGGTCTTATAGACAAGATTGAAGACCAGGAAGAGAGACGAAATAAGTTAAAAGAATATTTAACTTTGTATAAGGATAAAAGTCCTTTAGAAAAGAAAATAGAAGAGAAGAAAAATCCATATAATCTTAAAGAAATTATGGAAAAAATTAAAGAGGCTAAAATGCCAAGAGAACCTACAATAAAAGAATTAAGACAAGAAATTAATTTGGTAAAAACTGAATTACATCACTTAAAAGAAAGAGTAGTTTTACTCAAAGTAATAAATGAATCTCCACTAATAGCTGAGCAAGAAGAAGAAGAAGAAGATAAGGTTAAAGATAATACTAATAGTATTAATAACCTTCAGTATGTTAATAGAATAGATCGAGTTGTTACTCACAAATGGCGTACAAGAATTACCATAGTTGTTCAAAAGGAGTACTTATTTAGTACAATAGCCTTAATAGATTCAGGCGCTGATTTATGCTGCATAAATGAAGGATTAGTACCCTCAAAGTATTTCTCTAAAACTATAGAGGAGTTACATACAGCAGATAGTAGCAAGATGAGTGTTAGGTTTAAATTATCCGACACTGTTGTCTGTAACCAAGGAATATGTTTTGAAATCCCCTTTATTTTAGTAAAAGGATTATCTCATCCAGTAATATTAGGAAACCCATTTTTACACATGCTGCACTCGATTAAATCAATAACAGAAAAGGGAATTGTTTCTAAAATAGAGGGAAAAGAGATTATTTTTGAATTTATCTCCTTACCAATAGAAAGAGAGATTGATGTGCTTAAAAGTAACATCAAGAATAAAGAAAAATGTATAAATTCTCTGAAAAGAGAAGTAGAATACAAAACCATAGAAGAAAAGGTTAATGAACCTATAATACAAAGAAAAATCAAAAGTTTACATAATGAAATGCTTAATAGCATTTGTGCTGACATTCCTAATGCCTTCTGGGCTAGAAAAAGACATGTGGTTAATTTAGCAGATGAGCCCAACTTTGATGAAAAAATGATATCAACTAAGGACCGGCCCATTGCAATGGGTCCAAGAGACCTAGAAGTCTGTAAACAGGAAATTGGTGACCTCGAGGCAAAAAGGCTTATTAGAAAAAGTCAAAGCCCATGGAGCTGTCCAGCTTTTAAGTTGAAAATGTTATTGAATTAGAAAGAGGAGTTCCTAGACTAGTAATCAATTATAAGCCTTTAAATAAGGCCCTTAGATGGATCAGATATCCATTGCCTAATAAAGGAGATCTATTAAACAGACTCTATGAGGCCCAAATATTTTCAAAGTTTGATATGAAATCTGGCTATTGGCAAATCCAAATAGCTGAAGAAGATAGGTACAAAACTTCCTTTACTGTACCATTTGGGCATTACGAATGGAATGTGATGCCATTTGGGCTTAAAAATGCCCCATCAGAATTTCAAAAAATTATGAATGAAATATTTAATGTTTATTCAGTATTTGCAATAGTATACATTGATGATGTTCTTATTTTCTCCAGAATAATAGATCAACATTTTAAGTACTTAAATGTGTTTATCAAAGTTGTAAAAATAAATGGTTTAGTAGTCTCAGCTAAGAAGATAAAACTCTTCCAGACTAAAGTAAGATTTTTAGGACATAACATAGAAAAAGGATCTATTATTCCCATAGATCGAGCCATTGAGTTTGCCGATAAATTTCCTGACAAAATAAAAGACAAGACCCAAATACAGAGATTTTTAGGTAGCCTCAATTATGTTGCTGACTTTTATAAAAGCTTAGCACAAGATGCCAAACCATTTTTCCAAAGATTGAAAAAGAATCCAATACCCTGGACCCAAGAACACACCTTATCTGTCAGAAAAATAAAATAAAGAGTCAAATCATTACCCTGTCTGGCTATTCCTCATCCTGAAGCCTTTAAGATAGTGGAAACAGATGCATCTGACAAAGGATATGGAGGCATTTTAAAACAAAGAATTGCTGACAAAGAAACCCTGGTTAGATTTACCAGTGGTATATGGACAGGACTAAGAGTTAATTACTCTACTGTTAAAAAAGAGATCTTATCTATAGTTCTCTGTATACAAAAGTTTGAATCTGATTTATTAAATCAGAAATTACTTATAAGAGTTGATTGTAAGAGTGCTAAAGAGATACTCTTAAAAGATGTTAAAAACATTGCTTCAAAACAAATCTTCGCTAGATGGCAAGCCATCTTATTTGCATTTGACTTTGATATAGAATTCATTAAGGGAGAAAATATTTCTTTACCTGATTTTTTAACTCGTGAATTTCTTACAGGACATGAGTTCAAAGGCACCAATGACTCCCTCAAAGCGAACCCATGATGTATCGCCTCCTCCGCCTAAAATGGTGGATAAACTCAGAGAAGATGCTTATGCTGTCAGCATCTAAGCTAATAATGCAAAAGAGGTTAATTACTCCTACATCCCTATCAGCTACTGTTTCCTTATGCTAATGGATAAAAAACATAAGGACCTAAAACCTTATGAGGTTGCCAATTTTTACACTGAGCACCATACAGTGAATCCTTATTTACCCAAGGACTACACTTATTACTAAGCCATCTTAGCCGAAACTGATTTGGTTGTCTTTTCTCCAACAGAAAGGTCCACTAATGAGTGGGCATTTAGCAAATTCATAATTAAAAAGATAATATCCTATGATGAATGGGGAGATTATCTGTTCAAGCAAAAGGAATTAAATTTTGGAAAACCCAGGTATTTTAATTATTTTGATTATATGCAAGCCTGGACTAGAGCCTTAATATAAGAAAATAGGCAAAGGAAGTTTAGCTGGTTCATATAGTTCAAGTTAGACAAAGATTCTTGGGAATTTCCCTCTTGGTTCTATGAATGATTTTTCAATTGGGGACTTTTTCCTATAGCTCTACCTAATAAGGTCAGAGAAGTTTATGAGCAGTTTGCTGACTCGAATAAATTCTTAAAGGATCTAAGACTATTATTCACTATCCTATATAAATTTCCCTAGATAGTTAGATGGGATTATATTATCTCAAAAAAGAAATATAAAAAATTTTTCGAGTTCTCTACAGAGCATGTTCCATGGTTAACTCGAAGAGTCCTAATTAAATGGTGGGATAAATGTGAGTTCTTTGAACTGCCTTTAATCTACTCCTTTAAAGGACTAATTCATCTGGCTAAAAAGCCATAAGTATCCAGTCCATCAGTCTCTTCCAATCTTACTGACCTATTTAAAGATCTACTCAACTCAGTACCAAAAGATGAGCTTCGCCAATAGTTGTTCAATGCATTATCAGAAGACGACAAAGAAGCTAGCTCAAAAGTTACTAGCTCCAAAGCAAAAGATTTGGCTGAGTGTTCAAAAGCCCACGATAAAGAAGAAAGTGACAATGACACTGACATGGAAGGACAATACTTTGAAGACAGCCAAGACCCTTATGGACTGTAAAGCATACGAAGATTCTTATTTGCACTAAAAGTGTCTATGTTAAAGCATCTGTCATGTCTAAAAGACACTACTGATAGCCATCCACTACTGCCAGCTATCCACTCATCCTTGTCTGCCACTAAAAGTGATGTCCTCAATGACGCCAGAAGATTCTCTCCAGCTTCTATAAGAAGGACTCCTGACCTGCTCAACAAGCAGAATGTAGTATGCAATAAAAGTCTTTAAGTCTTTCTCTGTAAAAGTTCTTGTTCTAAGTTCTCTATTCCGCCTTCTATTTTGTTCAAAGTGTTCTAAGTGTATACTGTTTTATAAATAAAATATATGGTATTTTCTCAATCTCAATCTGCTTTCTCTCGAGTTAATAATGAGATAAATGTTTTAATTAATCAAGCAAAAGAACTTAACCAAGAACTTGAAACACTATCTTTGACTACTGTGGATCTTCTTGGACAACCATCTGGTAAGTACGATTACTAGGTTTACTATTCTTCTCCACCATGTGCAAACATACCAAGCTCATCCATTACCCCTACTGGTTGGGACGATGACTGTAGCTCTTTAAGTCTTACTATTTAAATATTTTCCATAGTACTATTCATTATACTACGATAAGTATGCTCTACACTTGCTCTAAATAGGGACCTTGTGCATCAGAAATCTCTTTATTAATCATGTTTACTTATGTCTACTTATATTGAGCTTGTTTTTTTTTTTATTTATTATGCCTTAATTTAACTGATAGACTAGAAGTAGAACATCTTAGAGAAGAACTAGTAAGAAATGGTACTGATCTATGCAATCAACATCTAGAAACCCACACCATTTATTGTGATTATCGAGAACATCAAAGGACTCTAGTTTTGTTCCGTGTAATTATAGGTCTCTTAGATATCTAGTTAAGAAATAATAATTTCTAAATATTGTATTAAATATTTCCCATCCTTTCTCTTCTCTATTTTCTGCTATCTTCTTTCTCAACAAGGTGGTATATCGGCTGGAAACTAGTAAATGCTTAAGCCTTTATTGGTGGAAGGTAGAGCAACTTCTAGACACAATGCCACATACTACTTTTTAGATCCTTTAGTCCCAAGTGGTATCTGAGCCAAGTTAGTGGTAGAAGTGATCATAAGTTCTAGTGAAACCCAAGTCGCGTATCTTACAGTCAGAGAAGCCGAGAGAAAGGCGTGTTAGGCAATTGGAGTAACATCGTTGACAGTGATCTAGAACAAATGGACAAACTATTCTCTAGCTTGTCTGGTAGCTCTAGGAGTGCTAGGTTCGAAGAAAAGGAAAAGAAAAAAATCAAAAAATAAAGAAATATTATTGTTGTTTAATATAGAAAATAATCTAAGTAATTGAAAGTTGCCTCCCATCTCTTCTAATCTTATTTATAAATCTAACACCAGTTTCCAGTTTAAGTCTGATTATGTAGTAAAAACTGTAGAACAAGCCTCTCCTATCCATGAAGGATTACATTCCAGGAGTCTATTTTTTGAATATCTTTTAAAAAAGCATCAAAAGGAATATTGCTTCCTTTATATAGGAATGATTCAAGTTGCTCTTAAACCTACAACTAGGCTAGGATTAAATACCTCAGCTTTAATTTGTGTCCGAGACAAGAGACATAATAACTTCAATAATTCCTTATTAGGAATAGTCGAATCATCTTTATGTAGATTTATTTTTCGTGCTATCCCAATTTTACTCTATCTATAGATGATCCTCATATCATGAAAGCTTTATCTTTGGATATTAAAACATCTGGTTATGACATGTTACCAGGATCTAAAAATATAATTCTTGTTTATAGAATTCATTACAAGGCAATGAACACCGTAGTTCCTAACTTAAGGGAAGAAGCCACAAAAATAATTTCTCCAAAAGGAATCATAACCTTCTTTGTCACTGACTTAGGAAAAGGAAACTTAATAGTTCCAAAATCCATTGAGTGGGAACAGGTTAAACTACCTGAAAATTGGATATTAGAAGAAGCATGTTAAACCTTTTTAACACCATTTCTAAGTATAGATTTTGGGACAAACCTATCATTCTTTTGGATCTATCTCTATAGATATGAATTCTCAAAATATAGGTTATTTCCCCTAAGTATTTAATTAAGAAAGTATTAGACAACCAGATTTTTTACATTTGTTAGCATATCGATATCATTACCCATTAATAGTATGTCATCCACGTATAAAACGAGGAAAGTGAGTGCACTCCCACTAACCTTCTCATACGCACATGGCTTATCTTCATTTTTGATAAAACTAAAAGATTTAATAGCTTCATCAAAATGAATGTTCCAACTTCTTGAAGCTTGTTTTAGATCATAAATAGATCTTTTAAGCTTGCATACTTTAGAACCATTCTTGTATTCAAAACTCTTAGGTTGTTCTATGAAAATATTTTCCTCTATATATCCATTGAGAAAAGAAGTTTTGACATCCATTTGCTAAATCTCGTAATCATAGTATGCTATTATTTTCAATAAAATCCTAATGGATTTTAACATGGCTATAGGCGAAAAAGGTCTCTTCATAATTGATCCCTTATTTTTGGCGAAATCTTTTCGCTATGAGCCTTGTTTTATAGGTCTATGTCTTTCCATCAGAATCAATTTTCCATTTAAAAATTGATTTATTCTCTATTGGTATAATACCTTCTAATGGATCCAGAAGATCCTAAACTTAATTCTTATGCATAGAATTCATTTCAGATTTCATGGCATTTATCCATTTTGAAGAGTCTATATCTGATATAGCTTCTTCATAAGTCATAGGATCTGCAACACCCCTTTTTGTATAGCCTGATATATTTCACTATTCCAGTGACCGGAGCTGGTCCGGACAATTAAGGGGATTAGAACCACACTTAAGACGACTAAAGAAGTCATAAACACAAATAATTAGTAATTGCCAATTAGTTAAGTATGAATAAGAAAAACAGAACATAAGAAGTTAAATGAGCCGAGAGTCACTGTGATGGGTGACCTTCTCGGGAAGGATTGCGAAGTCAATTTAAACTCAAATTTCGAACCGTAAAATGTGACGCTGCTGTAACACCCCTAAGTTCGGTAGTGCATTCTACTGTTCCGGTGACCAGTGTTGTCCGGACAGCTAGGATGTCTAGAACTACACTTCAATATGAGTGAGGAGACATAAAATAATGAAATACAAGAAAAGAAAATACAAGAAAAACAAAGGAAAAATAATAGCAAAGAAATATAACCATGTTAAGCGAGCCGAGAACCCTAGCGATGGGTGACCGCACCGGGAAGTCACGCCGTGGACCGTTGACTAGCCCTGGACTGCGGGGAACCCTGGAAAATATTTTTAGGACTTAAATAGACATCAATTGAAGTATAAATATCATTAGAAATATCAAAGAAAAATTAAATAATTAGTACAAAGAAAAGTGAGAAATCGAAAAACGGACAAAACCCGGTGTTACCAAAAAATCGGGAATGCAACCCGAACAGGGGCATTATGGTCAATCGACATCCCGAATTGTCTTTTAACCTAAATTTCCATTAAAAATAAATAATATTACACTTATAAAATAAAATGAAAAATTAATTTGGTGGTACCTAAAGTGAATAACAAGAATTAAGGGTTTAATGTGGAATAAGTGGGAATTTAACTTATAATATGATTATTTGTGTGAGTGGGCCACTAATGAATAAACTAAACATAAAATGGGGCAGATGTAAGTCCACTATACCAGCTGAATACTTCATCTTCTCCATTTCCTTTAACCTAGCCGAATTGAAGGAAATGAAAACCACCATTGCCGTTTTTGCATGAGCTTGATCCACTCCTCCATTTCAACTCCAATCACTTAGATAGCTTCATAAAAATTTGTCTACACATCATAAGGGAGAGCTTGATACCAAAATCAAGAAGTTTAATCAAGGTTTAGTAAGTTCCAACCATAGGTAAGTTTACATTTTTTGAATATTGTTTTATTAAACTTTGTATACATGTTATGGGTGTTGGATTTGTGAAGAAAATTTTCAAGTTTGAGGAGTTATTGATATGTTCATTTTGGACAGCCATGGAGTTATGTATTTAAGGAAATATTTATACATATATTTGATGAGAAATGATGTAACACCCTCTCGGTAACCACTCCGTACATTCTACTGTTCCGGTGATCGGTGTCGGTCCGGACAGCTAGAACGTCCGGAAAAATATTTAAACTAAAGTTAGGAACCCTAATTAACTCAAATATTAATAAGAAAAATTTAGTAAAAATTTTAGAAATAAAATACAACTGAGTCAAACGAGCCGGTGCCCAAGCGATGGGTCACCGGAGGGAAGTTGCGGTTCTCGCAACGAGGAGCCCTAGACCCGGGGGAAAAATTATAAAATAATTTATGGGACTCCAGAGAAGGGTAATCAAGGTTCCCATGGCGTTAGAATGCCAAGAAAATACCTAGAAAAATTTTTCAATCGGTACAGACAATTTTGACCCGTTAAGCCAAACGGAGGGCATTTTGGTCATTTCGCCTTCCGAGGTGATTTTTGGCCGACTTGTCCAGTTGAGTAAATAATTAATATGACATAAAATATGAAAAAATATTACTAAAAATTAAAGTGAAAATGAGTAGAGAAGAAAAGAAAAGAAAAATGAGAATAAATGTCAATTTTGACATCATATGAGGTCATTTAAAAGCTTCCCACCAATTAGAAATTGACAAGCCAATTAAAATGAGATAAATATAACTAAAATGAAGTAAAAATAAAACACCATTTCTGCAATTCTCTTCCATATTCCCGTAACCCATTTTCCCTTCCACCCAAACCACCATGAAAGCTCACTAAGGCTCCCAAACCTCACCTTATTTCACCTCAAAACCTTATCCTCTCTTCACTAAAAATTATACCCACACCAAGGAGGAGTGTTTGGCAGCCAAGAAAAGGAAAGAAAGTGAAGTTTAATCTTGGAAAATTATGCCATTAAAGAGGTTAGTGCAACTATATACATAAAACTCTTTAATTTCATGATTTGTGACTTGAAACTTAGTAAGAATTGTAATTTAATTGAACAAAAACTCATGTGTATGAGTATATGAATTTTGGCTGACCTAGTTAAGGAATAGAAATAGAGTGTTTGATGGACTTAAAGTGAACTAGAGCTTAGGTTTAAAGTGTATACTTATATATATAGAGAGAATGAAAGAGTTAATAAGGGTAATTGTGAAAACTTTGAAATTTAGCTAGGGTTTGGGAGTGAAAAATTTGATTTGGCTTATGGAATGCTTAAAGAACATTCTAATGGTCAATTAGTGACCATTTGAGGTATGTTGACCATAATTTGAGGTACATTAAAGTGTTACAAACTGAAATGGTTGGCTGCCTTGTGAGTGCAGCAATGGACTGAAATTTCAGTCCAATTACACAGCCATAACCTTGGCCGTGTTGGTCCAATTGGTGTTTGGCCAATTGGACATGAAACTAGGCTTATAATGGCACATTTTTGCTGAAGAAACCATGCCCAAAAGACCAAAGCAAAAGGGTCAAAACTCAGCCACAATCCGGAACCCTGAAACTGCCTCTGCAGAATTTGACCAAATGAACAGTAACTGTTCATTTGGCCATAAGTCACTGTAGATTTGGTCAATTGGTCTGAAATTTTTACAGCAACAAGTTAAGACATAGACAAACAACTTTCATGAAGGAACCTACCCCAAATTATGGCTAGAACCCATTCAACCAAGTGACTCAAGTCACTGTTCATGCACTGTAGATATGGTAAAATTCTGCAGACTGCACATCCCGACAGCCTGGGTTTTTGAGCCATATCTGGAGCTACAAAACTCCAAATGGAGTGATTCAAAAAAGGAAATTCAACTAGACAAAATAAGGAACAACTTTCATGTTTTACATTTCCTCAAATTCCAACAGTAACAGTGTCCAATGGAACAGTGAAGTTGACTCACCAAAACTGAAAAATCTGTTTGTGTTGAGTTACACTTTGGAATGGCAAAAACACTTAATGCCAACAAGTTTTAAACACCAAATGTGGTATGTTGGGAGTGCCAAAGTTGATGTACACATTTTTATTCTAAAAGTCAACATTTTTGTTGACCAATGATGAATAGTAACACTAAAAAAATTGAAATTCACAAATTGACGAATTTAAGAGTTTCAAATGCCCTAGTATACCTAACAAGATTGGTTTGGATAGTTTGGCATGCCAATAGGGTTCGGTTAGCAGTACTGCACATGGCAAAAATGCCATTCTGTGATTTCATGGCTTTTAGCCATTCTGACCTTGCATTGAGACTTGGCCTTGTGCACGATATTATTTACGACTTGTTAGCCGCTCATTACACCGGGAGATGCATATGTGACCGATGGTGTGACGGCCCGAGGTACTAGGTACCCAGTGCCAGTTTATCCGTTATCCAGTCCAGTCGTCTAGTGTAGGTTACTTGGGGCAACCAAATGAATAAAAGTGAACAAAGTTAATGAATTAATGAATATACCAAGATCAAACAAAGAAAGCATACACATTGTATATACATTTATTTTCTTGCTATTTTCTTCTATTATATTATTGCACCACTAAGCATTATTGCTTAGCGCGTTGCTTTTGCCACGCGTAGGTACTGGAGATCCCGATCGTGAGCCCAGTAGACCACGTGATCGGGTGAGTCCATCCGACGCTTCGCTGTCTGTGTCACCTCACTACCTGCAGTGCATCGGTAGGGCACTAGGTGTCATTTTGTCATTTTGATATTTTGTAGCAGATTTGTATTTTCTCATATGTATTTGAACTCATGTAATATATTTTGATGTTTATGTAAATAATGAAAGTTATGACTATGAATGCAAGATTTGAGCTTGTATATGAGAAATGGATGTTGAGAAATGAAAAGGTTGTTGAAACCTGAAACTGAAAAATCGTTGAAACCTTGATATTGAGTTTTGTGATGATATTGAAGTTGAGAATGAATGAATTTGTCTATTGGAAGTGTTTTTAACAGGTTCCGAAGAACGGTTTTCTCCATTTTTAGCCGGTACTCCGCCGGATTTCCTTAAAATTTTCGGAACCTTAAATGAATGATACTTTTGATAAATGGTTTAAATAAATTGTATTTCATAAATTATATGCAAAAGCATTGTCTAAATTAATTGAGGAATATTAGAGTATGCCGGTACACCAGGTGGCATTACTTACTCGGGTATACTGTACACGGGTAAGGGGTGTCACAAATGATGTTGATTAGGGTGATTTAATATCCTAGTAAATTATTCCATATGTATATGGTGATTGTGCACTTGGAATGGAAATTGATGAATTGTAGGACACTTTGGCATGGTAAAGATTTTCGGCAGCCTTGGGACTCTTGGATAAATGTCTGTGTTTATGAAGGTATTGGCAGAATATTGACATTGAGGATTGATGGATATGTATATAGAGTGATTGTGTAAAGTGTATGTAAGAATTAGTAATGTTTAGGTGTATATGTGATTGTACTTAGACTTTGTAAATTTGAGTTTTAATTGGTGTATTGAGGATAATTGTAATCTGCCCAAAGTGACTTTAAAGTGAAGTGATATATGGTTTTGGTAATGTACCAAAACAGAATTGGTAAGGGAAGTGGACATATAGCAATTAAATGTGTAATGGATACATGTATAAGTAAGGTAATTAAGGGCAGTATACATTTTAGCCTATAACTTTAAATGTGTAACCTCAATTGGTATGAGACCAATTGGAGGTGAAACTAGGCACAAAATGTGCCAACTTTCATTGAGAAAGCATACCAAAATTCTGCTTGCAAGGTGACATGAAAAATGACCAATTCGGATTAAGTGCAATTGAAACCTGAAAACTGACCAATTTGGCAGCAGTTAGTGTTTAGGCCATAACTCACTCAAAACAGGTCCAATTGACCTGAAATTTTAACCATGAATAGTTAAGACCCATACCTACAAGTCTTATGAAGACACCAAAGCCCAGAAATGACCATAAGCAAGTCAAACAGCTTGCACAAGTTCGGGTCCAAAAACTGGCCGAACCAAAGTTGACCAAAGTTGACCTAAAATGACCTAATTTGATGCCATTTGACCAGCAATAGTAAAATGACCATAACTTGGTCTACATAACTCAGAATGACCTGAAATTTTGCCCTGCATGCGATAAGACATAGATCTACAAGTTTGTAGTTTTGACCGAAGCCCAAAAACTGAGGGAACTAGGTCGTCCGGCTAGGTCAAACTAGTATCCTGGAATCCAGCAAGTTGCATTAAAATGCACTAAACAAGGAAATGAGTTTGGTAAAACGTACCAACCCTAAAACCCTATTGAATGTGACATATTAATGACACAAAAACCTAATTTACCTAAAACGCATCAAAGGTCGGTATATTAGGTGATTAAGCAAATAATAGCCTTCAGTGAATTACTTATCGAACATTATCGTTAGAGACAATTTAATTTAGTACTGAAACACTTCAAATTGTGTTTCGATACCAAAGACTCAGAAAAGGGAAGGAAACACCGAGTCCGGACAGAGACAGTCATCAGAGGTTTGTGCACAACTAGTTTTCAACTGATTTTACTCTGAATAAGATTTCATATGATTAATTGTATGTTATTGATTTAAATTGTGTTTGTGCACAACAGTACTTCTTTTGAATTTTTCAATTGAAATGAATTATGACTATTTGTACATTATTGTTTTAAATTATGGAAATGTGTTTGAATGGATATTTATTGCTTGAAAAGCATTGTAAATGATTTGATGGATACTATTGATTGAAAAGCACAGTAAATGGTTTTTGTGGAAATTAAAGATAATTATAAATTGTGTTGCCATTTTGTGAATGAAATTATAACTTTGGAAATTTATTGGATTCTCACGAATCATTTGAATAAAATGTTTGGAATTGATTTTTTGTTCACACTTAGCATGACAGTATGATATCATTCCTTCTCCATTTATGGGGTTGTGATCGTATTTTCCTTCTCCATTTATGGAGTCGTGATCGTTTATTTTTCTCCCTCTCTGGTTTACCAGTTGAGGTGATCGGATGAGTACTCATTATATAGCTAGCTCCCTTCCTCATTGATTTCGATTAGTGGGGTTGTGATTGCTTTGTCGTGGTGTACAACGCGGCATTGATTGGAAATTTGTGTCATGGCTTAAGTTGTAAATGAATTGGCAACACTGTATTCTTAAATTATTCGACTAAATTGTGTTGTTATGCGATTTGATAATTTGTGAAATGAAGTTTAAATTCTTATTGACATTTACTGTCTTTTGAATTTAACTATGTTTTGATTACTGAGATTTATTGTGATATTGTGTTAAATTCCTTATGACAGTATTGTCTTGAATTTAACTATGGTTTTTAAATATCCACTATTTATTTGAATTATGAATTGTGATTTAAATTTGTATTTGGTTAATGTTGTGCACCACTGAGACATTGTCTCAGCGATAGCTTTATTCTTTGTCGCAGTAGATGCAGACAGAGAGCGATGAACTAGGCTGCTATTACCTCCAGCGAGAGATTTTCGGGTATAACGAGTATACCACATTTTGTATTTTGTGCGATAATGTATGATCACTGTATGTACATATTGTTTTGGTTTTGAGTAGTTGTAAATTAAAATTGTACATTGACATTGTGAAGTAAATTATGAGTTATTTTGGCTTGTAAAAATTGTATTATATTTCTTTTATCTCAGTCTTTGAAAAATCACTGCAGATTTGAGTTGAGAAATATGTTGTGTTGACAAAAATGTTGGATTTGAGATTTGGAAAATATATTGAAGTGCTTTTTACAGGTTTTCTGAAGAACTGTTTTATCCAAATTACAGATGGCACTCTGCCAAAATTTTTACAGAAATTCAAAATAAGTCAAATGTGTCAGTTCTATCACTTAAGTTAAAAAAAAAAAGTTTTTAACACCTGTAAATAGTGCTCACCACTATAAAAGAAGTAAGAAAAGTTTTTAAAATCCCTCGTAGTGTATTTAATGGGTTATCAGTAGACGGAGTTGGTAATTCATTAGGTATACTACAGGATCATGTTATGCCTTACAGAGGGGTAGGGTGTGACATGTTTTAGTGGTATCAGAGCAAAGTTTTTAAATTCTGTTTTCACCTGTTACTTGAATATTCTTTCTTCATAGTACAACTGCTCAATATCATTGTCTGATACATACAGTACATTACATTATAAATATGCACTAACGGGAGGAAATCTCCTTATGTTATTTGTTTAGGAGATCTAAAATCCTCGTATTGACTATGGAAGAGGGTGATCGTTCAGTCGATCAATCTATTGAGGCTGAGGTGCAAGGGGATGCCCTAGCCCTACATAATGTCAGTGGTTCAGCTGCACCAGCCCCTGCAGATCTGCAGCTTTCTGCTCGATTCGCTCGTGAGATGGTGCAATGTTCCAACAAATGGCTGGTAATGTGCCTACTCAAGTCCCAATACAGACACCAGTGGTACAACCACAATCTCCTACTAGGCAGTATGACAAATTGATGAAGTATGGGGCTACAGAGTTTAAGGGGACGGTAGATCCTCTAGAAGCTGAACAATGGTTAGAGAGGATGGATAGGGTGTTCAAGAAGCTACATTGTACAGAGGAGCTCAGATTTGAATACTCAGTGTCCTTACTACAGGGGGATGCTTATGACTGGTGGAAAACCATTCCCCACAGTCTGGTATAACCTGCAGTGCTAACATGGAATGACTTTCTCAAGGAATTCAGACAGAAATATGTCCCTGATGCTTATGTAGACCAGAAGTTACAAGAATTCCTAAGTCTGAAATAGGGGAACAGATCAGTGGCTGAGTATGAAAGAGAATTTTCCCGCCTGAGCCATTATGCTGTAAGTTTACTTGCTACCAGCAGGGAAAGATGCAAGAGGTTTAAAACCGGCTTGAAGCCCAGTATCAGACTACAAGTAGTCGGCTTCAAACACACTAACTTCTCTGAACTTATTTCTCAAGCTCTAGAGTTAGAAAGAATTGAGTCTGAAGCTGCTCCTGAGAAAAAGAAATCAGAGAAGACAGAGAAAGAGGGAAAATCAGTAGAACAGAGTTCCAATGGTCCTACTGGAAAGAGGAAGAACTATGAGGGACACAGCAGAGGTGGCAAGAAGTCTGGTAGGGGAAGACATTCAGGACAGAAACCTCCTCTATCTAGTCAGCAGAGTACCGGAGGTTCCTACCATTCCCGCCAATGTGAAAATTGTGGAAGATATCATGGTGGGATATGCTATAAGGCTATTGGAGCCTGTTATAAATGTGGAGGCACAGGACACTTTGCCAAGGACTGCACCAGTAGTCGTAGAGTTGGACCACCTCCTACTACTGCAGAAGGGTCAGTCCAGAGCCCTGTCACTAGAAGTTCACAACCACCCAGCAGAGGTAGAGGCAGAGGTAGAGGTAGCCCAGCAGGCAGCCAAGGTACAATGAAACATTCAGAGCAAGACAGTGCTCCGGTCAGAGTCTATGCAATGAGACAGAGGGTAGAGGCCGAGACATCTGATGTTGTGACTGGTACCTTCTCAACTTTTAATCAAAATGTGTTTGTGTTATTTGATCCGGGTTCTACCCATTCTTATGTGAGTGCTAGCATCATTGATTGCATTGCATTGCATTGCAGTGCTAGCATCCGAGATGAGGCTGAGACTTCTGATGTGGTAGCCGGTACATTCTCTAGCTCTGATCAAGATGTATTTGTGTTGTTTGATTTGGGTTCAATCCACTCATATGTTAGTGCTAGTTTAGTCAGTTCACTTACTGTTCCATGTGCTAAAATGGATTTTGAAGTGCTAGTAACTAGTCCGTTAGGTCAAGAGGTTTGGGTCAACAGAATTTATAGAGACTATCCTTTGGTGATCCAAGAACATGTTTTTCTATCAAATTTGATTGAAATGCCCTTTAGAGATTATGATATCATCTTGGGCATGGATTAGTTAGCCAGGCATCACGCCATGATTGACTGTAGACTGAAGATAGTCACTTTGGTCTCCCTCTGTACGGTGATGTAGTAATACATGGGGAGAGGCATTTACTGCCATTAAACATCATTTCGGCTGCACTTGCCAGAAGAATGATCAGAAAGGGGTGTGAAGCATACTTGGCACATGTGATAGACACCCAAGTGGGGAGTCCAGCACTGAGGGACATCTCTACGGTATGTGACTTTCCGAATGTGTTTCCTGATGAGCTGCCAGGATTACCTCCAGAAAGAGAGGTGCAGTTTGAAATTGATGTTATGCCTGGTGTGGACCCAATCTCCATAACGCCATATAGAATGGCACCTGCAGAATTGAAAGAGTTGAAAGTGCAGTTGCAAGAGCTACTTGACAAGGGCTTTATCCGCCTTAGTGTGTCACCTTGGGGAGCGCCAGTGTTGTTTGTTAAGAAGAAGGATGGCACTCTCCGCTTATGTATTGACTACCGGCAGTTGAATAAGGTGACAATAAAGAATAGATATCCATTACTCCGCATTGATGACTTGTTTGATCAGTTGAGGGGTGCAGTTGTGTTCTCCAAAATTGACCTGAGATCAGGTTATTATCAGCTGAAAGTACAAGAGTAGAGTATTCCTAAAACTACCTTTAGAACCCGCTATGGCCATTATGAGTTCTTGGTCATGCCATTCGGGTTGACTAATGCTCCAGCTGCCTTTATGGATCTAATGAATACTATCTTCAGACCATACCTCGACCAGTTTGTTATGGTATTCATTGATGATATATTGGTCTATTCGAGGAGTGCAGAAGAGCATGATAGACATCTGCAGATTGTACTGTAAACTTTGAGGGAGAAACAGCTATACGCTAAATTATCTAAGTGTGAATTTTGGCTGAAGGAGATATCCTTTTTGGGGCACATAGTATTAGCAAAAGGTATTAAGGTAGATCCTAGCAAGATAGAAGCTGTCCTTAATTAGAGACCACCCAGGAATATCATTGAGATTCGCAGTTTTCTGGGGTTAGCTGGATACTACCATCGATTTGTGAAGGGATTTTCAATGTTGGCATCTCCATTGACTAAATTACTTTGAAAAGATGTGAAATTTCAGTGGACGGATAAATGCCAATAGAGTTTTGATGAATTGAAGAAATGTTTGACTGAAGCTCCAGTCTTGACTTTACCTACTCCGGGTAAAGAATACACAGTTTATAGTGATGCTTCTCACAATAGGTTAGACTGTGTATTGATGTAAGATCGAAATATCATTGCCTGTGTATCACACCAGCTAAAATCGCATGAGAGGAACTATCCGACACATAACTTGGAGCTTGCAGCTATTGTGTTCACTCTTAAGATTTGGAGACATTATTTGTATGGGGAAAAGTGTTACATCTACACAGATCATAAGAGTTTGAAGTATTTGGTCACTCAGAAGGAGTTGAATTTTGAAGGAACGGAAGCGTGAAAAACACCAGTTTATACCATTGAATTCAAAAATTTTCACCTAGGGTCACATGCATCACGCAAGATTTATTTTTATCTATTTGATTTCAATGATAAACAACATATTAAAACTATTTTAATATGTTTTTGGATATGTATTTGCCATTTAAGATTTTAAAATAAATCAGATTAATTTTAGAACCCTAGATTAAATCAAGAACGATTACACTAATCTCTTGATGCACTGCAGCGTGTCTGCGCCTTTGAGATTCATCTTCAGGACACCAGATGTTGTCCCTCTAGCTTGTCCACACCAAGAACACCTATAGCAGCCCTTGAATAGCTTCTAAAGCTTTTTCTATTAATTAGAAAATCAAGTTCTGCCTTTTAAGAGATTAAAGATGTAAACAGGACACTAGAAACAATTTCTAGTGTTCTTAATTCAAGAGATTGATGGCTAATCTCTTTGAATTGATAAGAGATGAAGAAGAAGAGATGAAAACCCTCAAAGTGGCGTGACAAAGGAGTGTGGCTGCTGGTTGTATTTTATTTTCTCATAACAACACTTAAATAGCTAGGTTAACACATTAAACCCTTGCCACATGTCACCCTTTGATTAGCTCTAGGTTTAAGTGACCCAATCACATTGTGCCAAGTGTCAAACCTATATTTAATCTTGATTTTAATCATCTTACATGATTAAAAAAACATTTGGCAAGCTTATGTGTTATGCCATGTGTCACCATCTCATGGTGCCACGTGTCACACTGCAAATTGACCAAAATGCCCCTGTGTCTTAATTTTGAGTTCTTAACCCAAAATAATTATTTTCTTCTTCTAATTAATTTATATCAAATATAAATTAATTAATTAATCTCTATTAATTAATTTCTCATTAATTAAATTCATATTTAAACACTTTAAATATAAATTTAACTTATATTATACATCCAATAATCTAGATTTGGTTTCAAGTCATGCTAGGGACTTTGCAATCTAATTGCAAACCAAACCTATTTAATTAATCAATTAAACTCTTTAATTAATTAATTAAATCATATTTAATTAGGTGATAACTTGTGTATGTGTGTGACTTACTAGGCTCATCACTAATTGGCAATGAGACATGATATCAACTCTTAATATCATCAGAACTCTTTCTTACTATAAATGATTTCTCTAAATCATTTTATGAACCTCATAGACCATGGTTAACACCTAGCATAGCATGCCATGGCCACCCAATTAGTAATAAGGTTTACCTTAAATGAACCTATAATCATATGTTACCATGCACTAGAATCTCTCTGTTACAAAATCCCAACTCAAGCTGGAGTGATGGTTTATGTCAAACTCCATTTGCTATGAATATTATGTTCTCTTTTAATTCCAATTCTTGATTAAAAAGATTTTCTCATCAGAAACTCTTTTCTGAATAAATCTATCTGTCCTGGCCAGGAACTTGAAACATCAAGAACAATTAAACGAACATAGGATTTTATCTCTATTTACTTAGAGGAACAGATTCCATCTTGATCAACACCTACCTCCATATATAACTAGTAGGAGCCAACACATGCCCATATACCCATACACAGTATAAGTATGAAAGCAGTATCAAACTCAAACTACCTATATACAAGATAACTGTGCTATCTCAGGTCTAAAAATTATATGCACTGATATGATTTATGACAAAATATTGACAAGAGTAAACTCCATGTGCTTGTCATAAGTGTCACTGGTTCGGCCTACTTATCATTTATAAGTGCCTATCATGTTTGTTATATGGCATGAGACTCACCATTCCATCTTATTTATATCTAATATAAATAACTTAGGAACAAACATGAATACAATCTTTCTGGATAAGTCATGTCCTTATTATGAAGTATCCTCGATTGTGAACCTATTTATGATACTTTGTGCTAGAAATATTGTCACTCATATTCTTAACAACTTAAGAATAATATTTCTAACAAAATATCAATGGACCTTTTCTATTACACATAAATATATTATATAAACGGAAAAGTGGAAATGCCTTTTATTAATAAAATATGTACAAGATACATACTAAATGATATGCTCTAGGGCATACTACTAACAATCTCCCACTAGCACTAGAGCCATTCATTACAATACCTTAGACCCATCTTCTCAAGATGTCAGTCTAACTGAGCTTATGACAAAAGCTTAGTGAATGGATCAGCTAGATTTTTCAGCTGATGTTATTTTTCTGCATGGCTATATCGCCTTACCCAACTATATCTCTGATAATGAAGTAGTGCCTTTCTATGTGTTTGGATTTTGGGTGAGACCTTAGTTCCTTAGCCTGTATGACTGCTCCATTGTTGTCACAGTGTAGTGGAACTGCTGACTCAATGGAAGGAACTACTATAAGTTCTGTCATGAACTTCTTTATCCAAACAGCTTCCTATGCAGCATCTGATGCAGCAATATACTCAGCCTCCGTAGTGGAATCTGCAGTCGTGCTCTATTTGGAACTCTTCCAACTGACTGCACCTCCATTACAAATGAACACATATCTAGAGGTAGACTTTCTATCATCGATATCTGATTGGAAATCAGAATCAGTATAACCATCCAATTGCAAGTCTCCACCTCCATAAATCAAGAATAAATCCTTAGTTCTTCTCAAGTACTTAAGAATATTCTTAACAGCTATCCAGTGTTCCAAACCTGGATTGGATTGATACCTGCTAGTCAAACTAACAGCATATGCGATATCCGGCCTAGTACACAACATTGCATACATTAAACTTCCAATAGCCGAAGCATATGGAATCCTGGCCATCTTATCTCTTTCTTCAGGTGTCTTTGGAGACATCTTCTTAGAAAGATGGATACCATGTCTCACTGGTAACAATCCTCTCTTGGAATCAAGCATGTTAAACCTCTTTAACACCTTTTTCCAAGTATAGACTTTGGGATAAACCAATTATTCTTTTCGCTCTATCTCTATAGATGCGAATCCCAAGAATATAGGTTGCCTCCCCTAAGTCTTTCATGGAGAATGTATTTGACAACCATACCTTTATAGTCGTCAACATACCTGTGTCATTACCCATCAACAGTATGTCATCCACATATAAGACAAGGAAAGTGATAGCACTGTCACTAACCTTCTTATATACACATGGCTCATCCTCATTTTTGATAAAACCAAAGGATTTAATGGCTTCATCAAAATGGATGTTCCAACTCCTCGAAGCTTGTTTCAACCCATAAATGGATCGCTTTAGCTTGCATACCTTGGAACCATCTTGGGATTCAAATCCCTTAGGTTGTTCCATGAAAATGTTTTCTTCAATGTATCCATTGAGAAAAGCTGTTTTGACATCCATCTGCCAAATTTCATAATCATAGTATGCAGCTATTGCTAATAAAATCCTAATTGATTTAAGCATGGCAACAGGCGAGAAAGTCTCCTCATAGTCGATTCCTTGCCTTTGGCAAAACCCTTTCGCTACTAGCCTTGCCTTATAGGTCTCTACCTTTCCATCAGAACCAATTTTCTTCTTGAAAACCCATTTGTTCCCTATAGGTATAATACCTTCAGGTGGGTCAACAAGATCCCAAACTTGATTCTTATACATGGAATCAATCTCGGATTTCATAGCATCAATCCATTTTGAAGAGTCTATATCTGATATAGCTTCTTCATAGGTAAGTGGATCATCCCCATGATCTACTTCTTCATGAGTAGACAACTCTTGTTCTTCTTCATGAAGAAAACCATATATCACTGGTGGGTGAGATACCCTGGTTGTTCTACGAGGAACAGCTGTAGATATTTCATCAACGGGTATTGGTTGACTAGATGGATCTATAACCATCTGATCTGTTGGTTGGTCAGAATTCTCCAATTCTAACTCTATTTGCCTTCCTTTGCCTCCTTCTTGGACAAATTGTTGTTCAAGAAATGTGGCATCTCTACTTATCACAACTTTTGTGAAGTAGGCAAATAAAATAATATCCAAAACTTCTTTTGGATATCCAACAAATCGACCTTTTTCTGATCTGGTCTCCAATTTATCAGTGTTCAGCTTTTTGATATAAGCTGGACAACCCCAAATCTTAACATGCTTAAGACTTGGTTTTCTTCCATGCCATATCTCATAAGGTGTGGAAGAAACTGATTTTGATGGAATCCTATTCAGAATATACAAAGCTGATTCTAATGCAAATCCCCAAAAGGAGATTGGCATATCAGTATAGCTCATCATACTACGTACCATATCCAATAGGTACGATTTCTCCTTCAGATACACCATTCATTGTGTGGCGTTCTGGAGGAGTCAGCTGAGAAACAATGCCATGCTCTCTCAAGTATTCATCAAATTCAGTACTCAAATATTCACCTCCACGATCTGATCGAAGAGCTTTAATATTCTTTCCTGTTTGATTTTCTACTTCAGATTTAAATTCTTTAAACTTTTCAAAGGATTCATGTTTGTATTTCATCAAATACAAATACCCAAATCTTGATTTATCATCATTAAAGGTAATAAAATAATGAAAGCCCCCTCTATCCATTTCTTTAAATGGACCACATACATCACTATGTATTAGCTCCAAAATATTTTCAGCTCTTAGCCCTTGTCAAACAAAGGGTGATCTAGTCATTTTGCCCTAAAGGCAAGATTCACAAGTTGGAGTAGGCTCAGAGCCCAATGAGGATAGAATCCCCATTTTCTCCAGTTTTGCAATCCTATCTTCTGCAACATGACATAACCTTAACTGCCAAATATATTTTGAACTTGAGTTGGTTTTCACCATGGCATTGCATTCTTTTAGATTGCTATACTCTGGCCAGTGGAAACATTTTCTTTTGCCACCATCAGCTTTAGTCTTCCTTTTCTGTTTAGCTATTTTCTTGGAAGGACCAGGAATCTGAGGTTTCTTTTTCTTAGTGCCCTTCTTCTTGTTGGACTTTCCAGTAGGAGAAGATGCAACCAAAGCTACCTCTTTTCCTTTATTGCCTGGCATATTCTTTTGGGCAATTACCAGCATGTTGAGTAAACCAGCTAAGGTGCATTCCTGTTTAGTCATATGGAAATTTGTCACAAAATTCCCAAAAGACTCAGGAAGGGACTGAAGGATCAAATCCGTCTGTAGTTGGAAATCCATGTTGAAGTCAAGATGTTCCAACTGCTCAATCAGCCGAATCATCTTGTGGACATGATCCCCAATATTCTGTCCCTCAGACATCCTCATACGGAATAGCTGTCTAGATATCTCATACCTAGCATTCCTGCTGTGCTCACCATACAACTCTTGTAGGTGAAGGAGGATCTCACTCGCACTCTGCATGTTCTCATGTTGCTTCTGTAACTCATTACTCATGGAAGCAAGCATGCAACACTTAGCTCTCATATCATGCTCCTTCCACTTGTCCAAAGTTTCATGTTCCTCTTGTGTGGCCTCTGGAGGTAAGGGACCAGGAACATTTGAATCTAGAACATATCCTATATGTTCAAGGTTTAGGACAAGATTCAAATTTCTTAGCCAATCAGACAGATTAGGTCCTGTCAACCTATTGTGATCAAGTATGCTTGCAAGGATATTGGATGGTGGTGGTTGTTTTGTGCTCATTTTTATCAGAAAATTAACTGCAGAAAATAACCAGATTAATTAGTAAATGTATCATGTAATTAACCAAAATGATTATGGTCTTTTAATCAAATTGGTCCTCCCACTAACTTAGCGAATCCTACACTTCCAAAGTAGAAAACGGAAATCCTAGTTGGATGGATTTCTAGTGGGTGATTGAATTCTTATAATTCTATTGATCATCCTCAGGTACATCCATTATTGGAATTACAATAAACTATAAGTGAGCAACTCCTTGCCCATCACATCTCATGTGAGGTTCAATCCTTTATCTAGCCCCTAATGCTCAAAATCTCAGGTACATCCATTATTGACTTATATTGCATTAGTTAAGTTGATCCCATTGAGCTAGTAATTATGCAAATAATTTTAATGTCCTCAGGTACATCCAATATTGGCCACTAAACCATTTACATATTTACAACATCTCATGCTTAACAATTATTCTTAAGAAAATCTCTTAAATAAATTGCATCTTATGCAACTATTTAAAATTTCTTAAAATAATTGCCCCAATGGAGGGCCTATGTTATAATTACTTTAATGATAGCATTTCCAACTTAATCATTTGTTTGGAAGATTTTATGGTCATTCTAATTACTATTAAGGTCTCACTTTGCACATTATCCATTTAGCATGCATATATCATATAATTGCATACATTCCCATACATCTCATGCATTCATGGATAAGCAGTAAATATGGTATGATCATGGACTTTCTAAGGGATTCAATTCTGAGCCACCAAGAATTGAATCAGGGCATTCCTAGGTGCATTTCATTCATTCATTTTACAAGAGTTGCTGAAGGAGTACATAATCAACACTTGATCTTGAATTCCTCCCATGGTCCCACCAATGCTCTTGACCTCCTTGAACTTCTTGCAATCCAATATTACATAGTAATCCTTGGCATACCAAGGCGAATTTACAAGAACTTAAATAAATGAAATTACAACCCAAAAATTATTACAAACTTAATAATACATGCCCAAAATAAATTAAAATAAATTAATTAATTTACAATCCCAAAAACATAAAAGAAATAAATCCAATCACATTGGTCTTTTATAGTCCATGATCATCCATCATGCATATCACTATTTAACAATTAAATAAAACATACATACTTAAATTAAATTGAATATCTCATATTCAACTTAAAAATCAGATTTGAATATGATTCAAATAAATTTAAAAATTAAGATTTGAATCTCATTCAAACAAATTTAAAAATTCAGATTTGAATCACATTCAAACAACTTCAAAAATTCAGATTTGAATCACATTCAAACATTTTTTTAAAAAAATCAGATTTGAATCACATTCAAACATTTTTCAAAAAATCAGATCTGAATTTTATTCAATCAATTTTAAAAATCAGATTTAAATATGATTCCAACAACTTTAAAAATTCAGATTTGAATCACATTCAAACAACTTTTAAAATTCAAATTTGAATCACATTCAAACAATTTTTAAAATTCTGATTTGAATCATAATTTAATTGTGTGATAAAAACTACTAATTAAACACTTTAATTAGTCAAAGAATAGGCCTTAGATTATACAACAATTGCAGAATTAAAAGCCAAACCTTAAACCACCCATGGAAGCCAAACCATGCGCACCATTGATGGTGTTTTTTCAAGTATGCCGCCAACTTGCTTTGCAACCAGCAATGAACTCTTGATCTCATGATCAAACACACAATTAAATCATATAATCAACAATTTAAATGGCAAATATAGTGGCTCTGATACCAATTGAAGGAACGGAAGCGTGAAAAACACCAGTTTATACCATTGAATTCAAAAATTTTCACCTAGGGTCACATGCATCACGCAAGATTTATTTTTATCTATTTGATTTCAATGATAAACAACATATTAAAACTCTTTTAATATGTTTTTGGATCTGTATTTGCCATTTAAGATTTTAAAATAAATCAGATTAATTTTAGAACCCTAGATTAAATCAAGAACGATTACACTAACCTCTTGATGCACTGCAGCGTGTCTGCGCCTTTGAGATTCATCTTCGTGACACGGATGTTGTCCCTCTAGCTTGTCCACACCAAGAACACCTATGGCAGCCCTTGAATAGCTTCTAAAGCTTTTTCTATTAATTAGAAAATCAAGTTCTGCCTTTTAAGAGATTAAAGATGTAAACAGGACACTAGAAACAATTTCTAGTGTTCTTAATTCAAGAGATTGATGGCTAATCTCTTTGAATTGATAAGAGATGAAGAAGAAGAGATGAAAACCCTCAAAGTGGCGTGACAAAGGAGTGTGGCTGCTGGTTGTATTTTATTTTCTCATAACAACACTTAAATAGCTAGGTTAACACATTAAACCCTTGCCACATGTCACCCTTTGATTAGCTCTAGGTTTAAGTGACCCAATCACATTGTGCCAAGTGTCAAACCTATATTTAATCTTGATTTTAATCATCTTACATGATTAAAAAAAAACATTTGGCAAGCTTATGTGTTATGCCATGTGTCACCATCTCATGGTGCCACATGTCACACTGCAAAATGACCAAAATGCCCCTGTGTCTTAATTTTGAGTTCTTAACCCAAAATAATTATTTTCTTCTTCTAATTAATTTATATCAAATATAAATTAATTAATTAATCTCTATTAATTAATTTCTCATTAATTAAATTCATATTTAAACACTTTAAATATAAATTTAACTTATACTATACATCCAATAATCTAGATTCAGTTTCAAGTCATTCTAAGGACTTTGTAATCTAATTGCAAACCAAACCTATTTAATTAATCAATTAAACTCTTTAATTAATTAATTAAATCATATTTAATTAGGTGATAACTTGTGTATGTGTGTGACTTACTAGGCTCATCACTAATTGGCAATGAGACATGATATCAACTCTTAATATCATCAGAACTCTTTCTTACTATAAATGATTTCTCTAAATCATTTTATGAACCTCATAGACCATGGTTAACACCTAGCATAGCATGCCATGGCCACCCAATTAGTAATAAGGTTTACCTTAAATGAACCTATAATCATAGGTTACCATGCACTAGAATCTCTCATACAAAATCCCAACTCAAGTGGAGTGATGGTTTATGTCAAACTCCATTTGCTATGAATATTATGTTCTCTTTTAATTCCAGTTCTTGATTAAAAGATTTTCTCATCGAAACTCTTTTTCAATAAATCTATCTGTCTGGCCAGAACTTGAAACATCAAGAACAATTAAACGAACATAGGATTTTATCTCTATTTACTTAGAGGAAGATTCCATCTTGATCAACACCTACCTCCATATATAACTAGTAGGAGCCAACACATGCCCATATACCTATACACGGTACAAGTATGAAAGCGAGATCAAACTCAAACTACCTATATACAAGATAACTGTGCTATCTCAGTCTAAAAATTATATGCATCGATATGATTTATGACAAAACATTGACAAGAGTAAACTCCATGTGCTTGTCATAAGTGTCACCTTTCGCCTACTTATCATTTATAAGTGCCTATCATGTTTGTTATATGGCATGAGACTCACCATTCCATCTTATTTATATCTCATATAAATAACTTAGGAACAAACATGAATACAATCTTTCTGGATAAGTCATGTCCTTATTATGAAGTATCCTCGATTGTGAACCTATTTATGATACTTTGTGCTAGAAATATTGTCACTCATATTCTTAACAACTTAAGAATAATATTTCTAACAAAATATCAATGGACCTTTTCTATTACACATAAATATATTATATAAACGGAAAAGTGGAAATGCCTTTTATTAATAAAATATGTACAAGATACATACTAAATGATATGCTCTAGGGCATACTACTAACAAATTTGAGACAGAGGAGATGGTTAGAATTGATAAAAGACTATGATTGTCTGATAGACTATCAGCCAGGGAAGCTAATGTTGTGGCTGATGCCTTAAATCGCAAGACTATGGCGAGTCTACGGGTTACTCCTTTGTCTATGGTACATGAGTTGAGGTCATTATATGCTAGCTTAGAGATTAATAATGAGGGACAGACATCAGTTGCATAGCATGTACAACTAGTGTTGATTGATCAGATCAGAATGGCTGCTCAGAATGATCAAAAGTATCAGAAGCTGTTGGAAGAAGTCAGGCAGGGCAATAAACCAGAATTCTTAATAAGAGATGATGGTCTACTGCTACACCAGGGCAGAATGTGTGTTCCTGATGATGTTGATTTGAGGTAGATCATTTTGAAGGAAGCACATGAGTCTCCTTTTTCCATGCACCCTGGTGGCACAAAAATGTATAGAGGGCTAAAGGAGCATTA
The DNA here is from genome assembly GCF_030052815.1 of Hevea brasiliensis. Taxonomy (NCBI): domain Eukaryota; kingdom Viridiplantae; phylum Streptophyta; class Magnoliopsida; order Malpighiales; family Euphorbiaceae; genus Hevea; species Hevea brasiliensis. The sequence goes on along the minus strand of NC_079499.1, from coordinate 65,307,370 downwards.
CTGGTGGATGGGTATGAAAAGAGATGTCGCAGAGTTTGTTTCCAAATGCCTAACTTGTCAGCAAGTGAAGGCAGAACATTAAGTACCCGCTGGGTTGTTACATCCACTGCCAATACCAGAATGGAAATGGGAGAGAATAACGATGGATTTTGTGATGGGACTTTCGAGGACACAGAAGAGTCATGATGCAGTATGGGTCATTGTTGACAGACTGACCAAGTCTGCTCATTTTCTGCCAGTTCGGATGGATTACAATTTAGAAAGATTGGCCAAGTTGTACATTGATGAGATAGTAAGACTGCATAGAGTACCAGTAGCCATCGTGTCAGACAGAGATCCTAGGTTCATTTCTAGATTCTGGGGTAGTCTTCAGAGAGCCCTAGGAACTAGATTGAACTTCATTATTGCATTCCACCCACAGACAGATGGCCAATCTGAGAGGGCAATTCAAATCTTGGAGGATATGTTACGGGCTTGTGTGATTGAGTTTGAGGGCAGTTGGGATATACACTTGCCTTTGATTGAGTTTGCTTACAACAATAACTACCAATCAAGCATTGGGATGCCTCCATATGAAGCTTTGTATGGTAGAAAATGTAAAACTCCGTTATATTGGGATGAGGTAGGTGAAAAGAAGATGATTGGGCCCGAAATTGTTCAGCAAACTGAGGAGAAGATCAGGGTGATTAGAGATCGACTTAAGACTGCATCAGACCATCAGAAGTCCTACATTGATTTAAAGAGAAGAGATATTGAGTATACAGTGGGTGAGAAAGTATTCCTCAAGGTTTCTCCTTGGAAGAGAATTATGAGATTCGGCAGAAAGGAGAAACTGAGTCCTCGTTTCATTGGGCCATATGAGGTTCTGGAAAGAGTGGGTCCTTTGGCATATCGAATGGCACTACCTCCAGAGTTGGAGAAGATACATAATGTCTTCCATGTGTCTATGTGAGGAGGTATCAATCAGACCCATCTCATGTACTACCAGTAGAAGAAATTGAAGTGAATCTAGACCTCACATATGAAGAAGAACCCATAGAGATTCTGGCTTATGAGGTGAAGTAGCCACGGAACAAGCAGATCTCGTTAGTAAAAGTACTGTGGAACCATCATTCGGGCCAGGAGGCTACTTGGGAACGAGAGGAGGACATGAGGAGACAACACCCACAGCTGTTCAGAGATTGATACTAGGTAAAATTTCGAGACGAAATTTATTTTAAGGGGGGGAGAATTGTAACACCCCTTTTTGTATAGCCTAGTATATTTCACTATTCTAGTGACCGAAGCCGGTCCGGACAATTAAGGGGATTAGAACCACACTTAAGATGACTAGAGAAGCCATAAACACAAATAATTAGTAATTGCCAATTAGTTAAGTATGAATAAGAAAAATAGAACATAAGAAGTTAAATGAGCCGAGAGTCACAGCGATGGGTGACCTTCTCGGGAAGGATTGCGAAGTTAATTTAAACTCAAATTGCGAACCGTAAAATGCGACGCTGTGGTCCTTAGGACTATTGCGAACACAGTGGAAAAGAGAAAATCACGAAAAAGAATTGTTAAGCCAGTCAAATAATTAGGTCAGGGAGCCAGAAGTAATATTAAATTATTTGCAAACCGGGTTGAACCGGCGAGGGGCAATTTGGTCAATTGACCCAGAGAGCTGACTCTTGACCTAACTGTCAAATAAAATCAAAGAAAAGAAAATTTCAGAATCGGGAATTAAATTAAAGAACTAATTAAAAAATAAATAAATAAAAAAAAGAAAGAAAAAGTGAAAAAGGTGATGACCTCATGCATGATGAAATAAATATATAATTAATAAATTTAATTAATTTGATTTTTTTGGTCTTCCATAAGACTAAAAGCAAGAAGAAAAGAAAAAAAAAGAAAAACAAAATAATAGTCTTCTTCCTCAATTTTCGTCTCTCTCTCTCTCACCCTCTCCCTCACAAAATACTCTATGAAAGCTTATTTTTGAGCTTGAAAAAATCAAACTTTAGCCATAGAAATTGCAAGCCCCTTAATTAAAACTTATTTTGACAAGAAAGAGAAAAGAAAAGAAAGAAGAAATTGGGTTATTGAACTTCAAAGTTGAGGTAAGCTATTTACTTTGGAATTTTGAGTTTAATACATGTGTTTATGATTGAATGAACTTGGAAATATGTTTAAATGAAAAGAAAATTTTTATTGAGGGACCAAAGTTGAATTTCAGCCAGCTAGGGTTTGATGGTGTATACATGTGTTTTGATTGAATTAGTAGAGTAGGTAAGCTTGAATGGGTTAAGGAAGCATGTTTATAGGTGTTTAATTAGCTAAATGCAACAAATGGCATGAACTAGGGTTTTGCCATTTAGGGTTTTGGAGGCAAAAATGTGAGAATGGGTCAAATGTTGTGTTTGACCTTGTTTGAGATGAAAAAAATGGTCATTTGTGACCAATTGAGATGTGTTGGAAGTGTTAAAAGTGAGTTCAAATTTGGACTGAAAATGGCCATGCTACAGGCAGCAGGACCAAGGTCTTTTGAGGGACCAAAACTAAAAATTTACAAGTCCAATTGGTATGAGACCATTTGGGAATGAAAATAGACACAAAATGGAACATTTTTCATTTAGGAATCATGCCCAAAAAGTGACCAAAACCTAGTGAACAAATTGACTAAATCTGGATTTATGCAGTCTGACCTGTACAAAATGACCAAATGAACAGTATATTTGGCCATAACTTGGGCTAGGCAGGTCTAAATGACCTGAAATTTTACCAGTGGATAGCTGAGATATAGACCTAAAACTTTCATGAAGAACACAAACCCAAATTATGCACTTAACCAAGTCATTTGGCCACCCAAAATTGGTGACCTAAAATTGCTAGAACCAGTTTGGTGCCCAAAAATCTGGGTTAAGTTCAATCCGGCAGCCATGATTCAAATAGATATAACTTGAGCTACAAAAACTCCAATTGGAGTGATTCAAAAAGGAGAATAAATTTAAGACAATAGGGAACATTTTCTATGAAGAAAGTTTTGTCAAATTCTAACAGAAAAATGACCAATGGAACAGTGCAACTTAAGACACCAAAACTAAAAATTTACAAATTTGCCTAAAAGACTTAGAATTTGAGTAAATAACCAAAACCAACAAATTTAGTGACCAAAATGTGGTATGTGGGTGAAGTTGGAATTCCCATACCTATTAAGCCTTAGAAAGTCAACAAGTTGACTTGAATAGTGTCGTGAATAGTAACCCCAAAATACAAATTTTAAAGAACATTAAGTTTAGCACATTAGAGCTAGGTAAAACTGAATTTAAATTTATTTTTAGATTTATGTTAAGTTATAGTACTGAAACACTGTGAAACTGTGTGTTTCAGTGGAAAGGAACACCGGGAAAGAACCCGAGGAATCGAGTCAAGGCCAAGAGGCGACTCGCTTAAGGTTTATGCACAATGTAGAATTTCTGTAAATTCTCTCCTGCATATTGTTTTGAATAATTTGAAATATTGAATTATGACATCATTGTGATGAAATATTTATTATGCTTTTGATTTAAATTGTTGAAAGTTATTTGTGTATATTTGAAATGGCAATGTTTAGTAAATTGTTAAGATAAGTTTTGAAATCACAGTATCATGATCATATATTTGAACCACTAGCATGACTAGTGACGGTAATCAGTTTCGAATTTTGATTCCTTCTCTGGCTGAAGTGTTGAGGTGTGTGCCAGTAAAAGAAAAAATTGAATGGATATCCATAAATTTAAACACCTCACTAGCATGACTAGTGGGGGTAATCAGTTTCGAATTTTGATTCCTTCTCTGGCTGAAGTGTTGAGGTGTGTGCCAGTGGAAGAAGAAATTGAATAGATATCCATATATTTGAGCTAGCTAGCCTTGTGATGTGACTTCTCCTTAGCCTCTAGCTATTGAGATTATATTTGTTTCGAACGGTATGATATAACTGTGGGTTTTATGAAATTGGTTTTGACACTTCGAAATGAAATTGTTTGCATTAAAATCTCATAATTCATGTTTTGTATTTAATTCTCATGTTCAGTCCAATTTTTGAATAAATATGATTTAAATTCTGCATAAAGATTATTTTAGTATGTTGTGCACCACTGAGTCATAGTACTCAGTGATGGCTGTTATTGCTGTCGTAGATTTAGAGACTAGAGAGCAGCAGATTGAGCTGCTGAGGACTGAGGAGCTACTTGCTTGAAGTTATCGGGTATATTTTATACCTTGACTGTAAAAAAATTATTTTGATGTATGTAATGTATATAAAGGTATGGACATGTAAAACTGGTCTTGAGCAGTTTGTATAAAGTTTGTAATAAATTTTAGTTTGAATTTCTCTTAGTGTAAATTTTTGTAATGATGTATATAAATTATTTTATCTTTAATGAAATATGAATGGAAGTATTTTGCTTAAAATTGAATGAAATTGATTAATGGTATTTTGATGAGTGTTGAATATTGGAAATTGTGGATTTTAATTTTTGGAAATTGATAAATGATGTTGAAATTGATTGGGACGGTTGTGAATTTGAAGAAGTTATTGAGACAAATTATTGGAAGTGCCTTTTTTTTAGGTATTTGAAGAACTATTTTCTCAAAATACAGACGGCACTCTATCGAAATTTCTATAAAAATTGCGAAAAAATAAAATGGGCCAAAAATTTTAACTAGTTTTCAACCTTAATTAAATGTTTTAATACCTATTAGAAAATGCTCACCACTTATAAAAGTAAGAAAATTATTTTAAAATCCCTTGTAGGGTACTTAATGAGTTATCGGAAGGTGAAGTTCGATAGTTCATTAGATATTCTATGGGATCATGTTATGTCTTATAGAGGGATAAGGTGTGACAGGATCATCACGATGATCTACTTCTTCATGAACAAACAACTCTTGTTCATTCTCATAAAGAAATCCATATCTATCTGGAGGATGAGATATTCTACTTGATCTCGAGGAATTGTTGTGGAGACATCATCAATATGAATAGGCTCATTGGATGGATCAATATCCATTTTATTTGTTTGTTGATCAGGATTCTCTAATTATAATTCTATCTTCCTTCTTTTGCCACATTCTTAAGTAAACTCTTTTTCAAGAAAAATAGCATCTCTACTTATTATAACTTTGTGTTCTAGGAAGATAGAAATAATATCCCAAACTATTTTTTAGATATCCAGCAAATCGTCTTTTTTCCGATTTTGTTTCTAATTTAGCAGTTTTCAGCTTTTTAATACAAGCTGTATAACCTTAAATTTTAACATGTTTAAGACTTAGTTGTCTTCCATACCATATATGATATGGAGTGGAAAAAACTAATTTGGAAGGGACACGATTAAGAAGGTCAATATAGCTCATCATACTTCGTACCATATCCAATAGAGTGCTATTTCTCTTTTTAGATACACCATTTAATTGTGGCATTTCTGGAGGAGTTAATTGAGAACCAATGCCATGTTCTTTTAAGAACTCATTGAATTCAATACTTAAATATTCACCTTCTCGATATGATCTTAGAGTTTTAATACTTTTTCCTTTTTATTTTTCTACTTCTAATTTGAATTCCTTAAACTTTTCAAAGGATTTTTATTTGTATTTCATCAAATACAAATATTCATACCTTGATTTATCATCTATAAAGGTAATGAAGTAGGAAAAACTGCATCTTGCCATTTTTTTAAATAGACCATATACATCACTATATACTAGTTTCAAAATTTTTTTAGCTCTTAATCCTTGTCTAACAAAAGGTGATCTAGTCATTTTGCCTTCAAGACATAACTCACAAATTGGAGTAGGTTCAGAACTTAATGAGGATAAAATCCCTATCTTTTCTAATTTTGTAATCCTATTGTCACACCCTACTCCTCGTAAGATATAACATGTTCCCGTAGTACACCTAATGAATTACCATACTTCACATACCGATAACCCATTAAATATACTACAAGGGATTTTAAAACAATTTTCGTTCATTTTTAGATTGGTGGGTAAATTTTTTTTTCAAATTTTAAAAAACTTTATTTAAAGTCCAAACAAAAATTAAATTCTTAGATATTTAAAATCTCCGCAATTTTTACAAAAATTTCAGTAGAGTGCCGTCTGCTTTTTGAGAAAACAGTTCTTCAAAACCTAAAAATAAAAACACTCCAAATATATTTCTCAATCACAACTTCATTTGCAACCACCAAACTTCAACTCAACAACAATGGCAACACTTCAATTCAAAATCTAAATTTCAAATCAAGAATTAATATCTCAAAACGTTTCATAACTCATGCACATTGCATTTTAATTCATTAATTTAAAGTCATAAGTTAATTTACAGATGCAAAATCTCAAAAATAATATTATTACAATTTTATCTGTACAACTGCTCAAATTACAGAAATACATATGCATACTATCATATTTACATCAAACTAAATTACCAGGGTATAGACAAATACCCGTACAAAAATTCTACAATTATACTCCTCTCTAACTGTAGCAGCTCGCTTCGCTGCTATGTCTTTTTTTCAATCTGCGATAGCAAGTTAAAGCTATCGCTGAGTATATAAATACTCAGCGGTGCACAATAAAGCATAAAATGCATAATATGAAACATTTATGAATAAATCCTCATTCAAAAATCTCATAATCGCATTTCACAATTTTTTTTTCAAATCACATTTATAACAAATCATAATTTTCAAAGCTTAATATAGAGCACAACTTGATCAAATAATTTAATAAACATAGTGTTGCCAAGCAATAGCACAACTTAGGCCATGACACAAAATTTTTGAACATGTCGTGTGTACATCACGACAAGGCAAACACCCCCACTAATCGAAATCAATGAGGGAGGTGGCTAGCTAGCTAATAAGTACTCATCCACACTCACCCCTCAGACTGGGAAGTCAGAGAGGGAGGAAACTGATCAAATATCATACTCACCCCATAAGTGGAAGAGGAACATATTAATATTGTCATGCCAAGTATGAACTAAAAACAATTTAAATCAAGTTAATCAAATATTTTATACAATTCACAAATTATATTTTATTCTAAACTTTTCATTTACAAAGTAGGCAACACACTATTTTTCAAATAAGATTTTCAAAGTCATAACTAAATTCAAAACCATACTATTCAAATATTTCATACAAATCAATAATTAATTTTCATTCCAAATTTCCATTGTAAAATAGGCGACACAACATTATCGAAATTCATAATAAACAAAAACATTCACAATGTATAACAAATCAATTTCCAATATGAAAACTATAATTTAAAAATTTTTGTGCACAAACACAATCAATTTTCAAAATCAAATTTCCATTAACAAGTGGCAACACCATAGTTCTCAAAACCCATAATTAACACAATGCATACAAATCCAGCTTTCAGTGGAAAAATAATAATTTAAAGTTATTGTGTACAAACCTGGACTTAATCACCTCTAGGCCTTCCGGATCTTTTTCAGCTAAAACACAAAATTTATAGTGTTGTTTCAGTATCTTATGTCATAATAAATCCAATAATTAATTCGTAAATACTTAATTCTAGCCCAAATATGCTTAAACTAATATTCTTGGAAATTTTCATTTTGAAGCTACTATTCATGGTACTATTCAAGTCAATTTGTTGACTTTCTAAGGCTTAATAGGTATGGGAACTTCAATTTCACTCACATACCACATTTTGGTTATCAAACTTGCTAGTTTTGGTCATTTTCTCAAATTCTAAGTCTTTTAGGCAAATTTGCAATTTTTCAGTTTTTGTGTCCTAAGTTGCACTATTTCATTGGTTACTTTACTGTTAGAATTTGGCAAAACTTTCTTCATAGAAAATGTTCCCTATTATCTTAAGTTTATTCTCCTTTTTGAATCACTCTAATTGGAATTTTGTAGCTCAAGTTATAGCCATTTGAACCATGGCTGCCGGATTGGACTCAACCCAGAATTCTGGGCAATTTTTGGTTCTGGCAGTTTTGGGTCACCAACTTTGGGTGGCCAAACGGCTTGGTTAATGGCATAATTTGGGTTTATATTCTTCATAAAAGTTTTAGGTTTATATCGCATCTAACCATTGGTAAACTTTTAGGTCTTTTTGACCTGCCTAGCTCAAGTTATGGCCAAATGAATAAGTTCATTTGGTTAGTTTGTACAGGGATAGACTGAGATTTTCCGAATTGAGTCAATTTATTCACTAGGTTTTGGTCACTTTTTGGGCATGCTTCCTAAATGAAAATTGTGTCATTTAGTGTCTATTTTCATTCCCAATTGGTCTCATACCAATTGGACTTGTAAAATTTTATTTTTGGTCCTTCAAAGTTGACTTGGTCATGCTGCTGGCAGCATAACCACACTCAATCCGAATTTGGCCTTAACTCCAACCATTCTAAAACACTTCATTTGGTCACAAATGACCGTTTTTCACTTCACATTAGGTCAAAGACATCATTTACAAGTTTCTCCCATTTTTGTCTCTAACCTTAAGTGTCCCAAAACCCTAACTTACTAACTTATTGCATTTAACCAATTCAATGCATTTAATCAAAATTATTCAACACAATTAAGCTCACATACACTTTCAAATCTATCAAATTCATGCATACATATATCAAACCCTAGTTGACTGAAATTTCTATCTAGTCCTCCAAATAAGTTTTCTTTTCATTTTATGTTAATTTCTAAGTTCTTGATGCTATACACATACTAATTAAACTAAAAATTTGAAGTTTGCATTACTAATCTTAGGTGAAGTCTTTGATCTTCACTTTCTCTCAATTTTCTTCAATTCTTCTCCTTCTAATCTTCCTTCCAAGATTTGCTTATAATTTTTCTTCAAAAAAAAAAATTAAAGGATTTATGGTGGAATTAATGTTTAGAAAGCTTAAAAATAAGCTTTCATGGAGGAAAATTTGAAAGAGAACTTGGGAGAGAGAGAGGCGAGACTTTGAGGAAGATGAAGAGTTTTGGTTTATTTTTTTTTTCTTTTCTTTTCCTTCTTTTATGTCTTATGAAAGACCAAAAATCAATATAATTAAATTTATTAATAATAGGATTTATAGCATCATGCATGATGTCATGCATGATGTCATCTCCCTACACCTTTCTCATTTCTTTTTATTTTTATTTTTATTTTTATTTTTCTATTAGTTCTTTAATTTAATTCTCAATTCTGAAATTTTCTTTACTTTGATTTTATTTGACAGTTAGGTCAGGAGTCAGCTCTCGGGGTCAATTGACCAAATTGCCCCTCACCGGTTCAATCTGGTTTGTAAATAATTCAATATTTCTTTCGGCTCACTGACCTAATTATTTGATTGGCTTAACAATTCTTTTTCATGATTTTCTCTTTTCCACTATGTTCGTAATGGTTCTAAGGACCGCGGCGTCACATTTTACGGTTCAAAATTTGAGTTTAAATTGACTTCACAGTCGTTCCCGAGAAGGTCACCCATTGCTGTGACTCTCGGCTCATTTAACTTCTTATGTTCTGTTTTTCTTATTTACACTTAACTAATTAACAATTACTAATTATTTGAGTTTATGGCTTATCTAGTTGTCTTAAGTGTGGTTCCAATCCCCTTAATTATCCGGACCGACTTCGGTCACCGGAACAGTGAAATATACTAGCTATGCAAATAGGGGTGTTACAATTCTCCCCCCCTTAAAATAATTTTGTCCTCGAAATTTTACCTGGTATCAGTCTCTGAATAGTTGTGAGTGCTGTCTCCTCATATCCTATTCATGCTCCTAAGTAGCTTCCTGGCCTGAATGATGGTTCCTTAGTTCTTTAACCAATATTATTTACTCATCGATTGCTTACCTCGTGTGCCAAGTTTCTTATGAGCTTCTGTCATAAATTAGATTCAAATTCATTTCAATTTTAGGGGTAAGCAAATCTGTGTGCTAGTGGATCTGCTTTTCTAGGACCTCGTATGATCCTATAGGTGAGAACTTAGTTTTACTCTTTTCTTATCAAATCTCTTGATCATTTGATGTAACCTTCAGTTTAGTTTAGAATATTTTAGTCTTTTTCTTACTGTTGTTTTAGCAATTATTTTCTTTTGTAGTCTTTTCTTTCTTGGCAATAGGTCCATAACCATTATCTTACCATCTCTATTTATGACCAAGGCCTATGTGCCATTTTGCACTATCTCGTTTGCTTTGGTTTAACTTATTTCTTTCTTGATAAAATAGTTCGGAATATCGTTACGCATCTTAAGTAAATTGCTTGCCTTGGTGGCAATTCTTCATCTAGTATTTTTCTCATTTCTTACTGTTTTATTTATTTTTATCTATCGATATTCTATAGCTTATTTTGCACTGATGTGTAGTCATTGTTTTCTTTTGTACTGAACTATAACCTTTCAATATTCTGACTTTAGAGTTTTAAATCCCAGGTTAGGATTTTCAAACTCCTTTCTAATAAGAAAACTTTATCTTATCATAACGTACCAAAACAGATGCCGTTTGCAACTATTCTCATTCTTGTGTACTATTGGGTAGTACGTAGCTCTACACAATAAATCCCAAGTCAGTACTGTAATCTGCAGCTTACAACACAAACATCAAGAATATTGCATAGTTACTACGATACATCCCAATAGAACAAACTTCCCTATATCTTATTTCTTTTAAATTCACTAATGTCTTGAACTTATTTTGATTATGGTACCCACTGACATCTATCAGCAATAATACCCTTACCCGCATCTAAGGTAGCTATATTACTATAACTTACTTTTAGGTTCTCTTTCCTTACATAATTAGGCTTACTAATTAACTTTACAAATTCTTGTGTACTAGCAAATACTTTTCACTAACAAACTCTTTCAAAATTAATTTTAAAAAGACTAGTCACTAACATATCAAAATTTTATTTTATTTTATTTATTTATTTATTTTTTTACACATATACATATCTCAGTTAAGAATTAAGAAAATACCAGCAACCATACCAGAAGTCTCATCCTTGTCCTTATGTCGTATAGTGTATACTCTCACTGGAGCATCACCTTGTCCTGGTTGATTCACAGTACTCTGACTTCCAGGTGTACTACCCCTACCTCTACCTCTACCTCTACCTCAACCTCTACCAACTGTTGGTGAACTCTTTGTGGTAGAAACTTGGGCTGATCCTTCTACCATGGTGAATGATCCATAACGGCGTGGACTTACACAATCCTTAGTAAAATGACCAGTCCCTCCACAATTGAAACATGCTCCTATAGCTTTATAACATACTCCACTATGTGGTTTACCACAAGTCTCACAAAGTCGATCCGACAGCATTTTTCTGCGTGTCTGTTGAGTTTGCTGATCGGATTGGGATGGTTTCTGTCTAGAAGATATACTTATACCCGATTCACGTGAGCTAGATCCTCCAAAATGTTTTCTTTTCCCAGAACCACTCTCAGTAGTTTGACCAGTAACCTTTTCAGTTTTCTCTTTCTCTTGTGCACTCTTTTTCACTGCCCATTTTGATTCTATCCTTTCCCGTTCCAGGGCTTGTGAAATCAATTCAGAAAAATTCTGGTGTCGAAACCTTACTACTTGCATTCTCAAGCTAGGCCTCAACCCAGCCTCAAACCTTTTACATCTGTCTCTAGGGGTGGAGACTAAGCTTCCGGCATAGTGGCTTAGTCGAGAGAAATCCCGCTCATACTCTGCTACAGTTCTGTCCTCTTCCTTCAGGCTTAAAAACTCTTGTAACTTCATGTCTACAAAAGTATCAGGGACCCACTTTTGCCGAAATTCCCTTAAAATGTTTGCCCATGTGAGGACTGATGGCTCTACTAGACTGTAGGGGATGGTCTTCCACCACTCATATGCATCCCCTTGCAGGAGTGATACTGAATATTCAAACTTCAACTCTTCAGCACACTGTAGTTTTCTGAAAACCCATTCCATCCTCTCTAACCACTGTTCTGCATCCAGTGGATCCACTGTTCCGCTTCCAGTGGATCCACTGTTCCGCTTCCAGTGGATCCACTGTTCCTTTGAATTCTGTAGCCCCAAATTTCATTAATTTCTCATATTGTCGAGCCAGAGGCTGTGGTTGTGCTACAGGTTCTTGTGTCTGTGCTTGAGGTGGCACATTTCCCACCATTTGTTGAAAGAACGCAGCCATCTGCTGTGCAAACTGAGCAGGGAACTGCGGTGCTTAAGGAGGAGATGGAGTGGCTGACCCGCTCACAATCTGGAGTGCTGGGGCTTCTCCTCGGGCCTCAACCTCGACAAATTGCTCTACGAAATGATCTCACTCTTCCATTCCATTTTCCAAATATTTTCTACTCTCTGATAACAAACACATGGAGGTTGACCTCCGTTAGTGCATATTCATGATGTAAATATGTCATATATATCAAACATTTGAGCAGTTGTATTTACCGATAAAATATTTCAAATTCACAGTTCAAAATTTATTTTAAAACCTTGCTCTGATACCACTAAACATGTCACACCCTACTCCTCGTAAGATGTAACATGTTCCCGTAGTACACCTAATGAATTATCGTACTTCACCTACCGATAACCCATTAAATATAATACAAAGGATTTTAAAACAATTTTCATTCATTTTTAAATTGGTGGGTGAAATTTTTTTTCAAATTTTAAAAAACTTTATTTAAAGTCCAAACATAAATTAAATTCTTAGATATTTAAAATCTTCGCAATTTTTTCAAAAATTTCGGCAGAGTGCCGTCTGTATTTTGAGAAAACAGTTCTTCAAAACCTTAAAATAAAAGCACTCCCAATATATTTCTCAATCACAACTTCATTTGCAACCACCAAACTTCAACTCAACAACAATGGCAACACTTGAATTCAAAATCCAAATTTCAAATCAAGAATTAATATCTCAAAACATTTCATAACTCATGCACATTGCATTTTAAATCATTAATTTAAAGTCATAAGTTAATTTACAGATGCAAAATCTCAAAAATAATATTATTACAATTTTATTTATACAATTGCTCAAATTACAGAAATACATATGCATACTATTATATTTACATCAAACTAAACTACCAGGGTATAGACAAATACCCGTACAAAAATTCTTCAATTATACTCCTCTCTAACTGTAGCAGCTCGCTCTGTTGCTATGTCCTTTTCTCAATCTGCGACAGCAAGTTAAAGCTATCGCTGAGTATATAAATACTCAGTGGTGCACAATAAAGCATAAAATGCATAATATAAAACATTTATGAACAAATCCTCATTCAAAAATCTCATAATCGCATTTCACAATTTTTTTTTTCTCAAATCACATTTATAACAAATCATAATTTTCAAAGCTTAATATATAGCACAACTTGATCAAACAATTTAATAAACATAGTGTTGCCAAGCAATAACACAACTTAGGCCATGATACAAAATTTTCGAACATATCGTGTGTACATCACGACAAGGCAAACACCCCCACTAATCGAAATCAATGAGCGAGGTGGCTAGCTAGCTAATGAGTACTCATCCACACTTACCCCTCAGACTGGGAAGCTAGAGAGGGAGGAAACTGATCAAATATCATACTCACCCCACAAGTGGAGGAGGAGCATATTAATATTGTCATGCCAAGTGTGAACTAAAAACAATTTAAATCAAGTTAATCAAATATTTTATACAATTCACAAATCATATTTCACTCTAAACTTTTCATTTACAAAGTAGGCAACACACTATTTTTCAAATAAGATTTTCAAAGCCATAACTAAATTCAAAACCATATTGTTCAAATATTTCATACAAATCAATAATTAATTTTCATTCCAAATTTCCATTGTCAAATAGGCGACACAACATTCTTGAAATTCATAATAAACAAAAACATTCACAATGTATAACAAATCAATTTCCATTATGAAAGCTATAATTTAAAAATTTTTGTGCACAAACACAATCAATTTTCAAAATCAAATTTCCATTAACAAGTGGCAACAACATAGTTCTCAAAACCCATTATTAACACATTCCATACAAATCAAGTTTTCAGTGGAAAAACAATGATTTAAAGTTATTGCACAAACCTGGACTTAATCACCTCTAGGCCTTCCGGGTCTCTTTCAGCTGAAACACAAAATTTATAGTGTTTCAGTATCTTATTTCACAGTAAATCAAATAATTAATTCATAAATACTTAATTTTAGCCCAAATATGCTTAAACTGACATTCTTGGAAATTTTCATTTTGGAGTTACTATTCATTATACTATTCAAGTCAATTTGTTGACTTTCTAAGGCTTAATAGGTATGGGAATTTCAACTTCACCCACATACCACATTTTGGTTACCAAACTTGTTGGTTTTGGTCATTTTCTCAAATTCTAAGCCTTTTAGGCAAATTTGCAATTTTTCAGTTTTTGTGTCCTAAGTTGCATTATTCCATTGGTCACTTTACTATTAGAATTTGGCAAAACTTTCTTCATAGGAAATGTTCCCTATTATCTTAAGTTTATTCTCCTTTTTGAATAACTCTAATTGGAGTTTTTTTAACTCAAGTTATAGCCATTTGAGCCATGGCTGCCGGATTGGACTCAACCCAAAATTCTGGGCAATTTTTGATTCTGGCAGTTTTGGGTCACCAAATTTGGGTGGCGAAACGACTTGGTTAATGGCATAATTTAGGTTTGTATTCTTCATGAAAGTTTTAGGCCTATATCTCATCTAACCACTGGTAAAATTTCAGGTCTTTTTGACCTGCCTAGCTCAAGTTATGGCCAAATGAACAAATACTGTTCATTTGGTCAGTTTGTACAGGGACAGACTGAGATTTTCCGAATTGAGTCAATTTGTTCACTAGGTTTTGGTCACTTTTTGGGCATGCTTCCCTAATAAAAATTGTGTCATTTAGTGTCTATTTTAATTCCAAAATTGGTAGTAAAATTTCATTTTTGGTCCTTCAAAGTTGACTTAGTCATGCTGCTAGCAGCATGACCACACTCAATCCGAATTTGGCCTTAACTCCAACCATTCCAACGCACTTCATTTGGTCACAAATGACCATTTCTCACTTCACATTAGGTCAAAGATATCATTTACAAGTTTCTCCCATTTTTGTCTCTAACCCTAAGTATCCCACAACCCTAACTTACTAACTTGTTGCATTTAACCAATTCAATGCATTTAATCATAATTATTCAACACAATTAAGCTCACATACACTTTCAAATCTATCAAATTCATGCATACATATATCAAACCCTAGTTGACCGAAATTTCTATCTAGTCCTCCAAATAAGTTTTCTTTTCATTTTATGTTAATTTCTAAGTTCTTGATGCTATACATACACTAATTAAACTAAAAATTTGAAGTTTGCATTACTAAACTTAGGTGAAGTCTTTGATCTTCACTTTCTCTCAATTTTCTTCAATTCTTCTCCTTCTAATCTTCTTTCCAAGATTTGCTTATAATTTTTCTTTAAAAAAAAAAAAATAAAGGATTTATGGTGGAATTAATGTTTAGAAAGCTTAAAAATAAGCTTTCATGGAGGAAAATTTGAGAGAGAACATGGGAGAGAGAGAAGCGGCACTTTGAGGAAGATGAAAACTTTTGGTTTATTTATTTTTTCTTTTCTTTTCCTTCTTTTATGTCTTATGAAAGACCAAAAATCAATATAATTAAATTGATTAATAATAGGATTTATGGCATCATGCATGATGTCATGCATGATGTCATCTCCCTACACCTTTTTCATGTCTTTTTTTTTATTATTTATTATTTTTTTATTTTTCTATTAGTTCTTTAATTTAATTCTCAATTCTGAAATTTTCTTTTCTCCGATTTTATTTGACAGTTAGGTCAGGAGTCAGCTCTTTGGGTCAATTGACCAAATTGCCCCTCACCGGTTCAATTCGGTTTGCAAAAAATTCAATATTTCTTCCGGCTCTCTGACCTAATTATTTGACTGGCTTAACAATTCTTTTTCATGATTTTCTCTTTTCCATTGTCTTTGTAATGGTCCTAAGGACCGCGGCGTCACATTTTACGGTTCGAAATTTGAGTTTAAGTTGACTTCGCAGTCGTTCCCGAGAAGGTCACCCATCGCTGTGACTCTCAGCTCATTTAACTTATTATATTTTGTTTTTCTTATTTACACTTAACTAATTAACAATTACTAATTATTTGCGTTTATGGCTTATCTAGTTGTCTTAAGTGTGATTCCAATCCCCTTAATTGTTCGGACCGACTCCTATCACCGGAACAGTGAAATATACCAGGCTATGCAAATAGGGGTGTTACACCTATCTTCTGCAATATGACCTAATCTTAAGTGCCAAAGTTGTTTTACACCTTTGGTTTCAATGATTGCATTAAACTCAATTTGATTGCTTATAATTGTTTTGTTTTCATTATCCAAATAATAAAAACCATCTTGGAAATAACCCATGCCAACAATTTTATTTCTAAAATAAATATTGCAAATATCATCTACGAAATGAAATTCATATCCATTACTAGTCAAACTACAGATAAAAATGATGTTCTTAAAAATATTAGGCACATATAATACATGATCCAAAAATAAAACATGTTTTTTTAGATACAATGATTTAGACCCTATGACTAATGCTACAATAGTTGCTCCATTGTCAATCCGGAGTCTAACATCCTGTGCATTTAAGCTTTCACTGCTTACTAGTTCCTGCATATCAAAATATATGTGAGAACTTGTGCTAGTATCTAAAACTTAAGCTGTAGATAAACTATGAGTATTATCAGAATTTAAATAACAAGATATGGATATGCCTTCTAAAGGCTTATCCTTCTTGCCTTTTAGAGACATCAAATACTCTGGGTAGTTCCTTTTCTAGTGCCCATCCTTTTAATAATGGAAACATTTTCCTTTGTCTGTAATAGCTTTAGCCTTCTTTTTTTTTTTAAGATTAATTTTTAGTATTTCTATAAAACGACCGGGGGTAGAAGTTTTCTTCTTTTTATTTCTTTTTTTCTTCTTGGAATCTCCATAAGAAGAAGTAACTAAAGTAACTTCTTTCCCTTTATTGCCAAGCATATTACATTACGTAATAACTAGCAGATTTAATAGACCAGCCAAAGTGCATTATTGCTTAATCATATGAAAATTTGTAATAAAAGATCTAAATGACTCTAAAAGGGATTGCAAGATCAAATTTGTTTGCAATGTGAAGTCCATGGTAAAATCAAGAGCCTTAAGCTGCTCAATGAGCCTGATCATCTTGTGCACATGAGCTCCCACATCCATCCCTTCACTCATTTTCATTCTGAATAGCTGCTTAGATATCTCATATCTAGCATTCCTGCTATGCTCACCATGATTCAGGATTTTAGATGCAGATTGCATATTCTCATGTTGCTTTAGTAACTTATTAGTCATAAAAGCTATCATGTAGCACTTAGCTGGCATGTTATGCTCCTTCCACCTATCTAACATGTCACGTTCCTCTAGTGTGGCCCCTTTTGGTAAAGGACTAGAAATTTTGGAATCTAGAACATATTCTATACATTTTAAGTTCAAAATAATCTTTAGATTTCTCAACCGTTCCGAAAAATTAGGCCTAGTTAGCCTATTATTATTAAGTATACTAGCAAGAATGTTGGAAGGTTGAGTTGTCATTTTATTAGATTAAACTATAGAAAATAATAAGATTATAATCAAATTGGTTTATTGTATCATGTAATTAACCAAAATGATTATGGTCTTTTAATCAAATTGGTCCTCCCACTAACTTGGCGAATTCTACACTTTCAAAAAAAGGAACGAAAATCTTAGTTAGAGCAGATTTCTAGTGGGTGATTGAATTCTTATAAATTGTTAATTGTCCTCAAGTATATCTATTCTTGGATTCATAACAATTTATAAGTGAGTGACACTTTACTATTCATATCTCGTGTGAGGTTCAATCATTGATTTGACTCCTAATGCTCAAAACCTCAAGTACATCCATTCTTGATTTATCTTGCATTAGTTAAGTTAAGCCCACTAAGTCAGTAAGCATGCAAATTTTAACCTTAATGATCTTAGGTATATCCATTCTTGACCATTAAAGTATTTACATACTCACAACATCATATGTTTCAATAATTACTTTAGGAAGATCTCTTAAACCAAATGCATCATTCCTATATTACCATAGCCTACAATGTAAATATTTAAAACTTCTCAAATAATTGCCTTAGTAAAGAGCCACGATGCAATTTTCAAAATTACATCATTACTAACTTAATGATTTGATTATAAGATTTTTTTGCCAACTTAGTTACTATTTGGTCTCACTTTGCACATTATCTATTTTTCATGAATATATGCATATCTCATATATATTCATGAACATACACATCTCATACATACATTCATCAACAATAATGTAAAAGGCATGATAATAGACTATTCTATGGGATCCCAATCCTAGCCATAAGGATTAGATTTAAGGGCATCATAGGTTATCATCCATCAATTTGAAATTTTTTTACAAATCTTTAACTCTTGAAGTCTTGTACTCTCACTAATCTCCATCAACGTTTTAAACTCT
Organism: Hevea brasiliensis; assembly: GCF_030052815.1. Taxonomy (NCBI): domain Eukaryota; kingdom Viridiplantae; phylum Streptophyta; class Magnoliopsida; order Malpighiales; family Euphorbiaceae; genus Hevea; species Hevea brasiliensis. The sequence continues at coordinate 65,288,838 of NC_079499.1, read as the reverse complement.
TTTTCTTCTTGTAAATTCCTTTAATGTCATACATTTAATTTCCTTGGCATATTAAGGTGAAATTACAAAAGAAATGAGCTCAAAAGCCCCAAATAAATAAATTACAACCTCTATGAATTAAAAATAAAATTAATTATTACATTCCCATAAGAATAAAAAGAAAACAATCACATTGGTTTCCTAAGTCTATGATCATCCTTCATGCAATTTACACATCCAACTCTTGAATATGAAATTTAACTTTAAACATCTAATATTTAAAATTAATTAATTAAATTAATTTCTCATGAATCTCATTCATAATCATGTTATATTTATGTTGGGACTTAGATTAAACACTTTAATCGTCAAGAAAAAACAAGAAAAGCCATCAAAAAAATTTTTGATTAAACAATTTCCCAACATGGGTTGAATTATGCTCAATCAAAATTGATAATTTTTCTTGGATTTAGGTTTATAGAAGTTTATAAAAACTATTTCTATGCATGTAACTCAAGAGTTACAACTTCTAATGTCTCTTGAATTAAGAATGAAAGGAAGAAGATAAAGAAATTTTATTTGAGAGAGAGAGAGTTTTGGCTAAAAGGAAGAAGGAAATGATCAATATTATTTTTCTCCATTCTTACTTTTAAAAATTTTAATTTCTCTAATTATAATTAATTTGATAAGTTTCACATCTAATTCCATAATCAAATGTGTTTTCTTATTCTTATTTGGCCACTTGTCAAGTTAAGATAATTAAGAAATTAAAATATTAATTAATTAGTATTATGAAAAATACTAATTGACTAACACTTTCACTCTCCTTTGACTAAAGTCAAATTAACTCAATTAATTTCATTCCTTATGTGTAACACCCTCACTTTAGCTAGTCCGTGCATTCAACTATTCCGGTGATTAATATTGGTCTGGACGGTCAGAATATTTGGAATTATATTTAGACTAGAGTGAGGGGTCATAAATAATTCAAATAAGTGTAAAAAAAAGTAAGGGAAAAATTTTAGAAATGAAATACAACGAAGTTAAATGAGACGGTGCCCCAGTGATAGGTGACCCTAACGGGAAGTTACTGTTTTCACAGCTAGAAGCCCTAAACCGAGGGGAAAATTCATGAAATAATTTTTGAGACTCCAGAGAAGAGTCATTGAGGTTTCGATAGCATTAGAATGCCAAAAAAATACTTAAAAAATTTTATCAATGGGTACAGATGATTTTGGCTCTTTAGGCCAAACGGAGGGCATTTTGATCATTTCGCCTTCAGAGACGATTTTTGACCAACTTATCTATTTAAGTAAATAAATTATATGATATAAAATATGAATAAGTATTGCTAAAAATTAAATTAAAAATGAATAGTAAAGAAAAGAAAAGAAAATGAAAGAAAAGTGGAAATATGACAACACATGATGTCATTAGGGAGCTCTCCACCAATCACAACTTAACAAAATTGCTTAAGGGATAAAAGTGGACAGCAGCTGCACATCCACATGAGCTAGTTTCTCTAGTAGTTTCTATAAACAAATAAAAATATAAAAGAAAAGAAGAGGATAGTAGAATCGGGAAAGAGGAGAGGAGGAAAAAGAAAGGAAAAGAAAGAAAGAAAGGAAGAAGGAGAAGAAGAGAAGGGAAGAGGAAGTTGGTGCCGATTTTTTTTTCTGAGTTTCTATAGCAAGAAAGAACACTAACAAGGGGAAAAGAAGGGTTTTGTTCTAAGATACAAGAATTAAAAAGAGAGGAATGGAGAAGGAGGTGAACAGTAGCTGAAACAGGGGTTCAGCAGGGGCAGCATGTTTCTCTTCCGTCCAGGTGAGTTTGGCTCAACTTATACTGTTGATTTTTAGATATGTTTGAGGTATGTATGTGTAGAAGTTATGGTTAAAATTTGGTTATTGTTCAATGGTTGGATTTGGAGAAATATATTGTTGAACACAACCTGTCTGCAAGTTAAATTTTGAATTTTGGCTATTGAAATTTAAGAAAAATAAATAGTTAGGATGCTTATAAAATCATGAAATTTGGTACAAATGATATTTGGGATGTTAAGGCTGTTGTGTTAAAATGTGGAAAATTTTAGACTTGTGGTTTATGAGATATAAATTGTTTTGCATGAGTTGTCTGAGTAAGACTGATTTCTACAAAAATTCAGATTTTGAAGGGTTGAATGAATATTTTGATATCTCATGACGTAGAGATGATTGATGCTAAAATTTTTACTGATATTGTATAGGGATGTCTTCAATATATGGTTAAAATTTAGGATACATCTCACAGTTAGATCATTATATATAAATTTGAATGCACAAGCTGCCAGATTGGGTATTAATGGTTTGTGGATTTGAGATTTATGATAGGAGTTTAGTCCAATTTAAGAGGAAATGCTGTTGAATTTTTATTGGATATTTAATTTGAGAAAGTGAAGTTATAATTAATTATGATTATTATGATTCTAGGAGAAATCTTGAAGAATAACAAGCTCAAATTTGGTTTTAAAAAGGTTAGTGCTAATTTTACCTTTCTCCTTTTTCTAACTTTGAAATGTAGTAGAATTATAAGGAAATTACTTGAAAAACCAAAGAAAATATCCATGAAGAAACAACATAAAAATTTTGGCCAGCCTTGGTATGTGGCTAGTTTGATGTGTTTGATGAGTTTATATATGTTTATGAATGATGAAGGATGCTTATATATGCATTAGAAGGGAAGATTGAATGAGTTGCATGAATTAGGGAAGAAGGTGAGTTAGGGTTTGGGATAAAATTTGGATTTTGCTCATGTGTTGGTGAATGGTAGTTCTAATGGTCAATTAATGACCATTTGGCTAAGTATAATGAGCAATTGAAGTGAATTGTAGCTTTGGATTTGAGATTGGGTGTGCTGCCTTGAGTGCCCTACAGGTCTGGATGTGAGTCTAGCATATTTGGGCAGCTATAACTTGGGTTGTGTAGATTTAATTGGTGTAAGGCCAATTGGAAATGAAATTAGACACATAATAGCACAACTATGATGAAGGAACCCTGTCCAGAAAACAAACTTAGGATGCCCTAAAAATTGACCAAATCTGGGTAGCACCAATTCTACCTGGGCAGAATAACCAAATGAATAGTGTTCATTCATTTTATCATAACTCAGTGTAGAAAGGTCTAATTGACCTAAAATTTATATCAATGGAAAGCTTAGGCAATTTAGAACAACTTTCATGTAGAACACAAACTCAAATTCTGGACTTAACTAAATGAAATTGCTAGCCAAAGTTGAACAACCAAATCTGGTAGAATCAAAAATTGTCCAGAAATTCTGGGTAAAGGCAATCCGACCAGTTATGGTGAAATAGCCATAACTTAAGCTAGAAAACTCCAAATGGAGTGATTTAAAAAGTGAAATGTAACTAGACACAATAAAGAACAACTTTGATTGAGAACACTTGGCCAAATTCTCATTGTAGAATGGCCTAATGGAACAGTGAACTCTTGCACCCAAAAAACTAAAAATCTGATTTATTCTCCATTGGTTAGAAGCAATGATTGGCAACTAATGCTAACACTTTTGGGAACCAAAATGTGGTAAATCTATGTAATTAAAACTCATATAACTATTATACATGAGAAAGTCAAATATTTTGGAAAAAAATGACCAAATGAATAGTAACCTTACATGTTAAGTTCAAATATTCAAGAAATAAGCTTTAAAATGGTATTGAAAATCAATGCCAACAAAAATAAAATGTAAAATGTGGTATATTGCTGAACTTAGGCTTAACAAATCTATTATGAATCAAAAGGTCAACCTTTAAATGGAAATGGTCAAATGAATGTATAAATAAGACTTTAGTTCCCATTATTGGAGAAAGGATAAGAAAAAGTATTTTGAGTACAATGGTGCATGAGAACCATTGTTTTGAATTGTGATCATTTTGGCTAACATAATGCATATATAAATTACGATGAACGCATAAATTATGTAAATGTTAGACTTAGAGATTTATGTTTTTATTATGAAAAAGATTAAAATACTAGAAATTATAATTAGAACCTATAATGAAATAATGAAACTTATGAACATTTAATGGTATTATGTGCCCTTGTATTGCCTATACATGTGTGTCAGATTGGATAGATTGGCATGCCAATAGGGTTGTAACACCCTCACTGTAACAATTCTGCATATTCTCGTTCTGTGACCTGGTGGTCCAGACTAGAAAGTCTGTAAAAATAATTAGACTAGAGTGAGGAGTCATAAATAACTCAAATATTAATAAGAAAAATTTAGTAAAAATTTTAGAAATAAAATACAACCAAGTCAAATGAGCCGGTGCCCAAGCGATGGGTAACCAGAGGGAAGTTGCGGTTCTCGCAACTAGGAGCCCTAGACCCGAGAGAAAATTCATAAAATAATTTTTGGGACTCCAGAAAAGGGTCATTGAGGTTCCTATGGCATTAGAATGCCAAGAAAATATTTAGAAAATTTTTTCAATCGGTACAGACAATTTTGACCCGTTAAGCCAAACGGAGGGCATTTTGGTCATTTCGCCTTCAGAGACGATTTTTGGCCGACTTGTCCAGTTGAGTAAATAATTATTATGACATAAAATGTGAATAAATATTGCTAAAAATTGAATTGAAAATGAGTAGCAAAGAAAAGAAAAGAAAATGAATTAAAATTGCAATTTTGACCTCATGCTTATGTCACTAAGCACTCTCACCAAATCACCTTGTGACACATGTCCATAAACCAATTAAAATGAGTCAAATGGGCAGAAAATTGAAGTGAAAAAAACAGTAGCCCTTTTCCTTCTTCTTCAAAACGTTTTACACCTCCTCCCTCACTCCTCCATTAACAAACTTTCTAAAGCTTCAATTTCCATGCTTTCCTCAACCCAAAACCCTAAGTCACCTTCAAACTTATCCACACACCCTAAGGAAGCTCTAGGCAGCCACAAAGAGGAGAAATTCTAAGGAGAATACAAGTCCAAGAAGTGCCACTTAAAGGTTAGTGCACATATATACTTAGAACTCTTTATTTTCATGTTAAAGACTTAAAAGGGAGTAAGAATTTGAAAGCCAAATGAATGAAATTTATGTGTATGCATGCCCTGAATTTTGGCAGCCCTAAGGAAGGGATAAGAGTGATTGTTTTGATGGACTTAAAGTGGACTAAAGATCATGATTAAAGAATATATACATGTGGATAATGAATTAGTGAGTTAAACTAAGGTAATATGGGTGATCCTTGAATTTGGGCTAGGGTTTGGGGGTAAAAATTTGACTTGGCTTATGAAATTGTTAAAGAACATTCTAATGGTCAATTAGTGACCATTTGAGGAAATTTGACCATAATTGGGACTGAAATATAGCATGGCAAAGTGAATGAGTATACTGCCTAGAGAGTGCAGCATGGTAGCTGAGATTCCAGCCCACTTAGACAGCCATAACTTTGGCTGTGTAGGTTCAATTGGTGTTTTGCCAATTGGACATGAAACTAGGCTTATAATGGCACATTTTTTCTGAAGAAACCATGCCCAAAAGACCAAAGCAAGTGGACCAAAAGTTGGCTCCAATCCGGATATCCTGCAACAGCACCTGCAGAAATGACCAAATGAACAGTGTTCATTTGGCCATAACTCACTGTAGATATGGTCAATTAACCTGAAATTTTTACAGCAATAAGTTAAGACATAGAAAAACAACTTTCATGAAGAAACCTACCCCAAATTATGACCAGAAACTATCCAACAAGACAGTGGCAGTCACTGTTCATGGTACTGTAGATTTGGTTATTCTACAGTTTTTCCAATCCGGCCAGGTGTGGTTTTTGGACCATAACTGGAGCTACAAAACTCCAAATGGAGTGATTCAAAAAAGGAAATTCAACTAGACAAAATAAGAAACAACTTTCATGTTTACCATTTCCTCAAATTTCTAATGTAACAGTCCCTAATAGAACAGTAAACTTATGGTACAAAAACTGAAAATTCTGCCACTTAGTGTTAGGCTTAGAAATGGTAATGGTGATCACTTCCAACAAGTTTTAAATGCAAAATGTGGTATGTTTGGAGTGTCAAAACCAATGTACCTATTTTCCATCCAAAAGTCAACATTTTTGTTGACCAATGAGGTGAATAGTAACACCAAAACTTGAAATTCAAAATTTGAAATTAGAAATGCATCTAGGGGACTTTAAATTGCAATTGGCAATTAATACTAGCAAATGTAAAACTCAAAATGTGGGATCTTGGTGTAATTAGAATTAATATATCCACTAAGTATGAAAAAGTCAACATTTTGGTTGACTAGTAAGGTGAATAGTAATCAAAATGATTAGTAAATTAAGATGAAAACCTAGAACCAATTCTAAGCTTAAATGCTTAGAATTGTATGACAAATGTAGACTATGCATCCTAGTCAAAATTGTTAAAAAGGAATTAAGGCCATAAATTTGAAATCCATGAAATGTTTATGGATTACTTGAAACATGAAAAATAAGTCACCTAATTGATGTGAATAGATAGTTAGGGCTTATATGCCCATCACAAATGGAATTCATAAAATATTAGTAACTCAACTTGAAATATAAGGTTTGTAATTACATAAGTAGATTCTTGAATGTATAAATGAGAAAGGAAAAATGTTTTGAATACAATGGTAAATGTGAACCATTGTTTAGAATTGTGATCAATATGAATAACATAATGAATGAATAAATGAACCATATTAATGTATGAATGAGACATTAGTTCTCATTATTGTAGAGAGGAGAAGTATTTTGAGTACAATGGTATAAAAGGATAATTGATGTGAATTGTAATCATATAAATGATCAAATGAATGTATGAATTATAATTGAAATTTATCACGAAATAATGAAGTCATAAAATACAATATATTAACATTTAATGATATTATGTGCCCTTGTATTGCCTAGACATGTGTGTCAGATTGGATAGTTTGGCATGCCAATAGGGTATTGTTTTAGCAGTACTGCGAAAGGCTTTATACCTGTATTCATGGCTTTATGCCTGTATTCATGGCTTTATGCCAATATTCATGGCTTTTATGCCCGATTATGTGTTATCATGGCTTTTTAGCCATACTGACTGCATACGTGGTTGACGTTCTGCGTCCCATGGTATGATGGCCCGAGGCACTGCGGTGTCCAGTGCCAACGACCCATTATCCAGTTTAGTCAGCCTGTCATAGGTTACTTGGGCAGTGAAATTTATTGAGATAAGTTAAGAATATTAGCAATTAAAAATATTAGAAAATAAATAAAATAAATGAGTAAGATGTGTCTTAAAATAAATTAGAATAGTTATTTATTAGAAAGAATCGAAATGAACTGGACCGATATCAAAATTTACTTATTATGAAACAATCTGAGACAACCTAGCAAGTATAGAGGAAATGCTAAAAGATTAGCAAAGAAAATTATAACATAAATAAATATTGCAAATGTGACTTATATAATAATATAAGCATAAATTTATTATTTTTAGATCATTTTTCTTTGTACATTATTACTGTACATTAGCGAAATAAACACTTTCAAAGAAGATTAAATCAGGATAAAACATATTAAATTTTAGAAACTGCATGTGAAGTATAAATAAATCTTAGTTATTTGAATTATGTTTTATTTCTATCTTTATTTGTATATTATTTCCTTGTTATATTATTGCACCACTAAGCAGCAATGCTTAGCGCGATGGAATTGTTTCCTCGCAGTAATCAAGCTAGAAGCCAATGGACGCGTTTGATCGGGAATTTTGGGAGTTTTGAACAGCAGATAGTCAAAGTTGGTCACCTCCTCAGCAATGCATGTAGATAGGGCCCATATAGATCATATTTTATATTTTGTATAAAATGCTTAGATATTGTATTGTAATGTATATTATGAACAGGTAATTAATAGGAATGCGATGTAAATTAATTAATTAACTTTTTCATATGTAATTAATTTATATATCATGTAAATTATGAAATTTTGTAATTACTTTGTAAATTATGTAAATTAAGGAAATTTGAAAATTTTGCTTTTGTAATTTGAGAATGTTTACACATGAATTGAGTATGAATGGAAATGATTATGAAATTGAAATGTATGGATGAGATTTGAAATATGAGAAAATTATGAGAATGATTGATGAGATAATTATGATTAGCATGGATAAGATTGTATCTTAGAAATATTGTTGAATTTCAAACAGGTGAATATTGAAATACGGCAAACGATAATAAAATAGGGAAAACTTCGCTGGTTTCTCCATCGAAAACTAATTGATATTAAATTAAATGAATTCAAAATTATTAAAAAAAAAATAAAGTAAGATAAGTTATGGTGCTCCGACACCGATTGTAGCATGCCTTGCTAGGCTACACTGTAGTCGGGTGAGGGGTGTTACTTTTATTGGTATCAGAGAGCGGATTAGGCGTTCCTAGGCATAGATAGATAGAATAAGATTGTGTGCATAACATGCATTGCATTCATATGAGTTGAGGTGACACTAATGCAGATCTATTTTCTTGGTTATTTTAGGTTAAGGTATGGACTCAGAATCGCAGAGGGCAGTAGAAGAAGAAGTAGTAAGTCGTATCCCGACTGGGAGTGATATTGGAAATCAGGGAGATCCTGCTCCACCAGTGCAAGAGGTGCCTGTACAACCCCAACAGGCCTTCTTTGAGCAGATGACTGGATTCTTTCGACAGATGACTGGGGTTATTCCACCACTGTCTCAGCAGAAATCACCTCTAGAAAAAATTAGGAAATATGGAGCTGTAGATTTCAATGGTAGAAAGGAAGACGATTCTTCAGCAGCTGAGTATTGGTTAGAAAGGACTGAAAGAGTCCTGCAGCAGCTCCATTGCACACCGGAACAGAGTTTGGAGTGTGCAGTTTCGTTGTTACAAGAAGCTGCATATCGATGGTGGGATGTCGTAACCAAGGTAGTGCCACCAGCCGACGTAACTTGGGAATTCTTTCTGATAGAGTTCAGAAAGAAATATATTAGCTGTGTTCATGAAGAGGAACAGAAGAGGAGTGGTGATCAGCAAAAGAGGAAATTTGGACAGTCTAGTAATAAGAGGCTGAGAGAACAGGTAAGTCAGACATCTGATCAAAGTAGGAGATCCAGACCCAGGCCTATACCCAGAAGAGATCAACCAGAAACACTAGTAGTGAGTGCGTCAGGACTAGCAAGAAAATGTGGTCATTGTAACAAGTGGCATAAAGGTGAATGTAGGGGATTGACTGGAGCCTGTTATAGATGTGGGGCCATAGACCATCGTCTGAAAGATTGTCCTAAGAGGAATTTACCACGGACCCAGACAGAGGTCGTGGAAGGACCAAGTACAATAGTAACACCACTTCCAAATGTCACCCAAGCCGGAGAGGAGCAAGAAGCCCCATATGTGAATTTGAGGTAAAATATTTCTTTTATGATATGCCTAAGTGTATAATGATAGATTCGAAAAGACTAAATAGTACCATATATATAAAAGAAGTAGACAGAGGGAGCAATAGAAAGGTAAAAGAATTATCTCATAATCCAAAACACCCAGTAAATTTCGAGGACGAAATTTAAATTAGAGGGGAAGAATTGTAACACCCTCACTGTAACAATTCTGCATATTCTACTGTTCCTGTGACCGGTGACGGTCCGGACAGCTAGAACGTCTGGAAAAATAATTAGACTAGAGTGAGGAGTCATAAATAACTCAAATATTAATAAGAAAAATTTATTAAAAATTTTAGAAATAAAATACAACCAAGTCAAATGAGCTGGTGCCCAAGCGATGGGTAACCAGAGGGAAGTTGCGGTTCTCGCAACTAGGAGCCCTAGACCCGAGAGAAAATTCATAAAATAATTTTTGAGACTCCAGAAAAGGGTCATTGAGGTTCCTATGGCATTAGAATGCCAAGAAAATATTTAGAAAATTTTTTCAATCGGTACAGACAATTTTGACCCGTTAAGCCAAACGGAGGGCATTTTGGTCATTTCGCCTTCAGAGACGATTTCTGGCCGACTTGTCCAGTTGAGTAAATAATTATTATGACATAAAATGTGAATAAATATTGCTAAAAATTGAATTGAAAATGAGTAGCAAAGAAAAGAAAAGAAAATGAATTAAAATTGCAATTTTGACCTCATGCTTATGTCACTAAGCACTCTCACCAAATCACCTTGTGACACATGTCCATAAACCAATTAAAATGAGTCAAATGGGCAGAAAATTGAAGTGAAAAAAACAGTAGCCCTTTTCCTTCTTCTTCAAAACGTTTTACACCTCCTCCCTCACTCCTCCATTAACAAACTTTCTAAAGCTTCAATTTCCATGCTTTCCTCAACCCAAAACCCTAAGTCACCTTCAAACTTATCCACACACCCTAAGGAAGCTCTAGGCAGCCACAAAGAGGAGAAATTCTAAGGAGAATACAAGTCCAAGAAGTGCCACTTAAAGGTTAGTGCACATATATACTTAGAACTCTTTATTTTCATGTTAAAGACTTAAAAGGGAGTAAGAATTTGAAAGCCAAATGAATGAAATTTATGTGTATGCATGCCCTGAATTTTGGCAGCCCTAAGGAAGGGATAAGAGTGATTGTTTTGATGGACTTAAAGTGGACTAAAGATCATGATTAAAGAATATATACATGTGGATAATGAATTAGTGAGTTAAACTAAGGTAATATGGGTGATCCTTGAATTTGGGCTAGGGTTTGGGGGTAAAAATTTGACTTGGCTTATGAAATTGTTAAAGAACATTCTAATGGTCAATTAGTGACCATTTGAGGAAATTTGACCATAATTGGGACTGAAATATAGCATGGCAAAGTGAATGAGTATACTGCCTAGAGAGTGCAGCATGGTGGCTGAGATTCCAGCCCACTTAGACAGCCATAACTTTGGCTGTGTAGGTTCAATTGGTGTTTGGCCAATTGGACATGAAACTAGGCTTATAATGGCACATTTTTGCTGAAGAAATCATGCCCAAAAGACCAAAGCAAGTGGACCAAAAATTGGCTCCAATCCGGATACCCTGCAACAGCACCTGCAGAAATGACCAAATAAACAGTAACTGTTCATTTGGCCATAACTCACTGTAGATATGGTCAATTGACCTGAAATTTTTACAGCAATAGGTTAAGACATAGATAAACAACTTTCATGAAGAAACATACCCCAAATTATGACCAGAACCTATCCAACAAGACAGTGGCAGTCACTGTTCATGGTACTGTAGATTTGGTAATTCTGCAGTTTTTCCAATCCGGCCAGCTGTGGTTTTTGGACCATAACTGGAGCTAAAAAACTCCAAATGGAGTGATTCAAAAAAGGAAATTCAACTAGACAAAATAAGGAACAACTTTCATGTTTACCATTTCCTCAAATTTCCACTGTAACAGTCCCTAATAGAACAGTAAACTTATGGTACAAAAACTGAAAATTCTGCCACTTAGTGTTAGGCTTAGAAATGGTAATGGTGATCACTTCCAACAAGTTTTAAATGCAAAATGTGGTATGTTTGGAGTGTCAAAACCAATGTACCTATTTTCCATCCAAAAGTCAACATTTTTGTTGACCAATGAGGTGAATAGTGACACCAAAACTTGAAATTCAAAATTTGAAATTAGAAATGCATCTAGGGGACTTTAAATTGCAATTGGCAATTAATACTAGCAAATGTAAAACTCAAAATGTGGGATCTTGGTGTAATTAGAATTAATATATCCACTAAGTATGAAAAAGTCAACATTTTGGTTGACTAGTAAGGTGAATAGTAATCAAAATGATTAGTAAATTAAGATGAAAACCTAGAACCAATTCTAAGCTTAAATGCTTAGAATTGTATGACAAATGTAGACTATGCATCCTAGTCAAAATTGTTAAAAAGGAATTAAGGCCATAAATTTGAAATCCATGAAATGTTTATGGATTACTTGAAACATGAAAAATAAGTCACCTAATTGATGTGAATAGATAGTTAGGGCTTATATGCCCATCACAAATGGAATTCATAAAATATTAGTAACTCAATTTGAAATATAAAGTTTGTAATTACATAAGTAGATTCTTGAATGTATAAATGAGAAAGGAAAAATGTTTTGAATACAATGGTAAATGTGAACCATTGTTTAGAATTTTGATCAATATGAATAACATAATGAATGAATAAATGAACCATATTAATGTATGAATGAGACATTAGTTCTCATTATTGTAGAGAGGAGAAGTATTTTGAGTACAATGGTATAAAAGGATAATTGATGTGAATTGTAATCATATAAATGATCAAATGAATGTATGAATTATAATTGAAATTTATCACGAAATAATGAAGTCATAAAATACAATATATTAACATTTAATGATATTATGTGCCCTTGTATTGCCTAGACATGTGTGTCAGATTGGATAGTTTGGCATGCCAATAGGGTATTGTTTTAGCAGTACTGCGAAAGGCTTTATGCCTGTATTCATGGCTTTATGCCCGTATTCATGGCTTTATGCCAACATTCATGGATTTTATGCCCGATTATGTGTTATCATGGCTTTTTAGCCATACTGACTGCATACGTGGTTGACGTTCTGCGTCCCATGGTATGATGGCCCGAGGCACTGCGGTGTCCAGTGCCAACGACCCATTATCCAGTTTAGTCAGCCTGTCATAGGTTACTTGGGCAGTGAAATTTATTGAGATAAGTTAAGAATATTAGCAATTAAAAATATTAGAAAATAAATAAAATAAATGAGTAAGATGTGTCTTAAAATAAATTAGAATAGTTATTTATTAGAAAGAATCGAAATGAACTGGACCGATATCAAAATTTACTTATTATGAAACAATCTGAGACAACCTAGCAAGTATAGAGGAAATGCTAAAAGATTAGCAAAGAAAATTATAACATAAATAAATATTGCAAATGTGACTTATATAATAATATAAGCATAAATTTATTATTTTTAGATCATTTTTCTTTGTACATTATTACTGTACATTGGCAAAATAAACACTTTCAAAGAAGATTAAATTAGGATAAAACATATTAAATTTTAGAAACCGCATGTGAAGTATAAATAAATCTTAGTTATTTGAATTATGTTTTATTTCTATCTTTATTTGTATATTATTTCCTTGTTATATTATTGCACCACTAAGCAGCAATGCTTAGCGCGATGGAATTGTTTCCTCGCGCAGGTACTGAAGCTAGAAGCCAATGGACGTTTGACTGGAAATTTTGGGAGTTTTGATCTGCAGAGTGTCAAAGTTGGTCACCTCCTCAGCAATGCATGTAGATAGGGCCCATATAGATCATATTTTATATTTTGTATAAAATGCTTAGATATTGTATTGTAATGTATATTATGAACATGTAATTAATAGGAATGCGATGTAAATTAATTAATTAGCTTTTTCATATGTAATTAATTTATATATCATTTAAATTATGAAATTTTGTAATTACTTTGTAAATTATGTAAATTAAGGAAATTTGAAAATTTTGCTTATGTAATTTGAGAATGTTTACACATGAATTGAGTATGAATGGAAATGATTATGAAATTGAAATGTATGGATGAGATTTGAAATATGAGAAAATTATGAGAATGATTGATGAGATAATTATGATTAGCATGGATAAGATTGTATCTTAGAAATATTGTTGAATTTCAAACAGGTGAATATTGAAATACGCCCTGTATATAAAGTAATATTACAAAATATATAAAGTAATATACATGGGCCCTAGCTACATGCATTGCTGAGGAGGTGACAACCTTTGACACTCTGCATATCTAGACTCCCAAAATTCCCAGTAAAATGTCCATTGGGTTTTAGCTTCAGTACCTGCACGAAGGAAATAATTCCATCGCGCTAAGCATTGCTGCTTAGTGGTGTAATAATATAACAAGGAAATAATATACAAATAAAGATAGAAATAAAATAAGGATAATTAAGATTTATTTATACTTCACATACCGTTTCTAAAATTTAATATGTTTTATCCTAATTTAGTCTTCTTTGGAAGTGTTTATTTTGCCAATGTACAGTAATAATGTACAAAGAAAAATGATCTAAAAATAATAAATTTATGCTTATGTTATTATGTAAGTCACATTTGCAATATTTATTTATTTTATAATTTTCTTTGCTAATCTTTTAGCATTTTCTCAATACTTTCTAGGTTGTCTCAGATTATCTCATAATAAGTAAATTTTAATATCGGTCCAGTTTATTTCGATTGTTTCTAATAAATAACTATTTTAATTTATTTTAGGTCATCTTACTCATTTATTTTATTTAATTTCTAATATTTTTAATTGCTAATATCCTTAACTTATTTCAATAAATTTCACTGCCCAAGTAACCTATGACAAGCTGACTAAACTGGATAACGGGTCGTTGGCACTGGACACTACAGTGCCTCGGGCCGTCATACCATGGGATGCGGAAAGTCAACCACGTATGCAGTCAGTATGGCTAAAAAGCCATGATAACACAGAATTGGGCATAAAAGCCATGAGTGCGGGCATAAAGTCTTTCACAGTACTGCTAAAATAATACCCTATTGGCATGCTAATCTATCTAATCTGACACACATATCTAGGCAATACAAGGGCACATAATATCATTAAATATTAATATATTGTGTTTTATGACTTTATTATTTCATTACAAATTCTATAATTTATACATTTATCATAATATTCATACATTCCTTACATCATTTGTATTGATCACAATTCACAACAATGGTGTATATGTACCATTATATTCAAGACATTCTTCCTTTCTTTCATAAAGAAAACTAATGTTCCATTCATATTTTCATGTGATTCATTTATTCATTTCAATATTCATATGAATTCATAACTCATACAAGGTGTTATTATCTTATTTGTAATGAAAACATAAGTCCTAATGTAAACCTCATCCCATTTATACTCAACAATCCATCTGGGTTAATTTCATTTCATATTCAAGTAGTATCACTTATGTTTTATTAGACCTACTAGTAATGGGAACACAAATCTTAACTAGATACTCACATAACTTAAGTGTTCATTAAGTCATTTAGGTGAATTACTATTTCTATTCCAAGTAATCCATGAATATTTAATGGATTCCAAATTTCATACCTTAATTTCCTCTACCAATTTAGTTCTTACACTTTGTGTCTTTGTATTACTATTCACATTACTATTCACTCAAATTGTTGACTTTTTGATACATAATAAATTTATTGAACCTAAGTTCACCAAGATACCACATTTTGCATTTTATTTTTGTTGGTACTGATTTCCAATACCATTTCAAAGCTTATTTTATGTTATTCAAAATTTTCAGATTTCATACCCTAAGTTTACTGTTCCATTAGTCATTGTTACAGTGGAAATTTGGCAAAATTTTCTTCGTCAAAGTTGTTCCTTTATGTGTCTTCTTTAATTTCCTTTTTGAATCACTCCAATTGGAGTTTTGTAGCTCAAGTTATGGTCAATTTACCATAACTGGCCGGATTAGATAGAATCTAGAATTCTGGGCAAAACTGGTTCTGGCAGATTTGGTGACCTAAGTTTGGTTGGCAATTTGACTAGGTTATAGTCAGAATTTGGATTTGTGTTCTTCATGAAAGTTGTTCTAAATTGTCTAAGCTTTCCATTGATATAAAATTTAGGTCAATTGGATATTTCTACAGTGAGTTATGGCCAACACTGTTCATTTGGTCACTTTTACCAGGTCCAGAATTGGTTACCCAGATTTGGCCAATTTTTTAGGTCATTCTAAGTTTGTTTTCTGGAAAATGTTTCTTCATCAAAGTTGTGCCATTATGTGTCTAGTTTCATGTCCAATTAGTCTTGCACTAATTGAGCCTATACAACTCTAGTTATAGCTGCCCAAACCTGCTGGACTCACACCCAGTCCTACAGGTCACCAAGGGTAGCATGCCTAAGCTCAACTCCATTATCCTTACTCACTTCAATATCTCCTTACACACATTCAAATGGTCACTAATTGACCATTATAATGTTAATATACCATTGCATAAGCAAAACTCTAATTTTTCACAAACCCTAATTTCCAAAGGGTCCATTTCATGCTATCCATGCCATCTAACACATCCAACACACATAATTCAACATCTAACTCAAGTTTTCTCATCAAAAACCACTTCTAAACAATTCAATTCATACGAATCAACAAATCTCATCCTTCTTCCATGGCTACCGATTTTCATACTTACTTCAATTTAATGTTTTGTTTAATTTTATAACAAATTCTCATCTAATTTGTCTTCCTAACAAAGATTAAAAAGAGAGGGAAGTAAGTATAGGCACTAACCTTTTTGAGCACTCTCTTGACTTGTTGAAATCTTAGAATTTTTTTCACTTTCTTCAAATTTCTTGGCAGCCAAACACTCTAGGAAGGTCCAAGAATTATTTTTAATGTTGGGACTTTGAGGTTTTAGGTAAGGAATAAGAAGATTCAAGCTTGAGCAAAAAAAAAAAATTGGAGGAATATGGAGGTGCTGGTCCTGCTAGCTTTAGAGAAGGAAGAGGAAGACTGAATTTTTTATTTAGTTAATCTCTTTTTATCCCTTTTAAGAGGCTTGTCAATTTGTGATTGGGTGGAGAGTGTTTAATGACATCATATGATGTCATAATTCCTAATTTCTTTCATTTTTCTTTCCTTTTCTTTTCTACTCATTTCCAATTCAATTTTTAGTAATATTTATTCATATTTTAGATCATAATAATTATTTACTTAACTGGACAAGTCGGCCAAAAATCATCTCTGAAGATGAAATGACCAAAATGCCTTCCATTTGGCTTAACAGACTAAAATTGTCTGTACCGATCTAAAAATTTTTCTAAGTCTTTTCTTGGCATTCTAATGCCATAGAAACCTCAATGACTCTTCTTTGGAGTCTCAAAAATTATTTCACGAATTTTCTCCCAGGTTTAGGGTTTCTAGCTGTGAAAATCGTAACTTCCCACTGGGTTACCCATCGCTAGGGTACCGGTTCATTTAACTTGGTTGTATTTTATTTCTAAAATTTTTCCTAAATTTTTCTTATTAATATTTGAGTTGATTATGACTCTTCACTTTAGTATAAATATTTTTCCAGACATTCTAGCTATCCGGACCGTCACCGATCACTGGAACAGTAGAATGTACGAAATTGCTATAGTGAGGGTGTTACACAGAGCCACTATATTTGTCATTTAGATTGTTGATTATATGATTTAATTGTGTGTTTTGATCATTAGATGATAGATCCATTGCTCGTTGCAAAGGAAAAGTGGTGGCATGGTGATGAACACCAATGGTGTGCACACTTTATTCTCTCCAAAGGTGTGCGCAAGGTTTGGTTTTTGAATCTATAATTGTTGTATAATCTAAGGTTCATCCTATGACTAATTAAAATGTTTAATTAGGTATTTTAATCACACAATTAAATTATGATTCAGATCTGAATTTTAAAAATTGTTTGAATGTGATTTAAATATGAATTTTTAAAGTTGTTTGAATATGATTCAAATCTGAATTTTAAAAGTTGTTTGAATCATATTCAAATCTGAACTTTTAAAGTTGTTTGAATGTGATTCAAATCTGAATTTTTAAATTTTTTGAATGTGATTCAAATATGAATTTTTAAATTTGTTTGAATCATATTCAAAACTAGATTTTTAAGTTGAATATGAAATATTCAATTTAATTTAAATATGTATATTTTATTTAATTGTTAAATAGTGATATGCATGATGGATGATCATTGTAACACCCCGAACCTCCGAGTTATGAATAGTACCATTTTTGGTCTGTGACTAATACTATTTAAAGACACCTTGAGGATCAAAAATAAATAGAAATTAATTGAGATAGACACAATAAAATTTCAAGTGACCCAAAAATATAAGGATTTACCGGGTATATTGAAAAAGAGGGATTATGACCCGATAAGGGGCATTTTGGTCAATTCACCTCAAGAGTTGACTTTTGACCGAAATATCAATTAAATTAAATAAAATTAATGAATTAAATTATGGGGTAAAAATTGAAGAAAAATTCAAGTAAAAATATGTAAGAGAAAATTTAAGAAATGAAAACTTAAACTTTCATTTCTATTATGATAAAATTAAAATGAAGGACTTATGTGCTTTTGATAATTAAATTTAATTATTTAATTAAAAGGAAAAATTAAGTGTAAATGTAAAAAAAAAAGGGAATAAAAATATAAGTTTAATTATCCTTATGACACATTTAAAATTTATAATTTTAATAAACTAAATTTGGGGTTAAATATATATATATATATATATATATATATATATATATATATATATATATATATATATATATATAAGAAGGCAAATGTCTTCTTCATTTTTATTTTTTCATAAGGTGCCACCACCCACTCCTCTCTCTTCCTCTCTCTCTCTTTTTCTCTTCTTTTTCCACTTCTTCCCCTCATTGATTTCCCCTCTCAAGTTTTAATTCCCTTAAATTCCCTTCATAAATCCCATAACCCACTAAAAGAAAAGATCAAAGAGAACTTTAATTGAGGCATTGGAGCAAGTAGAGCAAAAGAAATTGGAAGAAAAATTGAAGTTGGAAAGAAATCACTAGATGTAAGTGTCTTTTCATGTTAGATTAGTTGTATAAGCCTTAAATAAAGTTAACTTATGATGAAATTTCATGAGAAATTGAAAGGAAACATGCATGGAACCTAAACTAAGGTTTTGGCCAACTTAGGAAAAATTAGAGTTTTGATGTATTTTGGTTAAATTGATGATAAATCTAATTTAAATTGTGGTAGTATGCATGATTGGGAGTACTAAGATTTCATGGGATTGCATAAATTGAATTATGGAAGATTAGAGTTCATGGGAAAATTATGTTTTGGTGCTAGAGAGTGAAATTGGTGTGTGTAGTGTTAAATTATGATCATTTGAGGTTTATTAGTTTGAATTGACATTGGGTTCATGAATGGAAGTAACGAAATGGTGGAATTAGGAAAAATTACAAACTTTGGTATTTGAAAATTGTGGGTTTTGTGTTAGGAAGTACCATTAATGTGTCAATTATAAATTATGGTCATTTTGGGTGAATTAAATGTGAATTGAGGTTGGTTACAGAGAACAATTGAAGAAATGAAAACTTGAACTTAGGGCAGAATTTTACACACTGAATTCAGTGTGTTTGGAAGCCCATAACTTGAGCTACACAACTTCAATTGGTGTGAAACCAATTGGAAATGAAACTTAAGATATAGGGCTAGAAATTTCGTAAGATACCCTACCCCGAAAATGACCTTAAGCTACCTGAAATGGGAGATAAAATTCTGAAACCTGCAGAATTTAACCATATGGACAGTAAATTTTGCATGGCCATAACTGTCTCTAGAAAACTCTGATTTAGGCGATTCTTAAACTGATGGAAACCTAAGACATAGTAGAACATTTCATATGAAGAACTTAAGGCCAAATTATGGACTTAACCCAATCAAATTGCTGAGCAAAGTTGTATCACTGAATATGTAGAAATCTGGAAATCTGCAGATTTACCATATGAACAGTAAACTTTGCATGGCCATAACTCTCTCTAGAAAACTCCGATTTAGGCAATTCTTGAACCGATGGAAACCTAAGACATAGTGGAACATTTCATGTGAAGAACTTGAGGCCACATTATGGACTTAACTCAATCAAATTGCTAAGTAAATTTGAATCACCGAATCTGCAGAAATTTGGAAATCTACAGATTTACCATATGAACAGTAAAATTTGCATGGCCATAACTCTCTCTAGAAAACTCCGATTTAGGAGATTCTTGAACCGATGAAAACCTAAGACATAGTAGAACATTTCATATAAAGAACATTAGACCAAATTGTGGACTTAACTTGATCAAATTGCTAAACAAATTTAGATAGATAAATCTGCCAGAACTGAATCTGTAGGATGAATAGTGACGTGAACAGTAATCGTGTTTTGGTCATAATTTGAGCTACACAGCTCTGAATTAGGCAATTCAATAAGGAAAATAAAGTTAAGACCTAAATGAACAATTTTCATGAATAAGACCTCACCAAATTATGATCGAAACTAGGTAAAAATTGGGTTCAAAGATTGGGGTACCAAGTTGTCCAAAACCAAAACTCTCTAAAATTTGCAAAGCGAATTTGGGATGTCTTAGATATTCATGTAATGAGTTCTTGGCAGAATTGAGATGCGTATTGAGACATTCTATTTGTGTATTTTTTATAGAGAAAGAGGTTGGGACGGACAAGGAATAGTGAGTAAAGAGAAAGGAGAGCATTGAATGTTTGTGCATAATTAACCTTTTCTTCGTTTTTAAACTTGTAAATTGCTTGGAATGTGTTAAATTAAATGAATTTACTTTGAACAAGTTTACTTTGATTGAAATATGGTTTTTCTCTTGCATTTAAGAAATTTGGGTGTTGCCACCTTTATATGGATATTATGATAAATTTAAATGTGTTTATTAGTTTATAAATGTTATTGTTGAGTGGGAAATTTTTGGAAACTGTTTTGAAACCACAGTTAGCATGACAGTCACTTTCGAAACTCCCTAGTAGTAACGGCTACTTGGGGTTGATAATTGATATTGATTATGTTTCTCATTAATAATGGTTAGTAGGGTAAAACTACATGAGTACTCATTAGCTAGCTAGCCATTCCCTCATTAATAATGGTTAGTGAGGTTGAGATTGTTTTGTCGTGGTGTACAACACGGCACTGATCGTGAAATTTTGTGTCATAGCCTATACTGTGTGTTGATATTGGCAACACTAATGCTTTGTGAATTGTGATTTATGAAGTGTGATTTATGAAGTGTGATTTCTCATTTGAAATGTTATTCCAATAAATGGCCTTTATGGACTTAGAACTATTGTGAAGTTTTCATGCTTAAGAAAAATGTGATTTATTATGCTTTGACAAATTGTGTTTTACCTTAAGTTTTAAAGTTATTAGTTGTGCACTATTTAGTGATATACTCAGCGATAACTTCTTTATGCTGTCACAGGTAAGGGAAAAGAGAAGGCTACCGAGTGAGAGACTTGGAAGCAGCATTTTGGTATTGATTGTGGGTATTTATGTTAGGTATACCCTTATGATTTCTTTGGATGTATTTTGTACCTATATGTATAGATGTACGGATATTGAGCAGTTTGTATTAAAAAGTACTGCATTACTAAAGTATTTTAAGTTTGTAACTATTTGTATTTTATTTTGAGACTTATAAAAATGTAACTTTTGTAATATTTAGTCTATCATTATTTCCAATGAATGTTTACATGGAACTTTAACTATTCTCATGTAGTTTTCTGCAAAAGAATTGATAAGATAAAAAGCTATAATTTGTTTTAAAATTCTTTGTAACATAACTAATGGGTTATCGGTAGGTGGAGTTCGGTAATTCATTAGATGTGATACGGGAACATATCATGCCTTACCAGGGATAAGGTGTGACATGTTTTAGTGCTATCAGAGCTTTGGTTTTTATACAAGTTTTCAAATTGCATGTTTGAAATTTTTTGATAAGTAAAACTGCTCAACTGTCATTAATTGATACATATAGTGCATTACATCATAAATATGGACTAATGGAGCGAAATCTCCTTGTGTTGGTTGTCCAGGGAGTAGAATTCTTTGTGATTCAATATGGAAGAGGGGGATCACACGGTAGAGCAATCAGTAGCATATGAGGTACAGGGGGAAGCCCTAGCTCCTTAGAATACCAGTGGATCGGCTGCACCCGTCCCACCCATGTAGTTTCCTGCTCAGTTCGCTCAGCAGATGGTTGCATTATTTCAGCAAGTGGCTGGCAATATACCAGTCCAAGCTTCTGTGCATGCACCTCCAGTGCAACCACCATCCCCAGCCAGACAATATGGCAAGTTAATGAAGTATAGGGCAACATAGTTCAAGGGTACAGTGGACCCATTGGATGCTGAGCAATGGTTAGAACGGATGGAGAGGGTCTTCAAGAAATTACACTGCATAGATGAGTTGAAGTTTGAATATTCAATTTCCTTGCTGCATGGAGATGCATATGAGTGGTGGAAGACCATTCCCCACAGTTTGGCTGAGCCACCAGTGCTGACATGGGATGACTTTCTAAGGGAGTTTAGACAGAAGTATGTTCCTAATACCTATGTGGATATGAAGCTACAGGAGTTTCTCAATTTAAAGCAAGGGAACAAGACTGTAGCCCAGTATGAGAGAGACTTTTCTTGCCTCAGCCACTATGTTGGAAGCCTACTCACTACCAGTAGAGACAGATTCAAATGGTTTGTGGCTGGTTTGAGGCCTAGTTTGAGATTGCAAGTGGTTGGGTTTTGACATGACAACTTCTCTGGGTTGATATCACAGGCCCTTGAATTGGAAAGGATAGAACTGGAAGGGGTATCTGAGAAGGTAACCACTAAAAAAGAGAAGAGCAGTAAGCCTACAGGCTAGAGTCTAAGTAACAATTCGGGTAAGAGGAAAAGCTTTGGGGGACCAATTAACAGAGGATCTAATAGAGGAAGATTATCAGGGCAGAGGCCACCTAGATTCGGACAACAGACATCTAGGGGTTCCTTTCCTTCTCATACCTGTGAAACCTGTGGCAGGAATCATGGAGGAGTATGTTATAAAGCCATAGGAGCATGTTACAACTGTGGTGGAAGTGGGCATTTTGCTAGAGATTACACTAGTGCTCGTAGGTTTGGGCCGCCTACCACTACTGAGGGATTTGTTCAAGGTTCTGCTTCCATAGGATAACATGGAACACCCCTAAGTTCGGTAGTGCGTTCTACTGTTCCGGTGACCAGTGTTGTCCGGACAGCTAGGATGCCTAGAACTACACTTCGTTATGAGTGAGGAGACATAAAATAATGAAATACAAGAAAAGAAAATACAAGAAAAACAAAGGAAAAATAATAACAAAGAAATGTAATCAAGTTAAGCGAGCCGAGAACCCTAGCGATGGGTGACCGCATCGGGAAGTCACGGCATGGATCATTGACTAGCCCTGGACTGCGGGGAACCCTGGAAAATATTTTTAGGACTTAAAGAGACATCAATTGAAGTAGAAATATCATTAGAAATGTCAAAGAAAAATTAAATAATTAGTACAAAGAAAAGTGAGAAATCGAAAAACAGACAAAACCCGGTGTTACCGAAAAATCGGGAATGCAACCCGAATAGGGGCATTATGGTCATTTGACATCCCGAATTTTCTTTTGACCTAAATGTCCATTAAAAATAAATAATATTACACTTAGAAAATAAAATGAAAAATTAATTTGGTGGTACCTAATGTAAATAGCCAAAAGTGGAGTGAAAATTGTGTAAATAACACATTTAACATATTATATGATTTAAATTTGGTGAGTGGACCACTAGGGATTTAATTAAACACTAATGGGGCAGGTGTAAGTCCATTTCACCATCTGCACTTCATCTTCTCCAAATCCCCTCAACCTTGCCGAAATGAAGAAAGACAAAACCTCCATTGCCGTTTGCATGAAACTCCATTAATCTCCTTCATTTCACCTCCAATCACCTAAGTGGCTTCATTAAGTTTTATCCCCACATCACAAGGAAGAGTTTGATACCAAAATTAAGAAGTTTAGTGAAGGTTTAACAAGTTCCAACCATAGGTAAGTTTGTATTTTTGAACATTGCTTTGTTAAACTTTATATACATGTTATGGGTGTGTGCTTTGTGAAGAAAATTTTCAAGTTTGAGGAGTTCTTGATATATCTATTTTTGGACAGCCATGGAGTTGTATGTTTAATGAAATATTCTTACATATGTTTGATGAGAATTCATGTTGAATAGGGTGAATTGATGTCCTAGTAAGTTATTTCCATATGTAATGGTGATTAAGCATTTGAAATTGAAGTTGAAGAAAGTATGTGAAACTTTGGCATTGTGGAACAATTCGGCAGCCTTGGGACTCCATGATGAATGTATGAATTCATGAAGATATTGGCAGAATTATGACATTGAGGATTGATGGATATGTATATAAATTAGTTGTGGAAATTGTATAAAATAATGAGTAGTGTTTATGTGTATTTGTGGTTGTATTTGGACTTTGTAAATTAGAGTTTTATTTGGTGTGTTAAGGATGTTTGTAATCTGCCCAAAGTGACTTTAAAGTGAAGTGGTATATGGTTTTGGTAATGTACCAAAACAGAATTGGGTTGAGGAGTGGATTTATGGTAAGGTAAATGTGTAATTGCTACATGTTTAAGCAAGGTAATTAAGGACAGTGTGCATTTTGGCCTATAACTCTAAATGTGTAACTCCAATTGGAGGTGAAACTAGGCACAAAATGTGCCAAGTTTCATTGAGAAAGCATACCAAAATTCTGCTTGCAATGTAGCATGAAAAATGACCAATTCGGATTAAGTACAACTGAGATCTGAAAATTGACCAATTGGGCAGCAGTTAGTGTTTAGGCCATAACTCACTCAAAACAGGTCCAATTGACCTGAAATTTTAACCATGAATAGTTAAGACCCATACCTAGAAGTCTTATGAAGACACCAAAGCCCAGAAATGACCATAAGCAAGTCAAACAACTTGCACAAGTTCGGGTCCAAAAACTGGCCGAACCAAAGTTGACCAAAGTTGACCTAAAATGACCTAATTTGATGCCATTTGACCAGCAATAGTAAAATGACCATAACTTGGTATACATAACTCAGAATGACCTAAAATTTTGCCCCGCTTTCCATAAGACATAGATCTACAAGTTTGTTGTTTTGACCGAAACCCGAAAACCGAGGGAACTAGGTCTCCTGCTAGGTCAAACTAGTATACCGAAATTCAGCAAGTTTCAATAAAATACACTAAACAAGGAAATGAAATTGGTAACGTGTACCAACCCTAAAACACTATCGAATGTGACATATTACTGACACTAAAACCTAATTTACTTAGAACGCATCGAGGGTCGGTATATTAGGTGATTAAGCAAATAATAGCTTTCAGTGAATTACTTATCAAGCATTATCGATAGAGATAGTTTAATTTAGTACTGAAACACTTCAAATTGTGTTTCTCAGTTACCAAAGACTCAGGAAAAGGGAAGGAAACATTGAGTCCAGACCAAGAGATAGTTATCAGAGGTTTGTGCACAACAACTATTTCTTTTGAATTATTTTCAATTGAAATAAATTTTGACAATTTGTATATTATTGTTTTAAATTGTGAAACTGTGAAAATTTGTTTCAATAATATTTGATGGATACTTATTGATTGAAAAGCATTGGAAATGGTTTGAAACCACAGCTATCATGTATATTGATTGTATTCCTCGCTAGCTTGTCTAGTGGGATGAATTGAATTCCCTCTCTGGCTGAAGTGTTGAGGTGTGTGCCTGTTGAGGACGAATTGGATGAGTACTCATATTTTTGCTAGCTAGCAATATTATTCCTCATTAGTCATCGACTTTTGGGACGAGTTGAATACCTCATTAGCCATCGGCTTTTGGGACGAATTTAACTTTAGAACATGATTAAGCTGTGTGTGATTTATTGATTTGTATTGTGAGATTGTGAAATGAATTTAAACTCTTATTGACATATACTGTCTTTTGAATTCAACCATGATCTGACTTATTGAAATTTGTTGTGATATTGAGAAATGGAGTTTAAATTCTTGTTGACAATTACTGTTTTGAAATTAACTATGGTTTTAAGTATCCACTATTTATATGATTTATGAATTGTGATTTAAATTGTATTTGGTTAATGTTGTGTACCACTGAGACATTGTCTCAGCGATAGCTTTTTATTGCTGTCGCAGGTAGACAGACAGACAGGGCAGCAGACTAGGCTGCTAGTACCTCCAACGAGAGATTACCGGGTATAATGAGTATACCAACATTTTGCATTTTGTACTGTAATGTATGACCACTGTATGTACATATTGTTTTTGGTTTGAGCAGTTGTAAATTCAAATTGTACCTTGAAGTTGTAAAATAATTATGAGTTATTTTGGCTTGTAAAAATTGTATTATATTTCTTTTATCTCAGTCTTTGAAAAATCACTGTGGATTTGAGTTGAGAAATATGTTGTGTTGAGAAAAATGTTGGAGTTGAGTTTTGGAAAAATATTGAAGTGCTTTTTACAGGTTTTTCTGAAGAACTGTTTATCCAAAATACAGATGGTACTCTGTCAAAATTTTTACAGAAATTCCAAATAATTTAAATGCGTTAGTTCTATCACTTCAGTTCAAAAAGGTTTTTAACACTTGTAAATAGTGCTCACCACTGTAAAAGAAGTAAGAAAAGTTTTTAAAATCCCTTGTAGTGTATTTAATGGGTTATCAGTAGACGGAGTTGGTAATTCATTAGGTATACTACGGGATCATGTTATGCCTTACAGAGGGGTAGGGTGTGACATGTTTTAGTGGTATCAGAGCACAGTTTTTAAATTCTGTTTTCACCTGTTATTTGAATATTCTTTCTTCATAGTACAACTGCTCAATATCATTGTTTGATACATACAGTACATTACATGTGACACCCCTTACCCGACTACAGTGTAGCCGAGCAATTTATGCCACTCAGTTGCCGGAGCACTCTATTTTATCTTAATTCATTTTTATCGTAGTTTTGAATATAACTTGTGAAATATAATATATTTAAGCCGTTTATCGAAATTATTATTTATTTGAGGTTCCGAAAATTTTTAAAGAAAATCCGGCGGAGTACCGGCTAAAAATGGAGAAAACAGTTCTTCGGAACCTGTGAAAAACACTTCCAATATTCACATTCAATCATTTCCAAACTCCAATATCAAAATCTCATCAATATTTCTCAATCATTCATCCATCTCATATGATACCATGCATATATCATAGATAAACATTCACTTTTCCATTTACAACCACACTTTACATTATTTACATGAATATCAAAATATATTACATAAGTTCAAATACATACGAGAAAATAAAATCAATTACAAAATACCAAATGACATCTAGCGTCCTACCAATGCACTGCTGACAGTGAGGTGACACAGACACTATGCAGAAATGTGAACTGCCTTACCGAATCTGTGGTCTACTGGCCCTCTGTCCAATCTTCAGTACCTACGCGTTGCAAAAGCGACGCGCTAAGCATAAAGCTTAGTGGTGCAAATAATAAAATAGAAAGAAATAATATGCAAATAAAAATCATAATTTCTTAGCCATTGTGTTCATAAGAACTGAATAATTACCAACTTAGTGTTTAGTCGAGGGCTAATCTTGTTTTATGATGTTAACTTCTTCATGACTTTTAAGTTTCTTTGTATTCTATCGTAATCATTCCTGATATTTAGTTTTCGTATTTTCTTTAACGATCAGTTCAATTACAGTTATACTTTTCCATGCCCAAGTAACCTATACAAATTGACCGGACTGGATAAACGGGTAAACTAGCACTGGGTACCAGGTACCTCGGGCCGTCACACCATCGGTCACAATGTGTCTCCCGGTGTGCAAACAGAATGGCTAATAAGCCATATAAGCAATAAGGCATAAAGCCAAGTAAAACATCATAATCAGTATAGCCATAGGCTATCACATCCTGAGAATGTCAATGAAGCCATATATCATACGCAGTACTGCTATCAGAACCCTATTGGCATGCCAACCTATCCAAACCAATCACATTAGGCCTACTAGGGCATTTGATACTTTTGAATTCTTCAATTAATTTGAAGTTCAAGTTTTTATGTCACTATTCATTTCAATAGTTAACAAAAAGTTGACTTTTGCATAGAACATAGGTGCATTGGTTTTAACACTCCCAATGTACCCCATTTTGCATTTGAAACTTGTTAGTTTTGGTCACTTTCTCAAAGCTTAGGTCATTTTGGCAAAATTGCCAATTTTTGGTTTTGGTGTCACTATTCACCTCATTGGTCAACAAAAATGTTGACTTTTGGATAGCAAATAGGTGTATTGGTCTTAACACCTCAAACATACCACATTTTGTATTTCAAACTTGTTGGTATTGGTTGCCAATACCATTTTTAAGCTTAATGCTAATTGAGCAAAATTTTCGGTTTTCATGCTTCATTTTTACTGTTCCATTTGTTATTTTTACAGTGGGAATTTGAGGAAATGGTAAACATGAAAGTTGTTCCTTATTTTGTCTAGTTGAATTTCCTTTTTTGAATCACTCCATTTGGAGTTTTGTAGCTCAAGTTATGGCCAAAATAAGTTTCTTGTTCACGTGCAATCGCTCATGCTGAGATTTTGGGTCTGGCAGATTTTTGGTCCAAGTTTGGTCAGTAATTTGACCAAGTTAAGTTCATAATTTGGTCTAACTTTCTTCATATGAAATGTTATACTATGCCTTAGGTTTCCATCGGTTCAAGAATCGCCTAAATCCGAGTTTTCTAGAGAGAGTTATAGCCATCCAAACATTACTGCTCAAATCAAAATCTGCAGAGTTGCAGGTTTGAACAGTAACTGTGACTGCTATTTGTGTTAGGTTCTGGTCATAATTTGGGGTAGGTTTCTTCATGAAAGTTGTTTGTCTATGTCTTAACTTGTTGCTGTAAAAATTTCAGGCCAATTGACCAAATCTACAGTGAGTTATGGTCAAATGAACAGTTACTGTTCATTTGGTCAATTCTGCAGAATTCAGTGCAGGGTATCTGGATTGGGGCCAAGTTTTGGTCCTCTTGCTTTGGTCTTTTGGGCATGGTTTCTTCAGCAAAAATGTGCTATTATAAGCCTAGTTTCATGTCCAATTGGCCAAATATCAATTGGACTAACACAGCCCAAGTTATGGCAGTGCAAAGGGACTGAATTTTCAGTCCCTATGCTGCTGTCCATAGGGCAGCCTGCAACCTCACCTTGCCATAGTATTTTTCAGTCCCATTTATGGTCAACACATCTAAAATGGTCACTAATTGACCATTACAATGTGCCCTAACAATTTCCTAAGCCAAGTCACACTTTCACCTTTCCAAACCCTAAGGTCCAAATCAATTTACCCATAAACCTCAATTTAACACACTAGTTCAACATCTATGTAGATATATAGCTTAACATAATTTCCAATTCATGCTAAGTCCATTAAAACCATCAAAACACTCCCTTATTGTTTCTTCTTAGGGCTGCCGAAATTGAAGGCATGCATAAGTATAAATTTCATTCACTTAAGTTACCAATTCTTGCTCACTTTAAGGCTTTAACATGGAATAAAGGTGATTTGAGTATACATGTGCACTAACCTCAATTGGGCAGAATTTCCAAAGCCCTAAACTTCAAATTCTTTCCTCTTGTTGGCTGCCAAGAGCTTGTTTAAGATGTGGGGTAAAGCTTTAATGAAGAGAAGTTAGAGAAATATAGTGAAACAAGGTAGGAATTTGAGCTTGCTTGATTGAACTTCAATGGAGGGTGGAAAGGAGAGGGTTACGTTTTTATGAAGGAGAAGAAGGGCTGCTGAAAATTTTTGTTATTTTGGTCTTCTTTAAGTCTCTTATTAGTTAGTCAAAGGATAGCTCAATTATGATTGGTTGGTGAGTAAGTGAGTGACATCATGTGATGTCATTTTTGCATTATTTTGCATTTTCTTTTATTTTCTTTCACTACTCATTTCAAATTTCATTTCTAGTAATGTTTATTCATATTTTATGTTATATTAATTATTTACTCAACTGGACAAGTCGGCCAAAAATCACATCGGAAGGCGAAATGACCAAAATGCCCTCCGTTTGGCTTAACGGGTCAAAATTGTCTGTACCGATTGAAAAATTTTTCTAGGTATTTTCTTGGCATTCTAATGCCATAGGAACCTCAACTACCCTTCTCTGGAGTCCCAAAAATTATTTTATAATTTTTCCACCGGGTCTAGGGCTCCTCGTTGCGAAAACCGCAACTTCCCTCCGGTTACCCATCGCTTGGGCACCGGCTTGTTTTACTTGGTTGTATTTTATTTCTAAAATTTTTACTAAATTTTTCTTATTAATATTTGAGTTAATTATGGTCCCTCACTTAAGTTTAATTATTTTTTCGGACGTTCTAGCTGTCCGGACCGACACCGGTCACCGGAACAGTAGAATGTACGGAGTTGTTACCGGGAGGGTGTTACATGCAGCTCAATTGGTAAGAGGCGAAGCAAACCCGTGAGGTGATATGGGTTCGAATCCTAGCTCTGTAGGGCGAAGGGATTGAACTCCACCAAAGCGGACAGTACCGATTTGAGTTGCATCGCCGACCTCTAGAGGGGTACGCCGGCAAGATGGCCACCCATAGAGGGGCTTGAGCTGGGGCCCACTAAGCCGGGGTGTGACATTACATTATAAATATGCACTAACGGGAGGAAATCTCCTTGTGTTAATTGTTTAGGAGGTCTAAGATCCTCGAATTGACCATGGAAGAGGGTGATCGTTCAGTCGATCAATCTATTGAGGCTGAGGTGCAAGGGGATTCCCCAAGCCTACATAATGTTAGTGGTTCAGTAGCACCAGCCCCTGCATCTGCAATTTCTGCTCGATTCGCTCGTCGCAATGTTCCAACAAATGGTCGGTAATGTGCCTACTCAAGTCCCAATCTGAGACACCGATGGTACAACCACAATCTCCTACTAGGCAGTATGATAAATTGATGAAGTATGGGGCTACAGAGTTTAAGGGGACAGTAGATCCTCTAGAAGCTGAACAGTGGTTAGAAAGGATGGATAGGGTATTCAAGAAACTACATTGCACAGAGGAGCTCAGATTCGAATACTCTGTATCTTTGTTCTGAGGATGCTTATGATGGTGGAAAACCATTCCCCATAGTGCAGTAGAACCTCTGAGGCTAACATGGAATGACTTTCTCGAGAATTGAGACAGAAATATGTCACGATGCTTATGTAGACCGGAAGTTACAAGAATTCCTAAGTCCAAATAGGGAACGGATCGGTGGTGAGTATGAAAGAGTATTTTCCTGTCTGAGCCATTATGCAGTGAGTTTACTTTCTACCAGCAGGGAGAGATGCAAGAGGTTTGAAACTGGCTTGAAGCCCAGTATCAGATTACAAGTAGTAGGCTTCAAACACACTAACTTCTCTGAACTTATCTCTTAAGCTCTAGAGTTAGAAAGAATTGAGTCCAAGTCGCTCCGAGAAAAGAAATCGGAGAAGACAGAGAAAGAAGGAAAATCAGAGAAACGAGTTCCAAAGTGGTCCTCTGGAAAGAGGAAAAACTATGGGGACATAGCAGAGGTGGCAAGAAATCAGTAGGGAAGATATTCGGGATAGAAGCCTCCCCTATCCGTCGTCACAGAGTACAGAGGTTCCTATCCTCCCCGCCAATGTGAAACTTGTGGAAGAAATCATGGTGGGATATGCTACAAGGCTATTGGAGCCTGTTATAACTGTGGAGGCATAGGACACTTTGCCAAGGACTGCACCAGTAGTCGCAGAGTTGGACCACCTCCTACTACTGCAGAAGGGTCGATTCGAGCCACTGTCACCGAAGTTCACAACCACCAAGCAGAGGTAGAGGCGGGGTAGAGATAGCCCAGTGACGACCAAGGCACGATGAAACAATCGAGCAAGACGTTGTTCCAATCGAATGTATGCAATGAGACAGAGGAAGAGGCAGACGTCGATGTTGTGGCTGGTACCTTCTCAACTTTTAACCAAGATGTGTTTGTGTTATTTGATCCGGTTCTACCCATTCTTATGTGAGTGCTAACATCATTGATTGCATTCTTTGTTCCATGTACAAAAATGGACTTGAGGTGCTAGTAACAATTCCACTAGGACAGAAGTCGGGGTTAATAGAATGTATAGAGATTGTCCTTTGGTGATCCAAGGACACACTTTTTCTGTCGATCTCATTGAAATGCCCTTTAGAGATTATGATATCATCATGTGCATGGATGGGTTAGCTAGACATCACGCCATGATTGGTATGGCGAAGATAGTCACTTTTGGCCTTCCTCGGTACAGTGATGTGGTAATACATGGGGAAAGGCAGTTATTGCCATCAAACATCATTTCGACTGCACTAGCCAGAAAAATGATCAGAAAGGGGTGTGAAGCCTACGTGGCACCTGTGGTAGACACCCAAGTGGGGAGTCCAGCATTGAAGGACATCCCTACAGTACATGACTTTCCAGATGTGTTTCCTGATGAATTGTCAGAATTACCTCCGAAAAGAGAAGTGTAGTTTGAAATTAATGTTATGCCTGGTGTGGAACCAATCTCCATAACGCCATACAGAATGGCACCAGCAGAGTTAAAGGAGTTGAAGATACAATTACAAGAATTACTTGAAAAGGGCTTCATCCGCCCTAGTGTGTCACCTTGGGGAGCACCAGTGTTGTTTGTTAAGAAGAAGGATGGTACTCTCCGCTTATGTATAGATTATCGGCAGTTGAATAAGGTGACAATAAAGAACAGATATCCATTGCCTCGCATTGATGATCTGTTTGATCAGTTGAAGGGTGCAGCTGTATTCTCCAAAATTGATTTGCGATCTGGTTATTGTCAGTTGAAGGTGCAAGAGCAGAGTATTCCAAAAACTGCTTTCAGAACTCGGTATGGCCACTATGAGTTTCTAGTAATGCCATTCGGGTTAACAAATGCTCTAGCTGCTTTTATGGATCTGATGAACACTATCTTCAGACCATATCTTGATCAATTTGTGGTGGTGTTTATTGATGACATTTTGATATATTCAAGGAATGCAGAGGAGCATGACAGATATCTGCGGATTGTACTGCAGACTTTAAGGGAGAAACAACTATACGCCAAATTGTCGAAGTGTGAATTTTGGCTGAAAGAAATCTCCTTTTTGGGACATGTTGTGTCAGCTGAAGGGATCAAGGTAGATTCCAGCAAGGTAGAAGCTATCCTCAATTGGAAGCCGCCCAGGAACATCACAGAAATTCGTAGTTTTCTGGGTTTAGCTGGATATTACCGTTGGTTTCTGAAGGGGTTTTCTATGTTATCTTCTCCACTGACCAAACTGCTTCGGAAAGATGTAAAATTTCAGTGGACTGATAAATGCCAGCAAAGTTTTGATGAGTTGAAGAGGTGTTTAACTGAAGCTCCAGTCCTCACTTTACCTACTCCGGGTAAAGAATACACAGTTTATAGTGATGCTTCTCATAATGGGCTAGGCTGTGTACTGATGCAAGATCGGAATGTCATTACTTATGCATCACGCCAGCTGAAACCGCATGAGAGGAACTACCCAACACATGATCTGGAGATAGCAGCTATTGTTTTTGCTCTGAAGATCTAGAGACACTATTTGTATGGGGAGAAATGCTACATTTACACAGATCACAAGAGCTTGAAGTACTTAGGCACCCAGAAGGAATTAAATTTGAGGCAGAGGAGATGGTTAGAACTCATCAAAGATTATGATTGCTTAATAGACTATCAGCCAGGGAAAGCAAATGTGGTGGCTGATGCCTTATGTCGCAAGACTATGGCAAGTCTCAGAGTTTCTCCTTTGTCCATGGTATGTGAATTGAAAGCAAAGCATGCCAGTTTAGAGATTGATGATGAGGGACAGACAGTAGTTGCATGGCATGTACAGACAGTGTTGATTGATTAGATCAGAATGGCTGCTCAGAGTGATGAAAAATATCAGAAGCTACTGAAAGAAGTCCAGCAGAGCAAGAAACCTGAATTCTCTGTGAGAGATGATAGTTTATTACTACATCAGGGTAGAGTGTGCGTTCCTAGTGATGTGGAACTGAGACAGATCATTATGAAGGAAGCACATGAGTCTCCTTTTGCTATGCACCCTGGTGGAACTAAAATGTACAGAGGGCTGAAAGGGCATTACTGGTGGAAGGGTATGAAGAGAGATATAGCTGAGTTTGTTTCCAAATGCCTAACTTGTCAGCAAGTAAAGGCAGAACATCAAGTTCCAGCTGGTTTGTTACATCCTTTGCGATGCAGTGGAAATGGGAATGAATAACTATGGATTTTGTTACAGGACTTCCAAGGACACAGAGTAGTCATGATGCAGTATGGGTTATAGTTGACAGATTGACTAAGTCTGCTCACTTTTTGCCAGTTCGGATGGACTATAGCCTGGAAAGATTGGCCAGATTGTACATATATGAGATTGTAAAATTGCATGGAGTGCCAGTATCAATTGTATCTGACAGAGATCCTAGGTTCACTTCTAGATTCTGGGGTAGTCTTCAGAGAGCCCTAGGAACTAGATTGAACTTCAGCACAGCATTCCACCCACAGACAGATGGCCAGTCTGAGAGGGTTATTCAGATATTGGAGGATATGCTACGAGCTTGTGTGATTGAATTTGAAGGTAGGTGGGATACACACTTGCCTTTGATTGAGTTTGCTTATAACAACAACTACCAATCAAGCATTGGGATGCCTCCATATGAAGCTTTGTATGGCAGAAAGTGCAGAACTCCCTTATGTTGGGATGAAGTAGGTGAAAGGAAGATGATTGGGCCAGAAATTATTTAGCAGACAGAGGAAAAGATCAGATTGATTAGAGATAGACTCAAGGCTGCATCAGACTGTCAGAAGTCCTATGTTGATCTGAAAAGAAGAGATATTGAATATGCGGTGGGTGATAAGGTATTCCTCAAAGTTTCTCCTTGGAAGAGGATTATGAGATTTGGCAGAAAGGGGAAACTGAGTCCTCGTTTCATCGGACCAAATAAGGTTCTGGAAAGAGTGGGTCCTTTGGCATATCGGTTGGCATTACCTCTAGAGCTAGCAAAGATACACAGTATCTTCCATTTGTCCATGTTAAGGAGGTATAGATCTGACCCATCTCATGTACTATCAGTTGAAGAGATTGAAGTAAATCCAGACCTCTCATATGAGGAAGAACACATAAAAATTCTGGCATATGAGGTGAAGCAGCAGAGGAACAAATAGATACACCTGGTTAAAGTGCTGTGGAACCATCATTCAGGCCAGGAAGGTACTTGGGAACGTGAAGAGGATATGAGGAGACAGCACCCACAGCTGTTCAGAGACTAATGCCAGGTAAAAATTTAGAGACAAAATTTATTTAAGGGGGGGAGAATTGTAACACCCCTAAGTTCGGTAGTGCGTTCTCTTGTTCGGTGACCGGTCTTTGTCGGGGACTAGGATGCCTAGAATTACACTTCGTTATGAGTGAGGAGACATAAAATAATAAAATACAAGAAAAGAAAATACAAGAAAAACAAAGTAAAAATAATAACAAAGAAATGTAACCAAGTTAAGCGAGCCGAGAACCCTAGCGATGGGTGACCGCACCGGGAAGTCACGACGTGGACCGTTGACTAGCCACGGTGCGGGAACCACGGAAAATATTTTTAGGACTTAAAGAGACATCAATTGAAGTAGAAATATCATTAGAAATGTCAAAGAAAAATTAAATAATTAGTACAAAGAAAAGTGAGAAATCGAAAAACAGACAAAACCCGGTGTTACCGAAAAATCGGGAATGCAACCCGAATAGGGGCATTATGGTCATTTGACATCCCGAATTGTCTTTTGACCTAAATTTCCATTAAAAAATAAATAATATTACACTTAGAAAATAAAATGAAAAATTAATTTGGTGGTACCTAATGTAAATAGCCAAAAGTGGAGTGAAAATTGTGTAAATAACACATTTAACATATTATATGATTTAAATTTGGTGAGTGGACCACTAGAGATTTAATTAAACACTAATGGGGCAGGTGTAAGTCCATTTCACCATCTGCACTTCATCTTCTCCAAATCCCCTCAACCTTGCCGAAATGAAGAAAGACAAAACCTCCATTACCGTTTGCATGAAGCTCCATTAATCTCCTTCATTTCACCTCCAATCACTTAAGTGGCTTCATTAAGTTTTATCCCCACATCATAAGGAAGAGTTTGATACCAAAATTAAGAAGTTTAGTGAAGGTTTAACAAGTCCCAACCATAGGTAAGTTTGTATTTTTGAACATTGCTTTGTTAAACTTTATATACATGTTATGGGTGTGTGCTTTGTGAAGAAAATTTTCAAGTTTGAGGAGTTCTTGATATATCCATTTTTGGACAGCCATGGAGTTGTATGTTTAATGAAATATTCTTACATATGTTTGATGAGAATTCATGTTGAATAGGGTGAATTGATGTCCTAGTAAGTTATTTCCATATGCAATGGTGATTATGCATTTGAAATTGAAGTTGAAGAAAGTATGTGAAACTTTGGCATTGTGGAACAATTCGGCAGCCTTGGGACTCCATGATGAATGTATGAATTCATGAAGATATTGGCAGAATTATGACATTGAGGATTGATGGATATGTATATAAATTAGTTGTAAAAATTGTATGAAATAATGAGTAGTGTTTATGTGTATTTGTGGTTGTATTTGGACTTTGTAAATTAGAGTTTTATTTGGTGTGTTAAGGATGTTTGTAATCTGCCCAAAGTGACTTTAAAGTGAAGTGGTATATGGTTTTGGTAATGTACCAAAACAGAATTGGGTTGAGGAGTGGATTTATGGTAAGGTAAATGTGTAATTGCTACATATTTAAGCAAGGTAATTAAAGACAGTGTGCATTTTGGCCTATAACTCTAAATGTGTAACTCCAATTGGTATGAGACCAATTGGAGGTGAAACTAGGAACAAAATTTGCCAACTTTCATTGAGAAAGCTTACCAAAATTCTGCTTGCAATGTAGCATGAAAAATGACCAATTCGGATTAAGTACAATTGAGACCTGAAAATTGACCAATTGGGCAGCAGTTAGTGTTTAGGCCATAACTCACTCAAAACAGGTCCAATTGACCTGAAATTTTAACCATGAATAGTCAATACCATACCTACAAGTATTATGAAGACACCAAAGCCCAGAAATGACCATAAGCAAGTCAAACAACTTGCACAAGTTCGGGTCCAAAAACTGGCCGAACCAAAGTTGAGCAAAGTTGACCTAAAATGACCTAATTTGATGCCATTTGACCAGCAATAGTAAAATGACCATAACTTGGTATACATAACTCAGAATGACCTAAAATTTTATCCCGCGTTCCATAAGACATAGATCTACAAGTTTGTAGTTTTGACCGAAACCCGAAAACTGAGTAAACTAGGTCTTCCGGCTAGGTCAAACTAGTATACCGAAATCCAGCAAGTTGCAATAAAATGCACTAAACAAGGAAATGAAATTGGTAACATGTACCAACCATAAAACACTATCGAATGTGACATATTAGTGACACTAAAACCTAATTTACCTAGAACGCATCGAGGGTCGGTATATTAGGTGATTAAGCAAATAATAGCTTTCAGTGAATTACTTATCAAGCATTATCGATAGAGATAGTTTAATTTAGTACTGAAACACTTCAAATTGTGTTTCTCAGTTACCAAATACTCAGGAAAAGGGAAGGAAACACTGAGTCCAGACCAAGAGACAGTTATCAGAGGTTTGTGCACAACAACTATTTCTTTTGAATTATTTTCAATTGAAATAAATTTTGACTATTTGTATATTATTATTTTAAATTGTGAAACTGTGAAAAATTGTTTCAATAATATTTGATGGATACTTATTGATTGAAAAGCATCGAAAATGGTTTGAAACCACAGCTATCATGTATATTGATTGTATTCCTTGCTAGCTTGTCTAGTGGGACGAATTGAATTCCCTCTCTGGCTGAAGTGTTGAGGTGTGTGCCTGTTGAGGACGAATTGGATGAGTACTCATATTTTTGCTAGCTAGCTATGTTATTCCTCATTAGTCATCGACTTTTGGGACGAATTGAATACCTCATTAGCCATCGGCTTTTGGGACGAATTGAACTTTGGAACATGATTAAGCTGTGTGTGATTTATTGATATGTATTGTGAGATTGTGAAATGAATTTAAACTCTTATTGACATATACTGTCTTTTGAATTCAACCATGATCTGACTTATTGAAATTTATTATGATATTGAGAAATGGAGTTTAAATTCTTGTTGATAATTACTGTTTAAAATTAACTATGGTTTTAAGTATCCACTATTTATATGATTTATGAATTGTGATTTAAATTGTATTTGGTTAATGTTGTGCACCACTGAGACATTGTCTCAGCGATAGCTTTTTATTGCTATCACAAGTAGACAGACAGACAGGGCAGCAGACTAGGCTGCTAGTACCTCTAGCGAGAGATTACCGGGTATAATGAGTATATCAACATTTTGCATTTTGTACTGTAATGTATGACCACTGTATGTACATATTGTTTTTGGTTTGAGCAGTTGTAAATTCAAATTGTACCTTGAAGTTGTAAAATAATTATGAGTTATTTTGGCTTGTAAAAATTGTATTATATTTCTTTTATCTCAGTCTTTGAAAAATCACTGTGGATTTGAGTTAAGAAATATGTTGTGTTGAGAAAAATGTTGGAGTTGAGATTTGGAAAAATATTGAAGTGCTTTTTACGAGTTTTTACAAGAAGCTGTTTATCCAAAATACAGATGGCACTCTGCCAAAATTTTTACAGAAATTCCAAATAATTCAAATGTGTTAGTTCTATCACTTCAGTTCAAAAAGGTTTTTAACACTTGTAAATAGTGCTCACCATTGTAAAAGAAGTAAGAAAAGTTTTTAAAATCCCTTGTAGTGTATTTAATGGGTTATCAGTAGACAGAGTTGGTAATTCATTAGGTATACTACGGGATCATGTTATGCCTTACAGAGGGGTAGGGTGTGACATAACAGACAGCTAGTAGAGGCTGAGGTAGGGGTAGAGGTAACACTTCTGGCAACCAGGGCACAACGAGCCAACTAAAGCAGAGTGATGCATCAGCTAGGGTGTACACCATGCGCCAGAGGGAGGAAGCTGAGACATTAGATGTTGTGGCTGGTACTTTCTCCATCTTTGGTAGAGATGTATATGTACTATTTGACCCTGGTTCTACACATTCTTATGCTAGTGCTAGTATTGCATGTTCTGTTGCCACTCCTTGCTTCAAAATGGATTATGATGTGCTAGTGACTAGTCCCTTAGGGCAAGAGTTTAGGATGAACAAATTGTATAAGGATTGTCCTTTGGTGATCCAAGGACATACATTCCTGTCAGACTTAATTGACATGCCCTTCCGAGATTATGATATCATCTTAGGCATGGATTGGTTAGCCAGGCATCATGCCACGATCGACTGTAGACTGAAGACAGTCACTTTTAGTCTTTTCGAGTATGCAGACGTAGTGATACACAGGGAGAGGCAGTTATTGCCATCCAATATCATTTCAGCTGTACTTGCTAGAAAGATGATTAAAAAGGGATGTGAAGCTTATCTAGCCCATATGATAGACAGCCAGGTGGGGAGTCCAGATCTTAAAGACATTCCTACGGTAGGAGATTTTACGGATGTCTTTCCGGAAGAATTGCCGGGATTACCTTCGGAAAGAGAGGTGCAGTTTGAAATTGAGACTATGCTTGGTGTGGAGCCAATCTCCATCACTCCTTATAGGATGGCACCTGTTGAGTTGAAAGAGTTGAAGGTGCAATTGCAGGAATTGTTAGATAAGGGTTTCATCCACCCTAGCGTGTCAACATGGGGAGCACTAGTATTATTTGTGAAGAAAAAGGATGGTACTCTCCGCCTATGCATAGACTACAGACAGTTGAATAAGGTGACCATAAAGAATAGATATCCTCTACCATGGATCAATGATTTGTTTGATCAGTTGAAGGATGCAACTGTATTCTCCAAAATTGACTTGAGATCGGGCTACTACCAGTTGAGGGTGCAGGAGCAAAGTATTCCTAAAACTACCTTTAGGACTCGGTATGGCCACTATGAGTTCTTGGTAATGCCATTCGGGTTGACTAATGCTCTAGCTGCTTTTATGCGCCTGATGAACACTATCTTTAGGCCATATTTGGACCAGTTTGTTGTGGTGTTCATTAATGATATTTTGGTGTACTCAAAGAATGCAGAAGAACATGACAAGCACTTGAGGATAGTATTATAGACTTTGAGGGAGAAGCAGTTGTATGCCAAACTATCGAAATGTGAGTTTTGGCTAAAGGAGATTACATTTTTGGGGCATATTGTATCTGCAGAGGGTATCCAGGTGGATCCTAGCAAAGTAGAAGCCATTCTTAATTGGAAGACACCTAGAAATGTCACAGAAGTTCAGAGTTTCCTTGGTTTAGCTAGGTATTACCGAAGGTTTGTGAAGGGATTCTCCATGCTAGCATCTCCACTGACCAAGCTACTTAGGAAGGATGTAAAATTTCAGTGGACTGATCGGTGCCAAGAAAGTTTTGATGAGTTAAAGAGGCGTTTAACTGAAGCTCCAGTCTTAACCTTGCCCACTTTAGGTAAGGAGTATACCATATATAGTGATGCTTCTCATAACGGATTAGGCTGTATGTTGATGTAAGATAGAAATGTCATTGCCTATGCTTCACGCCAGCTTAAACCGCATAAGAGGAATTATCCCATGCATGACTTGGAGCTAGCAGCCATTGTCTTTGCCTTGAAGATCTGGAGACATTACTTGTATGGAGAGAGATGTTATATATACACAGATCATAAAAGTTTGAAGTAATTGGGCACACAAAAGGAGTTAAATTTAAGGTAGAGAAGATGGTTAGAGCTGATAAAAGATTATGATTGTTTGATAGACTATCAGCCTAAAAAAGCTAACGTTGTAGCTGATGCTTTAAGTCGCAAGACTATGGCTGGTTTGAGGGTTTCTCCATTGTCCATGGTGCATGAGTTAAGGGCATTGCATGCTAATTTGGAGATTAATAAAGATGGGCAGATGGTAACTACTTGGCAAGTTAAGCCAATGCTAGTAGAACAAATTAAAGCAGTTGCACAGAAGGATGATAAGCATGTCAAGTTAATGGAAGTGGCTCGGGATGGTAAGAAACCAGAATTATCAATAAATGATGAGGGCTTGTTGTTATATAAGGACAGAATGTGCATTCCTGAGAATGTTGAGCTGAGGCAGACCATTTTAAAGGAAGCACATGATTCACTTTTTTCAATGCACCCTGGTAGAACCAAAATGTACAAAAGTGCGAAAGAGCACTATTGGTGGAGAGGAATGAAGAAAGTGTAACACCCCTCGCTCGTCTACAGTATAGCTGAGCAAGGCGTGCTACACGGCGTGCCGGAGCACCTAATCTGTAATTAACTCATTTCCTAAACTCAATTTGATTTTAAGAAGTCTTTTATATAATATTCATATCATGCTGATACTATTTTCATACTTTAATAAAATCAGTGTTTCAAAAATGGTAATAAAAAAATCCAGCATGTGCCGTCTGTATTGCGGATAAAATGTCCTTCTAAACCTGTTAAAAACAATTCAATATGATAATCTCAACCATCCAACTAATTTTTCGGTCTCACAATTTCATAATTTCAAAATACAGTCCATCATATTTTACATTCATCAAAACACTATCCATAGGAGTTTAATATATACAAATTATTACAAACTTTAAAGTTTTATGATATCTATACATATTACATAACAAAATGTCAAAATACAACTGATAGTCATTACACAAGATCCTAAGTCCTACCATGTATGTAGTGTAGTGCAGATGACTCTAGACTCCTGTGT
Organism: Hevea brasiliensis; assembly: GCF_030052815.1. NCBI lineage: Eukaryota > Viridiplantae > Streptophyta > Magnoliopsida > Malpighiales > Euphorbiaceae > Hevea > Hevea brasiliensis. Next base: position 65,247,270 of record NC_079499.1, on the reverse strand, counting down.
AGATCTGATGTCTCACCCGGTCGTAGGTCTGCTGGGCTCCCCAGCTATGTCTCCAATACCTACGCGTTACAGAAGCAACGCGCTAAGCAATTTTGCTTAGTGGTGCCAAATATAAAGAAATATACACTAAAATAAAGTAAATGAATTGTTTATGAATTTATGACATCGATATTCTTTATAGTTATTGATTCTACTTTTATTTGCTAACCTTTTATTTTTGCTAATTTTGGTGGTGTTGTATGTCAATAAACTAAATTTAGCTATTTGAATTTAATAATGCTTAAATTAACTGCCCGTGTAGCCTATTTACTGACCAGACTAGATAAACAGATATACTGACACTAGGTACCTAGTACCTCGGGCCGTTATACCATCGGTTATAAAGTATCTCCCGGTGTGCAAATAGTGTGGCTCAAAAAAACCATATAATTTGTCACACCCTACCCCTCCGTAAGGCATAACATGATCCCGTAGTATACCTAATGAATTACCAACTTCATCTACTGATAACCCATTAAATACACTACAAGGGATTTTAAAACTTTTCTTACTTCTTTTTACAGTGGTGAGCATTATTTAAAGGTGTTAAAAAATTTTAGAATTGAAGTGAAACAGCTAACACATTTGAATAATTAACAATTTCTGCACAAATTTTGATAGAGTGACATCTGTATTTTGAATAAAATAGTTCTTCAAAAACCTGTAAAAAGCACTTCAAATATTTGGTTCAATCCCCACACTCCAATAGTCAATTAACATAATAAGTTTCTCAATAATTGTCAACTTAAATCCATAATAATTTTTCAGTGTTTTCAAAAGCTGAGATAAAAGAAATATATCACAATATTTACAAACCAAAATAATTTACAAATTTAGTTTACAACTTTAATGTACAATTTTAATTTATAACTGCTCAAAACCAAAAACACTATATAGATACAGTGAATATACATTATAATACAAAATGCAAAATATGGTATACTTAATATACCCAATAAACTCTCAATGAAGCACTAGCAGCCTAGTTTGCTGCCCTGTCAGTCTGTCTACTTGCGATAGCAATAAAAAGCTATCGCTGAGCCAATGTCTCAGTGGTGCACAACATTAACAAAATGCAACTTTAAATCACAATTCATAAGTCATATAAATAGTGGATACCTAAAACCATAGTTAAATTCAAAGACAGTGAATGTAAAAGAATTTAAACTCTATTTCACAATATCACAATAAATATCAATAAATCACACACACAGCTTAATCATGTTCCAAAGTCCAATTCATCTCAAGAGCCGATGGCTAATGAGGAATAACATAGTTAGCTAGTAATAATATGAGTACTCATTCTATTCATCCTCAACAGGCACACACCTCAACACTTCAGCTAGAGAGGAAATTCAAAGTCAATTTGTCCCACTAGAGAAGCTAGCGAGGAATTCAATCAATACACATGACAGTTGTGGTTTCAAACCATTTACAATGCTTTTCAATCAATAAGTATCCATCAAATATCATTCAAACAATTTTTCAAAATTTAAAACAATAATATACAAATAGTCATAATTTATTTCAATTGAAAAATTCAAAAGAAATAACTGTTATGGACAAACCTCTGATAACTGTCTCTTGGCCCTGACTCAGTATTTCCTCCCCCTTCCCTGAGTCTTTGCTAACTGAAAAACATAATTTGAAGTGTTTCAGTACTTATTTAAACTGTCTCTAAGAATAAAGCTTAATAACTAACCTATTGAATTCTATTATTTCCTTAATCAATCTAAGATGTTGACCCTTGATGCACTCTAGGTGAATTAGGTTTTAATGTTACCAATATGTCACATTTGTAGCCTTTTAGTATTAGCACATGTTACCAAATTCATTTCCAAGTATGTTGCAATTTATTGCAATTTGCCGGATTTCCGTATACTAATTTGACCTAGCCGGATGACCTAGTCCCCTCTGTTTTTGGGTTTTGGTCAAAACTAAAAACTTGTAGGTCTATGTCTTATTGCACGCGGGGCAAATTTTAGGTCATTCTAAGTTGTGTAGACCAAGTTATGGTCAATTTACCAATACTGGACAGAATGCACTAAAAAGGTAACTTTAGGTCTTTTTTAGGTCACTTTTGGTTCGGCCAGTTTTTGGACCTGAACTTATATAAGCTATTTGGCTTGGTTCTGGCCATTTATGGGCTTTACTTTCTTCATAAGAAATGTAGATATGTGTCTCAACTATTCATGGTAAAAATTTCAGGTCAATTGGACCCGTTTTGAGTGAGTTATGGCTAAAATACTAACTACTGCCCAAAGGTCAATTTTCAAGTTTTCAAAGCACTAATTTGGATTTGGTCATTTTTCAAGTCACATTCTAAGTAGAATTTTGGTAAGTTTCCTTCATGAAAGTTGCCACTTTTTGTGCCTAGTTTCACCTCCAATTGTTCTCATACCAATTGGAGTCATAGACTTAAGGTTCTAAGCCAAAACATACACTGCCCTATTGTACATTGTTCATCCTTTACCAATTACACATCCTATGCTTACCAAGTCATTTCCTTCATGCCAATTCTGGTTTGTAACATGCCATTAACACATTTTACATCACATTGTTGGTCATTTTGGCAGCTTGTAACCACACTCCATATGCACACTATAACACAGAATTTTTCAAGTCCAATTACAAACAATTTAACCACATGACATAGCTCATTTACCTGTCCAAATTCAAACCTTTATACACATATACATGCTACCATGACAAGCACTATAATTCAACAATATAACTCCATAAACCAAACCATGAAACAACACATTTTGATCTGCACTATAAAGTTGCTAATTTGTACATCTCCTTCAATTAGCTTCCAAGCTTCCAAAATCAAGTGTACTATCACACATACATTTAGTATACATTATCCAAATTATTCCTACACACATAAACACTTACATCAACATTTTAAACTACCATTTACATACAAGGACAAGTTGTTCATAATGAAGTTCATGGTTGCCAAAATGGTGCACCACCATTAACTCATCAAACTTCAAAACTTCTTCCACAAATCAACTCACCACAATATCCACTCAAAGTTTAATGAAACAAGAATAAAAAATACAAACTTACCACTTTTGACGCTAGAACAAAACCTCACTAAACTTCTTAAAATTGTTATCAAACTCTTCCTTATAAGGTGAAGAGCAAGGTTAATGAAGGATCTTAGGGAAAAAAATGGCTTGAACAAGCTTGCATGGAGCTCTCATCCAACGGCCATGGAGGTTTCTCTCCTAAGATGTTTCGGCTGGCTGTCCAAGGTTGAAGATGAAGTTAATTTCAGCCACAATTCCACTTAATGGTCCACTTAGGTGGAGTAAGTGGAGCACTATTAACATTTTAATGTTTGTTTATTCTAAAATTGTCAATTTCCCAGATTTTCCTCCTAACTTTTGCTATTTATATTATGTACCACCAATTAAATTTTTCATGACATTTTCCAAGTGTAATATCATTTATTTTTAATGGAAATTTGGGTCAAAAGACAACTTGGGGTATCAAATGACCACAATGCCCCTGTTCGGGTTGCATTCCCGATTTTTCGGTAACACCGAGTTTTGTCATTTTCTCAATTTCTCGTTTTTCTTTATACTAATTAATTAATTTTTCTTTGATATTTCTAATAATATTTATGATTCAATAAGTCATTAATTATTTCTTAAAATATTTTCTAGGTTCCCCGCAGTCCAGGGCTAGTCAACAGTCCACGCCGCAACTTCTCGGTGCGGTCACCCATCGCTAGGGTTCTCGGCTCATTTAACTTGGTTACATTTCATTGCTATTATTTTTTCTTTGCTTTTCTTATATTTTATTTTCTTGTATTTCATTATTTTATGTCTCCTCACCAATATTTAAGTGTAGTTCTAGGCATCCTAGTTGTTTGAAAAACACTGGTCACCGGAACAGTAGAACGCACTACCGAACATAGGGGTGTTACAATTCTCTCCCCCCCCCCCCCTAAAATAAATTTTATCTTGGAATTTTACCTGGCATCAGTCTCTGAACAGCTGTGGGTGCTGTCTCCTCATATCCTCTTCACGTTCCCAAGTAGTTTCCTGGCCTGAATGATGGTTCCACAGCACTATAACCAGGTATTTCTGTTTATTCCTCAGCTGCTTCACCTCATATGCCAGAATTTCTATGGGTTCTTCATCATATGAGAGGTCTGTATTTACCTCAATCTCTTCAACTGATAGTACATGAGATGGGTCAGATTTGTACCTCCTTAACATGGACATATGGAAGACGCTGTGTATCCTTTCTAGCTTTGGAGGTAATGCCAATCGATATGCTAAAGGACCCACTCTCTCCAGAACCTTATATCGTCTGATAAAATGAGGACTCAGTTTCCCCTTTCTGCCAAATCTCATAATCCTCTTCCAAGGAGAAACTTTAAGGAATACCTTATCACCCACTGCATATTCAATAGCTCTTCTCTTCAGATCCACATAGGACTTCTGATGGTCTGATGCAGCCTTGAGTCAATCTCTGATCAATCTGATCTTTTCCTCTGTCTGCTGAACAATTTCTAGCCCAATCATCTTTCTTTCACCTACTTCATCCCAACATAGGGGAGTTCTACACTTTTTGCCAGACAAAGCTTCATATGGAGGCATCCCAATGCTTGATTGGTAGCTGTTGTTATAAGCAAACTCAATCAAAGGCAAGTGTGTATCCCAACTACCTTCAAACTCAATGACACAAGCCCGTAGCATATCCTCCAATATATGAATTACCCTCTCAGACTGGCCATCTGCATGGGTGGAATCTTTGTCTTTGAAGTTCAATCTAGTTTCTAGGGCTTTCTGAAGACTACCCCAGAATCTAGAAGTGAACCTAGGATCTCTGTCAGATACAATCAATACTGGCACTCCATGCAGTCTTAAAATCTCATTTATGTACAATCTGGCCAATCTCTCCAGGCTATAGTCCATCTAGACTAGCAAAAAGTGAGCAGACTTGGTCAGTCTATCAACTATAACCCATACTGCATCATGACTATTCTGTGTCCTCGAGAGTCCCATCACAAAATCCATAGTTATTCATTCCCATTTCCACTATGGTACTGGCAATGGATGTAACAAACCAACTGGAACTTGATGTTCTGCCTTTACTTGCTGACAAGTTAGGCATTTGAAACAAATTCAGCTATATCGCTTTTCATTTACTTGCTGATAAGTTAGGCATTTGGAAACAAATTTAGCTATATCCCTTTTCATACCCATCCACCAGTAATGCTCTTTCAGCCCTCTGTACATTTTAGTTCCACCAGGGTGCATAGCAAAAGGAGACTCATGTGCTTCCTTCATGATGATCTGTCTCAATTCCACATCATTAGGAACGCACATTCTGCCCTGATGTAGTAGTAAACCATCATCTCTCATAGAGAATTCAGGTTTCTTGCTCTGCTGGACTTCTTTCAATAGCTTATATTTATCATCACTCTGAGCAGCCATTCTGATCTAATCAATCAACACTGGCTGTACATGCCATGCAACTACTGTCTGTCCCTCATCATCAATCTCCAAACTGGCATGTTGTGCTTTCAACTCATGTACCATGGACAAAGGAGAAACTCTGAGACTTGCCATAGTCTTGCGACTTAAGGCGTCAGCCACCACATTTGCTTTCCTTGGCTGATAGTCTTTTAAGCAATCATAGTCTTTAATTAGTTCTAACCATCTCCTCTGCCTCAAATTCAATTCCTTCTGGGTGCCCAAATACTTCAACCTCTTGTGATATGTGTAAATGTAGCATTTCTCTCCATACAAATAATGTCTCTAGATCTTCAGAGCAAAAACAATAGCTGCTAGCTCCAAATCATGTGTTGGGTAGTTCCTCTCATGCGGTTTCAGCTAGCGTGATGCATAAGTAATGACATTCCGATCTTGCATTAGTACACAGCCTAACCCATTGTGAGAAGCATCACTATAAACTGTGTATTCTTTACCCAGAATAGGTAAAGTAAGGACTGGAGCTTCAGTCAAACACCTCTTCAACTCATCAAAACTCTGCTGGCATTTATCTATCCACTGAAATTTTACATCTTTCCAAAGCAGCTTGGTCAGTGGAGAAGATAACATAGAAAACCCTTTCACAAATCGACTGTAATATCCAGCTAGACCCATAAAACTGCGAATTTCTGTGATATTCCTGGGCGGCTTCCAATTAAGGATAGCTTATACCTTGTTGGAATCTACCTTGATCCCTTTAGCTGACACAACATGTCCCAAGAAGGAGATTTCTTTCAGCCAAAATTCACATTTTGACAATTTGGAGTATAGCTGTTTCTCCCTTAAGGTCTGTAGCACAATTCGCAGATGTCTATCATGCTCCTCTGCATTCCTTGAATATATCAAAATATCATCAATAAACACCACCACAAATTGGTTGAGATATGGTCTGAAGATAGTGTTCATCAGATCCATAAAAGCAGCTGGAGCATTAGTTAACCCGAATGGCATTACTAGAAACTCATAGTGGCCATATCGAGTTCTGAAAGCAGTTTTTAGAATACTCTGCTCTTGTACTTTCAACTGATAATAACTAGATCGCAAATCAATTTTGGAGAATACAACTGCACCCTTCAACTGATCAAACAGATCATCAATGCGAGGCAATGGATATCTGTTATTTATTGTCACCCTATTCAACTGCCGGTAGTCAATACATAAGCGAAGAGTGCCATCTTTCTTCTTAACAAACAATACTGGCGCTCCTCAAGGTGACACACTAGGGCGGATGAAGCCCTTTTCAAGTAGTTCTTGCAACTGTACCTTTAACTCCTTCAACTCTATTGGTGCCATTCTATATGGTGTAATGGAGATTGGATCCACACCAGGCATAACATTAATTTCAAACTGTAACTCTCTTTCTAGAGGTAATCCTAACAATTCATCAGGAAACACACCTGGAAATCATATACTGTAGGGATGTCTCTCAATGCTGGACTCCCCACTAGGGTGTCTACCACATGTGCCAAGTATGCTTCACAACCCTTTCTGATCATTTTTCTGGCTAGTGTAGCTGAAATGATGTTTGATGGCAATAGCTGCCTCTCCCCATGTATTACCACATCACTGTATTGAGGGAGACCAAAAGTGACTGTCTTCAGTCTACAGTCAATCATGGCGTGATGCCTGGCTAACCAATCCATGCCTAAAATGATATCATAATCTCTGAAGGGCATTTCAATGAGATCAGATAGAAAAGTATGTCCTTGGATCACCAGAGGACAATCCCTATACATTCTATTGACCTTGACCACTTGTCCTAGCGGACTTGTTACTAGCACCTCAAAGTCCATTTTTGTACATGGAACAGTAATGCAATCAATGATGCTAGCACTCACATAAGAATGGGTAGAACCCGAATCAAATAACACAAACCCATCTTAATTAAAAGTTGAAAAGGTAATAGCCACAACATTAGATGTCTTGGCCTCTTCTCTTTGTCTCATTGCGTAGACTCTGACTGGAGCACTACCTTGCTCTGATTGATTCATAGTGCCTTGGCTGCTTACTAGACTACCTCTACCCCTGCCTCTACCTCTGCTAGGTGGTTGTGAACTTCTAGTGACAGGGCTTTGAACTGACCCTTCTGCAGTAGTAGGAGGTGGTCCAACTCTGTGAGTGCTGGTGCAGTCCTTGGCAAAGTGTCTTGTGCCTCCACAGTTATAACAGGCTCCTATGGCCTTATAGCACACCCCACCATGATTTCTTCCACAAGTTTCACATTGGTGGGGAGGGTAGGAACTTCTGGTACTCTACTGACCAGATAGAGGAGGCTTCTTACCACCTCTATTGTGTCCCCCATAGTTCTTTCTCTTCCCAGTAGGACCACTGGAACTCTGTTCTACTGACTTTCCCTCTTTTTCTATCTTATCTGATTTCTTTTTGTCTGGGGCCACTTCAGATTCAATTCTTTCTAACTCTAGTGTTTGAGAAATAAGTTCAGAGAAGTTAGTATGTTTGAATCCGACCACTTGTAATCTGATACTGGGCTTCAAGCCAGTTTCAAACCTCTTACATCTCTCCCTACTGGTAGCAAGTAGACTTACTGCATAATGGCTCATGCGGGAAAATTTCCTTTCATATTCAGCCACCGATCTACTCCCCTGTTTCAGACTTAGGAACTCTTGCAGCTTCTGGTCCACATACGAATTAGGGATATATTTTTGTCTGAACTCCCATAGAAAATCATTCCATGTTAGCACTGAAGGTTCTACCAGACTATGGGGAATGGTTTTCCACCAGTCATATGGATCCCCCTATAGCAGAGATACTGAATATTCAAATCTGAGCTCCTCTGTACAATGTAGCTTCTTGAATACCCTATCCATTCTTTCTAACTACTGTTCTGCCTCTAGAGGATCTACTGTCCCCTTGAACTCAGTAGCCCCATTTTTCATCAATTTGTCATACTGCCTAGCTGAAGACTGTGGTTGTACCACTGGTGTCTATAGTGGGACTTGTAGTGGGACTTGAATAGGCATGTTACCAGCCATCTGTTGGAACATTGCAGCCATCTCTTTGAATGAGCAAGAAAGCGTAGTGCCGAGGGTCTGGTGCGGCTGATCCACTGACATTGTGTAGGGCTGGGGCATCCCCTTGTACCTTAGCCTCTATAGATTGATCGACTGAACGATCACCCTGAACAAATAACACAAGGAGGTTTCCTCCCGTTAGTGCATATTTATAATGTAATGTACTATATGTATCAAATAATGACATTGAGCAGTTATACTATGAAGAAAGAATATTCAAATTATAGGTGAAAATAGAATTTTAAAAACTAGCTCTGATACCACTTAAACATGTCACACCTTACCCCTCCGTAAGGCATAACATGATCCTGCAGTATACCTAATGAATTACCAACATCGTCTACTGATAACCCATTAAATACACTACAATGGATTTTAAAACTTTTCTTACTTCTTTTTACAGTGGTGAGCACTATTTACAGGTTTTAAAAATTTTTTGAACTGAAGTGAAACAGCTAACACATTTGAATAATTAACAATTTATGCACAAATTTTGGCAGAGTGCTATCTGTATTTTGAATAAAACAATTCTTCAAAAGCCTGTAAAAAGCACTTCAAATATTTGGTTCAATCCCCAAACTCCAACATTCAATTAACACAATAAGTTTCTCAACAATTGTCAACTCAAATCCATAATAATTTTTCAGTGTTTTCAAAAGCTGAGATAAAAGAAATATATCACAATATTTACAAACCAAAATAATTTATAAATTTAGTTTACAACTTTAATGTATAATTTTAATTTATAACTGCTCAAAACCAAAAACACTATATAGATACAGTGAACATACATTACAATACAAAATGCAAAATATGGTATACTTAATATACCCAATAAACTCTCAATGAAGCACTAGCGGCCTAGTCTGCTGCCCTGTCAGTCTGTCTACCTACGACAGCAATGAAAAGCTATCGCTAAGCCAATGTCTCAGTGGTGCACAACATTAACAAAATGCAACTTTAAATCACAATTCATAAGTCATATAAATAGTGGATACTTAAAACCATAGTTAAATTCAAAGATAGTGAATGTCATAAAGAATTTAAACTCCACTTCACAATATCACAATAAATATCAATAAATCACACACACAGCTTAATCATGTTCCAAAGTCCAATTCATTCCAAGAGCCGATGGCTAATGAGGAATAACATAGCTAGCTAGCAATAATATGAGAACTCATTCTATTCATCCTCAACAGGCACACACCTCAACACTTCAGCCAGAGAGGGAATTCAAAGTCTATTCGTCCCACTAGAGAAGCTAGCAAGGAATTCAATCAATACACATGATAGCTGTGGTTTCAAACCATTTACAATGCTTTTCAATCAATAAGTATCCATCAAATATCATTCAAACAATTTTTCATAATTTAAAACAATAATATATAAATAATCATAATTTATTTCAATTGAAAAATTCAAAAGAAATAACTGTTGTGCACAAATCTCTGATAACTATCTCTTGGCCATGACTCAGTGTTTCCTTCCCCTTCCCTGAATCTTTGCTGACTGAAACACACAATTCGAAGTGTTTCAGTACTTATTTAAACTGTCTCTAAGAATAAAGCTTAATAATTAACTTATTGAATTCTATTATTTCCTTAGTCAACCTAAGATGTTGACCTTCGATGAACTCTAGGTGAATTAGGTTTTAATGTTACCAATATGTCACATTTGTAGCCTTTTAGTATTGGTACATGTTACCAAATTCATTTTCAAGTATGTTGCATTTTATTGCAATTTGTTGGATTTCGGTATACTAATTTGACCTAACCGGATGACCTAGTTCCCTCAGTTTTCGGGTTTTGGTCAAAACTAAAAACTTGTAGGCCTATGTCTTATTGCATGCGGGGCAAAATTTCAGGTCATTCTAAGTTGTGTAGACCAAGTTATGGTCAATTTACCAATGCTGAACAAAATGCACAAAAAAGGTAACTTTAGGTCATTTTTAGGTCACTTTTGGTTCGGTCAGTTTTTGGACCTGAACTTGTGCAAGCTATTTGGCTTTGTTCTGGCCATTTATGGGCTTTGGTGTCTTCATACGAATTGTAGATATATGTCTCAACTATTCATGGTAAAAACGGACAACACTGGTCACTGGAATAGTAGAATGCACTACCAAACATAAGGGTGTTACATAATCAATCCGGTGATAAGCCAAGTATAATGACACAATACGTATAGCCGTAGGCTATTGAAGTCACAGTGCGGCATAATAAGCCGTAAAAACATAGTATGGCATAAAGCCATTTATAGAATAGCTGTCAGAATCCTATTGGCTTACCAATCTATCCAAACTAGTCAACTAGGCAAACTAGGGCACATTATAAATTAATTGTTTAATTCTTCAATTTTTAGAGTTTACTAGCTATTATGTAATTCATAAGTCAATGCATATGTTGACCTTTTTTTAGGTAATAGAGATAAGTTGTTTCTGGCATCAACATGTCACAATTTAAAATTCAATATGCTATCAACATAATGCAATTTACCCTTTTCACAAGTTGGCATTCATTGCCAATTTACTTCAAGCATCATTTTATGTAATTACCAAATTTTCAGTTTTAGTATGCTAGATTGATCTAGCTTATTATCCTATTTTTCTTGGTTTTTAGCTTCTAGTCAAAGAAGCAAAATTGTAGCTCTATGTCTTACTGAACTTTTGACGCAAATTTCAGGTCATTCTGAGTTGTATAGACCAAGATATGGTCAATTTACTAATGTTGGACAGATTGCACCTTTAGGGCAAAATTTGGTCAATTTTAGGTCACATTTAGTTCTGGCAGTTTTGGTACCCGAAATTGTGCAAGCTATTTGACTTGGTTCTGGACATTTCTGGGCTTTGGTGTCTTCATAAGAATTGTAGCTCTATGTCTAAGATATCCATGGTAAAAATTTCAGGTCATTTGGATCTATTTTGAGTGAGTTATGGTCATCTTAATGACTACTGTTCATATGGTCAAAAATCTGGGCCTGCACTTACCAATACCGGATTTGGTCATTTTTAAGGTCAGTTTCTAGGCAGAATTTTGGCAATATTTCTATATGAAAGTTGGCCTATTTGGTGTCTAGTTTCACCCCCCATTGGCCTCATACCAATTGGGTTCACAGTTTAGCACTTATAACCTAATTTAGATACTGTCAACACACACAACCTGCATTTGAAAATTATACTTCTAATTTTGACAATCCTCCTCCTCCCAATACTTTAATATTCAATCATGGTACTTCTATATATATAGTACAAAATTCTAGCAAAGCATTTTGGGCAGAACACTCAAGTGCTCAATACACACAATACACCATTAAAGTTCAACATTTTCTTCCACCGAAATTCAATATTCCTCAACACCAATATTATACATACACTTCCATGGCAACTACACATGCTGCCCACAATTTAACACCATCACATCTCATCAATAAATTACATAATCTCACATACAATTCCATAATATTATAGGCTGCCAAATATGGCAGTTTACCAAAGTATCAAAGTCCCATTTTTAAACCCTTAATTCAAGTACTAACATGCACATACTTGGACATTAACCTACTACAACTTCCATTTGAGTTAATCAACCTTAATTCCCATCCATTAGAGGTGAGAAAAACTCAAACACAGCAAACTTTCATGGTTGCCAAAAATGGACAACCTAAACACAAAGTTTACTAAAGCAAGGGAGAGGATTTGGACACTTACCACTTGATAGCTTTCCTAGAATTTCACCAAATCTTCTTTTTCTTGTTCCCAATATCTTCCCCAAGGTGAGTAGGCAAGCTTTAATGAAAGATCCAAGTGGAAATGATGGCTAAATCAAGGTTGCATGGTGGTGGAGCTCATTCGGCCATGGAGGTCTTCCATGAAGGTTCACTTCAGCCAAGGTTCTAAAGGTTGAAGATGACCTTTATTTCTGTCCACTAAGGCCCTATTATATGTCTCTTATGATGTAGTTAGTGGAGCACTAGGATTAGTTTAATGTTTAATTATTCCAAGTTTCACAAATTTCATTTTATGCCCTAAACTTCCATTATTTATATAATGTACCACATTTTAATTTTTCATGACATTTTCAAAGTGTAATGCCATTTATTTTTAATGGATATTGAGGTCAAGAGGCAACTCTAAGTGTCAAATGACCAAAATGCCCCACTTCGGGTTATATTCTCGATTTTTCGATAACACCGATTTTTGTCGGTTTCTTGATTTTTTCATTTTTCTTTATACTAATTTATTAATTTTTCTTTGATATTTCTAGTGTCAATTACATTTCAAGAAACCTTTAATTATGTCTCAAAATTTAATTCTGAGAGTTCCCTGCAGTCCTGGGGTTAGCAATTGCCTTCGCCGTAACTTCCCGATGCGGTCACCTATCGCTATGGTGTCGGCTCGTTTAACTTAGTTTTATTTTCTCTCTTTTATTTTTCTTGTATTTTCTTTTTATTTATTTCATCATTATATGTCTGTTCACTATCATCGAAGTATAGTTCCAGACATCCTGACTTGCCCGGACTGACATTAGGTCATCAGAGCAACAGAACATATAGAATACGTACAGGGAGGATGTTATAACTCTTCCCCTCTAAATAAAAATTTCGTCCTTGAAATTTACCTGATGTGAAGAGCTGAGGAAGCTATTGCCTCATTGTCTCCTCTCTCTCCCATGTTGCCTCTTCCGTGTTGTGGTGCCTCCATAGGATTTTCACTAGTAGAATTGTCTTGTTTCTGAGTTCTTTTACCTCTTGTGCCAAGATTTTAATCGGTTCTTCTTCATATGTCAGGTTGTACAACTATTTCTTCTGCTGAGATGACATGTGAAGGATCTGATCTATATCTTCTGAGCATCGAGACATGGAACACATTATGTATCTTGTCTAGCTCAGGTGGTAAGGCTAATTTGTAGGCTACTAGTCCCACACGTTCAATAACTTCATATGGGCCAATAAACCTAGGGCTTAATTTTTCCTTTTTCCCAAATCTCAACACTCTCTTCCACGGTGATACTTTGAGAAATACTTTCTCACTAACTTCATACACAATGTCCTTTCTTTTCAAGTTAGCATAAGATTTTTGCCGGTTTGAGGCAACTTTTAAATTGGCCTTTATCAGTTTCACCTTTTCCTTTGTCTGTTTTACCAGGTTTGGCTCCACTAGCTTATCTTCACCCAATTCAGTCTAACATACAGGTGTTCTGCATTTTCTCCCATACAGTGCTTCATAGGGTGGCATTTGTATGCTAGCTTGATAGCTATTGTTGTATGCAAATTCTACCAGTGGAAGGTATTTGTCCCAACTTCTCTCAAACTCAATAACACAACTCCTCAGCATATCCTCGAGGACCTACCACATATGTTCAGTTATTATTATCATTATCAGTTCAATTTATTGTTTACAATAACTCAATGAGTTTCAAAATTTACCTGGATTATTCTTTTGACTGTCCATTCGTCTGAGGATGAAAAGCCATACTAAAATGGAGTTGTGTGCCCAAGGATTCTTGTAATTTCATCCAAAATCTAGATGTAAACCTCGGGTCTCTATCAGATATAATGGAAAGCAGAATTCTATGTAGTCTAACTATCTTACTAATATACAATTCTGCTAGCTTTTCCAGTGAGTAGTCAGTTCTGACTGGCAGAAAATGTGCTGATTTGGTCAACCTATCTACAATCACCCATGCTGCATCATGCTTCTTTTGAGTGAGAGGCAACCACTGACAAAGTCCATAGTGATTCAGTCCCATTTCCATTCAGGTATGTTTATGGGCTATAACAAACCTGATGGAACTTGATGTTCTGCTTTGACTTGCTGGCATGTCAGGCATCTAGTTACATAGTCAGTTATGTCCTTCTTCATATTTGGCCACCAGTATCAAAGTTTCAAGTCATGGTACATTTTTGTGCTTCCTGAGTGCATAGTATACACACTGTTATGTGCTACTTTCAGAATAATGGTTTTTAACTCTTTATCATTTGGTACACATACTCTTTCTTTATAGTACAGGCACCCATTTTCTTTCACTTAATAGTCAGTTTCCTTTCCCTCAGTGATTTTACCCATAACAGCCATTAATTTCTCATCTGTCTTCTGCTCATCCTGTATCTGTTGTAACAGATTTGGCTTCACTTGCAACTCAGCCAAAATAACTCTGTCATGAGTTAAGGACAGTTGGGCATTCAGAGATCTTAATGCTACAATAGATTTTCTGCTTAAAGCATCAGTGACTACGTTTGCCTTCCCAGGGTGGTAGTCAATCACACAATCATAATCTTTTAGGAATTCAACCCATCGCCTCTATCTCAAATTAAATTCCTTCTGGGTTGGCAGATACTTCAGACTCTTATGGTCTGTGTATATGTAGCATTTTTCTCCATACAAGTAATGCCTCCACATCTTCAATGCGAAGATAATTGTTGCTAACTCTAAATCATGAGTAGGGTAATTCTTTTCATGCGGCCTTAACTGCCTGGAAGCATATGCGACCACTTTCCCTTCTTGCATGAGTATACACCCTAACCCATTATGTGAGGCATCACTGTAGACGACAAAGTCTTTTCCCGACACTGGCTATGTTAACACTGGTGCTTCTGTCAACATAGCCTTCAGCCTCTCAAAACTGGCTTGACACTTGTCATTCTAGTTAAATTTCATATTCTTGTGCAGTAATTTGGTCATTGGAGTAGCTATTAGGGAAAATCCCTTTACAAATCTTCTATAATATCCAGCTGACCCCAAGAAACTTTTGATCTCACTTGTATTTCTAGGAGGCTTCTAGTCTATCACTGCTTCAATCTTCTTGGGATCCATTCTAATCCCTTTAGCTGATACTACATGTCCAAGGAGTGCAATCTCATTCAACTAGAACTCACCTTTGGACAATTTAGCATACAGTTTCTTTTCTTTTACAGTCTGCAGAATAATTCTCAAATGCTCATCATGTTCTGCTTTATCCTTGGAATACACCAGGATGTCATTAATGAAGACCACTACAAACCGATCTATGTATGGATGGAAGATACGGTTCATAAGGTCCATGAATGCTGCTGGAGCGTTTGTTAACCCAAATGGCATCACCAGGAATTCATAATGCCCATACCGGGTTCTAAATGCAATCTTAGGCACATCTGCATCCTTAACTCTTAGCTGATGATACCTTGATCTGAGATCAATCTTAGAAAATACACCGGCTCCCTTTGACTGACCAAACAGATCATCAATTCTAGGCAACAAATACTAGTTCTTCATTGTTACTTTGTTTAACTGCTGGTAGTCAACACATAACCTCAGTGTCCCATCTTTCTTCTTAACAAACAGTACCAGAGCTCCCCAAGGTGACACACTGGGCCATATGAACCTCTTGTCTAGTAATTCTTGCAGCTGGATTTTTAACTCTTTCAATTCAGCAACTGCCATCCTATACGGAGTAATTGAACTTGGAGTTGTACCCGGCATATCTCCATAGCAAATTCAACTTCCCTTTCTGGTGGCAAACTAGGCAATTCCTCAGGAAATACCTCAGAGAAATCCCTTATTGTGGGTATGTCAGACAAGTTAAGTTTACCCTGCCTAGTGTCAACCACGTGTGCTAGATAGGCTTCATACCCTTTTCTCAACCATCTCCTTGCAACTATAGTTGAGATGACATTGGACAAGAAATCTGTCCTTTCACCCACAACTGTTATTTCTTCGTTCTTAGCAGTTTTCAAAGAGATTCTCTTTAATTTACAATCTACTATTGCCTGATGATGGGATAACCAGTCCATTCCCAAAATCACATCAAACTCATAGAAAGACAATTCGATTAAGTCTACCGAGAACTCTTTCCCTTTAATCTTCAATGGACAGCCCTTCTATACCTTGTTTACTACCACACTGTGGCCTAGCGGATTTGTGACCAGGATGTCTTGGCCACTTTTCTCTACTGGTATTCCCTTTTCTATAGGCAGCTTGATACAAATATATGAATGAGTAGATCCAGGATCTACTAATGCATGCACAAAAGTATTATAGAGGAGGAATGTACCCTTGATGACATCTGGAGCATCTTGTTCCTCCTATGCCCTTATAGCATAGGCTCTGGCTAGTTTTCTACCTTCTACTCTCCCCACAGACTCTGATACAAGTTTCTGTGAAGTACCGGCTGCTTCAGCCTTACCCGGCTTTCTACCCCTTGGAGTTGGAGGGGCAGGCCTATCAGTTGATACCGGAGTAGATGTAGCAGTTCTATGCGGACAATCTCGGATTAGGTGGTCTGTAGACCCACACCATAAACAAGCACCTATCATCCTCTAACATTCACCCTTATGCCATTTTTGGCAATGTGGGCGAGCAACAGTTACTGTTAGGGATGGTCCTCTGAACCCTATCCCTAGAGAGCTAGCCACTGAAGGTGTGGACTGGCCTCTGCTCGGTGCAAACTGAGATTTGGGCCTCTGTGACTGACCCTAACTTGGTGCTCTACTGAAACTCGGAGTAGGCGAACCTCTGAATTTCTTACTAGGGTCAGAAGATGTACTGGTCTAACCCTGACCTCTTTTCTGTTGTCTGTCCCTTCTGTTCTGCTCATTTATTCTAACTTTTTCAACCTTCAGTGTGGCTTCCACTAACTTGGAAAACTATGTAATCCCCAAGGTTGTAATCATTACTTTAATGTTATCATTGAGTCCTTCCTAAAATCTCTTGCATCTCTCGCCCTCATTAGGGACTATTTCCCGCCCATAGCGGCTCAGTCTGACAAATTCTCTTTCATATTCAGCCACTGTCAGCTGTCTCTGGTGTAGGGTAATAAATTCCCTTCTTTTCTCTTCCAGGTATACACTGCCCACATATTTCTTTCTAAACTCATTGAGAAAGAAATCCCAAGTTATTTGTTTTGGTGGCACCTCACTAGTTACTGTATCCCACCATTGGTATGCATCATCTTGCAGTAGTGATACAGCAGCTTCCAAATTCTGCTCTGGAGTACAATGAAGTTGTTTCAAGACTCTTCCAGTTCTGTCTAACCAGTTTTCAGCTGTGACAGAATCATCTTCCCTTTTGCCTAGAAAATCCACTACTCCAAACTTTCCAAGTTTCTCCATATGAGATTTATGATGTGGAGGTGGTGGTGGTGGCATAACTCCTGCCATCTGTCTAAAGAACTCAGCCATTTACTGAAATGTGGCTAGTGCATCAGGTACTGGTGGAGCAGGTTCCCTCCTGTCTCCTGGTTCAGTTATAGATGGAGCATGACTCTCCACCTCTTCAGTGACCACTCTTTGCGATGTGGAATCCATATTCTAATCAAAATAACAAAACAAATCAAAAGATCTGCATTAGAGTTATCTTAACACTTACAATGCAATGTATGATATGCAATCTATCTAGGTCCAGAAATGCCTAAACCGTGCTCTGATGCCACTAAATGTAACACCCCTCGCCTGTCTATAGTATAGCCGAGCAAGGCGTGCTACACTGCGTGCCGGAGCACCTAGTCTATAATGAACTTATTTCCTAAACTCAATTTGATTTTAAGAAGTCTTTTATATAATATTCATATCATGCTGATACTATTTTCATACTTTAATAAAATCAGTGTTTCAAAAATGGTAATAAAAAAATCTAGCATGTGCCATCTGTATTTCAGACAAAATGTCCTTCTAAACATGTTAAAAATAGTTCAATATGATAATCTCAACCATCCAACTAATTTTTCAGTCTCACAATTTCATAATTTCAAAATACAGTCCATCATATTTTACATTCATCAAAACACTATCTATGGGAGTTTAATATATACAAATTGTTACAAACTTTAAAGTTTTATGATTTTTATACATATTACATAATAAAATGTCAAAATACAACTGATAGTCATTACACAAGATCCTAAGTCCTACCATGTATGCAGTGTAGTGCAGATGACTCTGTACTCCTGTGTAGATCTGATGTCTCACCCAGTCATAGGTCTGTTGGGCTCCCCATTTGTGTCTCCAATACCTATGCGTTACAAAAGCAATGCGCTAATCAATTTTGCTTAGTAGTGCCAAATATAAAGAAATATACACTAAAATAAAGTAAATGAATTATTTATGACATCGATATTCTTTACAGTTGTTGATTCTACTTTTATTTGCTAACCTTTCATTTTTGCTAATTTTGGTGGTATTGTATGTCAATAAACTGAATTTAGCTATTTGAATTTAATAATGCTTAAATTAACTGCCCATGTAGCCTATATACTGACCAGACTGGATAAACGGATATACTGGCATTGGGTAACTAGTACCTTGGGCCGTCACACCATCGGTCACAAAGTGTCTCCCGGTGTGCAAATAGTGTGGCTAAAAAAAATCATATAATCAATCCGGTGATAAGCCAAGTATAATGACACAATAGGTATAGCCGTAGGCTAATGAAGTCACAGTGCGGTATAATAAGCTGTAAAAACACAGTTTGGCATAAAGCCAATTACAAAACAGCTGTCAGAATCCTATTGGCATGCCAACCTATCCAAACTAGTCAACTAGGCAAACTATGGCACATTATAAATTAATTGTTTATTTCTTCAATTTTTAGAGTTTACTAGCTATTATGTAATTCATAAGTTAATGCATATGTTAACCTTTTTTTAGGTAATATAGATAAGTTGTTTCTAGCATCAACATGTCACAATTTACAATTCAATATGCTGTCAATATAATGCAATTTACCTTTTTTGCAAGTTGGCATTCATTGCCAATTTACTTCAAGCATCATTTTATGTAATTACCAAATTTTCAGTTTTAGTGTGCTAGATTGGTCTAGCTTATTGTCCTAATTCTCTTGGTTTTTAGCTTCTGGTCAAAGAAGTAAAATTGTAGCTCTATGTCTTATTAAACTTTTGACACAAATTTCAGGTCATTCTGACTTGTATAGACCAAGATATGGTCAATTTAGTGCAAAATTTGGTCAATTTTAGGTCACATTTAGTTCTAGCAGTTTTGGTACCCGAACTTGTGCAAGCTATTTGACTTGGTTCTGGCCATTTATGGGCTTTGGTGTCTTCATAAGAATTGTAGCTCTATGTATAAGCTATCCATGGTAAAAATTTCAGGTCATTTGGACCTGTTTTGAGTGAGTTATAGTCATCTTAATGACTATTGTTCATATGGTAAAAAATCTGGGCCTGCACTTACCATTTCCGAATTTAGTCAATTTTACGTCAGTTTCTAGGCAGAATTTTGGCAATATTTCTACATAAAATTTGGTCTATTTGGTGTCTAGTTTCTCCCCTGTTGGCCTCATACCAATTGGGTTCATAGTTTTGCACTTATAACCTAATTTAGGTACTACCAACACAAACAACCTGCATTTGAAAATTACACTTCCAATTTTGATAATCCTCCTCCTCCCAATACTTCAATATTCAATCATGGCACTTCTATATATATATAGTACACAATTCTAGCAAAGCATTTTGGGCAGAACACTCAAGTGCTCAATGCACACAATATACCATTAAAGTTTAACATTTACTTCTACCGAAATTCAACATAACTCAACACCAATATTACACATACACTTCCACGGCAACTACACATGCTGCCCACAATTTAATACCATCACATCTCATCAATAAATTACATAAACTCACATACAATTTCATATTATTATAGACTACCAAACATGGCAGTTTACCAAAGTATCAAAGTCCCATTTTCAAACCCTTAATTCAAGCACTAACATGCACATACTTGGACATTAACCTACTACAACTTCCATTTGAGTTAATCAACCTTAATTCCCATCCATTAGAGGTAAGAAAAACTCAAACACAACAAACTTTCATGGCTGTTGAAAATGGACAAGTTCATATCTCAATATTTTCTTCCTTTGTCTTCACCAAATTACTCACCTCAACCTAAACACAAAGTTTACTAAAGCAAGGGAGAGAATTTGGACACTTACCACTTGAGAGCTTCCCTAGAACTTCACCAAATCTTCTTTTTCTTGTTCCCAATATCTTCTCCAAGGTGAGTAGGCAAGCTTTAATGAAGGATCCAAGTGGAAATGATGGCTAAATCAAGGTTGCATGGTGGTGGAGCTCATTTGGCCATGGAGGTCTTCTATAGAGGTACACTTCAGCCAAGGTTCTAAAGGTTGAAGATGACCTTTATTTCTGTCCACTAAGACCTTATTATATGCCTCTTATGATGTAGTTAGTGGAGCACTAGGATTAGTTTAATGTTTAATTATTCCAAGTTTTACAAATTTCATTTTATGCCCCAAACTTCCATTATTTATATAATGTACCACATTTTAATTTTTCATGACATTTTCAAAGTGTAATACCATTTATTTTTAATGGATATTGAGGTCAAAAGGCAAATCTAAGTGTCAAATGACCAAAATGCCTCACTTCGGGTTATATTCCCAATTCTTCGGTAACACCAATTTTTGTCGATTTCTTGATTTTTTCATTTTTCTTTATACTAATTTATTAATTTTTCTTTGATATTTATAGTGTTGATTACATTTCAATAAACCTTTAATTATGTCTCAAAATTTAATTTCGAGAGTTTCCCACAATCTTGGGGTTGGCAATTGCCTTCGTTGTAACTTTCTGGTGAGGTCACCCATCGCTATGGTGTCGGCTCGTTTAACTTAGTTTCATTCTCTCTTTTATTTTTCTTTAATTTTTCTTGTATTTCCTTTTTTATTTATTTCATCATTATATGTCTGTTCACTATCATCGAAGAATAGTTCCAGACATACTGACTTGCCCGGACTGACATTAGGTCACCAGAGCAACAGAACATACATAATACATACAGGAAGGATGTTACAGAAAGAAATAGCAGAATATGTTGCCAAATGCCTAATTTGTTAGAAAGTAAAGGCAGAACACCAAGTGCCTGCAGGGTTGCTATAGCCATTGTAACACCCCTATGTTCGGTAGTGCATTTTACTGTTCCAATGACCAGTGTTATCTGGATAGCTAGAATGCCTAAAACTACACTTCGATATGAGTGAGGAGACAAAAAATAATGAAATACAAGAAAAGAAAATACAAGAAAAACAAAGAAAAAATAATAGCAAAAAAATATAACCAAGTTAAGCGAGCCGAGAACCCTAGCGATGGGTGACCGCACCGGGAAGTCACGGCGTGGACCGTTGACTAGCCCTGGATTGCGGGGAACCCTGAAAAATATTTTTAGGACTTAAAGAGACATCAATTGAAGTATAAATATCATTAGAAATATCAAAGAAAAAATAATTAATTAGTACAAAGAAAAGTGAGAAATCGAAAAACGGACAAAACCCAGTGTTACTGAAAAATCAGGAATGCAATCCGAACAGGGGCATTGTGGTCATTTGACACCCCGAGTTGCCTTTTTGACCTAAATGTCCATTAAAAATAAATAATATTGCACTTGAAAAATATAATGAAAAATTAAATTAGGGGTACCTAATGTAAATAACAAAAATGGGATTCAAATTGAGTAATTAACACATTTAACTTATAATGTAATTAAATATTGGTGAGTGGGGCACTATGGGGTTAAAATAATCAATATGTGGGAAGGTGTAAACCCCACTAACACCTTCATCTTCTTCATTCACTCACCATTACCGAAATGAAAAGCTTGAAAATCCTCCATGGCCGTTTTGCTTAAAGCTTCATAATCTCCATCATTTCCACCTCCAAACACCAAAGTTTCTTCACTAATTTTGATCCCCACCTCACAAGGAAGAAGTAGATACTAAATTCAAGGGAGTTTGGTGAATCTTTAACAAGCCCCAATAATAGGTAAGTGTTTAAATTGATTTATTTCTTAAGTAAAGTTTATGGGAAGCTTGAGATGAACAAATTGATGAAGAAAATTTGAGGTTTTGGTGAGTTGTTATTATGCACTAGTTAGGCAGCCATGGTACTTAAATATTTTGAATTATTTTCACATGCAATTGATGGGTATTTATGTTGATAAAAGTGAATAAAAGTTTTAGTAGGTTAATTCTTGGTGTATGTTAAAGTTGAGCACTTGAGTTGGAAATTTTGTTGAATTTAAAATTCTATGCGTGAGTGCCTGAATGGACAGCCATGAAATTGTACACTAAATGAAATATTATTACATGTATTGTGAAGAATTAATGTTGACTAATGTGATTTAAAGTGTTGGTAAGTTAACTTCATGCATATGTAATGGTGGACCAAGTGGAAATTGAGTTCGAAGGCAATTATGGAGGCTTGACAAATATGGCAGCTTGTTAACTCTTTAAAGGATGCTGGAATTCATGAAGTTGTTTAATGAATTATGGTCCTAAAGTTTTCCAAATATGTATGTAAATTAGTAGTGAAGATATATGTTATGATAGTGGACATGTAAATGAGCATGATTAAGTGATTAAATTGTGGTAATTGAGTTTGAAAAATTCTGCACTTTATGGTGTATGTTGAAAGTGATTGTAAGCTGCCAAAATGATCAATAATATGTTGTGAAATATTTTTAGGTTATGGTACAAACCAGAATTGGCATGAAGGTGAAGTTTGTTAAGTGTTAAAGGTGATTTTTGATGAGTATAAACAAAATGCAATAGGGCAGTTTGTGTTTTGGGCTAAGAACCTTAAGTGTGTGGCTCGAATTGGTATGAAACCAATTGGAGGTAAAACTAGGCACAAAATGTGCCAACTTTCATGAAGGAAACATGCCAAAATTCTGCTTGTAAAGTAACTTGAGAAATGACAAAATCCGGATTAGTGCAATTAAGGCCTGAAAATTTACCATTTGGGCAGCACTTAGTGTTTAGGCCATAACTCACTCAAAACAGGTCCAATTGACCTGAAATTTTGACCATGAATAGATAAGACCCATATCTACAAGTCTTATGAAGCCACCAAAGCCTAGAAATGACCATAAGCAAGTCAAACAGCTTGCACAAGTTCGGGTCCAAAAACTGGCCGAACCAAAATTGACCTAAAATGACCTAAAGTGACCAATTTTGACGCATTTTGACCAGCAATAGTAAAATGACCATAACTTGGTCTACATAACTCAGAATGACCTGAAATTTTGCCCCGCGTGAAATAAGACATAGATCTACAAGTTTTTAGTTTTGACCAAAACTCGAAAATCGAGGGAACTAAGTCGTCCGGCTAGGTCAAACTAGTATCCTGGAATCCAGTAAATTGCAAGAAAATGCAATATACAAGGAAATGAATTTGGTAACATGTACCAACCCTAAAAGACTATTGAATGTGATAAATTAGTAACATTAAAACCTAATTTACCTAGAACGCATTTAGGGTCAACATATTAGGTTGACTAAGCAAATAATAGAATTCAGTGAATTAATTATTGAGCATTATCGTTAGAGACAGTTAAAATGAATACTGAAGCACTTCAAATTGTGTTTCTCAATTAGCAAGGACTCAGGGAAAGGGAAGGAAACACTGAGTCAAGGCCAGGAGATAGTTATCAGAGGTTTGTGCACAACAGCTAATTCTTTTGAATTTTTCAATTGAAATGAATTATGACTATTTGTACATTATTGTTTTAAATTGTGGAAATATGTTTGAATGAATATTTATTGCTTGAAAAGCATTGTAAATGGTTTGAAACTATGAAAAATTGTTTGAATGATATTGATGGATACTTATTGATTGAAAAGCATTGGAAATGATTTGAAACCACAGCTATCATGTATATTGATTCTATTCCTCGCTAGCTTGTCTAGTGGGACGAATTGAATTCCTTCTCTGGCTGAAGTGTTGAGGTGTGTGCCTGTTGAGAACGAATATAATGAGTACTCATATTTTTGCTAGCTAGCTATGTTATTCCTCATTAGCCATCGGCTTCTGGGACGAATTGAATACCTCATTAGCCATCAGCTTTTGGGACGAATTGAACTTTGGAACATGATTAAGCTTTGTGTGATTTATTGATATGTATTGTAAGATTGTGAAATGGAGTTTAAATTCTTATTGGCATTCACTGTCTTTTGAATTTAACTATGTTTTGATTTCTGAGACTTATTGTGATATTGTAAAATAGAGTTTAAATTCCTTATGACATTTATTGTCTTGAATCTAACTATGGTTTTACGTATCCACTATTTATATGATTTATGAATTGTGATTTAAAGTTGTATTTGGTAAATGTTGTGTACCACTGAGACATTGTCTCAAATGATAGCTTTCATTCTTTGTCGCAGTAGACAGACAGAGCGGCGAACTAGGCTGCTAGAGCATTCAGCGAGAGAGCATCGGTTATATTGAGTATACTCCATTTTGCATTTTGTACTGTAATGTATATTCACTTTATGTATATTTTGTTCTTGGTTTGAGCAGTTGTAAAATAAAATTGTACCTTAAAGTTGTAAAATAAATTATGAGTTATTTTCACTTTTAAAATTTGTACTGTATCTCTTTAATCTCAGTCTTTGAAAAATTATTGTGGAATTGAGTTGAGGAAAATATTGTGTTGTTTAACTGTTAGAGTTGAGATTGAGAAATATATTGAAGTGTTTTTTTTACAGGTTTCCTAAAGAACTGTTTTATCCAAAATACAGATGGCACTCTGCCAAAATTTTTACAGAAATTCCTAATAATTCAAATGTGTTAGTTCTATCACTTCAGTTCAAAAAGTTTTTAACACCTGTAAATAGTGCTCACCACTATAAAAAAAAAAGAAGTAAGAAAAGTTTTAAAATCCCTTATAGTGTATTTAATGGGTTATCAGTAGACAAAGTTGGTAATTCATAAGGTATACTACGGGATCTTGTTATGCCTTATAGAGGGGTAGGGTGTGACAGCCATTGCTAATTCTCGAGTGGAAATGGGAAAGAATCACTATGGATTTCGTGACAGGACTTCCACGTACACAAAAGAATCATGATGCAGTTTGGGTTATTATTGATAGATTGACCAATTCTATACACTTTTTGCCAGTGAGGATGGATTATAGCTTGGAAAGATTGGCCAAACTGTACATTGATGATGTGGTGAGGTTACATGGAGTGCCAGTGTCTATTGTGTCGGACAAAGACCCAAGGTTCACTTCTAGATTCTGGGGTAGTCTCCAAAATGCCCTAGGAACTAGATTGAACTTCAGTACAGCATTCCATCCACAGAAAGATGGCCAATATGAAAGGATCATTCAGATTTCAGAGGATATACTTCAGACTTGTGTGATTGAGTTTGAAGGGAGTTGGGACACACACTTGCCTTTAATTGAATTTGCCTATAACAACAGTTTTCAGTCAAGCATCGGGATGCCTCCATATGAAGCACTTTATGGCAGAAAGTATAGAACTCCCTTGTGTTGGGATGAAGTGGGCAAGAGGAAGCTGATTGGCCCAGAATTAGTGCAGCAGACGGAAGAGAAGGTTAAGCTCATTAGAGACAGACTCAAAGTTGCAACCGATAGACAAAAGTCCTACATTGACCTAAAGGGAAAATATATTTGGTATAGTGTGGGTGACAAGGTGTTCCTAAAAGTTTCCCCATGGAAGAGGATCATGAGGTTTGGTAGAAAGGGGAAACTAAGTCCTCGCTTCATTGGGCATTCTGGAAAGAGTGGGTCCATTGGCATATAGACTTGCATTGCCTCCAGAGTTGGAAAAGATTCACAATGTCTTCCATGTCTCCATGTTGAGGAGGTACAGATCAGATCCCTCTTACATTTTACCAGTAAAGGAGATCGAAGTGAATCCAGACCTAACATATGATGAAGAGCCCATAAAGATCTTGGCATATGAGGTAAAACAACTGAGGAACTAGCAAATCCCTCTAGTGAAAGTGCTGTGGAACTGTCATTCAGGCCAGGAGGCTACATGGGAGTGTGAGAAGGACATGAAAAGGCAACACCCAGAGCTATTCAGAGAATGAAACTAGGTAAATTTCGAGGACGAAATTTATTTTTAAGGAGGAGAGAATTGTAACACCTCGAACCTCCAAGTTATGAATAGTACAATTTTTGGTACGTGACTAGTACTATTTAAAGACACCTTGAGGATAAAAAATAAATAGAAAATTAATTGAGATAGACACAATAAAAATTCAAGTGACCCAGAATATAAGGATTCACCGTGTATATTGAAAAAGAGGGATAATGACCTGATAAGGGGCATTTTGGTCAATTCACCTCAAGAGTTGACTTTTGACCAAAATATTAATTAAATTAAATGAAATTAATAAATTGAATTATGGGGTAAAAATTAAAGAAAAATTCAAGTAAAAATATGTAAGGGAAATTTAAGAAATAAAAAGTTAAACTTTCATTTCTATTATGACAAAATTAAAATGAAGGATTTATGGGCTTTTGATAATTAAATTTAATTATTTAATTAAAAGGAAAAATTAAGTGTAAAAGTAAAAAAAAAAGGGAAATAAAAATTTAAATTTAATTATCCTTATGACACAATTAAAATTTATAATTTTAATAAACTAATTTTGGGGTTAATATATATATATATATATATATATATATATATATAAGAAGACAAATGTCTTCTTCATTTTTATTTTTTCATAAGGTGCCACCACCCACTCCTCTCTCTTCCTCTCTCTCTTATTTTCTCTTATTCTTCCACTTTTTTCCCTCATTGATTTCCCCTCCCAAGTTTTAATTCCCTTAAATTCCCTTTATAAATCGCATAACCCACTAAAAGAAAAGATCAAAGAGAACTTTGATTGAGGCATTGGAGTAAGTAGAACAAAAGAAATTGGAAGAAAAATTGAAGTTGGAAAGAAATCACTTGAGGTAAGTTTCTTTTCATGTTAGATTAGTTGTATAAGCCTTGAATGAAGTTAACTTATGATGAAATTTCATGAGAAATTGAAAGGAAACATGCATAGAACCTAAACTAGGGTTTTCGCCAACTTAGGGAAAATTAGGGTTTTGATGTATTTTAGTTAAATTGATGATAAATCTAAGTTAAATTGAGGTAGTATGCATGATTGGGAGTAGTAAGATTTCATGGGATTGTATAAGTTGAATTATGGAAGATTAGGGTTCGTGAAAAAATTAGGTTTTGGTGCTAGAGAGTGAAATTGGTGTGTGTAGTATTAAATTATGATCATTTAAGGTTTATTTAGTTTGAATTGACATTGTGTTGATGAATGGAAGTAACGAAATGGTAGAATTAGGAAAAATTACAAACTTTGGTATTTGAAAATTATGGGTTTTGTGTTAGGAAGTGCCATTAATGTGTCAATGCTAAATTATAGTCATTTTGGGTGAATTAAATGTGAATTGAGGTTGGTTAGAGGGAACAATTGAAGAAATGAAAAATTAAACTTAGGGTAGAATTTTGGCACACTGAATTCAGTGTGTTTGGAAGCCCATAACTTGAGCTACACAACTCCAATTGGTGTGAAACCAAATGGAAACAGAACTTAAGACATAGGGCTAGAATTTTCATGAAGATACCCTGCCCCGAAAATGACCTTAAGCTACCCGAAATAAGCTTTGAAATGGGAGATAAAATTTTGGAACCTGCAGAATTTAACCATATGAACAGTAAATTTTGCATGGCCATAACTCTCTCTAGAAAACTCTGATTTAGGCGATTCTTAAATCGATGGAAACCTAAGACATAGTAGAACATTTCATATGAAGAACTTGAGGCAAATTATGGACTTAACCCAATCAAATTGCTGAGCAAAATTGAATCACTGAATATGCAAAAATCTAGAAATCTGCAGATTTACCATATAAATAGTAAACTTTGCATGGCCATAACTCTCTCTAGAAAACTCTAATTTAGGCGATTCTTAAACTGATGGAAACCTAAGACATAGTAGAACATTTCATATGCAGAACTTGAGGCGAAATTATGGACTTAACTCAATCAAACAGCTAAGTAAATTTGAATTACCGAATTTGTAAAAATTTAGAAATCTGCAGATTTACCATATGAATAGTAAAATTTGCATGGCCATAACTCTCTATAGAAAACTCTGATTTAGGTGATTGTTGAACCGATGGAAACCTAAGACATAGTAGAACATTTTGTATGAAGAACATTAGACCAAATTATGGACTTAACTTGATAAAATTGCTTAACGAAGTTGGATCGATAAATCTGTCAGAACTGAATCTGTAGGATGAATAGTGACGTGAACAGTAACTGTGTTTCAGTCATAAATTGAGCTACATAGCTCTGAATTAGGAAATTCAAAAAGGAAAATAAAGTTAAGACCTAAATGAACAATTTTCATGAAGAACACCTCACCAAATTATGATCAAAACTAGGTAAAAATTGGATTCAAAGATTGGGGCACCATGTTGTCCAAAACCAAAACTCTCTAAAATTTGCAAAGCTAATTTGGGATGCCTTAGACATTCATGTAATGAGTTCTTGGAAGCAATTGAGATGCGTATTGAGACATTCTATTTGTGCATTTCTAGTAGAGAAAGAGGTTGAGATGGACAATGAATAGTGAGTAAAGAGAAAGGAGAGCATTGAAGGTTTGTGCACAACTAACCTTTTCTTCATTTTTAAACTTGCAAATTGCTTGGAATGTGTTAAATTGAATGAATTTGCTTTCAACAAGTTTACTTTGACTAAAATATGGTTTTTCTCTTGCATTTAAGAAATTTGGGTGTTGCCACCTTTATATGGATATTATGATGAATTTAAATGTGTTTATTGGTTTATAAATGTGATTGTTGAGTGAGAAATTTTTGGAAACTATTTTGAAACCACAGTTAGCATGACACTCCCTTTCGAAACTCTCCAGTAGTAACGACTACTTGGGGTTAATAATTGATATTGATTATGTCTCTCATTAATAACGATTAGAGGGGTAAGTGTAACACCCCTATATTCGGTAGTGCGTTCTACTGTTCCGATGACCAGTGTCTGTCCGGATAGATAGAATGCTTAGAACTACACTTAAATGTTAGTGAGGAGACATAAAATAATGAAATACAATAAAAGAAAATACAAGAAAAATTAAGGAAAAATAAAAGAGAGAAAATGAAACTAAGTTAAATGAGCCAAAAACTGTAGCGATGGGTGATAGCACCGGGAAGTTGCGGCGTGGACCGTTGACTAGCCCTGGACCGCGAAGAACCCTGGAAAATATTTTTAAGACTTAAATAAATATCTATTGAATTATAACTGAAATTGGAAATGTCAAAGAAAAATTAATTAATTAGTACAAAGAAAAACGAGAAACCGACAAAAATCGGTGTTACCGAAAAATTGGGAATACAACCCAAATAGGGGCATTGTGGTCAATTGACACCTAGAGTTGGCTTTTGACCTAAATGTCCATGAAAATAAAGTGATATTAATGGTGAAAACCCCATGAAAAATGAAATTGAAAATGAAATGTATAAATAAGGAAAATTATAGGGTAAGATTTGGAATAATTAAAAGTTGGATTAAACTAATATTATTTTACATTAGTGCTCCACTAACCTCAATTTATGGACACATAAAAGACACTTGGGACATCAAAAACTCATCTTCAACCTCACTTTAAAAACTAGCCGAACCAAGCTTGAAGAAACTTTCCCATGGCCGCCCCATGTCTAAGCTCCTATCTCCCTCTTCAAGCCATGATTTGCATAAATGGTCTTCATTAAAGTTAATCCTCACTTTGTAAGGAAGAAGTTGATAGCAATTTTAAGAGGTTTTAGTAAAGTTTTGGTCAAGCTTCAAAAGAGGTAAGTGGTTGTTTTCATTACTTGTTTTATTAAATTTGTAACTAAAGTTGTGGTGAGTTGATTTATGAAAGAAAAGTTGAGGTTTTATAAGTTAGGGTGATGCTCCATTTCGGCAGCCATGGAAGTTCATCATGTTTAGCTTGTTTTTACATGTAAATGGTAGTTTGAGGTCTTAATTTAAGTATTTATATATATAAGAGTGATTTACCATGTATAAAGTTTGATTTGTGAGTTTGAAAAGTTAAAATGGAAAGCTTGATGTATGTGTATTACTTTGGCAGCCTAATGGTGAAGATTGGTAATGTTTAAGTTCATAAAAAGGTTGTTGAATTATGGTACTAAAAGTGGCAGCATATGTGTATGATTTAGTAGAGAATAAATATGTAATTTGATGATGGAAGTTATGTGTAATAATTAGGAGTGTTTATGTGTATATATTATTGGGCTTGGACTTTGTGAATTATGATTGCATTTGGTGTATTATGAAGTTGTTATATTCTACTCAAAGTTACTATAATGTAAAGTAATGAATGGTTATGGTTAGTACCAAATGCAGAATTAGGTTTGGGAAGTGAAGTATGGTTAGTTGAATGTGTGAATGGTTAATGCTTCAAAAATGTGTTAAGGGCAGTATGTGTTTTAGGCTATAAATGGAATTGTGTGACTCCAATTGGTATGAGGCTAATTGGAGGTGAAACTAGGCACAAAATGTGGCAACTTTCATGAAGAAAGCCTACCTAAATTCTGTCCAGAAAGTGATATGAGAATTGACTAAATCCAGATTAGTGACATTGCAAACCTGAAAACTGACCATTTGAATAGCAGTCAGTATTTTGGCCATAACTCACTCAAAACAGGTCCAATTGACCTGAAATTTATACCATAGAAAGCTTAGATATAGAGCTACAACTCTGATGAAGACACCAAAACCCAGAAATGACCATAAGCAAGTCAAAATACTTGCATAATTTCGGGTATAAAAACTGCCAGAATCAGAAATGACCTAAAAATGACCTAAGTTTGCCATTTTAGTGCAATCTGCCCAGCAATAGTAAAATAACCATAACTTGGTCTAGTAAACTCCAAATGACCTAAAATTTGTGGCAAAAGTTCACTAAGACATAGACCTACAAGTTTGTAATTCGAGCAAGAACCTGAAAACCGAGGAAACTAGGTCATCCGGTTAGGTCAAAACAACATACCAAAATCCAATAAATTGCAATAAAATGCACTACACTTGAAAATGAAATTAGTTACATTTACCAATATTATAGGGCTATAAAATGTGACATATTGGTAACATTAAAATTTATTTCCCTAGAGTGCATCAAAAGTCAACATTATAGGTTGACTAATGAAAGTAATAGTATTAAATAAATTTAATTATTGAACCTTATTGTTAGAAACAAAGTAAATGAGTACTGAAATATTGTAAATTGTGTGTTTCAGTTGGTAAAGACTCAGAGAAGGAGAAAGAACTACTGAGTCAAGGCCAGGAGGCATTCATCAGAGGTTTGTGCACAACAAATATTTCTTTTAAATTTTCAATTGAAATAAATTATGATAATTTGTATGTTATTGCTTAAATTATGGAAAATTTGTTTGAATGATTTTTTTTTGGATACTTATTGCTTGAAAAATATTGCAAATGGTTTGAAACCCCCGGTATCATGTATATTGGCTGAATTCCTCGCTAGCTTGTCTAGTGGGACGAATTGACTTTGAATTTCCTCTCTGGCTGAAGTGTTGAGGTGTGTGCCAGTTGAGGATGAATAGGATGAGTACTCATATAATTGCTAGCTAGCTATGTTATTCCTCACTAGCTATCGGCTTTTGGGACGAATTGGACTTTGGAATCATGATTAAGCTGTGTATGTGATTTATTGATATTTATTGAGATATTGTGAAATGGAGTTTAAATTCTTTATGACATTCTCTGTCTTTCGAATTTAACTATGATTTTAAGTATCCACAGTTTATATGATTTATGGTTTATGGTTTTAAATTGCATTTTCTTAATGTTGTGTGTAACACCCCTATTGGCATAGCCTGGTATATTTTACTATTCTGGTGATCGGTGTCGGTCCAAACAAGTAAGAGAAGTAGAGCCACATCTAAGACACCTAGGAAAGTGCTGAACACAAATAATTAGTAATTGTCAATTAGTTAGATATAAATAAGAAAAAAAAAACAGAACAAAAGAAGTTAAATGAGCCGAGAGTCACAGCGATGGGTAACCTTCTCGGGAAGGACTGCGAGGTCGATTTAAACTCAAATTTTGAACCATAAAATGTGACGCCGCGGTCCTTAGGACTATTTTGAACACATTAGAAAAGAGAAAATCACGAAAAAGAATTGTTAAGCCGGTCAAATAATTAGTTTAGGGATCCTAAAGAAATATTGAATTATTTGCAAATCGGGTTGAACCGGCGAGGGGCAATTTGGTCAATTGACCCCTAGAGCTGACTCCTGACCTGACTGTCAAATAAAATTTGAGAAAAGAAAATTTTGGGATTAAGAATTAAATTAAAAAAACTAATAGAAAAATAAATGAAAAAGAAAAAAAAAAGGGGGAAAAGAAAAAGTTGAAAAGAGTGAAAAGGTTTATTACATCATGCATGACATCATGCATGATGCAATAAATTTAATAACTAAAAATTTAAAATTTTCATTGGATAATTGTGGATTAAGTTAGATTAAAAATGCATAAAAGAAAAGAAAAAAAAAATGAAAGTTAAAAAAATTGATGACATCATCATGATGGTGCCAAAATGATGTCACAATTAATTATACTTTAATTAATTTAATTGACTAAGTTAATGTTGGGATAAATATACATAAAAATAAAAAATTAAAAGAAAAAAAAAGCCATTTTGGTCTTCTTCTAAAAAATGTGCCGCCTCACTCTCTTCTCTTTCTCATTTCTTCCATTAATCCCACCATGGAAGCTTATTTTAAAGCTTTCTAAACAAAAAATTTAGCCATAGAAATTGCAAGTTCCATAATTAAACTTTGTTTGGGCCACTTGGAAAGGAGTTTGAGCAAGAAAAGAAAAGAAGAAAAGGAAGGATTTGGGTGGTTGAATTTCAAAGAGAAGGTTAGTAAGCTAAACTTTGAATTTCTAGTTGAATTATTATGTTTATAGTTGAATAAACTTAGAAATTATGAAAAATGGAAAAGAAAACAATTGTTGGAGGACTATATGTAAATTTCAGCCAGCCTATGTAGAGGAGTGATTTGCATGTGTTTGATTGAATTAAATATGTTAGAAATCTTGAATGAGTTGAGAAATGGTGTTCGTATGTTTGGAACTAATTAAATGTAACAAATTAAGTGAGTTAGGGTTTTGGCACCTAGGGTTTGGGAGACAAAACTTGGAGAATTGGTCAAATGGTGTGTTTGACCTTGTTTGAGCTAAAAAATGGTCATATGTGACCAATTGTGGTATGTTGGAAGTGTTAGAATTAAGTTTAAATTCGGATTGCTTAGGGACATTCTGCAGGCAGCAGAACCAAGGTCCTTTTTAGGGACCAAAACTGAAAATTTACCAACCCAATTGGTGTGAGGCTAATTGAGAATGAAACTAGACACAAAATGACACATTTTTTCTTTAGGAATCATGCCCAAAAAATGACCATAGCATAGTGAATAAATTGACTAAATCCGGAAATGGGTGTTCTAACTTGTACAAAAATGATCAAATGAACAGTATTTGTTTATTTGCCATATCTTAGGCTAGGCAAGTCCAAATAACCTAAAATTTTACCAGTAGAAAGCTGAGATAGAGACCTACAACTTTCATGAGGAACACAAACCCAAATTATGCCCTTAACCAACTCATTTAGCCACCCAAAGTTGGTGACCTAAAACTGCCAGAACTAGTTTTGGTGCCCAGAAAATCTGGGTTAAGCCGATCCGGCCAGCCATGTTCAAATGGCTATAACTTGAGCTACAAAACTCCAAATGGAGTGATTCAAAAAGGGAAATAAATTTAAGACAATAAGGAACAATTTCTGTGAAGAAAACTTGGCCAAGTTCTAACAGCAACATGACCAATGGAACAGTGGAAAATAGGTCACCGAAACTGAAAATTTGAAAGTTTGCCTAAAAGACTTAAGTTTTGAGAAAATGACCAAAACTAACAAGTTAGGTGACCAAAATGTGGTATGTGGGTATAATTGGATTTCCCATACCTATTAAGCATAAGAAAGTCAATATTTTGACTTGAATAGTACCATGAATAGTAATCTCAACATGAAAATTTTCAAGAATGTAAGTTTAAGCATATTTGAGCTAAAATTGAACATATATAAATTAATTATTGGAATTATTGTGAGATAAGATACTAAAAAACTATAAATTTCGTGTTTCAGCTGAAAAAGACCCGGAAGGTCTAAGGGACTGAGTCAAGGCCTAGAGGCGACTCACATCAGGTTTGTGCACAATAAACCTTAGTTTATCATTTTCTCATAGAAAACTTGTTCAGTTATACATTGTGAAATTATTGTGTTAATTATGGCTTTTGAGAACTACTGTGTTGCCACTTTGAGAATGGAAATTTGACTTGGAAATTGATTGTGTTTTGCATAAAATATTTGAATAAATTGATTTAAATTGTTTTTAATTCACACTTGGCATGGCAATATTAATATGTTCCTCCTCCACTTGTGGGGTTGAGTTTGATATTTGATCACTTTCCTCTCTCTCTGGCTTTCCAGTCTGAGATGTGAGTTTGGATGAGTACTCATTAGCTAACTAGCCACCTCCCTCATTGATTTCGATTAGTGGGGTTGAGTTTGCCTTGTCGTGGTGTACAACATGGCATATTTGAAAATTTTATGTCATGGCCTAAGTTGTGTTATTGATTGGCAATACTATGATTATTAAATTATTTGATCAAATTTGTGTTATATTAAGCTTTGAAAATTATGAAATATTTAAATTGTGATTTGTGATAAATGTGATTTGAAAATTGAAATGTGATTGTGAGATTTTTGAATTATGAATTATTCATAAATGTTTTATATTACGCATTTTATATTTTATTGTGCACCTCTGAGTATTTTTATACTCAGCGATAGCTTTCTTTGCTGTCGCAGATAGAAACAAGGAAAAAGCAGTAGAGTGAGCTACTGAATGTTGGGACTTCACTGATCTTTTTGTACAGGTATTTATTTATACCCTTGTAGTTATTTGATGTAAATATTGTAATGCCATATGTATTAATGTAAAGTTGAGCAGTTGTACAATAAATTGTAACATTGTTATTTGGATTTTCTTTTGTAAATTAAGATCTGTATATGTATATGTAAATTAAATTTTAAATGCAATGTGAATAAATTTGTAAAGTATTTTGAGATGACAAATTTTTGGTTGAGTTGTGGAATTAAGTTGAACTGTGTTGACTTGAGTTGATTTGGGTTGGGAGTTGTGAAACAATTATTGGAAGTGTTTTTTTTTTTAGGTATTTGAAGAACTGTTTTCACAAAATACAGACGGCACTCTGCCAAAATTTTTCTAAAATTTGTGAAAAAATAAAAATGGACAAAAATTTTTACTAGTTTTTGAACTTCAATTAAATGTTTTTAATTCCTACTAAAATACTCACCACTTCGAAAATGTAACAAAATGGTTTTAAAATCCCTTGTAGGGTACTTAATGAGTTATCGGTAGGTGAAGTACGGTAGTTCATTCGGTATTCTACGGGATCATGTTATGCATTACAGAGGGGTAAGATGTGACATGTTTTAGAAAGGTCCCTTAGGCAAATCCCACATCGGCAAAGCACGAAGATGGTCTTGGGTTCAAAAAGTAATGATATATAAAATTGGGGAACTAATCACGAGAGGCACCTTTTGGTGGAATGGCCTAGAGAGTTGGAAGAACTCCAGGGTTAAGCGTGCTCACTTGAGAGAAATCCTAGGATGGGTGACCTCATGGGAAGTTCTCTATTCCACCTATGGGACAAAACCATGAGGCTTACGGCCAAAGCGGACAATTCCTCTAGTGGTTGGAGCCCGATCGTTACAATTGGTATTAGAGCTGCTTGCGTGTCCTCTTGGGCAATGGTGGGGCAAACCTCAGCGAGGACGCTGAGTCCCAAAAGGGGGGGAGAAAGGTCCCTTAGGCAAATCCCACATCGGCAAAGCACGGAGATGGTCTTGGGTTCAAAAAGTAATGATATATAAAATGGGGGAACTAATCACTAGAGGAGCCTTTTGGTGGAATGTCCTGGAGAGTTGGAAGAACTCTAAGGTCAAGCGTGCTCGCTTGAGAGAAATCCTAGGATGGGTGACCTCCTGGGAAGTTCTCCATTCCACCTGTGGGACAAAACTGTGAGGCTTACGGCCAAAGCGGACAATTCCTCTAGTGGTTGGAGCCCGACCGTTACATTGTGCACCACTGTGACATTGGCTCAGCCATAGCTTTTTCACTTCTGTCGCAGGTAGACAGAGCAGCAGAGTAGGCTGCTTGTGTTACAATTTGGGATTCTGTCGGTATATTGAGTATACCATATTTATGTAATTTTTGCTATAATATATGTGCACTGTATGTATATATTGTACTTGGTCTTGAGCAGTTGTAAACTAAAGTTATAAATTATTTTGGCCTGTAAAAATGTTGTAATATATTCTTCTTATCTCAGCTTTTGGAACTACTGAAAATTTATATTTAATTGAGTTTGACAAATGTTGAGGAAATTGATTTGTGTTAAGCCATATTGGAGTTTGGGATTGAACAAATATATTGGAAGTATTTTTTACAGGTTTTTGAAGAACTGTTTTATTCAAAATACAGATGGCACTTCGCTAAAATTTTTACAAAAATTACTGATACTCAGATTTGTTATTTGGTTTCACTTCAGTTAAAAAAAAAAATTTATGTAACATCCTCATTTTAGCTAGTCTGTACAGTCTATTATTCCGGTGACCAGTGTCGGTCCGGATAGCTAGAACATTCGGAAAAATATTTAACCTAAATTGAGGAACCAAAAATTAACTAAAATATTAATAAGAAAAAAATTTAGGAAAATAATTATAAAATAATTCGTGGGACTCCAGAGAAGGGTCATTGAGGTTGTTATGGCATTAGAATGCCAAGAAAATACTTAGAAAAATTTTTCAATCGATATAGACAATTTTGACCCGTTAAGCCAAACGGAGGGCATTTTGGTCATTTCGTCTTTAGAGATTATTTTTGGGCCAACTTATCCAGTTAAATAAATAATTTATATAACATAAAATATGATTAAATATTGTTAAAAATTTAATTGCAATTAAATAGACAAGAAATGATGAGTAAATGAAGGAAAATGGACTTATGACATCATAATGATGTCATGAAAAATCTCCCAACCAATCTTGTCTTGACACATGGCATAACTTTCTATAAAAGAGACTAAATGAGCTGAAAATGAAAAAAAAAAATCAGAATCTCTTCCTTCTTCTTCTCCTTGACGTCAACTCTCCTTCCCTAGCCCTCCATGAACAAGCTTTTTCAAGCTTGATTTTCCCTAGCTTTCTTTCACCAAAAACCCTAATTGTCAATACAAAAACTTGCTCTTTCATCTTGGTGAAGCTTTGGGCAGCAAAATTTTGAAGAAAAACTGAAGTTTTGCAAGACCCAATCTTAGTTCCAAAGAGGTTAGTGACCAATCCTTGCTTTCTTTTTGAAATGCATGTTTAGGGACAAAAATTGAGCTAGAAAATGAGAGAAACTTAAATGAAATTGATAATTATGTAAACCCCCATTTTAAGTAGCTATGTGAAGGGTAGGGTTTTGATTGTTTTCCTTGAATAAATTTGGTATTGTGGCTGCCCATAACACTAACCTATTGTTTAGAATGGTGAAAGGTAAGTGAATGCATGAATTGAGATGGAATGGGTTAGGGTTAGGGTATAAAATGGAGACTTTGATCATGTAATGGTTAAAGTGAGTTTTAATGGTCAATTAGTGACCATTTGGATATGTGTAAACAAGAAATGAAGTGGTTTGTGCAGTGGGAATTGAGATTAGTGTGGCTGCCCTTGGTGACCTGTAGAATTGGACATGAGTCCAGCAGGTTTGGGCAGCCATAACATTAATTGTAGAGGTTCAATTGGTGCAAGGCTAATTGGACATGAAACTAGACACATAATGGCATAAATTTGGTGAAGAAACCATGCTCATAAAACCAAACCAAGTGGACTAAAAGCTTGCCTTAATCTGGGTGACCTACAGTCTATTTCTGTAGAATGACCAAATGAACAGTGATTGTTCATTTGGCCATAAATAAATGTAGAAAGGTCAAATTGACTTGAAATTTTACCAACAACAAGCTGAGATATATACCAACAACTTTCATGAAGGAACCTAATCCAAATTATGACTAGAACCTATCCAACAAGTGAGTTGCAATCACTATTCACTGCACTATAGGTATGGTCAGTTCAGAAAAATTCCAATCCGGCCAGTTGTGGTTTTTGGACCATAACTTGAGTTACAAAACTCCAAATGGAGTGATTCAAAAAAGGAAATTCAACTAGACAAAATAAGGAACAACTTTCATGTTGATCATTTTTCCAATTTCCCACTACAAAAATGAAAAATGAAACAGTAAAAATGAAGCATGAAAACTGAAAATTCTGCTTAATTAACATTAAGCTTAGAAATGGTATTGGCAACCAAAACAACAAATTTTAAATGCAAAATGTGGTATGTTCGGAGTATTAAAACCAATGTACCTATTGTCAATGCAAAAGTCAACATTTTGGTTGACTAATGAAGTCAATAGTAACACCAAAACTTGAAATTCAAAAATTGTAAAACTCAAAAGTATAAAATGCCCTAGTATACCTAACAAGATTGGTTTGGATAGCTTGGCATGCCAATAGGGTTTTGTTAGCAATACTGCATATCGCTTGATGCCATTCTGTGTTTCATGGCTTTCCCATGCCATTCTGTTAAATAATAGCCTTTGGCTATGTTATTTGAGTTGATATACTTGGGTTTTAACCCTGATAATTGTTACAGCTTATTAGCTTTTCTGTTGCACACCGGGAGACACAATGTGACCGATGGTGTGATGGTCCAAGGTACTTAGTACCCAGTGCCAGTTTACCCATTTATACAGTTTAGTCAACTAGCATGGGTTACTCGGACAATAATAATAAATCTTACTAAATTTTAAGTGAATAATACTGTAAATAATACCAGAAATCAAGTCTACCCAAAAATGAAATCATACATTCTGCATAAATATTTTATTTTATTTTATTTTATTTTATATTGTCACCACTAAGCAGAATTGCTTAGCGCGTCACTTTTGCCATGCGCAGGTACTGGAGACCTAGCTGGGGAGCCCAGCAGACATCAGACGGGGTGAGCCTTCATCTGGGGTCCAGAGTCACCTCACATCTGCACTGCATATGGTAGGACATTAGGACTATAGGTGGCCCTTTTGTATTTTTGCATTTTGTATTAGTTTGGATTGTAACTATAAACTCCTGTAATTATGTATTAATGTAAATATATGAAATTTCATATTATTGACATTTTCTGCATAATGTATGTTGATAAATGAAATGTTGAGAATTATTTGTGAATATACTTCAAGTGACGAAGTGAACAGAAAGGTTTTGAAAATAGTATTGTGATTTGAGATTGAGATTTTTTAGATTGACTTGAATGGGTATAATGGAGTTTGGTGTCACACCTTACCCCTCTGTAAGGCATAACATGATCCCGTAAAATACCTAATGAACTACCGAACTTCATCTACCGATAACTCATTAAGTACCCTACAAGGGATTTTAAAATAATTTTCTTACTTTTGTTAAGTGGTGAGTATTTTCTAATAGGTATTTAAAACATATGATTAAAATTAAAAAACTAGTTAAAACTTTTGGCCCAGTTTATTTTTACGCAAATTTTATAAAAATTTTGACAGAGTTCTGTCTATATTTTGAGAAAACAGTTCTTCAAATACCTGTAAAAAAACACTTCTAAAAGTTTTTCTCAACCACTACTTTGATTTCACAATCAAATTCAATAAATTTCACAATCATTTCAATAAATTTCTCAAGTTCAAAATTCAATAATCCTCAAAATACTAGCAATACATTTCATTCAAATTAAATAAAATAGTTCCATTCATATTTCATTAGAAATAAAACAATTTATATACATCCTTACAAACTTCACATCAAAAGAAATACAAACTAAACTTTATTACAAACTTCATACAAATTTTGTACAAGCTGCTCCAGACCCATTTATATGTCCATACTTTTATATGCAATACATACATCAAAAGAAATATTTACAATTGGGGTATAAATTATATCAGAAGATTTCAGGCTGAATGATCCTCAATCTTTAGCAGCTCAGTCTGCTGCTCCTCTAGTCTTTGTATCTGCGACAGCAATAGAAGCTATCGCTGAGTACTAGGACTTAGTGGTGCACAATATACTAAAATAATCTTTATGCAAAACTTAAATCATATTTATTCAAAAATTTGACTAAACATGAGCATTAAACACAAAACATAAATTATGGGATTTTAATGCAAACCAGGTTCATTTCAAAGTATCAAAACACATTTCATAAAACCCACAGTTAGATCATGCCATTCGAAACAAATAGAATCTCAATAGCCAGAGGGTAAAGAGAAATCACATGAATCTCAATAGCCAGAGGCTAAAGAAAAATCACATCACAAGGCTAGCTAGCTCAAATATATGGATATCCATTCACATCCTCTTCTACTGGCACACCTCAACACTTCTCCAGAGAAGGAATCAAAATTCGAAACTGATTACCCCCACTAGTCATGCTAGTGAGGCGTTCAAATATATGGTCATGACACTGTGGTTTCAAAACTTATCTTAACAATTTGCTAAACATTGCTATTTCAAATATACACAATAACTTTCACAGTTTAAATCAAAACATCATAAATAATGTCACAAATAAACTTTCAACAATTCAAAGAAAAATTAAAATACATATTTCATTCACTTTATCAATAAATTTTAAAGCATAGTGATGTTGTGCACAAACCTCAAACGAGTCTTCCCTTAGCCTCAACTCGGTTCCTCGGGTTCCTTCCCGATATTTTTTTCAACTGAAACACACAATTTTACAATGTTTCAGTACTAGAACTTAACACAGATCCAAAATAAATTTAGCTTCACAATTACCTAGCTCTAGCGTGCTAAATTCGACGTTCTTTAAATTTTGTGTTTCGGGTTACTATTCACTGCACTATTCAAGTCAAATAGTTGACTTTCTAAGACTTAATAGGTATGGGAACTCCAACTTCACCCACATACCACATTTTGGTCATTAAACTTGTTGGTTTTGGTCATTTTCTCAAAGCTTAGGTCATTTTGGCAAAATTGCCAATTTTCGGTTTTGGTGCTCCGAAGTTGCACTGTTTCATTGGTCAGTCTACTGTTGGAATTTGATAAAACTTCCTTCATAGAAAATGTTCCTTATTGTTTTAAGTGTATTCTCATTTTTGGATCACCTCAATCGGAGTTTTGTAACTCAAGTTATGGCCAAAATAATTTTACTGTTCACGTGTACTGTTCATACTGGTATTTTGGGTTCTGGCAGATTTTGATCCAAATTTGGTCAGTAATTTGATTAAGTTAAGTTCATAATTTGGTCTGACTTTCTTCATATGAAATGTTCTACTATGTCTTAGGTTTTCATTGGTTCAAGAATCGCCTAAATCCGAATTTTCTAGAGAAAGTTATAGCCATCCAAACATTACTGTTCAACTGAAAATCTACAGAGTTGCAGGTTTGGTAACTCAACTTT
Source organism: Hevea brasiliensis (assembly GCF_030052815.1). Lineage (NCBI taxonomy): Eukaryota > Viridiplantae > Streptophyta > Magnoliopsida > Malpighiales > Euphorbiaceae > Hevea > Hevea brasiliensis. The sequence continues at coordinate 65,205,236 of NC_079499.1, read as the reverse complement.
GCTCAATTATTTGAATGGGTTAATGGCATAATTTGGGGTGATATTCTGCATGAAAGTTTTAGGTCTATATGCCCACTAACCCCTGGCCAAATTTCAGGTCAATTTGACCTGTATAACTCGAGTTATGACCAAATGAACAGTTTACTGGTCAGTTTGGTGCAGTGGCAGCCTGCTATCATTTCACTTTGGTCAATTGTTTCACCAAGTTTTGGTCAGTTTTTGGCCATGGTTCCTTAATGAAAATTGTGCTCTTTTATGTCTATTTTCATCTCCAATTGGTGGCATATCAATTGGACTTGTAAAATTTGAGTTTTGGTCCTTCAAAGTGGGTTTGGTCATGCTGCCAGCAGCATGACCATTTACCCTACGAATTTGACTTCTATTCTAACAATTCCCACACATCTCCTTTGGTCATTATTGACCATTTTTCTCTTCACAATAGGTCAAAGTCATCATTTATGCATTTCTCCAAAATTTGCCTCAAAACCCTAGGTTTCAAACCCTAACCACACTAATTTATTGTAATTAACTAATTCAAAGCATACAAACACAATCTTTCAACTCATTCAAGCATTTTAACATGTTTAACTCACTCAAACTCATGCAAATCACTCTCCCCTCCCTGCTGGACGAATTTCAGTTTAGTCCCTCATACATATTTTTTTTCATTTTAAGCATATTACAAGCTAATTCAAGCTAAAAACACAACAAGTAAACTAATCTTGTACCTTAAATCACTAACCTTTGTGTAGCAACTTCTAACTCCCCTTTTCTCTATTTTTCTTTCTTCTTTTCTTCTTTCTTTGATGACCAATCTTCTTTTCAAGTTGCCTAGACAAGCTTTAACTATGGTGGCTTACTTTTGTATGGTGAAATCTTATAATATGCAAGCTCAAAATTGAGCTTTAATGGAGGTTTTGGTGTGGGAGAGAGAGAGTGACGTTTTTTTGAAGAAGACTTGTGTTTTATTTTTTTTTTCTTTTCTTTTCTTTTGTCTTTTATCTCTTTAGGAAGACCAAAAATCCATTTAATTAATTTATTAATTATATGACTTATGGCATCATGCATGATGTCATCTTCCTACACCTTTTTAACTCTTTCATTTTCTCTTTTTTTTTTTTCTTTTTTCTATTTGTTCTTTAATTTAATTCTCGGTCCCGAAGTTTTCTTTTCTCTGATTTTATTTGACAGTTAAGTCAGAAGTCAGCTCTCGGGATCAATTGACCAAATTGCCCATCGCCAGTTCATCCTGGTTTGCAAATAATTCCCTATTTCTTTCGGTTCCCTGACCTAATTATTTGACTAACTTAACAGTTCTTTTTCATGATTTTCTCTTTTCCACTATGTCCATAAGGGTCCTAAGGACAGCAGCGTCACTTTTTACGGTTCGAAATTTGAGTTTAAAATGACTTCGCAGTCGTTCCCGAGGAGGTCACCCATCGCTGTGACTCTCGGCTCGTTTAACTTCTTATGTTTTGTTTTTCTTGTTTATACTTTACTAATTGAACATTACTAATTATTTGTGTTTATGGCTTCTCTAATTGTCTTGAGTGTGGTTCTAATCTCCTTAATTATCCTGACTGACTCCGGTCACCGGAATAGTAAAATCTACCAGGCTATGCAAACGGGTGTTACAATTCTCCCCCCCTTAAAATAAATTTCGTCTCAAAATTTTACCTGGTATCAATCTCTGAACAGTTGTGGGTGCTATCTCCTCATATCCTCCTCTTGTTCCCAAGTAGCCTCCTGGCCCGAATGATGGTTCCACAGCACTTTTACCAACGGTATCTGCTTATTTCGTAGCTGCTTCACCTCATAAGCCTGAATCTTTATGGGTTCTTCTTCATATGTGAGGTCTGGATTTACTTCAATTTCCGCTACTGGTAGTACATGAGATGGGCCTGATCGATACCTCCTCAACATAGACACATGGAAGACATTATGTATCTTTTCCAACTCTGGAGGTAGTGCCAATCGATATGTCAAAGGACCCACTCTTTCCAGAACCTCATATGGCCCAATGAAACAAGGACTCAGTTTCCCCTTTCTGTCGAATCTCATAATTCTCTTTCAAGGAAAAACCTTGAGGAATACTTTTTCACCCACTGCATACTCAATATCCCTTCTTTTCAAATCAATATAGGACTTCTGACGGTCTGATGCAGTCTTAAGTTGATCTCGGATCACCCTGATTTTCTCTTCAGTTTGCTGAACAATTTCGGGTCCAATCATCTTTCTTTCACCCACGTCATCCCAACACAACGGGGTTCTACATTTTCTACCATACAAAGCTTCATATGGAGGCATCCCAATGCTTGATTGGTAGCTATTGTTGTAAGCAAACTCAATCAAAGGCAAGTGTGTATCCCAACTGCCCTCAAACTCAATCACACAAGCTCGTAGCATGTCCCCCAAGATCTGAATTACCCTCTCAGACTGGCCATCTATCTGTGGGTGGAATGCAGTACTGAAGTTCAATTTAGTTCCTAGGGCTCTCTGAAGACTACCCCAGAATCTAGAAGTGAACCTAGGATCTCTGTTTGACACGATGGATACTGGCACTCCATGCAGTCTCACATTCTCATCGATGTATAACTTGGCCAATCTTTCTAAACTGTAGTCCATCCGAACTGGCAGAAAATGAGCAGATTTAATCAGTCTGTCAACGATGACCCAAACTGCATCATGACTCTTCTGTGTCCTCGGAAGTCCCATCACAAAATCCATTGTTATTCTCTCCCATTTTCACTCTGGTACTGGTAGTGGATGTAACAACCCAGCGGGTACTTGATGCTCTGCCTTTACTTGTTGATAAGTTAGGCATTTGGAAATAAACTCTGCCACATCTCTTTTCATACTCATCCACCAGTAATGCTCTTTTAGCCCTCTATACATTTTTGTACCACCAGGGTGCATGGTAAAAGGAGACTCATGTGCTTCCTTCAAAATGATCTTCCTTAATTCAACATCATTAGGAACACATATTCTGCCCTAGTGTAGCAGTAACCCATCATCTCTGATTGAGAATTCTGGTTTCTTGCCCTGTCGGACTTCTTCCATCGACTTCGATATTTCGATCATTACGAGCGACCATTACGATCGATCAATCAACACTGGCTGTACATGCCATGCAACTGCTGTCTGCCCCTCATCATTAATCTCAAAGCTGGCATGTAATGATCTCAACTCATGTACCAAAGATAAAGGAGTAACCCATAGACTTACCATAGTCTTGCGACTTAAGGCATCAGCCACAACATTAGCTTTCCCTGGCTGATAGTCTATCAGATAATCATAGTCTTTTATCAACTCTAACCATCTCCTCTGTCTCAAATTCAACTCTTTGTAGGTGCCCAAATACTTCAAACTCTTATGATCTGTATAGATGTAACACTTTTCCCCATACAAATAGTGTCTCCAGATCTTAAGAGCAAACACAATAGCTGCAAGCTCCAAATCATGTGTTGGATAGTTCCTCTCATGCAGTTTTAGCTGGCGTGATGCATAAGCAATAACATTTCGATCTTGCATCAATACACAGCCTAACCCATTGTGAGAAGCATCACTATATACTGTGTATTCTTTACCCGGAGTAGGTAAAGTCAGGACTGGAGCTTCAGTCAAACATCTCTTCAATTCTTCAAAACTCTGCTGGCATTTATCCGTCCACTGAAATTTCACATCTTTTCGAAGTAGCTTGGTCAATGGAGATGCCAACATGGAGAATCCTTTCACAACCCGACGGTAGTATCCAGCTAAACCCAGAAAACTGCGAATCTCTGTGACATATCTGGGTGGCCTCCAATTAAGGACAGCTTCTATCTTACTTGGATCTACCTTGATGCCCTCTTCTGATACTACATGCCCCAAGAAAGATATTTCTTTCAGCCAAAATTCACACTTCGACAATTTAGCATATAGCTGTTTCTCTCTCAAAGTCTGCAGCACAATCCACAGATGTCTATCATGCTCTTCTGCATTCCTCGAATAGACCAATATATCATCGATAAATACCACAACAAACTGGTCGAGGTATGGTCTGAAGATAGTGTTCATCAGATCCATAAAAGCAGCCGGAGCATTAGTTAACCCGAATGGCATGACCAAGAACTCATAATGGCCATAGCGGGTTCTGAAGGCAGTTTTAGAAATACTCTGCTCTTGTACTTTCAGCTGATAATAACCTGATCTCAGGTCAATTTTGGAGAACACAGCTGCACCCCTCAACTGATCAAACAAGTCATCAATACGGGGCAATGGATATCTGTTCTTTATTGTCACCTTATTCAACTGCCGATAATAAATACACAAGCGGAGAGTGCCATCCTTCTTCTTTACAAACAATACTGGTGCTTCCCAAGGTGACACACTAGGGCGAATAAAGCCCTTGTCAAGCAACTCTTGTAATTGTATTTTCAACTCTTTCAATTCTGCAGGTGCCATTCTATATGGCGTTATGGAAATTGGGTCCACACCAGGCATAACATCAATCTCAAACTGCACCTCTCTTTCTGGAGGTAATCCTGGTAATTCATCAGGAAACACATCCGGAAAATCACATACAGTAGGGATGCCCCTTAGTGCTGGACTCTCCACTTGGGTGTCTATAACATGTGCTAAGTATGCTTCACACCCCTTTCTGATCATTCTTCTGGCTAGTGCAGCCGAAATGATGTTTGATGGCAGTAAATGCCTCTTCCCATGTATTACCACATCACCGTACAAAGGGAGACCAAAAGTGACTGTCTTCAGTCTACAGTCAATCATGGCATGATGCCTGGCTAACCAATCCATGCCCAAGATGATATCATACTCTCTGAAGGGCATTTCAATCAAGTCTGACGGGAAAACATGTCCTTGGATCACCAAAGGACAGTCTCTATAAATTCTGTTGACCTGAACTTCTTGTCCTAATGGACTAGTTACTAGCACTTCAAAACCCATTTGCACACATGGAACAGCAAGTGAACTGACTATGCTAGCACTAACATATGAATGGGTTGAACTCGGATCAAACAACACAAATACATCTTGATCAGAGATAGAGAATGTACTAGCTACCACATCGGAAGTCTCAGCCTCTTCTCGCTGTCTCAGTGTGTAGACTCTAGTTGATGCACTTCCTTGTGCATCGACCAGCTGTGCCCATTGCTGACGGTGCCTCTACCTCTGCCTCTTCCTCACCTTGGCCGATCGTGAACCTCGGGAGCGGGACTGCAATAGATCCCTCGGCAGTAGTAGGAGCTGGACCATATCTTGAAGATGGAGCACTAGTGCAGTCTCTTGCTAAATGACCCTTGCCTCCGCAGTTAAAGCAGGATCCAGTGGCCTAATAGCATTCTCCCCCATGAATCTTGCCACAAGTCTCACAGGGGCGGGCAGAATATGAACCCCTGCTCGACTATTGTCCAAACCTAGGGGGTCTCTGTCCAGAAAATCTGCCTCTACCAAATCTTCCAGCTCGACCCCTGCTGAGTCCACTAAACTTCTTTTTCTTTCCAGAGGTAGCACCAAAACTCTGTTCAACTGATTTTCCCCCTTGTCTTTTTCTAATTTCTCAGCTTTTTCTGATTTTTCTTTCACTGAGGTTGCTTCTGATTCAATTCTCTCCAGTTCAAGTGCTTAAGACATAAACTCTGAGAAGTTGCTGTGTCGAAATCCCACAACTTGCATCCTTATACTGGGCTTCAAACCCGTCTCAAATCTCTTGCATCTTGCCTTGCTGGTAGTAAGGAAACTTCCAGCATAATGACTTAAGCGAGAGAACTCCCTCTCATACTCTGCCACCGATCGGTTCCCTCGTTTCAGACTCAAAAATTCTTGTAGTTTCTGATCAACACATGCATCTGGGATGTATTTCTGTCTAAATTCTCTGATGAAGTCATCCTAGGTCAGCACTGGTGGTTCAGCCAAGCTATGGGGGATGGTCTTCCACCAATCATACGCATCCCCTTGCAGTAGCGACACAGAATATTCAAACTTCAGCTCATCCGGCGGCGGTTTCTTAAACACTGGTCCATTCTTTCAAGCCATTGCTCTGCCTCCAAAGGGTCCATCTGTACCCTTAAATTCAGAGCCCCATACTTGATAATTTATCATACTGTCTGGCCGAGGCGTGGTTGTGTCACAGTGTGTCCGGGTGGAGCTTAGCGAGCATACCCCAGCCATTTGTCAAACATCGCAGCCATCTCACGGCGACCAGTGCAGGAACTACGACATTTGTGAGATTGGTGCTGCTGACCCACTGACATTCTGCAAAGCTGGGGCTTCCTCTTGTGCCTCAGCTTCAACAGACTGTGTAACACCCCAAAGTTCGGTAGTGCGTTCTACTGCTCCGATGACCAGTGTTGTCCGGACAGCTAGGATGCCTAGAACTACACTTTGACATGAGGGAGGAGACATAAAATAATGAAATACAAGAAAAGAAAATACAAGAAAAACAAAGGAAAATAATAGCAAAGAAATGTGATCAAGTTAAGCGAGCCGGGAAACCTAGCGATGGGTGACCGCACCGGGAAGTCACGGCGTGGACCGTTGACTAGCCCTGGACTGCGGGGAATCCTGGAAAACATTTTTAGGACTTAAATAGAACCTTGTTGAAGAATAAATCTCATTAGAAAGATCAAAGAAAAATTAAATAATTAGTACAAAGAAAAGTGAGAAATCGAAAAATGCAGAAAACCCAGATACTAAAAATCGGGAACGTAACCCGAACAGGGGCATTATGGTCATTTGACACCCCGAATTGTCTTTTGACCTAAATTTCCATTAAAAATAAATAATATTACACTTAGAAAATAAAATGAAAAATTAGTTTAATGGTACTTAAAGTAAATAGTTAAAATCATGGGTTAATGTGGGATTAAGTGAACAATTAGATTATAAAATGATTAAAATTGTGAGTGGACCACTAATGCATAAATTAAATACATAATAGGGCAGCTGTAACTCCACTAAACCAGCAGAAATATTCATCTTCTCCAAAGCATTCAAACTTGCCGAATTGAAGGAAAGGAGAAGAACTCCATGGGCGTTTGCATGCAAGCTTGATCCATCCTCCATTTTCAACTCCAATCTCTTAGGTTCCTTCATGAAACTTTGTCTACACATCACAAGGAAGATATTGACACCAAATTTGAGAAGTTTGGTGAAGGTTTAGCAAGTTACAATTAAAGGTAAGTTTACATTTTTGAGAATTCCTTTGTTAAACTTTATGTTCATGTTATGGGTGTTAGTTTTGTGAAGGAAATTTTAAAGTTTAAATAGTTATTGAGATAGCCATTTTCGGACAGCCATGGGGTCACGCATTTAATGATTTATTATGCATATAATTGATGAGAAATAATGTTGATCATGGTGATTTAATATCCTAGTGAATTATTTCACATATATATGGTGATTTATGCACTTGGATGGGAATTGGTAAATTGTAGGGCACTTTGATGTTGAAGGACAATTTTCGGCAGCTTGGGAACACTTGAGTAAATGTATGTACTCATGGAAGTGTAGGCAGAATATTGACCTAGAAGGATTGATGGATATGTATGGAGATTGATATTGTAAAGTGTATGTAAGATTTGTAATGGTTAGGTGTGTATGTAATGGTACTTAGAACTTGTAAATGTGAATTATATTTGGTGTGTTGAGGGTAATTGTAATCTGCCCAAAGTAATGTTAGTGTAAAGTAGAATATGCTTGTGGTAATGTACCAAAACAGATTGGTAGAGAAGTAAACAAATTGCAAGATAAATGTGTGTAATTGATGTGTGTTAAGCAAAGTAACCAAGGGCAGTGTACATTTTAGCCAATAAGTTTAAATGTGTAACCTCAATTGGTATGAGACCAATTGGAGGTGGAACTAGGCACAAAATGTGCCAACTTTCATTGAGAGAACATACCAAAATTCTGCTTGCAAGGTGATGTGAAAAATGACCAATTCGGATTAGGTACACTTGAGACCTAAAAACTGACCATTTGGGCAGCAGTGAGTGTTTAGGCCATAACTCACTCAAAACAGGTCCAATTGACCTGAAATTTTAACCATGAATAGTTAAGACCCATACCTACAAGTCTTATGAAGACACCAAAACCCAGAAATGACCAGAAGCAAGTCAAAAAGCTTGCACAAGTTCGGGTCCAAAAACTGGCCGAACCAAAGTTGACCAAATTGACCTAAAATTGACCTAATTTGATATCAATTGACCAGCAATAGTATAATGACCATAACTTGGTCTACTTAACTCGGATTGACCTAAAATTTTGCCCCGCGTGCAATAAGACATAGATCTACAAGTTTGTTGTTTTGACCGAAACCCGAAAACCGAGGAAACTAGATCGTCCGGCTAGGTCAAACTAGTATCCCGAAATCCAGCAATTTGCAATGAAATGCAAGAAAACGCAATATGCATAGAATTGAGTTTAGTAACACGTACCAACCCTAAAATCCTATCGAATGTGACATATAAAGGACACTAAAACCTAATTTACCTAGAAAACATCGAGGGTCAGTATATTAGGTGATTAAGCCAATAAAGGTATTCAGTGAATTGTTTATCGAACATTATCGTTAGAGGCGAATTAATTTAGCACTGAAACACTTCAAATTGTGTTTCTCAGTTAACAAGGACTCAGCAAAAGGGAAAGAAATACTGAGTCAAGACCAGGAGACAAATATTAGAGGTTTGTGCACAACAACTATTTCTCTTGAATTTTTCAATTGAAATAAATATTGACTATTTGTATATTATTGTTTTAAATTGTGGAAATGTGTTTGATGGACACTTATTGATTGAAAAACATTGTGAATGGTTTGAAACTGTAAAAAATTGTTTGAATGATATTGATGGATACTTATTGATTGAAAAGCACTGTAAATGGTTTTTGTGGAAATTGAAGTGAATTACGAATTGTGTTCCCATTTTGTGAATGAAATTATAACTTTGGAAATTTATTGGATTCTTACGGATCATTTGAATAAAATGTTTGGAATTGTTTTGACTCACAATTGGCATGACACTGATACTATGTTCCTCCTCCATTAATGGGGTGAGTGTGATTATTCCTTCCTCTTTGACTTATCAGTCTGGGGTGAGTATGATTATGTTCCTCCCTCTTTGACTTCCCAGTCTGAGGTGAGTATGGATGAGTACTCGTTATATAGCTAGCTCCCTCCCTCATTGATTTCGATTATTGGGGTGAGTATGTCTTGTCGTGGTGTACAACACGGCATGTGTTAAAAGAAAATTGTGTCATGGCCTAAATTGTGTTATCGATTGGCAACATTGTATTATTCAGTTATTTGATCGAATTGTGTTATTGATTTACAAAACGATATTATTCAGTTATTTGATCGAATTGTGTTATTAAATTGCAAAATAATATTATTCAATTATTTGATCAAATTGTGACATTGATCGGCAACACTGTGTTATTCAGTAATTTGATCAAATTGTGTATGAATTGGCAATACGGTATTCTTAAACTATTTGACTGTGTTATTATGAATTTTGATAAGTTGTGAATTGGAGTTTAAATTCCTTATGACATCCATTGTCTTGAATTTAACTATGGTTTTACGTATCCACTATTTATATGGTTTATGAGTTGTGATTTAAAGTTGTATTTGGTTAATGTTATGCACCACTGAGACATTGTCTCAGCGATAGCTTTTTATTGCTGTCGCAGGTAGACAGACAAATAGGGCAGCAGACTAGGCTACTAGTACCGCCAGCGAGAGATTTTTGGGTATAGTGAGTATACCACATTTTGTATTTTGTAATGTAATGTATATTCACTGTATGTATATTTTGTTTTTGGTTTTGAGCAGTTGCAAATTCAAATTGTACCTTGAAGTTGTAAATTAATTATGAGCTATTTGACTTGTAAAAACTGTATTATATTTCCTTATCTCAGACTTTGAAAAATTTCTATGGAATTGAGTTGATAAATTGTTGTATTGAGAAATGTATTGGAGTTGAGATTTGGAAAATTATTGAAGCGTCTTTTTACAGGTTTTCTGAAGAACTGTTTTATCCAAAATACAGGTGGCACTCTGCCAAAATTTTTACAGAAATTCCAAATAAATCAAATGAGTTAATTGTTTCATTTCAGTTCACAAAAGTTTTTAATACCTGTAAATAGTGCTCACCACTGTAAAATAAGTAAGAAAAGTTTTTAAAATCCCTTGTAGTGTACTTAATGGGTTATCAGTAGACGGAGTTGGTAATTCATTAGGTATACTACAGGATCATGTTATGCCTTACAGAGGGGTAGGGTGTGACAGACTGCTCAACTGAGCGATCCCCTTCTTCAATAACAGTCTGGAGTAGGGTGTCTCCTGAACAAGTAACACAAGGAGATTTCCCTCCGTTAGTTCATATTCATGATGTAATGCACTGTATGTAACAATTATGGACATTGAGCAATTGTACTTAACAAAGAAAAGACACAAATTCATAAGTTAAAACATACTTCAAAAATTTGCTCTGATACCACTAAAACATGTCACACCTTACCCCTCTGTAAGGCATAACATGATCCCGTAAAATACCTAATGAACTACCGAACTTCACCTACCGATAACTCATTAAGTACCCTACAAGGGATTTTAAAATAATTTTCTTACTTTTGTTAAGTGGTGAGCATTTTCTAATAGGTATTTAAAACATATGATTAAAATTAAAAACTAGTTAAAACTTTTGGCCCAGTTTATTTTTATGCAAATTTTATAAAAATTTTGACAGAGTTCTGTCTGTATTTTGAGAAAACAGTTCTTCAAATACCTGTAAAAAAACACTTCTAAAAGTTTTTCTCAACCACTACTTCGATTTCACATTCAAATTCAATCAATTTCACAATCATTTCAATAAATTTCTCAAGTTTAAAATTCAATAATCCTCAAAATACTAGCAATACATTTCATTCAAATTAAATAAAATAGTTCCATTCATATTTCATTGGAAACAAAACAATTTATATACATCCTTACAAACTTCACATCAAAAGAAATACAAACTAAACTTTATTACAAACTTCATACAAATTTTGTACAAGCTGCTCCAGACCCATTTATATGTCCATACATTTATATGCAATACATACATCAAAAAAAATATTTACAATTGGGGTATAAATTATACCAGAAGATTTCAGGCTGAATGATCCTCAATCTTTAGTAGCTCAGTCTGCTGCTCCTCTAGTCTCTGTATCTGCGACAGCAATAGAAGCTATCGCTGAGTACTAGGACTTAGTGGTGCACAATATACTAAAATAATCTTTATGCAAAACTTAAATCATATTTATTGAAAAATTTGACTAAACATGAGCATTAAACACAAAACATAAATTATGAGATTTTAATGCAAACCAGGTTCATTTCAAAGTATCAAAACACATTTCATAAAACTCACAGTTCGATCATGCCATTCGAAACAAATAGAATCTCAATAGCCAGAGGCTAAAGAGAAATCACATGAATCTCAATAGCCAGAGGCTAAAGAGAAATCACAACACAAGGCTACCTAGCTCAAATATATGGATATCCATTCACATCCTCTTCTACTGGCATACCTCAACACTTCTCCAGAGAAGGAATCAAAATTTGAAACTGATTACCCCCACTAGTCATGCTAGTGAGGCATTCAAATATATGGTCATGCCACTATGGTTTCAAAACTTATCTTAACAATTTGCTAAATATTGCTATTTCAAATATACACAATAACTTTCACAGTTTAAATCAAAACATCATAAATAATGTCACAAATAAACTTTCAACAATTCAAAGCAAAAGTAAAATACATATTTCATTCATTTTATCAATAAATTTTAAAGCATAGTGATGTTGTGCACAGACCTCAAACGAGTCGTCCCTTAGCCTCGACTCGGCTCCTCGGGTTCCTTCCCGATATTTTTTTCAACTGAAACACACAATTTTACAATGTTTCAGTATTAGAACTTAACACAGATCCAAAATAAATTTAGCTTTACAATTACCTAGCTCTAACGTGCTAAATTCGACGTTCTTTAAATTTTGTGTTTCGGGTTACTATTCATTGCACTATTCAAGTCAAATAGTTGACTTTCTAAGACTTAATAGGTATGGGAACTCCAGCTTCACCCACATATCACATTTTGATCATTAAACTTGTTGGTTTTGGTCATTTTCTCAAAGCTTAGGTCATTTTGGCAAAATTGCCAATTTTCGGTTTTGGTGCTCCGAAGTTGCACTGTTTCATTGGTCGGTGTACTGTTGGAATTTGATAAAACTTCATTCATAGAAAATGTTCCTTATTGTCTTAAGTGTATTCTCATTTTTGGATCACCTCAATCGGAGTTTTGTAGCTCAAGTTATGGCCAAAATAAGTTTACTGTTCACGTGTACTATTCATACTGGTATTTTGGGTTCTAGCAGATTTTGATCCAACTTTGGTCAGTAATTTGATTAAGTTAAGTTCATAATTTGGTCTGACTTTCTTCATATGAAATGTTCTACTATGTCTTAGGTTTTCATCGGTTCAAGAATCACCTAAATCCAAATTTTCTAGAGAAAGTTATAGCCATCCAAACATTACTGTTCAACTGAAAATCTGCAGAGTTGTAGGTTTGGTAACTGAAATTTGCTCAATTATTTGAATGGGTTAATGGCATAATTTGGGGTGATGTTCTTCATGAAAGTTTTAGGTCTATATTCCCTCTAACCCCTGGCCAAATTTCAGGTCAATTTGACCTGTCTAACTCGAGTTATGACCAAATGAACAGTTTCATCGCTCAATTGGTCGATTTGATGGCAGCCTGCTATCATTTCACTTTGGTCAATTGTTTCACCAAGTTTTGGTCAGTTTTTGGCCATGGTTCCTTAATGAAAATTGTGCTCTTTTATGTCTATTTTCATCTCCAATTGGTGGCATATCAATTGGACTTGTAAAATTTGAGTTTTGGTCCTTCAAAGTGGGTTTGGTCATGCTGCCAGCAGCATGACCATTTACCCTACGAATTTGACTTCTATTCTAACAATTCCCACACATCTCCTTTGGTCATTATTGACCATTTTTCTCTTCACAATAGGTCAAAGTCATCATTTATGCATTTCTCCAAAATTTTCCTCAAAACCCGAGGTTTCAAACCCTAACCACACTAATTTATTGTAATTAACTAATTCAAAGCATATAAACACAATCTTTCAACTCATTCAAGCATTTTAACATGTTTAACTCACTCAAACTCATGCAAATCACTCTCCCCTCCCTGCTGGACGAATTTCAGTTTAGTCCCTCATACATATTTTTTTTCATTTTAAGCATATTACAAGCTAATTCAAGCTAAAAACACAACAAGTAAACTAATCTTGTACCTTAAATCACTAACCTTTGTGTAGCAACTTCTAACTCCCCTTTTCTCTAATTTTCTTTCTTCTTTTCTTCTTTCTTTGATGACCAATCTTCTTCTCAAGTTGCCTAGACAAGCTTTAACTATGGTGGCTTACTTTTGTATGGTGAAATCTTATAATATGCAAGCTCAAAATTGAGCTTTAATGGAGGTTTTGGTGTGGGAGAGAGAGAGTGACGTTTTTTTGAAGAAGACTTGTGTTTTATTTTTTTTTCTTTTCTTTTCTTTTGTCTTTTATCTCTTTAGGAAGACCAAAAATCCATTTAATTAATTTATTAATTATATGACTTATGGCATCAAGCATGATGTCATCTTCCTACACCTTTTTAACTTTTTCATTTTCTCTTTTTTTTCTTTTTTCTATTAGTTCTTTAATTTAATTCTCGGTCCCGAAGTTTTATTTTCTCCGATTTTATTTGACAGTTAAGTCAGAAGTCAGCTCTCGGGGTCAATTGACCAAATTGCCCATCGCCGGTTCATCCCGGTTTGCAAATAATTCCCTATTTCTTTCGGTTCCCTGACCTAATTATTTGACTGACTTAACAGTTCTTTTTCGTGATTTTCTCTTTTCCACTATGTCCATAAGGGTCCTAAGGACCGCAGCGTCACTTTTTACGGTTCGAAATTTGAGTTTAAAACGACTTCGCAGTCGTTCCCGAGGAGGTCACCCATCGCTGTGACTCTCGTCTCGTTTAACTTCTTATATTTTGTTTTTCTTGTTTATACTTAACTAATTGAACATTACTAATTATTTGTGTTTATGGCTTCTCTAATTGTCTTAAGTGTGGTTCTAATCCCCTTAATTATCCGGACCGACTCCGGTCACCGGAACAGTGAAATCTACCAGGCTATGCAAACGGGGTGTTACATTTGGATTTAGAAATTATTTTGGAAGTGTTTTTAAACGGGTTCAGCAGAACTGTTTTTCCAATTTACAGTCGGCACTCTGCCGGATTTTCTATAAAATTTGTGGATAAATTCATATTTATCAAAATTGAAAAGAAGTAAATAAAAAAGGGATAAATTGTAATAAAAACATAGATTGGTGCTCCGGCACACTGAGTGGCACAACTTGCTCAACTACACTGTAGACGGGTAAGGGGTGTCACATTTAGTGATATCAGAGCATCGGTTTGGGCATTTCTGGGCTTAGATAGAGTACATACCATTGCATTACATTTGTAAGCATTGAGGTGACACTGATGCAAATCTGTTTGTTTTCTTATTTTGAATAGGATATGGATCCTGCTTCACAAAGAGCAATTGAGGAAGAGGTGGAGAGTCGTTCTCCACCAAGGGCTGGATCTGGGGGCAGGGTAGAATCTGCTCTACCAGCAGCTGAGGCACCTGCCCAACCTCAGTTTGCACTATTTCAACAAATGACCGAGTTTTACCGGCAAATGATGGGGGCAATTCCACCACCACAACCACAGCCACAACCACCACCAGTACCACAAAAATCTCATTTGGAGAAATTGAGGAAGCATGGGGCTGTGGACTTCTTTGGGAAGAGGAAGGATGATCTCATGGCCATAGAAAATTGGTTGGATAGAACCATTAGAGTACTAAAACAGCTAAATTGCATCCCCGAGCAGAACCTGGTGGGTGCTGTGTCCCTACTTCAGGATGATGCATATCAGTGGTGGGACATAGTAACCAGTGAGGTGCAACATGAACGAATCACCTGGGAATTCTTCCTCATAGAGTTCAGGAAGAAATATATTAGTAAAGTGTATTTAGAAGAGTGAAGAAGGGAATTTATCAGTTTGAGACAGAGACAGTTGTCAGTGGCTGAGTATGAGAGTGAGTTTGTCAGACTGAGCAGATATGGGAGGGAGATAGTCCCTACAGAGGCAGAGAGGTGCCGAAGGTTTGAAGAAAGGCTCAATGACAATATCAAAGTCATGATCACAGCATTGGAAATCACAGATTTTGCTAAACTGGTAAATGCAGCTTCAAAAGTGGAAAGGGTCAGAATCAATGAACAAAATAGAAGGGAAAGATAGCAGAAGAGGGGTCCGAGTCAGTCCAGTACATTTTCTGCTCCCAACAAGAAGAGTAAGGGTCCTCCTGCTCAGAGTTCAGGACCACCACAGGGTCAAGGTCAGTCTCAGGGGCCCAGACCACAATTCACAGCTAAGAGAGGCCAGTCCACACCATCAATGGGCAGCTCTCCAGGGATAGTGTTTAGGGGACCAGCCCCTGCATCTTCTGCTTGTCAGTACTGTCAGAAGTGGCGTAAGGGGGAATGTTGGCGAGTGACTGGTGCATGCTTACGGTGTGGATCGACAGAACATCAGATCAAGAATTGTCTGAAGAGGACTACTTGTAACACCCTCCCGGTAGCAACTCCGTACATTCTACTGTTCCGGTGACCGGTGTAGGTCCAGACAGCTAGAACGTCCGTAAAAATATTTAAACTAAAGTAAGGAACCATAATTAACTTAAATATTAATAAGAAAAATTTAGGAAAAATTTTAGAAATAAAATACAACCAAGTTAAACGAGCCGGTGCCCTAGCGATGGGTAACCCAGAGGGAAGTTGCGGTTCTCGCAACTAGGAGCCCTAGACCCGAGAGAAAATTCATAAAATAATTTTTTGGACTCCAGAGAAGGGTCATTGAGGTTCCTATGGCATTAGAATGCCAAGAAAATATTTAGAAAAATTTTTCAATCGGTACAGACAATTTTGACCCGTTAAGCCAAACGGAGGGCATTTTGGTCATTTCGCCTTCAGAGGTGATTTTTGGCCGACTTGTCCAGTTAATTAAATAATTATTATGACATAAAATATGAATAAACATTACTAAAAATTAAATTGAAAATGAGTAGTGATGAAAAGAAAAGAAAAATCAAAATAAAGCAAATTATGACATATGATGATGTCATTTAAAAAGCTACCACCAATCACATTTAAACAAACATTTAACTAACTAATAAAAAGAGATAAATATGACCAAAACAATTAAAAAAAAACCAGCTGCCTTCTTCCTCCCAAACCAGCCGAAACCCATGCCTAGCCAAACCTCCATTGATTTTGCAACCAAAGCTTCATTTCTCCCTTTGTTTCACTACTAAACCCTAAACCCTTTTCATTAAAACTTGTCCACTCATCTTGGGAAAGTATTTGGCAGCCTAGAAGAGGAAAGAAAGTGAAGTTTGAGCTTGGAAAATTCTGCCCTACAAGAGGTTAGTGCACATATATACCTTAAACTCTTTATTTCCATGATTAGAGACTTGAATTAAGTAAGAAATTGTAACTTAAATGAATAAAAATTTTGTGTATGTCCACCATGAATTTCGGCAGCCCTAAGGAAGGGATAGGTTTGATTGTTTTGATGGATTTAAAGTGGACTAGAGATCATGTTTAAAGCATGTATGTATGTGGTTAGTGAATGAGTTAGTAAATTAAGGCATCTTGTGTGAATCATAATGGGAAGCTAGGGTTTTGAGAGTAAAATGTGGACTTGGCCTATGAAATTGTTAAAGAACATTCTAATGGTCAATTAGTGACCATTTGAGGTAAGTTGACCATAATTTGGACTGAAATATAGCTTGGCAAAGTGGAATGGTAGGCTGCCTAGGGACAGCAACAAGGAGGTTGTGAATCCAGCCTGTTTGGACTGCCATATCTTTGGCTGTGTAGGTTCAATTGGTGTTTGGCCAATTGGACATGAAACTAGACTTATAATGGCACAATTTTTCTGAAGAAACCATGTCCAAAAGACCAAAGCAAGTGGACCAAAAATTGGCCCCAATCCGGATACCCTGCAAATAGGTTCTGCAGAATGACCAAATGAATAGTAACTGTTCATTTGGCCATAACTCACTGTAGATTTGGTCAATTGACATGAACTTTTTACAGCAATACGTTAAGACATAGAAAAACAACTTTCATGAAGAAACCTACCCCAAATTATGGCCAGAACCCATCCAACAAGGCAATGGCGATCCTTTATTCCTTTGCTGTAGATATGGTCAATTTTGCAGTTTTGCCATCCGGCCAGCTGTGGTTTTTGGACCATATCTGGAGCTACAAAACTCCAAATGGAGTGATTCAAAAAAAGAAATTTAACTAGACAAAATAAGAAACAACTTTCATGTTTACCATTTCCTCAAATTCCCACTGTAACTGTCACCAATGGAGCAGTAAATTTGGGTTACAAAAACTGAAAATTCTGCTTTCCTTGGTTTAAACTTAGAAATGGTAGTAATGCTTAATGCCAACAAGTTTTGAATGCAAAATGTGGTATGTTGGGAGTGTCAAAACCAATGTACCTATTTTCTATCAAAAAGTCAGCATTTTTGTTGACCAATGAGGTGAATAGTGACACAAAAACTTGAAATTCAAAATTTGAAGAATTCAAAAGTATCAAATGCCCTAGTATACCTAACAAGATTGGTTTGGATAGTTTGGCGTGCCAATAGGGTTCGGTTAGCAGTACTGCACATGGCATTATGCCATTCTGTGATTTTATGGCTTTTAGCCATTTTGATATTGTGTTGAGACTTGGCCTCGTGCCTAATATTATTCTGACATTGTTAGCTTACATTTGCACACCGGGAGATACATATGTGACCGATGGTGTGACGGCCCGAGGTACTTGATACCCAGTGCTAGTTTACCCGTTTATCCAGTCCAGTCGTTCAGTATAGGTTACTTGGGCAACCAAATGAATGAAAATGGACAAAGTTAAAGAAATAAACGAATATAACGGATATAAAACAAATAAGACATATACATTAAACACATATTTATTTTCTGCTATTTTCTTTTATTTTATTATTGCACCACTAAGCATCATTGCTTAGCGCGTTGCTTTTGCCACGCGTAGGTTCTGGAGATACTGATCGTGAGCCCGATGAGACTCAGATGGGTGAGTCCATCCTCGCACTGACAAAGGTCCGTGTCACCTCACCATCTACAATGCATTGGTAGGACACTAGGTGTCATTTTGGCATTTTGTAATAAATTTTTATTTTCTCATATGTAATTGAACTTGTGTAATGTATTTTAATATTCATGTAAATAATGAGAATTGTGTTTGTGAATGTTTATTTGTGTTTTATACACGATTACCACATGAGCTGAATGATTGAGAAACAAAATTGAAAAATATTGAGATTTTGATATTGGAGTTTGAGAGTGATGAGATATGAATATTGGAAGTGTTTTTAACAGGTTCCGAAGAACTGTTTTCTCCATTTTTAGCCGGCACTCTACCGGATTTTTTTTAAAATTTTCGGAACCTCAATAAATTATAATTTTGAAAAATGGCTCAAAGATATTATATTTCACAAGTTATATTCAAAAGCATGATAAAAATTAATTAAGGTATAATAGAGTGTGCCGGTACACCGTGTGACATTGCTTACTTTGGTATACTGTACACGGGTAAGGGGTGTCACACTACCACTGTTGCTCCAATACAAACTGACAGTCCTGCTCCTGCACCACAAAGGGGTAGGAAGCCCAGTAAACCTGAGGCACCTGGTCCATCATTGAGGCTTGCATCCGAGTCAGCTGAGAGGCTAGACACTAGAATACCTGCCAGGGCCTATGCCATCAGAGCTCAAGAGGAGCAAGATGCCCCAGATGTCATCAGGGGTATGTTTTCCCTTTACAACACTTCTGTACATGTATTGGTGGATCCAGGATCCACTCATTCCTACATTTGCATCAAACTACCCATAGAGAGGGGAGTTCCAGTAGAGGAGAGTGATCAAGACATTCTGGTCACAAATCCACTAGGCCACAGTGTGGTAGTGAATTCAGGGGTATGAATTCTCGGCAGACCTAATTGAATTGCCCTTCCACGAGTTTGACGTGATTTTGGGTATAGACTGGTTGTCATGTCATCAGGCAATAGTTGATTGCAAATTGAAGAGGATTTCTCTGAAAACTTTTGAGGGTAATGAGATTACTGTTATGACTGAAAGGACAGATTTCCTGCCCAATGTTATATCAGCCACGGTTGCAAGAAGATTGATGAGAAAAAGCTGTGAAGCTTACCTAGCACATGTGGTTGATATTAGGCAAGCTAAGCCAAACCCGAGTGATATAACCACAGTGAGAGATTTCCCAGATGTGTTTCCTGAAGAGTTGCCTACCAGAAAGGGAAGTCGAGTTTGCTATTGAGGTAATGCCGAGTACAGCACCCTCTATTGCTCCTTATAGGATGGCACCCACTGAATTGAGGGAGTTGAAAACTTAGTTGTAAGAGTTGCTTGATAAGGCGTTCATACGCACCAGTGTGTCATCATGGGGAGCTCCGGTGCTATTTGTGAAGAAAAAGGATGGAACCTTGAGATTGTGTATTGATTACCGGCAGTTGAACAAAGTAACTGTGAAGAACAAATATCCATTGCCCAGAATCGACGATCTGTTTGATCAGTTGAAAAGAGCCGATGTATTTTCAAAAATTGATCTCAGATCAGGGTATCATCAGTTGAGGGTAAATGATGCAGATGTGTCAAAAAACTGCATTCAGAACCCGGTATGGACACTAAATTTTTAGTGATGCCGTTTGGTTTGACAAATGCACCAGCAGCATTTATGGACCTTATGAACCGTATCTTCCATCCATACTTAGATCGGTTTGTAGTGGTCTTCATTGATGATATTCTAGTGTATTCCAAGACCAGGGAAGAATATGATGAACATTTGAGGATTGTTCTGCAAACCCTGCAAGAAAAAGAAGCTGTATCAGTAGAAGGGATTAGAGTGGATCCCAAAAAGATGGAAGCAGTGATGGAGTGGAAGCCTCCTAGAAATACAACTGAGGTCAGAAGTTTCTTGGGGTTAGCCGGGTATTACATAAGATTTGTGAAGGGGTTCTCTCTTATAACTGCTCTAATGACCAAGTTGTTGCACAAGAATGTGAAATTTGGCTGGAACGACAAGTGCCAAGCCAGTTTTGAGAGGCTGAAGGCTATGTTGACAGAAGCACCAGTGTTAACACAGCCAGAGTTGGGAAAAGACTTTGTGGTCTATAGTGATGCCTCACATAATGGGCTAGGGTGTGTATTGATGCAAGAGGGGAAAGTGGTCACCTATGCTTCCAGGCAGTTAAGGCCACATGAACAGAATTACCCTACTCATGACCTGGAGTTAGCAGCAATTATCTTCGTATTGAAGATATGGAGGCATTATTTATATGGTGAAAAATGCTACATCTATATATACCACAAGAGTCTAAAATATTTGCCAACCTAGAAGGAGCTCAATCTTAGACAAAGGTGATGGATTGAGTCCCTAAAGGATTATGATTGTGTGATAGATTATCATCCTGGGAAGGAAAATGTAGTTGCTGATGCTTTAGGCAGGAAGTCCATCACAACTTTAAGATCACTAAATACCTGTCTGTCCTTAGCTTAAGATGGAGCTATTTTGGCTGAGTTGCAAGTGAGGCCAACCTTGCTACAGCAGATACAAGATGGGCAGAGGGCAGATTAAAAATTAATGGCTATTGTGGGTAAAATTCCAGAGGGAAAGGAAACTGAATATGAGGTGAAAGCAGATGGGTGTCTGTATTACAGAGGAAGAGTGTGTGTACCTGATGATGGGGAACTGAATACTAGAATTTTGAAAGAAGCATACACTAGTGTTTATGTTATGCACCCGAGAAGCATAAAAATGTATAATGATTTGAAGCCTCATTATTGGTGGCCTAGTATATAGAGGGATATAGCTGACTATGTGCCTAAATGTTTGACATGTCAACAAGTTAAAGCAGAACATCAAGTTCCATTAGGATTGCTACAGCCTATAAGCATACCTGAATGGAAATGGGACCGAGTCATTATGGATTTTGTTAGTGGTCTACCTCTCACCCAAAGAAAGCATGATGCAGTGTGGGTGATAGTGGATAGATTGACGAAGTCAGCAGATTTTCTGCCAATTAGGACTGACTACTCACTAGAGAAGCTAGCAGAATTGTATATCAGTGAGATAGTTAGACTGCATGGAATCCCACTTTCCATCATATCTGACCGAGACCCAAGGTTTACATCAAGATTCTAGAAAAAAGTTATAAGAAGCCTTGGGCACACAACTTCATTTTAGCACTGCTTTTCATCCCCAGACGGATGGACAGTCAGAACGAGTAATCCAGGTAAACCCAAGAACTAATTAAATTTTCGCAATTAATAAATTGAAATGATAGTAACAATGTGAATTATGTGATAAATCCTAGAGGATATGATAAGGAGTTGTGTCATTGAGTTTGAGGGGAGCTGGGATAGATACCTCCCACTGGCAGAATTGGCATACAACAATAGCTATCAAGCTAGCATTCAAATGGCTCCGTATGAAGCACTGTGTGGGAGCAAATGTAGAACCCCAGTGTGTTGGACTGAATTGGGCGAAGATAAACTGGTAGGACCATACCTGGTGAAACAGACTGAGGAGAAAGTGCAGATAATCAAAGCTAACCTGAAGGTTGCCTCAGATAGACAGAAATCATATGCTGACTTGAAGAGAAAAGAGATAGAGTATGCAGTTGGCGATAAAGTGTTTCTCAAAGTCTCACCATGGAAGAAAGTACTGAGGTTTGGAAGGAAGGTTAAGTTAAGCCCTAGGTTCATTGGCCCATATGAAGTCATTGAACGTATGGGACCAGTGGCCTATCGGCTAGCTTTACCACCAGAACTGGATAAAATTCATAATGTATTCCATGTTTCCATACTGAGAAGGTATCGCTCAGACCCTTCACTTGTCATTTCCATGGAAGAGATTGAAATCCAACTGGACTTGACATATATAGTAGAATCTATATAAATCCTAGCTTGGGAAGTAAAGGAACAGAGAAATAAACAAATTCCACTGGTGAAAGTGCTTTGGAGGCACCGCAACACTAAAGAGGCAACTTGGGAAAGTGAAGAGATAATGAGGCAACAGTTCCCTCAACTGTTTGCATCAGGTAAATTTTAAGGATGAAATTTTTATTAGAGGGGAAGAGTTGTAACATCCTCATTTTAGCTAGTCCGTACAGTTTACTGTACTGGTGACAAGTGTCGGTCCGGACAGTTAGAATGTTCGGAAAAATATTTAAACTAAAGTGAGGAACCAAAAATTAACTCAAATATTAATAAGAAAAAATTTAGGAAAAAAATTATAAAATAATTCTTGGGACTCCAGAGAAGGGTCATTGAGGTTCTTATGACATTAGAATGCCAAGAAAATACTTTAAAAAATTTTTCAATCGGTACAGACAATTTTGACACGTTAAGCCAAACGGAGGGCATTTTGGTCATTTCGTCTTCAGAGATGATTTTTGGGCCAACTTGTCCAGTTAAATAAATAATTTATATAACATAAAATATGATTAAATATTGTTAAAAATTTAATTGTAATTAAATAGACAAAAAATGAAGAGTAAATGAAGGAAAATAGACTTATGACATCATAATGATGTCATTAAAAATCTCCCAACCAATCTTGTCTTGACACATAGCATAACTTTCTATAAAAGAGACTAAATGAGCTGAAAATGAAAAAAAAATCAGAACCTCTTCCCTCTTCTTCTCCTTGACGTCAACTCTCCTTCCCTAACCCTCCATGAAAAAGCTTTTTCAAGCTTCATTTTCCCTAGCTTTCTTTCACCAAAAACCCTAATTGTCAATATAAAAACTTGCTTTTTCATCTTGGTGAAGCTTTGGGCAGCAAAATTTTTGAAGAAAAATTGAAGTTTTGTAAGACCCAATCTTAGTTCCAAAGAGGTTAGTGACCAATCCTTGCTTTCTTTTTGAAATGCATGTTTAGGGACAAAAAATTGAGCTAGAAAATGAGAGAAACTTAAATGAAATTGATAATTATGTAAACCCCCATTTTAAGTAGCTATGTGAAGGGTAGGGTTTTGATTGTTTTCCTTGAATAAATTTGGTATTGTGGCAGCCCATAACACTAACCTATTGTTCAGAATGGTGAAAGGTAAGTGAATGCATGAATTGAGATGGAATGGGTTAGTGTTTGGGTATAAAATGGAGACTTTGATCATGTAATGGTTAAAGTGAGTTTTAATAGTCAATTAGTGACCATTTGGATATGTGTAAACAAGAAATGAAGTGGTTTGTGTAGTGGAAATTGAGATTAGTGTGGCTGTCCTTGGTGACCTGCAGAATTGGACATGAGTCCAGCAGGTTTGGGTAGCCATAACTTGAATTTTAGAGGTTCAATTGGTGCAAGGCCAATTGGACATGAAATTAGACACATAATGGCATAAATTTTGTGAAGAAACCATGCCCATAAAATCAAACCAAGTAGACCAAAAGCTTGCCTTAATCTGGTTGACCTGCAGTCTATCTTTGCAAAATGACCAAATGAATAGTGATTGTTCATTTGGCCATAACTCAATGTAGAAAGGTCCAATTGACCTAATATTTTACCAGCAACAAGTTGAGATATAGACCAACAACTTTCATGAAGGAACCTAACCCAAATTATGACCAGAACCTATCCAACAAGTGAGTTGCAATCACTATTCACTGCACTATAGATATGGTCAGTTCAGAAAAATTTCAATCTGGCCATTTGTGATTTTTGGACCATAACTTGAGCTAAAAAACTCCAAATAGAGTGATTCAAAAAAGATAATTCAACTAGACAAAATAAGGAACAACTTTTATGTTGATCATTTTGCCAAATTGGCACTGTAAAAATGACAAATGCAACAGTAAAAATGAAGCATGAAAACTGAAAATTCTGCTTAATTAACATTAAGCTTAGAAATGCTATTGGCAACCAATACCAACAAATTTAAAATGCAAAATGTGGTATGTTGGGAGTATTAAAACTAATGTACCTATTGTCAATGCAAAAGTCAACATTTTGGTTGACTAATGAAGTGAATAGTAACACCAAAACTTGAAATTCAAAAATTGTAAAACTCAAAAGTGTAAAATGCCCTAGTATACCTAATAAGATTGGTTTGGATAGCTTGGCATGCCAATAGGGTTCTCATAGCGATCGCATATGGCTTCATGCCATTCTGTGTTTCATGGCTTTCCCATGCCATTTTGTGAAATAATAGCCTTTGGCTATATTATTTGAGTTGATATACTTGGGTTTTAACCCTGATAATTGTTACAGCTTATTAGCTGTTCTATTGCACACCGGGAGACACAATGTGACCGATGGTGTGATGGTACAAGGTACTTAGTACCCAATGCCAGTTTACCCATTTATACAGTCCAGTCAACTAGTATGGGTTACTCAGGAAATAATAATAAACCTTACCAAATTTTAAGTGAATAATACCGCAAATAATACCAGAAATCAAGTCTACCCAAAAATGAAATCATACATTCTGCATAAATATTTTATTTTATTTTATTTTATTTTATATTGTCACCAATAAGCAGAATTGCTTAGCGCGTTGCTTTTGCCACGCGCAGGTACTGGAGACCTAGCTGGGGAGCCCACAGACATCAGACGGGGTGAGCCTTCAGAGCTGCATCTAGGGTCCAAAGTCACCTCACATTTGCACTGCGTATGGTAGGACATTAGGACTATAGGTGGCCCTTTTGTATTTTTGCATTTTGTATTAGTTTAGATTGTAACTATAAACTCCTATAATTATGTATTAATGTAAATATATGAAATTTCATATTATTGAGATTTTCTGCATAATGTATGTTGATAAATGAAATGTTGAGAATTATTTATGAATATGCTTCAAGTGACGAAGTGAACAGAAAGGTTTTGAAAATAGTATTAAGATTTGAGATTGAGATTTTTAAGATTGACTTGAATGTGTATAATGGAGTTTGGATTTGGAAATTATTTTGGAAGTGTTTTTAAACGGGTTCAGCAGAACTGTTTTTCCAATTTACAGCTGGCACTCTGTCGGATTTTCTATAAAATTTACGGGTAAATTCAGATTTATCAAAATTGAAAATAAATAAATAAAAAAGAGATAAATTGTAATAGAAACATAGATTAGTGCTACGGCACACTGAGTGGCATAACTTGCTCGACTACACTGTAGACGGGTAAAGGGTGTCGCATTTTAACACCTATCAAAAGTGCTCACCACTATAAAAAGTGATAAAAAAAGGTTTAAAATCCCTTGTAGTGTATTTAATGGGTTATCAGTAGACGAAGTTCGGTAATTCATTAGGTATACTACGAGATCATGTTATGCCTTACGGAGGGAAAAGGTGTGACATGTTTTAGTGGTATCAGAGCTCGTTTTTAAATTCTATTTTGACTTGTAATCTGAATATTCTTTCTTCATAGTACAATTACTCAATGTCATTGTTTGATACATACAGTACATTACATTATAAATATGCACTAATAGGAGGAAATCTCTTTGTGTTATTTATTCAAGAGGTATAATATCCTCTAATTGACTATGGAAGAAGGGGACCGTTCAGTCGATCAATCAATAGAGGCTGAGGTACAAGGGGAAGCCCTAGCCTTTCATAATGTGAGTGGATCAGCTGCACCAGCCCCCTCAGTACCGCAGTTTCCTGCTCAGTTTACTCAGCATATGGCTGCAATGTTCCAATAGATAACTGGTAACATGCCTACCCAAGCCCCACTGCAGACACCAGTGGTACAACCACAGCCTTCAGCTAGGCAGTATGACAAGCTGATTAAATATGGGGCTACTGAGTTCAAGGGGGCAGTAGATCCACTAGAGGTAGAACATTGGTTGGAAAGAATGGATAGGGTGTTTAAGAAACTGCACTGCACAGAAGAGCTGAGATTTGAATATTCAATGTCACTACTACAGGGGGATGCATATGACTAGTGAAAAACCATTCCCCATAGTTTGGTGGAACCTCCAGTACTAACCTGGGATGACTTTCTGTGGGAGTTCAAACAAAAATATGTCCCAGATGCCTATGTGGACTAGAAGCTACAGGAGTTCTTAAGTCTAAAACAGGGAAGTAGATCAGTGGCAGAATATAAAAGGGAATTTTCCCGCCTGAGCCACTATGTAGGAAGTCTCCTTTCTACCAGCAGGGAAAGGTGTAAGACATGTGTTGGCTCCTACTAGTTATATATGAAGGTAGGTGTTGGTCAAGATGGAATCTGTTCCTCTAAGTAAAGAGAGTTAAAATCCTATGTTCATTTAATTGTTCTTGATGTTTCAAGTTCCTAGCCAGGACAAACCATGACTCCAGCTTGAGTTGTGATTTTGTAATAGAGAGATTCTAGTGCATGGTAACATATGATTATAGGTTCATTTAAGGTAAACCTTATTACTAATTGGGTGGCCATGGCATGCTATGCTAGGTGTTAATCATGGTCTATGAGGTGCATAAAATGGTTTAGAGAAATCATTTATGATAAGAAAGAGTTCTAATGATAGTAAGAGTTGATATCATATCTCATTGCCAATTAGTGATGAGCCTAGTAAGTCACACACATACACAAGTTATCACCTAGTTAAATATGATTTAATTATTTAATTAAAGAGTTTAATTGATTAATTAAATAGGTTTAGATTGCAAAGTCCCTAGCATGACTTGAAACCAAATATAGGTTATTGGATGTATAGTATAAGTTAAATTTATATTTAAAGTGTTTAAATATGAATTTAATTAATGAGAAATTAATTAATAGAGATTAATTAATTAATTTATATTTGATATAAATTGATTAGAAGAAGAGAAATAATTATTTTGGTTTGAGAACTCAAAATTAAGATAGGGGCATTTTGGTCATTTCACAGGGTGACATGTGGCACCATGAGATGGTGACACATGGCACTACACATAAGCTTGCCAAATGTCTTTTAATCATATAAGATGATTAAAATTAAGATTAAATATAGGTTTGACACTTGGCACAATGTGATTGGATCAATTAAACCTAGAGCCAATCAGAAGGTGACATGTTGCAAGGGTTTTAAGTGGTGACCTAGCTATATAAGGGAAAGGATGAAAACAAACATAGCTAGCTGCTATTTTTTTCATTGTGGCCACCCCAAAGCACCTCTCCATTTCATCTTCTTCATCTCTCGTCAATTCAAAGAGATTAACCAACATTCTGTTGAATTAAAAATACTAGAAATCGTTTCTAGTGTCCTGTTTATATCTTTAATCTCTTAAAAGGCAAAACTTGATTTTCTAGTTAATAGAAAAAGCTTTAGAAGCTATTCAAGGGCTGCCATAGGTGTTCTTGGTGTGGACAAGCTAGAGGGACAACATCTGGTGTCCTGAAGATGCATCTCAAAGGCGCAAATACACTGCAGTGCATCAAGAGGTTAGTGTGTTTGTTCTTGATTTAATCTAGGGTTCTAAAATTAATCTGATTAATTTTAAAATCTTAAATGGCAAATACAAATCCAAAATCATATTAAAAGAGTTTTAATATGTTGTTTATTATTAAAATCAAATAGATAAAAATAAATCTTGTATGATGCATATGACCCTAGGTGAAAATTTTTGAATTCAATGGTATAAATTTGTGTTTTTCATGCTTCCGCTCCTTCAATTGTTGAACCAGCTTGAAGCCCAGTCTCAGATTACAAGTGGTCGGATTCAAACATACTAACTTCTCTGAGCTTATTTCTCAAGCACTTGAATTAGAGAGAATTGAGTCAGAAGTGGTCCTAGAGAAAAAGAAATCAGAGATGACAGAAAAAGAGAAGGAGGGGAAGTTAGTAGATCAGAGTTCTAGTGGTCCTACTGGGAAGAGAAAAAACTTTGGGGGACACAACGGGGGTGGTAAAAAGTCTGGTAGGGGAAGATTTTCAGAACAGAGACCTCCTCTATCTAGTCAGCAGACTACCAAAAGTTCCTACCCTCCCTGCCAATGTGAAACTTATGGTAGAAATCATGGTGGGTATGCTATAAGGCCACAGAAGCCTGTTATAATTGCGGAGGCATAGGACACTTTGCTAAAGACTGCATCAGTGCCCGTAGAATTGGGCCACCTCCTACTACTGCAGAAGGGTCAATTCAGAATCCTGCCACTAGAGGTTCACAACCACCTAGGAGAGGTAGAGGCAGGGGTAGAGCTAGTCTAGCAAGCAGCCAAGGCATAGTGAGTCAGTCAGAGTAAGGCAGTGCTTTAGTCAGAGTCTATGCAATGAGACAAAAAGAAGAGGCTGAGACATCTGATATTATGGCTAGTACCTTCTCAACTTTTAATCAAGATGTGTTTGTGTTATTTGATCTGGGTTCTACCCACTCCTATATGAGTGCTAGCATCATTGATTGCATTGCTGTTCCGTGTATAAAAATGGACTTTGAGGTGATAGTAACAAGTTTGCTAGGACAAGAGGTCAGGGTCAATAGAATGTATAGGGATTATCCTTTGGTGATCCAAGGACATACTTTTCTGTCTGATCTCATTGAAATGCCCTTCAAAGATTATGATATCATCTTGGGCATGGATTGGTTAGCCAAGTATCACGCCATGATTGACTGTAGACTGAAGATAGTCACTTTTGGTCTCCCTCAGTACACTGATGTAGTAATACATGGGGAGAGGCAGCTGTTGCCATTAAACATCATTTTGGCTGCACTAGCCAGAAAAATGATCAGAAAAGGGTGTGAAGCATACTTAGCACATGTAGTAGATACCCAAGTGGAGAGTCTAGCATTGAGGGACATCCCTACAGTATATGACTTTCCAGATGTGTTTCCTGATGAATTGCCAGGAATACCTCCGGAAAGAGAAGTGCAGTTTGAGATTAATGTTATGCCTAGTGTGGATCCAATCTCCATAACACCATACAGAATGGCACCAATAGAGTTAAACGAGTTGAAGGTACAGTTGCAAGAACTACTTGAAAAAGGCTTCATCTGCCCTAGTGTGTCACCTTGGGGAGCACCGGTATTGTTTGTTAAGAAGAAAGATAGCACTCTCCACTTATATATTGACTACCGGTAGTTGAATAAGGTGACAATAAAGAACAGATATCCATTGCCTCGTATTGATGATCTATTTGATCAGTTGAAGGGTGTAGCTGTGTTCTCCAAAATTGATTTGCGATCTGGTTATTCTCAGTTGAAAGTGTAAGAGTAGAGTATTCCAAAAACTACTTTCAGAACTCGATATGGCCACTATAAGTTTCTAGTAATGCCATTCGGGTTAACTAATGTTCCAGCTGCTTTTATGGATCTGATGAACACTATCTTCAGTAAAGGAACGGAAGCGTGAAAAACACAAGATTATACCATTGAATTCAAAAATTTTCACCTAGGGTCACATGCACCATGCAAGATTTATTTTTATCTATTTGATTTCAATGATAAACAACATATTAAAACTCTTTTAATATGTTTTTGGATCTGTATTTGCCATTTAAGATTTTAAAATTAATCAAATTAATTTTAGAACCCTAGATTAAATCAAGAACGATTACACTAACCTCTTGATGCACTGCAGCGTGTCTGCGCCTTTGAGATTCGTCTTCAGGACACCAGATGTTGTCCCTCTAGCTTGTCCACACCAAGAACACCTATGGCAGCCCTTGAAGAACTTCTAAAGCTTTTTCTATTAATTAGAAAATCAAGTTCTGCCTTTTTAAGAGATTAAAGATGTAACAGGACACTAGAAACAATCTCTAGTGTTCTTAATTCAAGAGATTGATGGCTAATCTCTTTGAATTGATGAGAGATGAAGAAGAATAGAGGGAGGGCTGCAAAAATGGCATGACAAAGGAGTGTGGCTGCTGGTTGTATTTTATTTTCTCATAATAACACTTAAATAGCTAGGTTAACACATTAAACCCTTGCCACATGTCACCCTTTGATTAGCTATAGGTTTAAGTGACCCAATCACATTGTGCCAAGTGTCAAACCTATATTTAATCTTGATTTTAATCATCTTACATGATTAAAAAACATTTGGCAAGCTTATGTGTTATGCCATGTGTCACCATCTCATGGTGCCACGTGTCACACTGCAAAATGACCAAAATGCCCCTGTGTCTTAATTTTGAGTTCTTAACCCAAAATAATTATTTTCTTCTTCTAATTAATTTATATCAAATATAAATTAATTAATTAATCTCTATTAATTAATTTCTCATCAATTAAATTCATATTTAAACACTTTAAATATAAATTTAATTTATACTACACATCCAATAATCTAGATTTGGTTTCAAGTCATGCTAGGGACTTTGCAATTTAATTGCAAACCAAATCTATTTAATTAATTAATTAAATCATATTTAAATAGGTGATAACTTGTATATGTGTGTGACTTACTAGGCTCATCACTAATTGGCAATGAGACATGATATCAACTCTTAATATCATCAGAACTCTTTCTTACCATAAATGATTTCTAACCATGGTCTATGAGGTTCATAAAATGATTTAGAGAAATCATTTATGGTAAGAAAGAGTTCTGATGATATTAAGAGTTGATATCATGTCTCATTGCCAATTAGTGATGAGCCTAGTAAGTCACACACATACACAAGTTATCACCTATTTAAACTCTTTAATTAATTAATTAAATCATATTTAAATAGGTGATAACTTGTGTATGTGTGTGACTTACTAGGCTCATCACTAATTGGCAATGAGACATGATATCAACTCTTAATATCATCAGAACTCTTTCTTACCATAAATGATTTCTCTAAATCATTTTATGAACCTCATAGACCATGGTTAACACCTAGCATAGCATGCCATGGCCACCCAATTAGTAATAAGGTTTACCTTAAATGAACCTATAATCATATGTTACCATGCACTATAATCTCTCTGTTACAAAATCCCAACTCAAGGTGGAGTCATGGTTTATGTCAAACTCCATTTGCTATGAATATTATGTTCTCTTTTAATTCCAGTTCTTGATTAAAAGATTTTTCTCATTAGAAACTCTTTCTGAATAAATCTATTTGTCCTGGCCAGGAACTTGAAACATCAAGAACAATTAAATGAACATAGGATTTTAACTCTCTTTACTTAGAGGAACAGATTCCATCTTGATCAACACCTACCTCCATATATAACTAGTAGGAGCCAACACATGCCCATATACCCATACACAGTACAAGTATGAAAGCAGTATCAAACTCAAACTACCTATATACAAGATAACTGTGCTATCTCAGGTCTAAAGATTATATGCACTGATATGATTTATGACAAAACATTGACAAGAGTAAACTCCATGTGCTTATCATAAGTGTCACTGGTTCGGCCTACTTATCATTTATAAGTGCCTATCATGTTTGTCATATGGCATGAGACTCACCATTCCATCTTATTTATATCTCATATAAATAACTTGGGAACAAACATGAATACAATCTTTCTGGATAAGTCATGTCCTTATTATGAAGTATCCTCGATTGTGAACCTATTTATGATACTTTGTGCTAGAAATATTGTCACTCATATTCTTAACAACTTAAGAATAATATTTCTAACAAAATATCAATGGACCTTTTCTATTACACATAAATATATTATGTAAATGGAAAAGTGGAAATGCCTTTTATTAATAAAAATATATACAAGATACATATTAAATGATATGCTCTAGGGCATACTACTAACAATCTCCCACTAGCACTAGAGCCATTCATTACAATACCTTAGACCCATCTTCTCAAGATGTCAGTCTAACTGAGCTTGTGACAAAGGCTTAGTGCATGGATCAGCTGAATTTTTTCAGCTGATGTTATTTTTCTGCATGGCTATATTGCCTTTGCCCAACTATATGTCTGATAATGTGGTAGTGCCTTTCTATGTGTTTGGATTTTGGGTGAGACCTTAGTTCCTTAGCTCAGATGATCGCTCCATTGTTGTCACAAAGGTAGTGGAACTGCGACTCAATGGAAGGAACTATCGTAAGTTCTGTCACGTACTTCTTTATCCAAATGACTTCCTTTGCGAGATCCGATGCAGAATATACTCAAATTTCAGAGTGGAATCTGCAATGTGCTCGCTTGGAACTCTTCCAACTGACTGCACCTCTATTACAAATGAACACATATCCAGAGGTAGACTTTCTATCATCGATATCTGATTGGAAATCAGAATCAGTATAACCATCCAATTACAAGTCTCCACCTCCATAAATCAAGAATAAATCCTTAGTTCTTCTCAAGTACTTAAGGATATTCTTGACAGCTATCCAGTGTTCCAAACCTGGATTGGATTGATACCTGCTAGTCAAACTATGAGCATATGCGATATCCGACTAGTACACAACATTGCATACATTAAACTTCCAATAGCCGAAGCATATGGAATCCTGGCCATCTTATCTCTTTCTTCAGGTGTCTTTGGAGACATCTCTTTAGAAAGGTGGATACCATGTCTCACTGGTAACAATCCTCTCTTGGAATCAAGCATGTTAAACCTCTTTAACACCTTTTCCAAGTATAGACTTTGGGATAAACCAATTATTCTTTTCGCTCTATCTCTATAGATGTGAATCCCAAGAATATAGGTTGCCTCCCCTAAGTCTTTCATGGAGAATGTATTTGACAACCATACCTTTATAGTCACAACATACCCGTGTCATTACCCATCAACGAGATGTCATCCACATATAAGACAAGGAAAGTGATAGCACTGTCACTAACCTTCTTATATACACATGGCTCATCCTCATTTTTGATAAAACCAAAGGATTTAATGGCTTTATCAAAACGGATGTTCCAACTCCTCGAAGCTTGTTTCAACCCATAAATGGATCGCTTTAGCTTGCATACCTTGGAACCATCTTGGGATTCAAATCCCTTAAGTTGTTCCATGAAAATGTTTTCTTCAATGTATCCATTGAGAGAAGCTGTTTTGACATCCATCTGCCAAATCTCATAATCATAGTACGCAGCTATTGCTAATAAAATCCTAATTGATTTAAGCATGGCAACAAAGTAGAAAGTCTCCTCATAGTCGATTCCTTGCCTTTGGCGAAACCCTTTCGCTACTAGCCTTGCCTTATAGGTCTCTACCTTTCCATCATAACCAATTTTCTTCTTGAAAACCCATTTGTTCCCTATAGGTACAATACCTTCTGGTGGGTCAACAAGATCCCAAACTTGATTCTTATACATGGAATCAATCTCAGATTTCATAGCATCAATCCATTTTGAAGAGTCTATATCTGATATAGCTTCTTCATAGGTAAGTGGATCATCTCCATGATCTACTTCTTCATGAGTAGACAACTCTTGTTCTTCTTCATGAAGAAAACCATATCTCACTGTGGGTGAGATACCCGGTTGTTCTACGAGGAACAAGTGTAGATGTTTCATCAACAGTATTGGTTGACTAGATGGATCTATATCCATCCGATATGTTGGTTGGTCGAATTCCAATTCTAACTCAATTAGCCTTCCAATGCCTCCATCTTGAACAAACCGTTGTTCAAGAAATGTGGCATCTCTACTTATCACAACCTTTGTGAAGTAGGCAAATAAAAATAATATCCAAAACTATCTTTTGGATAACCAACAAATTGACCGCTTTCTGATCTCGTCTCCAATTTATCAGTGTTCAGCTTTTTGATATAAGCTGGACACCCCTAAATCTTAACATGCTTAAGACTTGGTTTTCTTCCATGCCATATCTCATAAGGTGTGGAAGAAACTGATTTTGATGGAATCCTATTCGAATATATAAAGTCGATTCTAATGCAAATCCCAAAAGGAGATTGGCATATCAAGATAGCTCATCATACTACGTACCATATCCAATAGGGTACGATTTCTCCTTTCAGATACACCATTCACCGTATGCGTTCTGGAGGAGTCAGCTGAGAAACAATGCCATGCTCTCTCAAGTATTCATCAAATTCAGTACTCAAATATTCACCTCCACGATCTGATCGAAGAGCTTTAATACTTTTTCCTGTTTGATTTTCTACTTCAGATTTAAATTCCTTAAACTTTTCAAAGGATTCATGTTTGTATTTCATCAAATACAAATACCCAAACCTTGATTTATCATCAAGAAAGGTAATAAAATAATGAAAGCCCTCTAGCCATTTCTTTAAACGGACCACATACATCACTATGTATTAGTTCCAAAATATTTTCAGGTCTTAGCCCTTGTCCAACAAAGGGTGATCTAGTCATTTTGCCTTGAAGGCAAGATTCACAAGTTAGAGTAGGCTCAGAGCCCAATGAGGATAGAATCCCCATTTTCTCCAATTTTGCAATCCTATCTTCTGCAACATGACATAACCTTAAGTGCCAAATATATTTTGAACTTGAGTTGGTTTTCACCATGGCATTGTATTCTTTTAGATTGCTATACTCGCCGGTGGAAACACTTTCTTCGCAATGGAAACACTTTCCTATTGGCAATGGAAACACTTTCCTGCTGGCAGTGGAAACACTTTCCTTTGCCTTTATCAGCTTTAGTCTTCCTTTTCTGTTTAGCTATTTTCTTGGAAGGACCAGGAATCTAAGGTTTCTTTTTCTTATTGCCCTTCTTCTTGTTGGACTTTCCACAGTAAGAAGATGCAATCAAAGCTACCTCTTTTCCTTTATTGCACAGCATATTCTTTTGGGCAATAACCACATGTTGAGTAAAACTACCTAAGGTGCATTCTGTTGAGTCATATGGAAATTTGTCACAATATTTCCCAAAAGACCAGTGAAGGGATCAAGGATCAAATCCGTCTGTAGTTGGAAATCTATGTTGAAGTCAAGATGTTCCAACTGCTCAATCACCGAATCATCTTGTGGACATGATCCTAACATTCGCCCTCAGACATCCTCATACGGAATAGCTGTCTAGATATCTCATACCTAGCATTCCTGCCGTGCTCACCATACAACTCTTGTAGGTGAAGGAGGATCTCACTCGCACTGCATGTTCTCATGTTGCTTCAGAACTCATTACTCATAGAAGCAAGCATGTAACACTTAGCTCTCATATCATGCTCCTTCCACTTGTCCAAAGTTTCATGTTCCTCTTGTGTGGCCTCTGGAGGTAAGGGACCAGGAACATTTGAATCTAGAACATATCCTATATGTTCAAGGTTCAGGACAAGTTTCAAATTTCTTAGCCAATCGCATGATTAGGTCCTGTCAACCTATTGTGATCAAGTATGCTTGCAAGGATATTGGATGGTGGTGGTTGTTTTGTGCTCATTTTTATCGTAAAATTAATCGCAGAAAATAACCAGATTAATTAGTAAATGTATCATGTAATTAACCAAAATGATTATGGTCTTTTAATCAAATTAGTCCTCCCACTAACTTAGCGAATCCTACACTTCCAAAGTAGAAAACGGAAATCCTAGTTGGATGGATTTCTAGTGGGTGATTGAATTCTTATAATTCTATTGATCATCCTCAGGTACATCCATTATTGGAATTACAATAAACTATAAGTGAGCAACTCTTTGCCCATCACATCTCATGTAAGGTTTAATCTTTTACCTAGCCCCTAATGCTCAAAATCTCAGGTACATCCATTATTGACTTATCTTGCATTAGTTAAGTTGATCCCATTGAGCCAGTAATTATGCAAATAATTTTAATGTCCTCAGGTACATCCAATATTGGCCACTAAACCATTTACATATTTACAACATCTCATGCTTAACAATTATTCTTAAGAAAATCTCTTAAATAAATTGCATCTTATGCAACTATTTAAAATTTCTTAAAATAATTGCCCCAATGGAGGGCCTATGTTATAATTACTTTAATTATAGCATTTCCAACTTAATCATTTGTTTGGAAGATTTTATGGCCATCCTAATTACTATTAAGGTCTCACTTTGCACATTATCCATTTAGCATGCATATATCATATAATTGCATACATTCCCATACATCTCATGCATTCATGGATAAGCAGTAAATATGGTATGATCATGGACTTTCTAAGGGATTCAATTCTGAGCCACCAAGAATTGAATCAGGGCATTTCTAGGTGCATTTCATTCATTCATTTTATAAGAGTTGCTGAAGGAGTACATAATCAACACTTGATATTGAATTCCTCCCACTGGTCCCACCAATGCTCTTGACCTCCTTGAACTTCTTGCAATCCAATATTACATAGTAATCCTTGGCATACCAAGGCGAATTTACAAGAACTTAAATAAATGAAATTATAACCCAAAAAATATTACAAACTTAATAATACATGCCCAAAATAAATTAAAATAAATTAATTAATTTATAATCCCAAAGAAACATAAAAGAAATAAATCCAATCACATTGGTCTTTTATAGTCCATGATCATCCATCATGCATATCACTATTTAACAATTAAATAAAACATACATACTTAAATTAAATTGAATATCTCATATTCAACTTAAAAATCCAGATTTGAATATGATTCAAATAAATTTAAAAATTCAGATTTGAATCTCATTTAAACAAATTTAAAAATTCAGATTTGAATCACATTCAAACAACTTCAAAAATTCAGATTTGAATCACATTCAAACATTTTTTAAAAAATCAGATTTGAATCACATTCAAATATTTTTTTAAAAAATCAGATCTGAATTTTATTGAATCAATTTTAAAAAATCAGATTTAAATATGATTCAAACAACTTTAAAAATTCAGATTTGAATCACATTCAAACAACTTTTAAAATTCAGATTTGAATCACATTCAAACAATTTTTAAAATTCTAATTTGAATCATAATTTAATTGTGTGATTAAAACAACTAATTAAACACTTTAATTAGTCAAAGAATAGGCCTTAGATCATACAACAATTGCAGAATTAAAAGCCAAACCTTGAACCACCCAAGGAACCATTGTTGCCGCCACCAATGGTGGCTTCACCATGTGTGACGCCACATCTCATGATCCAACCAGCAATGAATCTCTTGATCTCATGATCAAACACACAATTAAATTATATAATCAACAATCTAAATGACAAATATAGTGGCTCTGATACCAATTGAAGGAACGGAAGCGTGAAAAACACAAGATTATACCATTGAATTCAAAAATTTTCACCTAGGGTCACATGCACCATGCAAGATTTATTTTTATCTATTTGATTTCAATGATAAACAACATATTAAAACTCTTTTAATATGTTTTTGGATCTGTATTTTCCATTTAAGATTTTAAAATTAATCAAATTAATTTTAGAACCTTAGATTAAATCAAGAACGATTACACTAACCTCTTGATGCAATCGCAATGGTTCTGCGCCTTTGAGATTCGTCTTCAGGACACCAGATGTTGTCCCTCTAGCTTGTCCACATCAAGAACACCTATGGCAGCCCTTGAAGAGCTTCTAAAGCTTTTTCTATTAATTAGAAAATGAAGTTCTGCCTTTTTAAGAGATTAAAGATGTAAACAGGACACTAGAAACAATTTTTAGTGTTCTTAATTCAAGAGATTGATGGCTAATCTCTTTGAATTGATGAGAGATGAAGAAGAATAGAGGGAGGGCTGCAAAAATGGCGTGACAAAGGAGTGTGGCTGCTGGTTGTATTTTATTTTCTCATAATAACACTTAAATAGCTAGGTTAACACATTAAACCCTTGCCACATGTCACCCTTTGATTAGCTCTAGGTTTAAGTGACCCAATCACATTGTGCCAAGTGTCAAACCTATATTTAATCTTGATTTTAATCATCTTACATGATTAAAAAACATTTGGTAAGCTTATGTGTTATGCCATGTGTCACCATCTCATGGTGCCACGTGTCACACTGCAAAATGACCAAAATGCCCCTGTGTCTTAATTTTGAGTTCTTAACCCAAAATAATTATTTTCTTCTTTTAATTAATTTATATCAAATATAAATTAATTAATTAATCTCTATTAATTAATTTCTCATCAATTAAATTCATATTTAAACACTTTAAATATAAATTTAATTTATACTACACATCCAATAATCTAGATTTGGTTTCAAGTCATGCTAGGGACTTTGCAATTTAATTGCAAACCAAATCTATTTAATTAATCAATTAAACTCTTTAATTAATTAATTAAATCATATTTAAATAGGTGATAACTTGTGTATGTGTGTGACTTACTAGGCTCATCACTAATTGACAATGAGACATGATATCAACTCTTAATATCATCAGAACTCTTTCTTACCATAAATGATTTCTCTAAATCATTTTATGAACCTCATAGACCATGGTTAACACCTAGCATAGCATGCCATGGCCACCCAATTAGTAATAAGGTTTACCTTAAATGAACCTATAATCATATGTTACCATGCACTATAATCTCTCTACATAAAATCCCAACTCAAGCCGAGTCATGGTTTATGTCAAACTCCATTTGCTATGAATATTATGTTCTTTTAATTCCAGTTCTTGATTAAAAGATTTTTCTCATCGAAACTCTTTTCAATAAATCTATCTGTCTGGCCAGAACTTGAAACATCAAGAACAATTAAATGAACATAGGATTTTAACTCTATTTACTTAGAGGAACAGATTCCATCTTGATCAACACCTACCTCCATATATAACTAGTAGGAGCCAACACATGCCCATATACCCATACACAAGATAAGTATGAAAGCGAGATCAAACTCAAACTACCTATATACAAGACAACTGTGCTATCTCAGGTCTAAAGATTATATGCACTGATATGATTTATGACAAAACATTGACAAGAGTAAACTCCATGTGCTTATCATAAGTGTCACTGGTTCGGCCTACTTATCATTTATAAGTGCCTATCATGTTTTTCATATGGCATGAGACTCACCATTCCATCTTATTTATATCTCATATAAATAACTTGGGAACAAACATGAATACAATCTTTCTGGATAAGTCATGTCCTTATTATGAAGTATCCTCGATTGTGAACCTATTTATGATACTTTGTGCTAGAAATATTGTCACTCATATTCTTAACAACTTAAGAATAATATTTCTAACAAAATATCAATGGACCTTTTCTATTACACATAAATATATTATGTAAACGGAAAAGTGGAAATGCCTTTTATTAATAAAAATATATACAAGATACATACTAAATGATATGCTCTAGGGCATACTACTAACATTCAGACCATACCTCGAACAATTTGTGGTGGTGTTTATTGATGATATTTTGATATATTCGAGGAATGCAGAGGAGCATGAAAGACATCTGTAGATTGTACTACAGACCTTAAGGGAGAAACAACTATATGCCAAATTGTCGAAATGTGAATTTTGGCTGAAAGAAATCTCTTTCTTGGGACATGTTGTGTCAGTTGAAGGGATCAAGGTAGATTCTAACAAGGTAGAAGCTATCTTTAATTAGAAGCCACCCAGGAATATCACAAAAATTTGAAGTTTTCTAGGTTTAGCTTGATACTACCACCGATTTATGAAAGGGTTTTCTATGTTGGCTTCTCCACTGACCAAGCTGCTTCGGAAAGATGTAAAATTTCAGTGGACAGATAAATGCCAGCAGAGTTTTGATGAGTTGAAAAGGTGTTTGACTGAAGCTCCAGTCCTTACTTTACCTACCCCAGGTAAAGAATACATAGTTTATAGTGATGCTTCTCATAATGGGTTAGGCTGTGTACTGATGTAAGATTGGAATGTCATTGCTTATGCATCACACCAACTGAAATCGCATGAGAGGAACTACCCAACACATGACTTGGAGCTTGCAGCTATTATTTTTGCTTTGAAGATCTGGAGACACTACTTGTATGGGGAAAAATGCTACATTTACACAGATTACAAGAGCTTGAAGTACTTAGGCACCCAGAAATAATTAAACTTGAGACAGAGGAAATGGTTAGAACTGATTAAAGACTATGATTGCTTAATAGACTATCATCCAGGGAAAGCAAATATGGTGGCTGACGCCTTAAGTCACAAGAGTATGTCAAGTCTCAGAGTTTCTCCTTTGTCCATGGTACATGAGTTGAAAGCACAGCATGCCAGTTTGGAGATTGATGATGAGGGACAGACAGTACTTGCATGGCATGTACAGCCAGTGTTGATTGATCAGATCAGAATGGCTGCTCAGAATGATGAAAAATATTAGAAGCTACTGAAAGAAGTCCAGCATGGCAAAAAACCTGATTTTTCTATGAGAGATGATGTTTTATTGCTACATTAGGGAAAAATGTGCATTCCTAATGATGTGGAATTGAGACGGATCATTATGAAGGAAGCACATGAGTCTCCTTTTGCTATGCATCCTGGTGAAACTAAAATGTACAGAGGGCTGAAAGAGCATTATTGGTGGATGGGTATAAAAAGGGATGTAGTTGATTGTGTTTCCAAATGCCTAACTTGTCAACAAGTGAAGGCAGAACATCAAGTATCAGCTGGTTTATTACATCCATTGCTAGTACCAGAGTGGAAATGGGAACGGATAACTATGGATTTTGTGATGGGACTTCCGAGGACACAGAATAGTCATGATGCAGTATGGGTTATAGTTAACAGACTAACCAATTCTGCTCATTTTTTGCCAGTCCAGATGGACTATAGCTTCCAAAGATTGGCCAGATTGTACATAGATGAAATTGTAAGACTGCATGGAGTGCCAGTATCGATTGTATCTGACAGAGATCCTAGGTTCACTTTTAGATTTTGGGGTAGTCTTCAGAGAGCTCTAGGAACTAGATTGAACTTCAGCACGGCATTCCACCCACAGACAGATGGCTAGTCTGAGAGAGTAATTCAGATCTTAGAGGATATGCTACAAGCTTGTGTGATTGAGTTTGAAGGTAGTTGGGATACACACTTGCCTTTGATTGAGTTTGCTTATAATAACAGCTACCAATCAAGCAGTGGGATGCCTCCATATGAAGCTTTGTATGGTAGAAAGTGCAGAACTCTCCTATATTGGGATGAAGTAGGTGAAAGAAAGATGATTGGCCCAGAAATTATTCAGCAGACAGAGGAAAAGATCAGATTGATCAGAGATCGACTCAAGGCTGCATCAGACCGTCAGAAGTCCTATATTGATCTGAAGAGAAAAGATATTGAATATCCAGTGGGTGATAAGGTATTCTTCAAAGTTTCTTCTTGGAAGAGAATTATGAGATTTGACAGAAAGAGAAAACTGAGTCCTCATTTCATTGAACCATATGAGGTTCTGGAAAGAGTAGGTCCTTTGGCATATCGGTTGGCATTACCTCTAGAGCCAAAAAGGATACACAGTGTCTTCCATGTGTCCATGTTAAGGAGGTACAGATTTGACCCATCTCATGTACTATCAATTGAAGAGATTAAGGTAAATCCAGACCTCTCATATGAGGAAGAACCCGTAGAGATTCTGGCATACGAAGTGAAGCAGCTAAAGAACAAACAGATACCCCTGGTTAAAGTGCTGTGGAACCATCATTCAGGCTAGGAAGCTACTTGGGAACGTGAAGAGGACATGAAGAGACAGCACCCACATCTGTTCAGAGACTGATGCCAGGTAAAATTTCGAGACAAAATTTATTTTAAGGGGGAAAGAATTGTAACACCCCTATATTCGGTAGTGCATTCTACTGTTCCGACAACCAGTGTCTGTCTGGACAGATAGAATGCCTAGAACTACACTTAAATGTTAGTAAGGAGACATAAAATAATGAAATACAATAAAAAAATACAAGAAAAATTAAGAAAAAAATAAAAAAGAGAAAATGAAACTAAGTTAAATGAGCCAAAAATCGTAGCGATGGGTAACCGCACCGAGAAGTTACGGCGTAGACCGTTGACTAGCCCTGGACTGCGGGGAACCCTGGAAAATATTTTTAAGACTTAAATAAACATCTATTGAAGTATAAATGACATTGGAAATGTCAAAGAAAAATTAATTAATTAGTACAAAGAAAAATAAGAAACCGAGAAACCGATAAAAATCGGTGTTATCAAAAAATCAGGAATATAATCCATATAGGGGCATTGTGGTCAATTGACACCTAGAGTTGGCTTTTGACCTAAATTTCCATGAAAATAAAGTGATATTAAATAGTGAAAACCCCATGAAAAATGAAATTGAAAATGAAATGTATAAATAAGGAAAATTATGGGGTAAGATTTAGAATAATTAAAAGTTAGATTAAACTAATATTATTTTACATTAGTGCTCCACTAACCTCAATTTATGGACACATAAAAGACACTTGGGACATCAGAAACTCATCTTCAATCTCACTTTAAAAACCAGTTGAACCAAGCTTGAAGAAACTCTCCCATGGCCGCCCCATGTCCAAGCTCCCATCTCCCTCTTCAAGCCATGATTTGCATAAATGGTCTTCATTAAAGTTAATCCTCACTTTGTAAGAAAGAAGTTGATAGCAATTTTAAGAGGTTTTAATAAAGTTTTGGTCAAGCTTCGAAAGAGGTAAGTGGTTGTTTTCATTACTTGTTTCATTAAAATTGTAACTAAAGTTGTGGTGAGTTGATTTATGAAAGAAAAGTTGAGGTTTTACAAGTTAGGGTGATGCTCCATTTTGGCAGCTATGGAAGTTCATCATGTTTAGCTTGTTTTTACATGTAAATGGTAGTTTGAGGTGTTAATTTAAGTGTTTATATGTATAGGAGTGATTTAACATGTATAAAGTTTGATTTGTAAGTTCGAAAAGTTAAAATGGAAAGCTTGATGTATGTGTATTACTTTGGCAGCCTCATGGTGAAACTTGGTAATGTTTAAGTTCGTGAAAAGGTTATTGAATTATAGTAGTAAAAGTGGCAGCATATGTGTTTGATTTAGGAGAGAATAAATATGTAATTTGATTATGGAAGTTATGTGTAATAATTAGGAGTGTTTATGTGTATATATTATTGAGTTTAGACATTGTGAATTATGATTGCATTTGGTGTGTTGTGAAGTTGTTATATTCTGCCCAAAGTTACTATAATGTAAAGTAATGAATAATTATGGTTAGTACCAAATGCAGAATTAGGTTTGGGAAGTGAAGTATGGTTAGTTGAATGTGTGAATGGTTAATGCTTCAAAAATGTGTTAAGGGCAGTATGTGTTTTAGGCTATAAATGGAATTGTGTGACTCTAGTTGGTATGAGGCTAATTGGAGGTGAAACTAGGCACAAAATGTGCCAACTTTCATGAAGAAAACCTACCTAAATTCT
The DNA here is from genome assembly GCF_030052815.1 of Hevea brasiliensis. Lineage (NCBI taxonomy): Eukaryota > Viridiplantae > Streptophyta > Magnoliopsida > Malpighiales > Euphorbiaceae > Hevea > Hevea brasiliensis. The sequence continues at coordinate 65,161,893 of NC_079499.1, read as the reverse complement.
ATCCTGAAAGTGACATGAGAATTGACCAAATCCGGATTAGTGACATTATAAACCTGAAAACTGACTATTTGAACAGCAATCAGTATTTTGGCCATAACTCACTCAAAACAGATTCAATTGACTTGAAATTTATACCATGGAAAGCTTAGATATAGAGCTACAACTCTTATGAGGACACCAAAACCCAGAAATGACCATAAGCATGTCAAAATGCTTGCACAAATTCGGGTATAAAAACTGCCAAAATCAGAAATGACCTAAAATGATCTAAGTTTGCCATTTTAGTGCAATCTGTCCAGCAATAGTAAAATGACCATAACTTGGTCTAGTAAACTCCAAATGACCTAAAATTTGAGGAAAAAGTTCACTAAGACATAGACCTACAAGTTTGTAATTCGGACCAGAACCCGAAAACTAAGGAAACTAGGTCATCCGATTAGGTCAATACAGCATACCAAAATCCGATAAATTGTAATAAAATGCAATACACTTGAAAATGAAATTGGTAACATATACCAATAGTAAAGGACTATAAAATGTGGCATATTGGTAACTTTAAAATTTATACCCATAGAGTGCATCAAAAGTCAACATTATAGATTGACTAATGAAAGCAATAGTATTAAATAAATTTAATTATTGAACCTTATTATTAGAAACAAAGTAAATGAGTACTGAAACACTTTAATTGTGTGTTTCAGTTAGCAAAGACTCAGAGAAGGGGAAAGAACCACTGAGTCAAGACCAAGAGGCATTCATCAGAGGTTTGTGCACAATAATTATTTCTTTTGAATTTTCAATTGAAATAAATTATGACAATTTATATGTTATTATTTAAATTGTGGAAAATTTATTTGAATGATTTTTTTTTTTTTATACTTATTGCTGGAAAAATATTGCAAATGGTTTGAAACGACCGCTATCATGTATATTGATTGAATTCCTCGCTAGTGTAACACCTCTATTTGTATAGCCTGGTATATTTCACTGTTCCATTGACCGGAGTCGGTCCGGACAATTAAGGGGATTAGAACCACACTTAAAACAACTTGGCAAGCCATAAACACAAATAATTAGTAATTGTCAATTAGTTAAGTATAAATAAGAAAAATAGAATATTATAAGTTAAATGAGCCGAGAGTCACAGCGATGGGTGACCTTATCGGGAAGGATTGCGAAGTCGATTTAAACTCAAATTTCAAACCATAAAATGTGACGCCGTGGTCCTTAGGACTATTGCGAACACAGTGGAAAAGAGAAAATCACGAAAAAGAATTGTTAAGCCAGTTAAATAATTAGGTTAGAGATCCGAAAGAAATATTGAATTATTTTCAAATCGGGTTGAACCGGCGAGGGGCAATTTGGTCAATTGATCCCGAGAGCTGACTCCTGACCTAACTGTCAAATAAAATTGGAGAAAAGAAAATTTCAGAATCGAGAATTAAATTAAAGAACTAATAGAAAAAAAAAAAGGAAAAGTAAAAAGTGATGACATCATGCATGACCTCATGCATGATGCAATAAGTATTATAATTAGAATTTAATTAATTTAAATTTGTGGTCTTCATAAAGACATAAAAAGAAAAAGAAAAGAAAAGAAAAAAAAGAAAAGAAGAGTGTCTTCCTCAAGTGCCGTCCCATATCTCTCTCTCCCTCACTCTCACTTTCCTCCATTAAAGCTCATTTTGAGCTTGAAGAACTCCTTGATCTAGCCATAAATCCCATAGTCCCCTTAATTAAACCTTGTATTTTAGTCTTGAAAAGAAGCTTGAGCAAGAAAGAAAGAAGAAAAGAAGAAGGGAATTAAAGATTGAAAATCAAAGTTTTAGGTTAGTGAGCAAACTTCCATTTCTTAGTTTAATTTCTATGTTTTTGGTTCAAGTAGCTTAGATTTTAACTTAAAATTAACAGAAAATAATTATTGGAGGACTAGAGGAAAATTTGGCCAGCTAGGTTTTGTGATGATAATATGTGAATTTGATTGAATAAATAGTGTAGGTAAGTTTGAATAAGTTAAGGAAGCATGTGTATATATGTTTAACTAGTTAAATGAAACAAATAGGTGAATTAGGGTTTGGCACCTAGGGTTTGGAAGAAAAAAATGTGAGAATGTATTAAATGGTGTGTTGGACTTGGTTTGAGGCGAGAAATGGTCATTTGTGACCAATTGGAGTATGTTAGAAGTGTGGGAACCAAATGCAAATTCGGATTGCTTAGGGTCATGCTGCAGAAAGTAGGACCAAGGTCCATTTCAAGGACCAAAACTAAAAATTTACAAGTCCAATTGGTATGAGGCCAATTGGGAATGAGAATAGACACAAAATGAAACATTTTTCATTTAAACATCATGCCCAAAAAGTGACCAAAACCTAGTGAACAAATTGACAAAATCCGGAATTGGCAATCTGACCTGTACCAAAAATGACCAAAAGAACAGTGTTTATTCATTTGGCCATAACTTGAGCTAGGCAGGTCTAAATGGCCTAAAATTGTACCAGTGGAAAGATGAGATACAGACCTAAAACTTCCATGAAGAACATAAACCCAAATTATGCCCTTAACCAAGTCATTTAGTCACCCAAATTTGGTGACCTAAAACTGCCAGAACCAGTTTGGTGCCTAGAAATCTGGGTTAAGTCCAATCCGGCAGCCATGATTCAAATGGATATAACTTGAGCTACAAAACTCCAAATGGAGTGATTCAAAAAGAAGAATAAAGTTAAGCCAATAAGGAACAATTTCTATGAGGAACACTTAGCCAATTTCTAACATAAAAATGACCAATGGAACAGTGCAACTTAAAACACCAAAACTGAAAATTTGCAAATTTGCCTAAAAGACTTAGAATTTGAGTAAACAATCAAAACCAACAAATTTAGTAACCAAAATGTGGTATGTGGGTGAAGTTGGAATTCCTATGCCTATTAAGCCTTAGAAAGTCAACAAATTGACTTGAATAGTATTGTGAATAGTAACCCCGAAACACAAATTTTAAAGAACGTTAAGTTTAGCACATTAGAGCTAGGTAAAAGTGAAGTTAAATTTATTTTTGGATTTATGCTAAGTTATGCTGCTGAAACACTGTGAAACTGTGTGTTTCAGTGGAAAGGAATACTGGGAAGGAACCCGAGGTGTCGAGTAAAGGCCAAAAGGTCACTCATATGAGGTTTGTGCACAACGTAGAATTTCTGTAAATTTTCTTCCGCATATTATTTTGAATAAATTGAAATATTGAATTGTGACATCATTGTGATGAAATATTTATTATGTTTTTTATTTAAATTGTTGAAAGTTTATTTGTGTATGTTCGAAATGGCAATGAATGTTTAGTAAATTGTTAAGATAAGTTTTGAAACCACAGTGTCATGACCATATATTTTAACACCTCACTAGCATGACTAGTAGGGGTAATCAGTTTCGAATTTTGATTCCTTCTCTGGCTGAAGTGTTGAGGTGTGTGCCAATAGAAGAAGAAAAAGAATGGGTTCTCATATATTTGAGCTAGCTAGCCTTGTGATGTGACTTCTCCTTAGCGTCTGGCTATTGAGATTATATTTGTTTCGAATGGCATGATATAACTGTATGTTTTTATGAAATGTATTTTGAGACTTTTGAAATGAAATTATTTGAATTAAAATTTTATAAGTCATGTTTTGAATGTATTGCTCATATTCCATTTAAATTTTAAATAAATGTGATTTGAATTCCGCATAAAGTTTATTTTAGTATGTTGTGCACCGCTGAGTCCTAGGACTCAGCGATGGCTGTTATTGTTGTCGCAGATTTAGAGACTAGAGGAGCAACAGATTGAGCTGCTGAGGATTGAGGAGCTACCTGCTTTGAAGTTAACGGGCATATTTTATATCCTGACTGTAAAAATTTATTTTGATGTATGTAATGTATGTAAAGTTATGGACATGTAAAATTGGTCTTGAGCAGTTTGTATAAAGTTTGCAATAAATTTTAGTTTGGATTTTCTTAATGTAAAATTTTTTAGTATGATGCATATAAATCGTTTTACATTTAATTACATATGAATTGAAGTATTTTATTTTAATTTGAATGGAATCAATTAGCAATACTTTGGATGATATTTGAATTGGAAATTATGGATTTGAATTTTTGGAAATTGATAAATGATGTTGAAATTGATTGGGATGGTTGTCAATTTGGAGAAGTTGTTGAGACAAATTATTGGAAGTGTTTTTTTTTTTTTACAGGAATTTGAAGAACTGTTTTCTCAAAATACAGACGGCACTCTGTCAAAATTTTTATAAAATTTGCGAAAAAAAAGGGACAAAAATTTTACTAGTTTTAAGCCTTTGAATAAATGATTTTAATATCTATTTAGAAATGCTCACCACTTATTAAAGTAAGAAAATTATTTTAAAATCCCTTGTAGAGTACTTAATGAGTTATCGGTTGGTGAAGTTTGATAGTTTATTAGGTATTCTACGGGATCATGTTATGCCTTACAGAGGGGTAAGGTGTGACATATTTTAGTGGTAACAGAGCAAAATTTTTGAAGACGTTTTAACTTGTAAATTTGTGTCTTTTCTTTGATAAGTACAACTGCTCAATGTCCTTATTTATTACATACGATGTATTACATCTTAAATATGAACTAACGGGGGGAATCTTCTTGTGTTTTTTGTTTAGGAGATATCCTACTATAGACTGATATGGAAGAAGGGGATCACTCAGTTGAGCAATCTGTTAAAGTTGAGGCACAAGGGGAAGCCCCAGCTCTACAAAATGTCAAGGATCAAGAGCACCAACCACAAATGCCGCAGCTTCTCGCACAGTTTGCACAAAGAGATGATCATGATGTTTCAAAGAATGGCTAGGGGTATGCCTGCTCAAGCTCCACCCCAAACACCTATGGTACAACCACTGCCTCCAGCTAGACAGTATGACAAGTTATTAAAGTATGGGGCTATAGAGTTTAAGGGTACAGTGGACCCTTTAGAGGCAGAGCAATGGCTTGAAAGGATGGATAGAGTGTTTAAGAAGCTGCACTACCCAGATGAACTAAAGTTTGAATACTCTGTGTCGCTATTGCAAGGGGAAGCATATGATTAGTGGAAGACTATCCCCCACAGCTTGGCTAAACCACCAGTACTAACCTGGGATGACTTCATCAGAGAATTCAGACAAAAATACGTCCTAGACGCATATGTGGATCAAAAGTTACAAGAATTTTTGAGTTTAAAATAAGGCAACAGGACAGTGGCAGAATATGAGAGGGAGTTCTCCCGCTTAAGTCACTATGATGGGAGTCTCCTTTCTACCAGCAAGGCAAGGTGCAAGAGATTTGAGATAGGTTTGAAGCCTAGTTTAAGGATGCAAGTAGTGGGATTCAGACATAGCAACTTCTCTGAGCTTATCTCTCAAGCACTTGAGTTAGAAAGGATTGAATCAGAAGCGACACCTGTAAAAAAAAAAAAAATCAGAGAAGACTAAGAAAATAGAGAAAGATAATGGTGAAAAGTCAGTAGAGCCAAGTCCTAGTGGTACCTCTGGAAAGAAGAAAAAATTTAGTGGACCTAGCAGAGGTCGAGGTGGAAGATTTGGAAGGGGCAGATTCTCTGGACAGAGACCCCCTAGGTTTGCTCAGCAGTCAAGCAGGGGTTCATATCCGACCCGCCCTTGTGAGACTTCTGGTAAGATTCATGGGGGAGAATGCTATTAGGCAATAGGAGCCTGCTTTAACTGTGGAGGCAAGGGCCATTTAGCTAAAGACTGAACTAGTGCTCCTAGTTCGGTTCAGCTCCTATTACTTCAGAAGGATCTATTCAGAGTCCTGCTCCCAGAGGTTCACAACTAGTTGGTAGAGGAAGAGGCAAAGTTAGAGGCATTGCTTCTGGCAGTCAAGGCACTATTGGTCAGTCAGCACAAGGAAGTGCTTCAGCCAGGGTTTATACAATGAAACAGTGAAAAGAGGTTGAGACTTCTAATATTTTAGCTGGTACATTCTCTATCTCTGATCAAGAAGTATTTGTGTTGTTTGATCCAGGTTCAACCCACTCATATGTTAGTGCTAGCATAGTCAATTTACTTGCTGTTCCATGTGTCCAAATGGGTTTTGAAGTGCTAGTAACTAGTCCATTAGGACAAGAGGTTTAGGTCAACAAAATCTATAGAGACTGTCCTTTGGTGATCCAAGGACATGTTTATCTGTCAGATTTGATTGAAATGCCCTTCAGAGATTATGATATCATCTTGGGCATGGATTGGTTAGCTAGGCATCATGCCATAATTGACTGTAAATTGAAGACAGTCACTTTTGGTCCCCTCTATATGGTGATGTGGTAATACATGGGGAGAGTCATTTACTGCCATCAAACATCATTTCAGCTGCACTAGCCAGAAGGATGATCAGAAAGGGGTGTGAAGCATATTTGGCACATGTGATAGACACCCAAGTGGGGAGTCCAGCACTGAGGGACATCCCTACAGTATGTGACTTTCGGGATGTGTTTCCTGATGAATTGCCAAGATTACCTCCAGAAAGAGAGGTACAGTTTGAGATTGATGTTATACCTAGTGTGGACCCAATCTCCATAACACTATATAGAATGGCACCTGCAAAACTGAAAGAGTTGAAAGTGCAGTTGCCAGAGCTGCTTGATAAGGGCTTTATCTGCCCTAGTGTGTCACCTTGGGGAGCGCCAATGTTGTTTGTTAAGAAGAAGGATGGCACCCTCCGCTTATGTATTGACTACCAGCAGTTGAATAAGGTGACAATAAAGAATAGATACCCATTGCCCCACATTGATGACTTTTTTAATCAGTTAAGGGGTGCAGCGGTATTTTCCAAAATTGACCTGAGATCAGGTTATTATCAGCTGAAAGTACAAGCGTAGAGTATTCCTAAAACTGCCTTCAGAACCTACCATGGCCATTATGAGTTCTTGGTCATGCCATTCGAGTTAACTAATGCTCTGGCTGCTTTTATGAATCTGATGAACACTATCTGTAGACTATACCTCGATTAGTTTGTTGTGGTATTCATAGATGATATATTGGTATATTCGAGAAGTGTAGAAGAGCATGATAGACATCTGCAGATTATACTACAGACTTTGAGGGAGAAACAACTATATGCCAAATTGTCAAAGTCTAAATTTTAGCTAAAGGAAATATCTTTCTTGGGGCATGTAGTATCAGTAGAGGGCATCAAGGTAGATCCAAGTAAGATAGAAGCTATCCTTAATTGGAGGCCACCCAGAAATATCACGGAGATTCGCAGTTTTCTAGGTTTAGCTAGAGACTACCATCGGTTTGTAAAGGCATCCTCCATCTTGGCATCTCCATTGACCAAGCTACTTTAAAAAGATGTGAAATTTTAGTGGACGGATAAATGTCAGTAGAGTTTTGATGAATTGAAGAAATGTTTGACTGAGGCTCCAGTCCTAACTTTACCTACTCTGGGTAAAGAATACACAGTATATAGTGATGCTTCTCACAATGGGTTAGGCTGTGTATTGATGCAAGATTGAAATGTCATTGCCTATGTATCATGCTAGCTGAAACCGCATGAGAGGAAATATTAAACTCATGACTTGGAGCTAGCAGCTATTGTGTTCGCTCTTAAGATCTGGAGACACTATTTGTATGGGGAGAAGTGCTACATCTACATAGATCATAAGAGTTTGAAGTATTTGGGCACCCAGAAAGAGTTGAATTTGAGACAGAGGAGATGGTTAGAGTTGATGAAAGACTATGATTGTCTGATAGACTATCAGCCAGGGAAAGCTAATGTGGTGGCTGACGCCTTAAGTCGCAAGACTATGGCAAGTCTACGAGTTACTCCTTTCTCTATGGTACATGAGTTGAGATTATTACATGCCAGCTTAGAAATTAATGATGAGGGGCAGACAGCAGTTGCATGGCATGTACAGCCAATGTTGATTGATCAGATCAGAATGGCTGCTCAGAATGATGAAAGGTATCAGAAGCTGTTGGAAGAAGTCAGACAAGGCAAGAAACCAGAATTCTCAATAAGAGATTATGGGCTACTGCTACATCAGGGTAGAATGTGTGTTCCTAATGATGTTGATTTGAGGCAGATCATTTTGAAGGAAGCACATGAGTTTCCTTTTGCCATGCACCCTGGTGGCACAAAAATGTATAGGGGGTTAAAGGAGCATTACTGGTGGATGGGTATGAAAAGAGATGTGGCAGCATTTGTTTCTAAATGCCTAACTTGCCAGCAAGTGAAGGCAGAGTATCAAGTACCCGCTAGGTTGTTACATCCACTACCAGTACCAGAATGGAAATGAGAGAGAATAACTACGGATTTTATGATGGGACTTTCGAGGACACAGAAGAGTCATGATGCAGTATGGGTCATTGTTGATAGATTGACAAGTTTGCTCTTTTTTTTTCCTGTCTGGATGGACTACAGTTTAGAAAGATTGGCCAAGTTGTTTGTCGCAAGGGGTTTTGCGATCGCCTGGACGAGCACTTACCGAAGTGGGAAAGAGTGAGGAGTCGCCACTTTAATTTTGAGGGAAAGTAAAGAAAACCATTTGTGAAAATAAATTAAAATGAAACCACTTCAAAAACAGAGATTCTAGGTTCAGGGTCCGTAAACGGGTGGGGAAGGTGTTAGGCACCCCACCCCGTCCCTCAACGAGGGTGAGCAGATTTAACTTTAAGCTCTTTATAAATTAAAATCGATAGTTAGGAGGTTCGAACGGAGATGTTGATCCTTTTGGTAAAAGGGAATATTTGATTTTTCACTAATTCGGGTTGCCCAGATACATAAATAAATGAAACGACCCTTAGTGAGTTGGTATTGCGCATCAGTTTTGTTTAGGGGGTTATTTTGGATATTTGTTAAAATTTAATTTGAAAATCGGATAAGAACTCTCCTCCGATCTCTTTTAGATTACAATTTCGATTGGAGATCGGATAAGAACTCTCCTCCGATCTCTTTCAGATATTCCTTAAAAATTTTGATTGAGAATCGGATAAGAACTCTCCTCCGATCTCTTTTAGATATTCATTAGAGTTTTTTTATTGAGAATCGGATAAGAACTCTCCTTCGATCTCTTTTAGATACTTATTAGAGTTTTTGATTGAGAATCGGATAAGAACTCTCCTCTGATCGCTTTTAGATATTCATTAAAAATTTTGATTGAGAATCGGATAAGAACTCTCCTCCGATCTCTTTTAGATACTTATTAGAAATTTTGATTGAGAATCGGATAAGAACTCTCCTCCGATCTCTTTTTCTTGAATGGGAGTCGGATAAGGACTTTTCTGACCTCTCAAAATCTGATTACATCTATACATCATAAGAGCCTAAGACTAAGGGTTCTGGCATTCAAAAATGCCGGGGATCTGAATAAGGCTTCTTTTAAGTCATTGGTACCTCGTGACTAGATAAGGGATACCAGACTGAATTTTACTGACCTCCTATGTGATCACCTTACCAAAACCTTTCGACAGGCAACATTTTTTCTATTTCATTAACTATTCCAAAACTCAATTTTACTCCGACCTCCCCCACCTTTGCACAGTCATATTCTCGAGCTAGTCTAGTGGTTCGACTTCATAATTCTCTGATTTATTATCCGAACGTTTATTTAAAAAAAAAAACTCTTATGTTAAAACACTGCTAACAACGTTTTATCAAACTACCTGTACGTTAACCGTAAACAGAACACCTACATTAGGAGATAATAAGAGACCAAGAACAAATAAATAGCATGAACCGATATCAAAGATAAATTCAAGAATAACCACCCACGTGGGACCTTCTAACATAAAACAAACTTTAACGAAAATTACGAGCGTAAAAAGAAGATAAAGATGAACACTGGATAAGGCAACGGTTCAAACACTCACCTACAGGAAGTTGAACCTATTAAACTAATTATGGAGTCATAAATGTTGCAGAGTTTCGGGCTAATAGTCTGGGGACTAATGCTTGCCTTGAAATGACGAATGCCTAGTTAGCATATAATCGAACCGGAATGATAATGAATGAGATTAAACTCAGAAAATAAAAGTGGATATTAAGGTGGTGAAAACAGAACTGAAACTTAAGAAATGGTATCATAGAGCAATGAACAAACTGAAAATCAGGAGTTCCAGTGTCCAACACTTCTTCAAAGAAAATACTTTAGAAAACTGGTTTCTAAAGTCTTTCTAACTTAAAAATAGCAGAGTAGCAAAACTGAATTAATTTTTAGAGCCTTTCCACTATAATCACCACCCTTTTTTTCGTCCTCCCTATCAACAGTTTTCATGCAGGTATTTATAGGGAAAGTGTGCTCCCAATGAAGGGTTAGGATTCCCCTTAAAGAAGATGGACGGTTTGGATCTTAAAGGACATGATCTGATGTTTGAGAATCAAAGAGAATCAAAATGAATGGCTGAGATCCTTTTCAGAATAATTGTCCTTTCTCTCTTCTAATCTGACGGCCCAAAATTTTCTTGTCAAGGGCGATCCGAAGGCTGAGAATAAAGAGCGCCGGTCTTATCGTCTTGTTCTTTGATCCAAGGGCTATGGACTTGTCCTTACAAGTAGGATCAACGGTGGAGATTGGGATGTACAGCATTATCATGACATACTCTGGCACCTGTCAGTAATGTGGGCGATTCTGAGGCGTGCGGTGGAGATTTCGTCTGCAATGCTTTAACTACCTCGGCTCTGATTATGATGACAGTTAGCAGAAGTTGTCTTATTCTCTTTGTTTTCCGACCTCCCCTCCCTTCTGATCTTTCCAACACGATCCTTTTTCGATCTCTCATGCCGGGCTCCCCTCTTCCGACCTCTCCTACTCTTGTCTTCTCCTTTATCCGGTCTGATTCAGTCAAAGCATTTATTCCTTCGATTTCTGAGGTATCCGCTTCGTTTTCTGCTCGCAATAAATGCTCAGACTTTCCCTATATATATATATATCTTCAACGGGAAACCCCTCCGCATTTGATTTTCTCTTCTTTCCCTCTCACATTTCCTGTTCTAACCGCTCCGGCAATAATCCCGGCCATGATAATTGCTTTTGATCTTTTTCCGATTGTCCTCTTTATTCCTTGACTGAAAATTTATGATCCCGGTGATCGGAGAATTATGATAACCTCATTTGATGATAGTGAGAGAACCGGACTAATTTGCCAACCTGGATCGAGGACCTCGATCGTATCGATATCGAATCGTTCGACCGATATAATCGGCGAACTGATTTCGGGCGAGAAGACTGCTAATATTCCTTTTAACATCGGTGACTGCCCCTTGAAGTTCATTTGGCTCCTCACCACATTGGGCATCCCGACTACAGCTCGATTCTGGTCCATGACAGTGGAGATGACTCTCCATCCTCATGAGAGTCATAATCACCCCATTTGAGCTGTACGTCTATCCGTTGTCTATAACCGGACAAAACTTTTGATTCAGCCACGAGACTAGGCTTTAACATAGGCCTTTATTAGATAGGATGTTCCACCTGCCCCTAAGATGTAATCAGACCTTTAATGTAATCCGATCTCTAGAGATCACCCAAATGATGTAATCTGATTTTTAATGTAATCCGATCTCTAGAGATCGCCCAAATGATGTAATCCGACTTTTTGGAAATAAAATTTTATTTTGACAACTATTATTGCATTGATTATTTTCCGATCTCTAATGTGTTTATCCGATCCGATTCCTAACTGAACAGCCCTCAACCAATCTGCACTTCCAAACATCCGCTTTAATTCACCGATCTCTAACTAGCCGATCTCACCTTATTATGGAATTTCTAGAATATTCGTGAGATGTGTCAGAAAAAGCTGGCGAATACCGCTAACCGATGCGACGCTTGGGACACCGTGAGCATTAAATGCTCAGACTAGTATAAATAAGGGATGAGTCCACCAGTTGTCCCCTTATGTCATTTTTAGCCTTTCGAGCGATTCCAAAATCCTCTTGTTTTTTCAAGTTCTTCCGACACCGGTCACACTCCGGTAAGGATTTTGATCTTTCTTTCAGTTTAAATTTTCTCTTTTCTTTGAAAATGAGCGGTGCCGAGGATCAGAGAGCGGCAAGCCCCCCTTCCATTCAGATCTCATGGTCGTCAGATGAGGTAGAAGTTGTCGGAACAAGCGGCCAATCTGAACCTCCTAGGACCTCTATTCCAGCCCGCAGTCAAGCAGCACCCTCTATGCAAACACATTCTTCAGGGAGAGAAAATCTCCCCATGGACGAGCTGCCATCAATTCTTCAAGAAACCGACCTGCAGTCGTTTAGCCAAGAGTATAACATTTAGCCCGATTCGTACGAACTCATTAAGTGTCACGGCGATCTTCGAGCCGATCACTTCTTCGAAGAGAATGATATGATCATGGTATACGAAGAGCAATTAAAAGCCGGGCTGCAGTTCCCTCTTGATGACTTTTTTAAGGAAGTTTTAAAATTTCACCAAGTGTGCATAGCCCAAGTTCACCCGAACTCATGGCGGATCGTAGTAGCCTTCAGAGGCCTTTGCCGAGCCAAAGGACTCAGTCCTACAGCTAAGGTGTTCGCCGAACTGCATAGGCTAACTCTTCGAAAGGACGACGAGTATTGGTTCTTCCAGGTGAAGCCATATTGTGGGCTCTTTACCGATCTGCCCTCCTCCCTGAAGAATTGGAAGAATCGCTTCTTTATCCTGAGGAGCAAAATTTCGAACAGCTTTGAGGGTTTCCCAGGCAGCTAGCTGCATCAGGGTCCGTTAATTCAGAAGCGCATCACCCTGAATAGGGAAGAAGGTCTAATTGTGATGGAATTGAAAGATCAGGCGGCCCGACAAAAGTTCTCTTGTTTAGATGCAGTGACGGTCGAACTGCATCATTGGACAATGGAGTTGATTACTGGCGAAGAACGCGGGCTTCAGCTCTCTGACCTCGGCCTCGGTACTTTCTATATCTCTGATCTTTGGGCCTTAGCGATCTCACTGACCTTTTCTTTGAGCAGGTATGGTGAGCGGCGAGGCTTCCAAGGAGAGCCGAAAGCGGAAAAGAGAGGTCTCCCAGAAAATGCGGGAGATGAAGTGGGCCGAGGCCCTTCAGACGCCCAAGCATGATCCCGGGGAAATGCAAGGAGGCTCGTCTCAACCCTCAGGACCACCGATCCCTGACATAGAAGTGGTCTGGTCTCTTCCTCATCAAGAAGAGCCACCACCACCTCCTCCGGTTGCTTCAAGCGCCGAAGGGGGTCCTTCCCAACCACCTGTGAGGACCCTTTCCCGCGGCGCTCAAATCCTGATCCACTCGCTGGAGAAGAACCGCATGGTTTGAGAGAATCTGAGCTTTGCTAAGGTCTTGGGGCCTCCATTTGCCTTCGGGAGGATCGGGATAGGCTAACCCCGAACAACCTCGATGATATCCTGACCCAAACCATGAGCCTGAGCGTGGAGAATTGTCCCGGAGAAGGCTCACCGCTTGAGGCAGGAGGTCGAGAAGGTGGGTCAGGAAGCTGCTTCCCTCAGATCTCAACTTTCGTCCGCTCAAAACTACATATCTGAAATTGAGGGGTGGATGAAATTCTACGAGGATAAGCTAGCCGAGCAGGCTCATGTTCTTGAAGAGGTTCGGGCGCTCCGAGCTGCTGAAGTCGCTCGCCTCACTGAGGAGCTCAAAGCAAAAGAAGAAGAGGCAGTGACAAGGGAGGCCAGTGCTTATGTGAACGCTCATGGAGATCTCTTGGCCGAGCTCAGGAAGCGGTACCCCGAGGAGGACTTCTCCTGGATGGTGGATCTGGCTCCCCAGGACGAAGAGGATAGCGAGAAGGAGGCCGAAGGTGATAGAGGGGGTGAACAAAATGTAGAACAGGCTGGAGGTGATCCTCCAGCCGAATGACTTGTATATATTTGAAATGAAATGAAATTCTTTTTTTTCTGTTCGATGCTTGGATGAGATCGAAAAGCATCTAGGTTGCATAAGCACTTGATTGTCTGAACATATTAGAACAACAGCTAAAAGTGATTATTAATCTAAGTGTAAGAGGTCGGAAAACATTGTAAGCAAGAGATCGGCAAACGCCAAATGGGACTTGATTAAAATTGGAAACTTGATTTGAACACTTAAGATCAGAATCATCCTTAAACCGGATTGGAACCTTAACTTTATTAGATGATTATCCCCAAACTTTTAAAAGGAAAATCGGCAATAAGACTGGTGGCATGAAGGCCTAATATTGGTTCAATTTCGTTTGATAAGAGAGATCGGAAATGTAATTGACTAGTCAAGAGACTTGACAACTGGTTTGAGAGATCGGTGAGGCTTTAAATGATATGGGGACTTAGTATTGATTCGATTCCTTTTGAGGAGAGATCGGAAATGTGATTGGTTGGCAAAGGGAGACTCAGTGCTGGGGATCGGTTTCAAAGTTTATTGATTTCGGGGATCGGCCAAAATATGGTGTCGACATTGTATATAGATGAGATTGTGAGACTGCATGGAGTGCCAGTATTCATTGTATCAGACAGAGATCCTAGGTTCACTTCTAGATTCTGGGGTAGTCTTCAGAGAGCCCTAGGAACTAGATTGAACTTCAGCACGGCATTCCACCCATAGACAGATGGCCAGTCCGAGAGAGTAATTCAGATCTTGGAGGACATGCTACGGGCTTGTGTGATTGAATTTGAGGGCAGTTGGGACATACACTTGCCTTTGATTGAGTTTGCTTACAACAACAGCTACCAATCAAGCATTAGGATGCCTCCATATGAAGCTTTGTATGGTAGAAAATGCAAAACTCCCCTGTGTTGGGATGAGGTAGGGGAAAGAAAGATGATTGGGCCAGAAATTATTTAGCAAACTGAAGTGAAAATCAGATTAATTAAAGATCGACTTAAGACTGTATCAGACCGTCAGAAGTCCTATATTGATTTGAAGAGAAGGGATATTGAGTATGCAGTGGGTGACAAAGTATTCCTTAAGGTTTCTCCTTGGAAGAGGATTATGAGATTCGGCAGAAAGGAGAAAACTGAGTCCTCGTTTCATTGGGCCATATGAGGTTCTAGAAAGAGTAGGTCCTTTGGCATATCATTTGGCACTACCTCCAGAGTTGGAGAAGATACATAATTTCTTCCATGTGTCTATATTGAGGAGGTATCGATCAGACCTATCTCATGTACTACCAGTAGAGGAAATTGAAGTAAATCCAGACCTCACATATGAAGAAGAACCCATTGAGATTCTAGCTTATGAGGTGAAACAGCTACGGAATAAGCAGATACCATTAGTGAAAGTGCTGTGGAACTATAATTCAGGCCAAAAAGCTACTTAGGAACGAGAGGAGGACATAAGGAGACAGCACCCACAGCTGTTTAGAGATTGATACCAGGTAAAATTTCGAGACGAAATTTATTTTAAGGGGGGGAGAATTGTAACACCCCTATTTGTATAGCCTGGTATATTTCACTGCTCCATTGACCAGAGTTGGTCCGAACAATTAAGGGGATTAAAATCACACTTAAGACAACTAGATAAGCCATAAACAAAAATAATTAGTAATTGTTAATTAGTTGAGCATAAATAAGAAAAACAGAACATAAGAAGTTAAATGAGCCGAGAGTCACAGCGATGGGTGACCTTCTCGGGAAGGATTGCGAAGTCAATTTAAACTCAAATTTTGAACCGTAAAAATGTGATGTCGCTATCCTTAGGACTATTGCGAACACAGTGGAAAAGAAAAAATCATGAAAAAGAATTGTTAAGCCAGTCAAATGATTAGGTAAGGGATCCGGAAGAAATATTGAATTATTTTCAAACCGGGTTGAATCAGCGAGAGGCAATTTGGTCAATTGATCTCGAGAGCTGACTCCTGACCTAACTGTCAAATAAAATCGGAGAAAAGAAAATTTTAGAATCAAGAACTAAATTAAAGAACTAATAGAAAAAAAAAAGAAAAAGGAAAAGTAAAAAGTGATGACATCATGCATGACCTCATGCATGATGCAATAAGTATTATAATTAAAATTTATTTAATTTAAATTTTTGGACTTTCTAAAGACATAAAAAAAAGAGAAAAGAAAAGAAAAAAAAAAGAAGAGTGTCTTCCTTGTAACACCCCTTACCCGTCTACAAAATAGCCGAGCAAGGCATGCCGGAGCACCTAGTCAGTGATTATCACATTTTCTTAACTCAATTTGATTTTAAGTGTTTATGTGCTATTCATAGCATGCTGGTTCTATTTTCACACTTTAATAAAGTCAGTGTTCTAAAATAGTAATAAAAATTTGGCAAGGTGCCATCTGCATTTCGGACAAACTGTCCTTCCAAACCTGTTAAAAACAGTTTAATATGATAATATTAAATTCTCAAATATTTCATAGTCTCTATTTCTCAATAAAGTCTATAGACTTTTACAGTCATTAAACAGTTCCATAATACAGTCCATAACAATTTAAATATATACAGAAAATCTCCATGTTATTTAATATGTACAAGATATTACAAAATACAAGACCGAATCTCAAAAATACAATAAAAGTACAAAATACAGGTTATCCTAAGTCCTACCACGTATGCAATGCAGTGCAGATGACTCTGGACTCTTGTGCAGATCCGATGTCTCACCCGGTCGTAGGTCTGCTGGGCTCCCCAGCGGTGTCTGCAATACCTATGCGTTACAAAAGCAACGCGCTAAGCAATTTTGCTTAGTGGTGCCAAATATAAAGAAATATACACTAAAATAAAGTAAATAAATTTATGGCATCGGTGTTCTTCACAATTGTTGATTCTACCTTTATTTGCTAACATTTCAATATCTGCTAATTTTGGTAGTGTTGTATGTCAGAAGACTGAATTTAGTAATACTTGAATTACTACCCGTGTAGCCTATATACTGACCAGGCTGGATAAACAGATATACTAGCACTAGGTACCTAGTACCTTGGGCCGTCACACCATCGGTCACAAAGTGTCTCCCGGTGTGCAAACAGTGTGGCTAAGAAGCCATATAGTCAATATGGCGATAAGCCAAGAATAAATACACAATATGTATAGCCGTAGGCTATTAAAGTCACAGTGCGGCACAATAAGCCATAAAAACACAGTATGGCATGAAGCCATTTACAGAACAGCTGTCAGAATCCTATTGGCATGTCAACCTATCCATACTAGTCAGCTAGGCAAACTAGGGCACATTATAAATTAATTGTTTCATCCTTCAATTTTTTTTGAGTTTACTAGCTATTATATAATTCACAAGTCAATGCATGTGTTGACCTTTTTAGGTAATATGGATAAGTTGTTTCTAGCATCAATATGTCACAATTTAAATCTCAATATGCTGCCAATATAGTGTAATTTACCATTCTTATAAGTTGGCATTCATTGCCAAAATGCTTCAAGCATCTTTGTATGTAAGATGTTAAATTCTTAATTTTTGTGTGCTAGATTGGTCTAGCTGAAAGTCCTATTTCTCTTGGTTTCTAGCTTCTGGTCAAAGAAGCAAAATTGTATCTCTATGTCTTATTGCACGCGGGGCAAAATTTCAGGTCATTCTGAGTTGTGTAGACCAAGATATGGTCAATTTGCTAAAGCTGGACAGATTGTACTTTTAGTGCAAATTTGGTCAATTTTAAGGTGACTTTTGGTTCGGCAGATTTTGTACCCGAACTTGTGCAAGCCATTTGACTTGGTTCATAAGACTTGTAGATATAGGTCTTAACTATTCATGGTCAAAATTTCAGGTCAATTGGACCTGTTTTGAGTGAGTTATAGCCTAAACACTAACTGCTGCCCAAATGGTCAGTTTTCAGGCCTTAAATGCACTAATCCGGATTTGGTCATTTTTAAGGTCAGTTTCTAGGCAGAATTTTGGCAACCTTTCTGCATGAAAGTTGGCCTATTTGGTGTCTAGTTTCATCCCCAATTGGCCTCATACCAATTGGGTTCACAGTTTGGTACTTATGGCCTAATTTATGTGCTGCCTTCAATACACAACCTGCACAAAGCTCATACACTCCCAATTTAATGTACCTTCTCCTCCTCATTACTTAATATTTAATCAATAACACTTCCATACATATATTGTACACAATTTCAGCAACAATTCTGGGCAGAATGATCAAGTGCTCAATGCACACAATTCATAATTAAGTGCATCATTCACTTCCACCAAAATTCAACATACTTAAATGCTAATATTACACATATACTTCAACGTATTCATACTTCAATATCACTTACACTTGCTGCGCACAATTTAACATTAACATATATCATTAATAAACACATGTTCACACACAAATTCATGCTTTTAGGGGCTGCCAAACATGGCAGTTTGCTCAAGGCATCAAGGTTCCATTTCACACCTTTAATCTAAACACTACATGCACATACTTAAGTACAAACTTACTACAATTTTCATTTGAATTAATCAACCTTCATTTTCATTCATTAGAAGTAAAAATAACTCAAGCTCAACAAGGGTTCATTGCTGCAAAAAATGGACAAGTCCATTTCTCATTATTTCTTTCATTTCTCTTCACCAAAACACTCACCTCAACCTAAACACAAGCTTTACTAAAGCAAGGGAGAGGTTTTGGACACTTACTACTTTTGGAGCTTATCAAAACTTCACCAAATCTGGTTTTTCTTGTTGCCAATATCTTCCCCAAGGTGAATAGGCAAGCTTTAATGAAGGAAGCAAGTGAAATGAGGGCTTGATGATGGAGAGAGAAAGCTTCATGCATGGTGGCCATGGAGGACTTTGAGAGGATCAATTCGGCAATCTTCTCCCAAGGTTGAAGATGACCCAATTCTTCCCACTAAGGTTTATTTTATGTAGTTTATAATATAGTTAGTGGAGCACTAATGAGTTGTTTAATGTTTAATTATATTAAGTTTCCTTTATGTACACATTTACCTCTTTTCTTTCACAATTTACATAATGTATCACAATTTAATTTTTCATGTCATTTCTAAAGTGTAATATCATTTATTTTTAATGGACATTGAGGTTAAAAGGCAACATTAGGTGTCAAATGACCAAAATACCTCACTTCTGGTTACATTCCCGATTTTTCGGTAACACTGATTTTTGTCTGTTTCTCGATTTTTTTTTTCATTTTTCTTTGTACTAATTACTAATATTTCTTTGATATTTCTAGTGTCAATTACATTTCAATAAATCTTTATTTATGTCTCAAAATTAGATTCAGAGGGTTCCCCGCAATCCTGGGGTCGGCAACGGCCTTCCCGGTGCGGTCACCCATCGCTGTGGTGCCAGCTCATTTAACTTAGCATCATTTTCTCTCTTTCATTTTTGTTTGATTTTTCTTGTATTTTCTTTTTATTTATTTCATCATTGTATGTTTGTTCACTATCACCGAAGTGTAGTTCCAGACATACTAACTTGCCTGGACTGTTATTTGATTACTGGAGCAATAGAACGTACAAAATAAGTACAGTGGGGATGTTACAACTCTTCCCCTCAAAATAAAAATTTCGTCCTCAAAATTTACCTGATGTGAAGAGCTGAGGGAACTGTTGCCTTATTGTCTCCTCGCTCTCCCAGGTTGCCTCCTCCGTGTTGTGGTGTCTCCATAGGATTTTTCACTAGTGGAATTGTCTTGTTTCTGAGCTCTTTTACCTCTCGTGCCAAGATTTTAATTGGTTCTTCTTCATATGTCAGGTCAGGTTGTACCACAATTTCTTCTGCTGAGATGACATGTGAAGCATCTGATCTGTATCTTCTGAGCATCGAGACATGGAACACATTATGTATCTTGTCCAGCTCAGGTGGTAAGGCTAATCTGTAGGCTACTGGTCCCACACGTTTTATCACTTCATATGGGCCAATGATCCTAGGGCTTAATTTTCCCTTTTTCCCGAATCTCAATACTTTCTTCCACGGTGATACTTTGAGAAATACTTTCTCACCAACTTCATATTCAATGTCCTTTCTTTTCAAGTCAGCATAAGATTTTTGTCGGTCTGAGGCAACTTTCAAATTGGCCTTTATTAGTTTCACCTTTTCCTCTGTCTGTTTTATAAAGTCTGGCCCCACTAGCTTATTTTCACCCAATTCAGTCCAACATACAGGTGTTCTACATTTTCTCCCATACAGTGCTTTATAAGGTGCCATTTGTATGCTAGCTTGATAGCTATTATTATATGCAAATTCTGCCAGTGGAAGGTATCTGTCCCAACTTCCTTCAAACTCAATAACATAACTTCTCAGCATATCCTCGAGGACCTATCACATATATTCAATCATTATTATCATTATCAGTTCAATTATTGTTTATAATAACTAAATGAGTTTCAAAATTTACCTGGATTATTCTTTTCGACTGTCCATCCGTCTGAGGATGAAAAGCCGTACTAAAATGGAGTTGTGTGCCCAAGGATTCTTGTAATTTCTTCCAAAATCTAGATGTAAACCTCGAGTCTCTATCAGATATAATGGAAAGTGAAATTCCATTTAGTCTAACTATCTCACTGATGTACAATTCTGCTAGCTTTTCCAGTGAGTAGTCAGTTTTAACTGGCAGAAAATGTGCTGATTTGGTTAACCTATCCACAATCACCCATACTGCATCATGCTTCTTCTGAGTGAGAGGTAGACCACTAACAAAGTCCATAGTGACTCGGTCCCATTTCCATTCAGGTATGTTTATGGGCTGTAACAAACCTGATGGAACTTGATGTTCTGCTTTGACTTGCTGACATGTCAAGCATCTAGTTACATAGTCAACTATGTCCTTCTTCATACCTGGCCACCATTATCGGAGTTTCAGGTCATGGTACATTTTTATGCTTTCTAGGTGCATAGCATACACACTGTTATGTGCTTTTTTCAGAATACTGGTTTTCAATTCTTTATCATCTGGAACACACGCTCTTTCTTTATAGGACAGGCACCCATTTTCTTTCACTTCATATTCAATTTCCTTCCCCTCAGTGATTTTGCCCATAACAGCCATTAATTTCCCATCTGTCTTCTGCCCATCCTGTATCTATTGTAACAGATTCGGCTTCACTTGCAACTCAGCCAAAATAACTCCATCATGAGTTAAGGATAGTTGGGCATTCAGAGGTCTTAATGCTACAATAGATTTTCTGCTTAAAGCATCAGCAACTACATTTGCCTTCCCAGGGTGGTAGTCAATCACTCAATCATAATCTTTCAGGAATTCAATCCATCGCCTCTGTCTCAAATTAAGTTCCTTCTGGGTTGGCAGATACTTCAGACTCTTATGGTCTGTGTATATGTAGCATTTTTCTCCATACAAGTAATGCCTCCATATCTTCAATGCGAAGATAATTGCTGCTAACTCCAAATCATGAGTAGGGTAATTCTTTTCATGTGGCCTTAACTGCCTGGAAGCATATGCGACCACTTTCCCTTCTTGCATGAGTACACACCCGAACCCATTGTGTGAGGCATCACTGTAGACTACAAAGTCTTTTCCAGACATTGGCTGTGTTAACACTGGTGCCTCTGTCAACATAGCCTTCAGCCTCTCAAAACTGGCTTGACACTTGTCATTCCAGTCAAATTTCATATTCTTGTGTAATAATTTGGTCAGTGGAGCAGCTATCAGGGAACATCCCTTTACAAATCTTCTATAATATCCAACAAACCCTAAGAAACTTCTGATCTCAGTTGTATTTCTGGGATGCTTCCATTCCATCACTGCTTCAATCTTCTTGGGATCCACTCTAATCCCTTCAGCTGATACTACATGTCCAAGGAATGCAATCTCATTCAACTAGAACTCACACTTGGACAATTTAGCATATAGTTTCTTCTCTTTTAGAGTCTGCAGAACAATTATTAAATGCTCATCATGTTCTGCTTTATCCTTGGAATACACCAGGATGTCATCAATGAATACCACTACAAACCGATCTAAGTATGGATGGAAGATAAGGTTCATAAGGTCTATGAATGCTGCTGGAGCATTTGTTAACCCAAATGGCATTACCAGGAATTCATAATGCCCCCATACTGGGTTCTAAATGCAGTCTTAGGCACATCTGCATCTTTAACCCTTAGCTAATGATACCCTGATCTGAGATCAATCTTAGAGAACACACCGGCTCCCTTCAACTGATCAAACAAATCATCAATTCTAGGCAACGGATACTTGTTCTTCACTGTTACTTTGTTTAACTGCCGGTAGTCAACACATAACCTCAGTGTCCCATCTTTCTTCTTTACAAACAGTAACGAAGATCCCCAAGGTGACACACTAGGGCGTATAAACCCCTTGTCTAGTAATTCTTGCAACTAGAATTTTAGCTCTTTCAATTCAGCAGGTGCCATCCTATACGGAGCAATTGAAATCAGAGCTGTACCTGGCATAATCTCAATGGAAAATTCAACTTCCCTTTCTGATGGTAAACTAGGCAATTCCTCAGGAAATACCTCAGAGAAATCCCTTACTGTGGGTATGTCAGACAAGTTAAGTTTACCCTGCCTAGTGTCAACCACGTGTGCCAGATAGGCTTCACACCCTTTCCTCAACCATCTCCTTGCAACTGTAACTGAGATGACATTGGACAAGAAATCTGTTCTTTCACCCACTACTATTATTTCTTCGTTCTCAGTAGTTTTCAGAGAGATTCTCTTCAATTTACAATCAACTATTGCCTGATGATGGGATAACCAGTCCATTCCCAAAATCACATCAAACTCATGGAAAGGTGGTTCGATTAAGTCTGCTAAGAACTCTTTCCCTTGAATCTTCAATGGACAGCCCTTATACACCATGTTTACTACCACACTGTGGCCTAGTGGATTTGTGACCAGGATGTCTTGGTCACTTTCCTCCACTGGTATTCCCTTTTCTACGGGCAGCTTGATACAAATATATGAATGAGTAGATCCAGGATCCACTAATGCATGAACAGAAGTATTATAAAGGAGGAACGTACCCTTGATAACATCTGGAGCATCCTGTTCCTCCTGTGCCCTTATATCTTAGGCTTTGACTGGTTTTCGCATCGCTCTCTCCACGCACTCGACACGTGTTTCGTGAAGTACCGGCTGCCTCAGCCTTACCCGGCCTTCTACCCCTTGGAGCTGGAGGGGCAGGCCTATCAGTTGATACCGGAGTGGATGTAGCAGTTCTGCATGGACAATCTCAGACTAGGCGGTCTGTAGATCCACATCGTAAACAAAGCACCCATCATCCTCCAACATTCACCCTTATGCCATTTTTGGCAATGTGGGCAAGCAACAGATACCATTGGGGCTAGTCCCCTGTACCCTGTTCCTGGAGAGCTAGCCATTAAAGGGGTGGATTGGCCTCTCCTTGGTGCAAACTGAGATTTGGGCCTCTGTCATTGACCCTGACTTGGTGCTCTACTAAAACTCTGAATAGGTGAACCTCTGAATTTCTTGCTAGGAGCAGAAGATGTACCAGTCTGACCCTGACCTCTTTTCTGCTATCTGTCCCTTCTATTCTGCTCATTCATTCTAACATTTTCAACCTTCAGTGCAGCTTCCACTAATTTGGCAAACTCTGTAATCCCCAAGGCTGTAATCATTACTTTAATGTTATCATTGAGTCCTTCCTCAAATCTCTTGCATCTCTCTGCCTCATTAGGGACTATTTCCCGCCCATAGCGGCTCAGTCTAACAAATTCTCTTTCATATTCAGCCACTGTCAGCTGTCTCTAGCGTAGGGTAATAAACTCCCTTCTCTTCTCTTCCAAGTATACACTACCCACATACTTCTTTCTAAACTCAGTGAGAAAGAAATCCCAAGTTATCTGTTCTGGTGGCACCTCACTAGTTACTGTATCCCACCACTGGTATGCATCATCTTGCAGTAGTGATACAGCAGCTTCCAAATTCTGCTCTGGAGTACAATGAAGTTGTTTCAAGACTCTTCCAGTTCTGTCCAAGCAATTTTCAACTGTGACAGAATCATCTTCTCTTTTGCCCAGAAAGTCCACTGCTCCAAACTTCCTGAGTCTCTCCATATGAGATTTTTGATGTGGACGTGGTGGTTGTGGCATAACTCCTGCCATCTGTCTAAACAACTTAGCCATTTACTGAAATGTGGCTGGTGCATTTGGTACTAGTGGAGCAGGTTCCCTCCTGTCTCCTGGTTCAGTCAGAGATGGAGCATGACTTTCCACTTCCTCATCGACCGCTCTCTGCGATGTGGAGTCCATATTCTGATCAAAATAACAAAACAAATCAAAAGATCTGCATTAGAGTCATCTTAACACTTACAATGCTATGAATGATATGCAAACAATCTAGGTCCAGAAACTCCTAAACCGTGCTCTGATACCACTAAATGCAACACCCCTTACCCGTCTACAGAATAGCCGAGCAAGGCGTGCTACACGGCTTGCCGGAGCACCTAGTCTGTGATTATCACATTTTCTTAACTCAATTTGATTTTAGGAATTGTTTATGTGCTATTCATAGCATGCTGGTTCTATTTTCACACTTTAATAAAGTTAATGTTTTAAAATAGTAATAAAAATTTGGCAAGGTGCCATCTGCATTTCGGACAAACTGTCCTTCCAAACCTGTTAAAAACAGTTTACTATGATAATATTAAATTCTCAAATATTTCACAGTCTCTATTTCTCAATAAAGTCTATAGACTTTTACAGTCATTAAACAGTTCCATAATACAGTCCATAATAATTTAAATATATACAGAAAATCTCCATGTTATTTAATATGTACAAGATATTACAAAATACAAGACCGAATCTTAAAAATACAATAAAAGTACAAAATACAGGTTATCCTAAGTCCTACCACGTATGCAATGCAGTGCAGATGACTCTGGACTCCTATGCAGATTCGATGTCTCACCCGATCGTAGGTCTGCTAGGCTCCCCAGCGGTGTCTCCAATACTTACGCATTACAAAAGCAACGCGCTAAGCAATTTTTCTTAGTGGTGCCAAATATAAAGAAATATACACTAAAATAAAATAAATAAATTTATGGCATCGGTGTTCGTCACAATTGTTGATTCTACCTTTATTTGCTAACATTTCAATATCTGCTAATTTTGGTAGTGTTGTATGTCAGAAGACTGAATTTAGTTATTTGAATTTAGTAGTACTTGAATTACTGCCCGTGTAGCCTATATACTGACCAGACTGGATAAACGGATATACTAGCACTAGGTACCTAGTACCTCGGGCTGTCACACCATTGGTCACAAAGTGTCTCCTGGTGTGCAAACAGTGTGGCTAAGAAGCCATATAGTCAATCTGGCGATAAGACAAGAATAAATACACAATATGTATAACCGTAGGCTATTTAAGTCACAGTGCGGCACAATAAGCTGTAAAAACACAGTATGGCATGAAGCCATTTACAGAACAGCTGTCAGAATCCTATTGGCATGCCAACCTATCCATACTAGTCAACTAGGCAAACTAGGGCACATTATAAATTAATTGTTTAATCCTTCAATTTTTTTTGAGTTTACTAACTATTATATAATTCACAAGTCAATGCATGTGTTGACCTTTTTAGGTAATATGGATAAGTTGTTTCTAGCATCAATATGTCACAATTTAAATCTCAATATGCTGCCAATATAGTGCAATTTACCATTCTTACAAGTTGGCATTCATTGCCAAAATGCTTCAAGCATCTTTGTATGTAAGATGTTAAATTCTTAATTTTTGTGTGCTAGATTAGTCTAGCTTAAAGTCCTATTTCTCTTGGTTTTTAGCTTCTGGTCAAAGAAGAAAAATTGTAGCTCTATGTCTTATTGCACGTGGGGCAAAATTTCAGGTCATTCTGAGTTGTGTAGACCAAGATATGGTCAATTTGCTAAAGCTGGACAGATTGTACTTTTAGTGCAAATTTGGTCAATTTTAAGGTGACTTTTGGTTCGGCAGATTTTGTACCCGAACTTGTGCAAGTCATTTGACTTGGTTCTGCCCATTTCTGGGCTTGGGTGTCTTCATAAGACTTGTAGATATAGGTCTTAACTATTCATGGTCAAAATTTCAGGTCAATTGGACTGTTTTGAGTGAGTTATGGCCTAAACACTAACTGCTGCCCAAATGGTCAGTTTTCAGGCCTTAAATGCACTAATCCGGATTTGGTCATTTTTAAGGTCAGTTTCTAGGCAGAATTTTGGCAACCTTTCTACATAAAAGTTGGCCTATTTGGTGTCTAGTTTCACCCCCAATTAGCCTCATACCAATTGGGTTCACAGTTTGGTACTTATGGCCTAATTTAGGTGCTACCTTCAATACACAACCTGCACAAAGCTCATACACTCCCAATTTAATGTTCTTTCTCCTCCTCATTACTACAATATTCAATCAAAAATACTTCCATACATATATTGTACACAATTTCAGCAACAATTCTGGGTAGAATGATCAAGTGCTCAATGCACACAATTCATCTTTAAGTTCATCATTCACTTCCACCAAAATTCAACATACTTAAATGCTAATATTACACATATACTTCAACATATTCATACTTCAATATCACTTACACTTGCTGCCCATAATTTAACATTAACATATATCATTAATAAACACATGTGCACACACAAATTCATGCTATTAGGGGCTGCCAAATATGACAGTTTGCTCAAGGCATCAAGGTTCCATTTCACACCTTTAATCTAAACACTACATGCACATACTTAAATACAAACTTACTACAATTTTCATTTGAATTAATCAACCTTCATTTTCATTCATTAGAAGTAAAAATAACTCAAGCTCAACAAGGGTTCATGGCTGCCAAAAATGGACAAGTCCATTTCTCATTATTTCTTTCATTTCTCTTCACCAAAACACTCACCTCAACCTAAACACAAGCTTTACTAAAGCAAGGGAGAGGTTTTGGACACTTACTACTTTTGGAGCTTATCAAAACTTCACCAAATCTGGTTTTTCTTGTTGCTAATATCTTCCCCAAGGTGAATAGGCAAGCTTTAATGAAGGAAGCAAGTGAAAATGAGGGCTTGATGATGGAGAGAGAAAGCTTCATGCATGGTGGCCATGGAGGACTTTGAGAGGATCAATTCGGCAAGCTTCTCCTAAGGTTAAAGATGACCCAATTCTGCCCACTAAGGTTTATTTTATGTAGTTTATAATATAGTTAGTGGAGCACTAATGAGTTGTTTAATGTTTAATTATATTAAGTTTCCTTTATTTACACATTTACCTCTTTTCTTTCACAATTTACATAATGTATCACAATTTAATTTTTCATGTCATTTCTAAAGTGTAATATCATTTATTTTTAATGGAAATTGAGGTTAAAAGGCAACACTAGGTGTCAAATGATCAAAATACCCCACTTCGGGTTACATTCTCGATTTTTCGGTAATACCGATTTTTGTCTGTTTCTCGATTTTTTTTTTCATTTTTCTTTGTACTAATTACTAATTTTTCTTTGATATTTCTAGTGTCAATTACATTTCAATAAACCTTTATTTATGTCTCAAAATTAGATTCAGAGGGTTCCCCGCGGTCCTGGGGTCGGCAACGGCCTTCCCGGTGCGGTCACCCATCGCTGTGGTGCCGGCTCGTTTAACTTAGCATCATTTTCTCTCTTTCATTTTTGTTTGATTTTTCTTGTATTTTCTTTTTATTTATTTCATCATTATATGTCTGTTCACTATCAATGAAGAGTAGTTCCAGACATACTGACTTGCCTGGACTGTTATTTGACTACTGGAGCAATAGAACGTACAAAATAAGTACTGTGGGGATGTTACATTCCTCAAGTGCCGTCCCATATTTCTCTCTCCCTCACCCTCACTTTCCTCCATTAAAGCTCATTTTGAGCTTGAAGAACTCCTTGATCTAGCCATAAATCCCATAGTCCCCTTAATTAAACCTTGTCTGTTAGTCATGAAAAGAAGCTTGAGCAAGAAAGAAAGAAGAAAAGAAGAAGAGAATTGAAGATTGAAAATCAAAGTTTTAGGTCAGTGAGAAAACTTCCAATTCTTAGTATAATTTCTATGTTTTTGGTTCAAGTAGCTTGGATTTTAACTTAAAATTAAAAGAAAATAATTGTTGGAGGACTAGAGGAAAATTTGGCCAGCTAGGGTTTGTGATGATAATATGTGAATTTGATTGAATAAATAGTGTAGGTAAGTTTGAATGAGTTAAGGAAGCATGTGTATATGTGTTTAACAAGTTAAATGAAACAAATAGGTGAATTAGGGTTTGGCACCTAGGGTTTGGAAGACAAAAATGTGAGAATGTGTTAAATGGTGTGTTGGACTTCGTTTGAGGTGAGAAATGATCATTTGTGACCAATTGGAGAATGTTAGAAGTGTGGGAACCAAATGCAAATTCGGATTGCTTAGGGTCATGCTGTAGGCAGTAGGACCAAGGTCCCTTTCATGGACCAAAACTAAAAATTTACAAGCCCAATTGGTGTGAGGCCAATTGGGAATAAAAATAGACACAAAATGGAACATTTTTCATTTAGGAATCATGCCCAAAAAGTGACCAAAACCTAGTGAACAAATTGACCAAATCCGGAATTGGCAATATGACCTGTACCAAAAATGACCAAATAAACAGTGTTCGTTCATTTGGCCATACCTTGAGCTAGGCATGTCTAAATGACCTGAAATTTTATCAGTAGAAAGCTGAGATATAGACCTAAAACATTCATGAAGAACACAAACTCAAATTGTCACACCCTACTCTCCCGTAAGATGTAACATTATCCCGTAGTACACCTAATGAATTACCGTACTTCGCCTACCAATAACCCATTAGATATACTACAATGGATTTTAAAAACAATTTTTGTGAAATTTAAATCATCGATTAAAATCTGGTGTTATAAAATTTTTTCAAAATTTCGGCAAAGTGCCGGCTGTATTTTGAGAAAACAGTTCTTCAATCCTGCAAAAGAAAATGCTCCCAATATGTTTTCTCAAATACAACTTCAATAACTTCATTTCAATTCACAATTCAATTCTCAATAAACAATCAATTCATTTTCAAACTAATCTCATCATAAAGAAATATTTCATTGATTACAAGGCTCAAAATTTATAATACAAAACTATTCAAGTAAATGAAATCTCAAATTTATATTTACAATAATTTACGTTTAATTACATACCAAAATGTTTTACAAGAGTTTTTATACAACTGCTCAAATAATTTACAAACATATTATTACATGCATACATCAAAACCTATGTACATGGGTATACCTATAATATACCCGAGTCGAATCAAAGTGTCTTCAAAGAAACTTACTCACTGCTCTATGCCCTTCTTACCTGCGACAGCATACAAAGCTATCGCTGAGTGGTGAACTCAGTGGTGCACAACTATAATTTAAAACATAGTACAATATATATTGACAAAATTTACAATAAATAATTTGGAAATCTGAATACTCATCAAATTCTAAAACTCAAAATATTCATTGCCAATAATGTAAATCATTTGTATAAAATGACTTCGATCATGAAATTCAATTTATCAAATCATAACTTACCATTTAGGTAATTCCAACAAAATCAATTATAAATAAATCATAATTGAAATCACAATTCTTTACCATTCAAAAGCCATTCTGTATCTCAAAAATCATTCTTTATCTCACTAACTATGCAAGACTAATCTGAAAGGGCCATATTCGATGTGATTCTAACTCCCTATGGTCGGGGAGGTCGAATCAGATTCTAACTCCCTATGGTCGGGGAGGTCGAATCATCGTGCACAGTACCATCACAATAATGAATCTTCCGCATGGGCCATAACGATAAAATAAACTTAGATCTAACCTCAAATCAGAGGAAAATCTAAGCTTGTGCACGTACCATGGTAATCAAAACACAACTAACTCCATTGTCTTCTCAACAAATGAGAGAGACGGGTAATAACCTAGTCAAGCATCTATAGTGAGATATAAAACAATATCACAATCCTTTTAGTGAGCATAAATCACAATATAATTCGATTCAAATTCAATTCCAATATCCAATAATTTTTATGCTCATCACAATTCAAATCATAAATTTGCATTTTTCCACGAAAATTACCATCACAATTTAAAACATGTTCTATCACAATTTTCCAAAACATAATTTATTCAATCCATAACAATGCTTAATACTTATGGAAATACCATTTCACAAAGCTAAATTCATACATACTATAACAATTTTCAAAAATCATTGTATTAAATCCAATGCTTGTTAAACATAATACATAAGAAAAATATGTCATTTAATCATATGAAATATTCAAACAAAATCAGTTAAAAACTAGTTGTG
This sequence comes from Hevea brasiliensis, assembly GCF_030052815.1. Lineage (NCBI taxonomy): Eukaryota > Viridiplantae > Streptophyta > Magnoliopsida > Malpighiales > Euphorbiaceae > Hevea > Hevea brasiliensis. The sequence continues at coordinate 65,131,683 of NC_079499.1, read as the reverse complement.
CACAAACCTCTGATAACTGTCTCTTGGTCTTGACTCAGTGTTTCCTTCCCTCTCCCTAAGTCTTTGCTAACAGAGAAACACAATTTGAAGTGTTTCAGTACTTAATTAAACTGTCTCTAACGATAATGTTTGATAAATAATTCACTGAATGCTATTATTTGCTTAATCAACTTAATATATCGACCCTCAATGCATTCTAGGTAAATTAGGTTTTAATGTTACTAACATGTCACATTCGATAGTCTTTTAGGGTTGGTACATTTTACCAAGTTCATTTCCGTGTATACTGCATTTTCTTGCAATTTGCTGGATTCCGGGATACTAGTTTGACCTAGCCAGACGACCTAGTTCTCTCGGTTTTCGGTCAAAACTAAAAAACTTGTAGATCTATGTCTTATGGAACGCGGGGCAAAATTTCAGGTCATTCTGAGTTATGTAGACCAAGTTATGGTCATTTTACTATTGCTGGTCAAATTACACCAAAATTGGTCATTTTAGGTCACTTTAGGTCATTTTAGGTTCGGCCAGTTTTTGGACCCGAACTTGTGCAAGCTGTTTGACTTGCTTATGGTCATTTATGGGCTTTGGTGTCTTCATAAGACTTGTATATATGGGTCTTAACTATTCATGGTTAAAATTTCAGGTCAATTGGACCTGTTTTGAGTGAGTTATGGCCTAAACACTAACTGCTACCCAAATGGTCAATTTTCAGGCCTTATTTGCACTTAATCCGGATTTGGTCATTTTTCAAGCTACCTTGCAAGCAGAATTTTGGTATGTTTCCTTCATGAAAGTTGGAACATTTTGTGCCTAGTTTCACCTCCAATTGGTCTCATACCAATTGGAGTCACACACTTAAAGTTATAGGCCTAAAACTCAAACTGCCTTATTGAAATTCTTGCATACACATCAAGCATCACTTTTAACACTCACCAAACTTAACCTTCAAATCAATTCTGGTTGTACCACAACCTAAACATAATTTATAACATATTATAGGTCATTTTGGCAGCTTACAATTACATTCAATGTGCACCAACAAGTGCAGAATTTCTCCAACTCAATTTACAACAATTCAATCACCAATTCATGCCCATTTACATGTCCCACTTTACACCACCATACATACACTCAAACTGCCATAACAACCAACACATTTCAACACCATTATTTCATAAACCAAGCATGAATTCCAGCATTCCTCAAGAGTTAACAAACTGCCACAATGGTACATTTACATTCTATTAATTTCCAAGCTGTAAATTTCATTTCACATTTACATATACCAAGTATATATCACCCAAATAATTTCCTACACAATATACATTTAATCAATCATTTAATTCACCATTGACAAGCACAATTAAACTGCCTTCAAGGTGTTTCCATGGCTGCCAAAAGTACACATTCACATTCAACATCAAACCTAAAAAATTTCTTCATAAATCAAACACCCATAACATCCTTACAAACTTTAACAAAGCAAGGATGAAGGAAATGGACATATATCTCAAGTGGAGCTTGTCAAACCTCTTCAAATCTCTCCATTTTTGCTCCCAAAATACTGCCCAAGCTGTGTACTCAAACTTTAATGAAGGAGACTTGAAGAAATTGTGGCTTGACCTTGAGTGAATGAAGCTCCACACATGGATGGCAATGGAGGTTTTGGGAGCTCTTCATCTACGGCAATGGAGATTTCTAAAGTTGAAGATGATGTTTTAGTGGAGCAATCTACCCACTTAATACATTTTAAATTCCTTAGTGGTCCACTCACATAAAATCAATCTTATTTTATGTTTAAAATGTGTTAATTACCTAAATTGAACCCCATTTTTGCTATTTATATTAGGTACCCTTAAATTAATTTTTTATTATATTTTCTAAGTGTAATATTATTTATTTTTAATGGATATTTAGGTCAAAAGACAATTCGGGATGTCAAATGACCACAATGCCCCTGTTCGGGTTGCATTCCTGATTTTTCGGTAACACCGGGTTTTGTCCGTTTTTCGATTTCTCACTTTTCTTTGTACTAATTATTTAATTTTTTTTTGATATTTCTAATGATATTTATACTTCAATTGATGTCTCTTGAAGTCTTCAAATTAATTTCCAGGGTTCCCCGCGGTCCAAGGCTAGTCAACGGTCCACGCCATGACTTCCCCGTGCGGTCACCCATCGCTAGGGTTCCCGGCTCACTTAACTTGGTTGCATTTCTTTACTATTATTTTTCCTTTATTTTTCTTGTATTTTCTTTTCTTGTATTTCATTATTTAATGTCTCCTCACTCATATCGAAGTGTAGTTCTAGGAATCTTCGTTGTCCGGACAACACTGGTCACCGGAACAGTAGAACGCATTACCGAACATAGGGGTGTTACACAAATTATGCCCTTAACCTACTCATTTAGTCACCTAAATTTGGTGACCTAAAACTACCAGAACTAGTTTGGCGCCTAGAAATCTGGGTTAAGTCCAATCCAGCAACCATGATTCAAATGGCTATAACTTGAGCTACAAAACTCTAAATTGAGTGATTCAAAAAGGAGAATAAAGTTAAGACAATAAGGAACAATTTCTATGAAGAAAACTTAGCCAAATTCTAACAAAAAAAATGACCAATGGAATAGTGCAACTGTGACACCCCTTACCCGTGTACAGTATACCCGAGTAAGTAATGCCACACGGTGTACCGGCACACTCTAATATACCTTAATTAATTTATATCATGCTTTTGAATATAATTTATGAAACATACTTTATTTAAGCCATTTATCAAAAATATTATTTATTTGAGGTTCTGAAAATTTTAAAGAAAATCCGGCGGAGTACCTGCTAAAAATGGAGAAAACAGTTCTTCGGAACCTGTTAAAAACATTTCCAAATAATTTTCCAAACAATCCCAACTTCAATTCATCAACAGAGTCTCAATATCAAAATCTCAACATTGTTCAGTTTCAGTTCTCAATCATCATTTCTCAGGGTTCTCATATATAAACAACAATTAAATACTCAAATTACTTCCATACATAACCATAAATCTTCATTATTTACATGAACTTCAAAATACATTATATAAATTCAAATACATATGAGAAGATCAAAATTTATTATAGAATGCCAAAATGACACCTAGTGTCTTACCAATGCACTGCAGAAGTTGAAGTGACATGGACACTGTGCAGAACTGCCGGACAGACTCACCCAGTCTGCGGTCTACTGGGCTCACGATCTGTATCTCCAGTACCTACGCGTGGCAAAAGCAACGCGCTAAGCAATAATGCTTAGTGGTGCAATAGTATAATAAAAGAAAATAGCAGAAACTAAATATGTAGTGAATGTATATGTTTTATTTTTTTGAATTTGTATACCATTAACTTTATCCACTTTCATTCATTTGGTTGCCCAAGTAAACTACACTAGACGACTGGACTGGATAAACGGGTAAATTGGCACTGGGTATCAAGTACCTCGGGCCGTCACACCATCGGTCACATATGCGTCTCCCGGCAGTGCAATGTAATGCTAACAAGCTGTGATAACATCAGGCACAAGGCCAAAGCTCAATACAAGGTCAGAATGGCTAAAAGCCATAAAATCACAGAATGGCATATTGCCATGTGCAGTACTACTAACTGAACCCTATTGGCATGCCAAACTATCCAAACCAATCTTGTTAGGTATACTAGGGCATTTGAAACCTTTAAATTCTTCAATTTGTGAATTTCAAGTTTTTGGTGTCACTATTCACCTCATTGGTCAACAAAAATGTTGACTTTTGGGTAGAAAATATGTACATTGACTTTGGCACTCCCAATATACCACATTTGGCATTCAAAACTTGTTGGCATTAAGCATTTATACCATTTCAAAGTTTAAACCAAGGGAAGCAGAATTTTCAGTTTTTGTAGCTCAATTTACTATTCCATTGGATACTGTTGCAGTGGGAATTTGAAGAAATGGCAAACATGAAAGTTGTTCCTTATTTTGTCTAGTTGAATTTCCTTTTTTGAATCACTCCATTTGGAGTTTTGTAGCTCTAGATATGGTCCAAAAACCATAGCTGGCCGGATTGCCAATCTGCAGAATTGACCATATCTACAGCAACATGAACAGTAACTGGAATCACTTGGTTGGATGGGTTCTGGCCATAATTTGGGGTAGGTTTCTTCATGAAAGTTGTTTTTCTATGTCTTAACTTGTTGCTGTAAATAGTTCAGGTCAATTGACCACATCTACAGTGAGTTATGGCCAAATGAACAGTTACTGTTCATTTGGTCATTTCTGCAGGTGCTGTTGCAGGGTATCCGGATTGGGGCCAAGTTTTGGTCCTCTTGCTTTGGTCTTTTGGGCATAGTTTCTTTAGCAAAAATGTGCCATTATAAGCCTAGTTTTATGTCCAATTGGCCAAACACCAATTGGACCTACACAGCCAAAGTTATGGCTGTCTAAGTGGACTGCAATTCCAGCCACCCTGCTGCACTCACAAGGCAGCCTACCATTTCAGTTTGTAACACTTTAATGCACCTCAATTTATGGTCAACATACCTCAAATGGTCACTAATTGACCATTAGAATGTTCTTTAACCATTTCATAAGCCAAATCAAATTTTTCACTCCCAAACCCTAGCCCAAGTTCAAGTTTCACCCATATTACCTTAGTTAGCATACCAATTCATTATACTTGTGTATATGTACCTTAAACATCATTTCTAATCCACTCTAAGTCCAACAAAACACTCATTTCTATTTCTTCAATAGGCAGCCGAAATTTATGGTATGTATACACATAATTATTGTTCATTTTAGTTACAAATTCTTACTCAATTTAAGTTACTAATCATGAAAATAAAGAGTTTTAGGTATTTAATGCACTAACCTTTAAGTGGCACTTTTTTCCCAAGTTTAATCTTCTCTTTTCTTGTACTCTCTTGGCTGCCAAACACTTCCTCTAGGTCCAAGGATTCATTTTAGTGTTGGGGTCTTGAGGAAATATGGTGAGGAAGCATGAGAATGAAAGCTTGCAAAGAATGGCTATGGTGGAAACCCTATCTTCTCTCTCTCTATGTTTTGGCTGGTTTTGGGGAAGTAGGTGGCTGCTGTATTTTTGGTTAATTTGGTCTTCATTTAGTTTCTTTTATTAGTTAATAATATGGTTGTTTAATTATAATTGGTGGAGACTTTCAAATGACATCATAATGATGTCATATTTGGCATTTTTATGGATTTTTCTTTTCTTTTCATCACTACTGAATTTCAATTTAATTTTTAGTAATGTTTCTTTATATTTTATGTCATATTAATTATTTACTTAACTGGACAAGTCGGCCAAAAATCACCTCTGATGGCGAAATGACCAAAATGCCCTCCGTTTGGCTTAACGGGTCAAAATTGGCTGTACCGATTGAAAAATTTTTCTAGGTATTTTCTTGGCATTCTAATGCCATGGGAACCTCATATTTTATAATTTTTCCCCTGGGTCTAGGGCTCCTCGTTGCGAGAACCGCAACTTCCCTCTGATTACCCATCGCTTGGGCACTGGCTCATTTGACTTGGTTGTATTTTATTTCTAAAATTTTTACTAAATTTTTCTTATTAATATTTGAGTTAATTATGGTTCCTGACTTTAGTTTAAATATTTTTTTCCGACGTTTCTAGCCGTCCGACCGACACCGATCACCGAATAAGAGAATGTACGGAGTTGCTACCGGGAGGGTGTTACAACTCTTCCCCTCTAATTTAAATTTCGTCCTCGAAATTTACCTGATGCAAACAGTTGAGGGAACTGTTGCCTCATCGTCTCTTCACTTTCCCAAGTTGCCTCCTCGGTGTTGTGGTGCCTCCAAAGCACTTTCACCAGTGGAATCTGTTTGTTCCTCAATTCTTTTACTTCCCGAGCTAGAATCCGTAGGGGTTCTTCTTCATATGTCAAATCTGGTTGTATTTCAATTTCTTCCCTAGAGATGACATGTGAAGGATCTGAGCGGTATCTTCTGAGCAAAGACACGTGGAACACATTGTGGATCTTGTCCAGCTCTGGTGGTAAAGCTAGCCTATAGGCCACTGGACCCACATGTTCAATGACTTCATATGGGCCAATGAACCTAGGGCTTAACTTGCCTTTCCTTCCAAACCTCAATACCTTCTTCCACGGTGACACCTTGAGGAACACTTTGTCGCCAACCGCATATTCTATTTCTTTTCTCTTCAAGTCGGCATAGGATTTCTGTCTATCTGAGGCAACCTTCAGATTAGCTTTGATTAGTTTCACCTTCTCCTCAGTCTGTTTCACCAGGTCTGGCCCTACCAATTTGTCTTCGCCCAATTCAGTCCAGCACACTAGAGTTCTACATTTTCTCCCATACAGTGCTTCATATGGGGCCATTTGGATACTAGCTTAGTAGCTATTGTTGTATGCAAATTCTGCCAGTGGGAGGTATCTATCCCAACTTCCTTCAAACTCAATGACACAACTCCTCAGCATATCCTCAAGAACCTGGATTACTCTTTCTGATTGCCCATCCGTCTGAGGATGGAAAGCTGTGCTAAAGTGGAGTTGTGTACCCAAGGACTCATGCAACTTCTTCCAAAATCTCGATGTAAACCTTGGGTCTCGATCAGATATGATGGAAAGTGGAATTCCATGCAGTCTAACTATCTCACTGATATACAATTCTGCTAACTTCTCCAGTGAGTAGTCAGTCCTAACTGGCAGAAAGTGTGCTGACTTTGTCAATCTATCAACTATCACCCATACTGCATCATGTTTCTTCTGGGTGAGAGGTAGACCACTTACAAAATCCATGGTGACCCGATCCCATTTCCATTCAGGTATGCGTATAGGCTGTAGCAAACCTGATGGAACTTGATGTTCTGCCTTGACTTGCTGACATGTCAAGCATTTAGTCACATAGTCAGCTATGTCCCTCTTCATACCAGGCCACCAATACTGAAGCTTCAGATCATGATACATCTTTGTACTTCCTGGGTGCATAGCATATACACTGGTGTGTGCCTCTTTTAGAATACTGGTCTTCAATTCCCCATCATCTGGTACACACAGTCTTCCTTTGTAGTACAGGCACCCATCTGCTTTCACCCCATAATCAGTTGCTTTTCCCTCTGAGATCTTGCTCATAATAGCCATTAACATTTCATCTGCCTTTTTCCCATCTAAAATCTACTGTAGCAGGTTTGGCCTCACTTGCAACTCAGCCAAAATAGCTCCATCTCGAATCAAAGATAGACGGGCATTCAATGATCTCAAGGCTGTCATGGATTTTCTGCTCAAAGCATCAGCAACTACATTTGCCTTCCCAGGATGGTAGTCAATTACACAGTCATAATCCTTCAGGAACTCAATCCATCGCCTCTGTCTAAGGTTGAGCTCCTTCTGGGTTGGCAAGTATTTCAGGCTTTTGTGGTCCGTGTAAATGTAGCACTTTTCCCCATACAAGTAATGCCTCCATATCTTCAGTGCGAAGATAATTGCTGCAAGTTCTAGATCATGGGTAGGGTAGTTTTGTTCATGTGGCCTTAGCTGCCTGGAAGTATAAACGACCACCTTCCCCTCTTGCATCAATACACACCCTAACCCATTATGTGAGGCATCACTGTAGACCACAAAGTCCTTTCCTGACATTGGCTATGTTAACACTGGTGCCTCTGTCAACATAGCCTTCAACTTCTCAAAACTGGTCTGACACTTGTCATTCCAGTCAAATCTGACATTCTTGTGTAATAACTTGGTCATTGGAGCAGCTATTAGAGAAAATCCCTTCACAAATCTTCTTTAATACCCAGCTAGCCCCAAGAAGCTTCTGACCTCAGTTGTATTTCTGGGAGGCTTCCATTCCATCACTGCTTCTATTTTCATGGGATCCACCCTAATCCCATCGGCTGACACTATGTGTCCAAGGAATGCAATCTCATTTAACCAGAAGTCACACTTGGACAACTTAGCATACAGCTTCTTTTCTCTCAGGGTTTGCAGAACAATCCTCAAATGCTCATCATGTTCTTCCCTGGTCTTGGAATACACCAAAATATCATCAATAAAGACCACTACGAACCGATCTAGGTATGGATGAAAGATACGGTTCATAAGGTCCATAAATGCCGCTGGTGCATTTGTTAGGCCAAAGGGCATCACTAGAAACTCATAATGCCCATATCGGGTTCTGAATACAGTCTTTGGCACATCTGCATCCTTCACCCTCAACTGATGATACCCTGATCTGAGATCAATCTTAGAAAATACTCCTGCTCCCTTCAACTGATCAAACAGATCATCAATTCTAGGCAACGGATATTTGTTCTTCACAGTCACTTTATTCAACTGCCGGTAATCAATGCATAGCCTCAAAGTCCCATCCTTCTTTTTCACGAACAGCACTGGAGCTCCCCATGGTGACACACTGGGACGTATGAACCCCTTATCAAGCAACTCTTGCAACTGAGTTTTCAACTCCCTCAATTCAGTGGGTGCCATCCTATAAGGGGCAATGGAAATGGGTGCTGTACCCGGCAGTGTCTCAATAGCAAACTCAACTTCCCTTTCTGGTGGCAAACCAGGCAATTCTTCAGGAAATACTTCTGGGAAGTCTCTTACTGTGGGTATGTCACTCAGGTTTGGCTTAGCCTGCTTAGTATCCACCACATGTGCTAGGTAGGCTTCACAGCCTTTTCTCATCATTCTTCTTGCAATTGTGGCTGAGATGACATTGGACAAGAAATCTGTCCTTTCCCCCACAACTGTGATCTCATTACCCTCAGGAGTTTTCAAAGAAATTCTCTTCAATTTGCAATCAACTATTACCTGATGACGTGACAACCAGTCCATTCCCAAAATCACGTCAAATTCGTGGAAGGGCAACTCAATCAGGTCGGCCAAGAATTCGTACCCCTGAATCCTTAACGGGCAACCCTTGTATACTTTGTTCACCACCACACTGTGGTCCAATGGATTAGTGACCAGAATGTCTTGGTCACTCTCCCCTACTAGTATCCCCCTTTCTACGGGTAGGTTGATGCAGATATATGAATGAGTGGATCCTGGATCCACCAATGCATGCACAGGTGTATTGTAGAGGGAGAACGTACCCCTGATGACGTCCGGGGCATCTTGCTCCTCCTAAGCTCTAATAGCATAGGCTCTTGCTGGTGGTCTGCTGTCAGGCCTCTCTGCTGGCTGAGATGCAGGCCTTTTTGATGGTCCTACAGCCTCAGACTTGCCAGATTTTCTACCCCTCTGTGGTGCAGGAGCAGGTCTGTCTGCTTGTGTTGGAGCAGCTGTAGTAGTTCTGCGTGGGCAGTTTCTTAACTGATGCTCTGTCGACCCACATCTCAAGCAGGCACAAGTCACTCTCCAACACTCCCCCTTATGCCATTTCAAATAGTGTTGACATGCAGAAGATGCTGGGGCTGGTCCCCTGAACCCCATCCCTGGAGAGCTGCCCACTGATGGTGTGGACTGACCTCTCCTAGGGGTGAACTGTGGCCTGGGCCCCTGAGACTGACCCTGACCTTGTGGTTGCCCTAAACTCTGTGCAGGTGGACCTTTGAACTTCTTGCCAGGTACAGGAGATGAGCTAGACTGACCCGGTCCCCTCTTCTGCTGTCTCTCCCTTCTGGTCTGCTCACTGATTCTTACTTTTTCAACCTTTATTGCAGCTTCCACTAACTTGGTAAATTCTGTGATTCCCAAGGCAGTGAGCTGGATCTTGATGTTGTCATTTAGTCCCTCTTCAAATCTCTTACATCTTTCAGCTTCATTAGGGACTATCTCCCTTCAAATCTCTTACATCTTTCAGCTTCATTAGGGACTATCTCCCTTCCATAGCGGCTCAATCGAACAAATTCCTTCTCATATTCGGCCACTGACAACTGTCTCTGCCTCAGGTTAATGAATTCCCTTCTTCTCTCTTCTAAGTATACGGTACCCACATATTTCTTCTTGAATTTGGAGAGAAAGAAGTCCCAAGTTACAGCTTCTGGCTGCACTTCACTGGATACCGTGTCCCACCACTCATATGCATCATCTTGCAACAGAGATACGGCAGCTTCCAAGTTTTGCTCTGGAGTGCAGTGGAGTTGTTTTAGAACTCGCCTGCCTGCTCAACCAATTTTCGGCTGCAACAGAGTCATCTTCTCTCTTGCCATAGAAGTCCACTGCTCCAAACTTTCTTAGCCTTTTCAGGTGTGATTTCTGTTGTGGAGCTGGTGGTGGTGGTGGTGGTGCTGGCATTACCCCAGCCATTTGTCTAAAGAAATCGGCCATTTGCTGAAACATGGCCTGCGGAGGCTGAGCAGGCTCTGCTTGAGCTGGTGGAGCAGATTCTCTCATGCCCCCAGTCTCAGCTGCTGCAGGTAGAGCATGACTCTCCACTTCTTCCTCGACTGCCCTCTGAGATGAAGGGTCCATATCCTATTTAACAAAGACAAACAGATCTGCGTTAGTGTCACCTCGACTCTTACAAATGCAATACATGGTATGGACTCAATCAAGGCCCAGAAATGCCTAAACCTGGCTCTGATACCACTAAATGTGACACCCCTTACCCGTGTACAGTATACCCGAGTAAGTAATGCCACACGGTGTACCGGCACACTCTAATATACCTTAATTAATTTATATCATGCTTTTGAATATAATTTATGAAACATACTTTATTTAAGCCATTTATCAAAAATATTATTTATTTGAGATTCTGAAAATTTTAAAGAAAATCCGGCGGAGTACCGGCTAAAAATGGAGAAAACAGTTCTTCGGAACCTGTTAAAAACACTTCCAAATAATTTTTCAAACAATCCCAACTTCAATTCATCAACAGAGTCTCAATATCAAAATCTCAACATTGTTCAGTTTCAGTTCTCAATCATCATTTCTCAGGGTTCTCATATATAAACAACAATTAAATACTCAAATTACTTCCATACATAACCATAAATCTTCATTATTTACATGAACTTCAAAATACATTATATAAACTCAAATACATATGAGAAGATCAAAATTTATTACAGAATGCCAAAATGACACCTAGTGTCCTACCAATGCACTGCAGAAGTTGAGGTGACACGGACACTGTGCAGAACTGCCGGATAGACTCACCCAATCTGCGGTCTACTGGGCTCACGATCTGTATCTCCAGTGCCTACGCGTGACAAAAGCAACGCGCTAAGCAATAATGCTTAGTGGTGCAATAGTATAATAAAAGAAAATAGCAGAAACTAAATATGTAGTGAATGTATATGTTTTATTTTTTTGAATTTGTATACCATTAACTTTATCCACTTTCATTCATTTGGTTGCCCAAGTAACCTACACTAGACGACTGGACTGGATAAATGGGTAAACTGGCACTGGGTATCAAGTACCTCGGGCCGTCACACCATCGGTCACATATGCGTCTCCCGGTGTGCAACAGAACAGCTAACAAGCTGTGATAACATCAGGCACAAGGCCAAAGCTCAATACAAGGTCAGAATGGCTAAAAGCCATAAAATCATAGAATGGCATATTGCCATGTGCAGTACTGCTAACTGAACCCTATTGGCATGCCAAACTATCCAAACCAATCTTGTTAGGTATACTAGGGCATTTGAAACCTTTGAATTCTTCAATTTGTGAATTTCAAGTTTTTAGTGTCACTATTCACCTCATTCGTCAACAAAAATGTTGAATTTTGGGTAGAAATATGTACATTGACTTTGGCACTCCCAATATACCACATTTGGCATTCAAAACTTGTTGGCATTAAGCATTTATACCATTTCAAAGTTTAAACCAAGGGAAGCAGAATTTTCAGTTTTTGTAGCTCAATTTTACTGTTCCATTGGACACTGTTGCAGTGGGAATTTGAAGAAATGGCAAACATGAAAGTTGTTCCTTATTTTGTCTAGTTTAATTTCCTTTTTTGAATCAATCCATTTGGAGTTTTTTAGCTCTAGATATGGTCCAAAAACCACAGCTGGCCGGATTGCCAATCTGCAGAATTAACCATATCTACAGCAACATGAACAGTAACTGGAATCACTTGGTTGGATGGGTTCTGGCCATAATTTGGGGTAGGTTTCTTCATGAAAGTTGTTTTTCTATGTCTTAACTTGTTGCTGTAAATATTTCAGGTCAATTGACCACATCTACAGTGAGTTATGGCCAAATGAACAGTTACTGTTCATTTGGTCATTTCTGCAGTGCCGCTGGTGGTATCCGGATTGGGGCCAAGTTTTGGTCCTCTTGATTTGGTCTTTTGGGCATAGTTTCTTCAGAAAAAATGTGCCATTATAAGCCTAGTTTCATGTCCAATTGGCCAAACACCAATTGGACCTACACAGCCAAAGTTATGGCTGTCTAAGTGGACTGCAATTCCAGCCACCCTGCTGCACTCACAAGGTAGCCTACCATTTCAGTTTGTAACACTTTAATGCACCTCAATTTATGGTCAACATACCTCAAATGGTCACTAATTGACCATTAGAATGTTCTTTAACCATTTCATAAGCCAAATCAAATTTTTCACTCCCAAACCCTAGCCCAAGTTCAAGTTTCACCCATATTACCTTAGTTAGCATACCAATTCATTATACTTGTGTATATGTACCTTAAACATTATTTCTAATCCACTCTAAGTCCAACAAAACACTCATTTCTATTTCTTCAATAGGGCAGCCAAAATTTATGGTATTTATACACATAATTATTGTTCATTTTAGTTACAAATTCTTACTCAATTCAAGTTACTAATCATGAAAATAAAGAGTTTTAGGTATCTAATGCACTAACCTTTAAGTGGCACTTTTTTCCCAAGTTTAATCTTCACTTTTCTTGTACTCTCTTGGCTTCCAAACACTTCCTCTAGGTCCAAGGATTCATTTTAGTGTTGGGGTCTTGAGGAAATATGGTGAGGAAGCATGAGAATGAAAGCTTGCAAAGAATGGCTATGGTGGAAACCCTATCTTCTCTCTCTCTACATTTTGGCTGGTTTTGGGGAAGGATGTGGCTGCTTTATTTTTGGTTAATTTGGTCTTCATTTAGTCTCTTTTATTAGTTAATAATATGGTTGTTTAATTATAATTGGTGGAGACTTTCAAATGACATCATAATGATGTTATATTTGGCATTTTTATGGATTTTTCTTTTCTTTTCATCACTACTCAATTTCAATTTAATTTTTAGTAATGTTTCTTCATATTTTATGTCATATTAAATATTTACTTAACTGGACAAGTCGGCCAAAAATCACCTCTGAAGGCGAAATGACCAAAATGCCCTCCGTTTGGCTTAATGGGTCAAAATTGGTTGTACCGATTGAAAAATTTTTCTAGGTATTTTCTTGGCATTCTAATGCCATGGGAACCTCAATAACCCTTCTCTGGAGTTCCAAAAATTATTTTATAATTTTTCCCCCGGGTCTAGGGCTCCTCGTTGCGAGAACCGCAACTTCCCTCTGATTACCCATCACTTGGGCACCGGCTCATTTGACTTGATTGTATTTTATTTCTAAAATTTTTACTAAATTTTTCTTATTAATATTTGAGTTAATTATGGTTCCTGACTTTAGTTTAAATATTTTTTCCGACGTTCTAGTCTGCATCGATACCGGCCACCGAATAAAGAGAATGTACGGAGTTGCTACCGGGGAGGGTGTTACAGCAACTTAAGACACCAAAACTGAAAATTTACAAATTTGCCTAAAAGACTTAGAATTTGAGTAAACAACCAAAACCAACAAATTTAGTAATCAAAATGTGGTATGTGGGTGAAGTTGGAATTCCCATACCTATTAAGCCTTAGAAAGTCAACAAATTGACTTGAATAGTATCGTGAATAGTAACACCGAAACACAAATTTTGAAGAACGTCAAGTTTAGCACATTAGAGCTAGGTAAAAGTGAATTTAAATTTATTTTTGGATTTATGCTAAGTTATGGTACTGAAATACTGTGAAACTGTGTGTTTCAGTGGAAAGGAATACCGAGAAGGAACCGGAGGTGTCGAGTCAAGGCCAAAAGGCGACTCACATATGGTTTGTGCATAACGTAGAATTTCTGTAAATTTTCTTCCGCATATTGTTTTGAATAAATTGAAATATTGAATTGTGACATCATTGTGATGAAATATTTACTATGTTTTTTATTTAAATTATTGAAAGTTTATTTGTGTATGTACGAAATGGCAATAAATGTTTAGTAAATTGTTAAGATAAGTTTTAAAACCACAGTGTCATGATCATATATTTGAACACCTCACTAACATGACTAGTGGGGGGTACTCAGTTTCGAATTTTGATTCCTTCTCTGGCTGAAGTGTTGAGGTGTGTGCCAGTAGAAGAAGAAAAAGAATGGGTTCCCATATATTTGAGCTAGCTAGCCTTGTGATGTGACTTCTCCTTAGCCTCTGGCTATTGAGATTATATTTTTTTCGAATGGCATGAAATAAATGTGTGTTTTTATGAAATGTGTTTTGAGACTTTTGAAATGAAATTGTTTGAATTAAAATTTTATAAGTCATGTTTTGAATGTATTGCTCATATTTATTTTAAATTTTGAATAAATGTGATTTAAATTCTGCATAAAGTTTATTTTAGCATGTTGTGCACCACTGAGTCCTAGTACTCAGTGATGGCTGTTATTATTGTCGTAGATTTAGAGACTAGAGGAGCAGCAGATTGACCTGCTGAGGATTGAGGAGCTACCTGCTTTGAAGTTATCGAGTATATTTTATTTCCTGATTGTAAAAATTTATTTTGATATATGTAATGTATGCAAAGGTATGGGCATATAAAATTGGTTTTGAGCAATTTGTATAAAGTTTGTAATAAATTTTAGGTTGGATTTTCCTAATGTAAATTTTTAGTATGATGTATATAAATTGTTTTACATTTAATTACATATGAATGGAAGTATTTTATTTTAATTTGAATGGAATCAATTAATAATATTTTGGATGATATTTGAATTGGAAATTATGGATTTGAATTTTTGGAAATTGATAAATGATATTGAAATTGATTAGGATGGTTGTGAATTTGAAGAAGTTGTTGAGACAAATTATTAGAAGTGTTTTTTTTATAGGAACTTGAAGAAATGTTTTCTCAAAATATAGACGGCACCCTCCCGAAATTTTTATAAAATTTGCGGAAAAAAAATGGGACAAAAATTTTACTAGTTTTAAACCTTTGAATAAATGATTTTAATATCTATTTAGAAATGCTCACCACTTATAAAAGTAAGGAAATTGTTTTAAAATCCCTTGTAGAGTACTTAATGAGTTATCGGTAGGTGAAGTTCGGTAGTTCATTAGGTATTCTACGGGATCATGTTATGCCTCCGGTAAGGTGTGACAGCTAGCTTGTCTAGTGGGAAGAATTGACTTTGAATTCCCTCTTTGGCTAAAGTGTTGAGGTGTGTGCCTGTTGAGGACGAATAGGATGAATACTCATATAATTGCTAGCTAGCTATGTTATTCCTCACTAGCCATCGGCTTTTGGGATGAATTGGACTTTGGAATCATGATTATGCTGTGTATGTGATTTATTGATATTTATTGAGATATTGTGAAATGGAGTTTAAATTCTTTATGACATTCTCTATCTTTTGAATTTAACTATGATTTTAAGTATCCATAGTTTATATGATTTATGGTTTGTGGTTTTAAATTGTATTTTCTTATTGTTGTGCATCACTGAGACATTGACTCAGCGATAGCATTTTCATTGCTGTCGCAGGTAGATAGACAGACAGAGCAGCAGAGTAGGCTACTTGTGCTACAGTTTGGAATTTTGTCGGGTATATTGAGTATACCATATTTTTGTAATTTTTGTTGTAATGTATGTACACTGTATATATATATTGTACTTGGCCTTGAGCAGTTGTAAACTAAAGTTATAAATTATTTTGGCCTGTAAAAATGTTGTAATATGTTCTTCTTATCTCAGCTTTTGGAACTACAGAAAATTTATATTTAATTAAGTTTGACAAATGTTAAGGAAATTGATTTGTGTTGAACCATATTGGAGTTTGGGATTGAACAAATATATTGGAAGTGCTTTTTACAGGTTTTTGAAGAACTGCTTTATTCAAAATATGGATGGCACTCTGCCAAAATTTTTACAGAAATTACTGATTTCACTTCAGTTAAAAAAAATTTTTAACATCTGTCAAAAGTGCTCACCACTGTAAAAAGATATAAGAAAAGGTTTAAAATCCCTTGTAGTGTATTTAATGGGTTATTAGTAGATGAAGTTTGGTAATTCATTAGGCATACTATGGGATAATGTTATGTGTTATGGAGGGCTAAGGTGTGACAATAAGACTACATGAGTACTCATTAGCTAGCTAGCCCTTCGTGTAACACCTCTATGTTCTATAGTGCGTACTACTGTTCCGGTGACCAGTGTTGTCCGGACAGCTAGAATGCCTAGAACTACACTTCGAGATGAGTGAGGAGACATAAAATAATGAAATACAAGAAAACAAAATACAAGAAAAACAAAGGAAAAATAATAGTAAAGAAATGCAACCAAGTTAAGCGAGCCGAGAACCCTAGCGATGGGTGACCGCACCGGGAAGTCACGGCGTGGATCGTTAATTAGCCCTGGACCGCGGGGAACCTTGGAAAATATTTTTAGGACTTAAATAGACCCCCTATTGAGGTATAAATATCATAAGAAATATTAAATAAAAATTAAATAATTAGTACAAAGAAAAGTGAG
This sequence comes from Hevea brasiliensis, assembly GCF_030052815.1. NCBI lineage: Eukaryota > Viridiplantae > Streptophyta > Magnoliopsida > Malpighiales > Euphorbiaceae > Hevea > Hevea brasiliensis. Next base: position 65,114,967 of record NC_079499.1, on the reverse strand, counting down.
AAATCGAAAAACGGACAAAACCCGGTGTTACCAAAAAATTGGGAATGCAACCCGAATAGGGGCATTGTGGTCATTTGACATCCCGAATTATCTTTTGACCTAAATTTTTATTAAAAATAAATAATATTACACTTGAAAAATAAAATGAAAATTTAATTTAGGGGTACCTAATGTAAATAGTGAAAATGGAGGGTAAATTGACTAATTAACACATTTTAACATATAATATAGTTTATAATTGGTGAGTGGAGCACTAAGGATTATAATAACCATTAAATGGGCAGATTTCTCCACTAACTAACTCATTTTCTTCAAGCTTCCAACAATGGCCGATTGTCACTCCCAATTCTCCATGGAAAATTTTCAATGCAAAGCTTAATTCTCTCCCATTTTCAGCATAAAACCATAAATTCTCTTCATTAAACTTGGTCCACACCTCTTGGGCAGATTATAGGGAACAAAAAGGAAGAAATTTGGTGAAGATTTAACAAGCCCCAACAATAGGTAAGTGTTTAAATTATGTTTTTTCTTAAGTAAAGTTTATGGGAAGCTTGAGATAAAATGATTGATGAAGAAATTTTGAGTTTCTGGTGAGTTATGATAGTGTGTACTTTTGGCAGCCATGGAAACACCTTGAAGGCAGTTTATTTGTGCTTGTAAATGGTGAACTAAATGATTGATTAAATGTATATTGTGTAGGAAATTGTTTGGGTAATGTATACTTAGTATATGTAAATGTAAAATGAAATTTAAAGCTTGGAAGGTAATGGAATGTAAGTGTACCATTGTGGCAGTTTGTTAGCTCTTAAAGAATGCTGGAATTCATGCTTGGTTTATGGAATAATGATGTTAATTTGTGATAGGGGTTATGGCAGTTTGAGTGCATGTATGATGATGTGAAGTTGGACATGTAAATAAGCACGAATTGGTCATTGAATTGTTATAAATTGAGTTGGACAAATTCTGCACTTGTTGGTGCACATTGAATGTAATTGTAAGCTTCCAAAATGACCTATAATATGTTGTAAATTATGTTTAGGTTGTGGTACAACAGAATTGGTTTGAATGTTGTGTTTGGTGAGTGTTAAAAGTGATCCTTGATGTGTATGCAAGAATTGCAAAAAGGCAGTTTGAGTTTTAGACCTATAACTTTAATTGTGTGGCTCCAATTGGTATGAGACCAATTGGAGGTGAAACTAGGCACAAAATTTGCCAACTTTCATGAAGAAAGCTTACCAAAATTCTGCTTGCAAGGTAGCTTGAAAAATGACCAAATCCGGATTAAGTGCAAGTAAGGCCTGAAAATTGACCCTTTGGGCAGCAGTTAGTGTTTAGGCCATAACTCACTCAAAACAGGTCCAATTGACCTGAAATTTTAACCACGAATAGTTAAGACCCATATCTAAAAGTCTTATGAAGACAACAAAGTCCAGAAATGACCATAAGCAAGTCAAACAGCTTGCACAAGTTCGGGTCCAAAAACTGGCCGAACCTAAAATGACCTAAACTGACCTAAAATGACCAATTTTGGTGCAATTTGACCAGCAATAGTAAAATGACCATAACTTGGCCTACATAACTCAGAATGACATGAAATTTTCCCCCGTGTTGCATAAGACATAGATCTACAAGTTTTTAGTTTTGACTGAAACCCGAAAACCGAGGGAACTAGGTCGTCCGGCTAAGTCAAACTAGCATCCCGGAATCCAGCAAATTGCAAGAAAATGCAGTATACACGGAAATGAATTTGGTAACATGTACCAACCCTAAAAGACTATCGAATGTGACATATTGGTAACCTTAAAACCTAATTTACCTAGAACGCATCACGGGTCGATATATTAGGTTGATTAAGCAAATAATAACATTCAGTGAATTATTTATCAAACATTATCGTTAGAGACAGTTTAATTTAGTACTGAAACATTTCAAATTGTGTTTCTCAGTTAGCAAAGACTCAGGAAAAGGGAAGGAAACATTGAGTCAAGACTAGGAGATAGTTATCAGAGGTTTGTGCATAACAACTATTTCTTTTGAATTTTTCAATTGAAATGAATTATGACTATTTGTACATTATTGTTTTAAATTGTGGAAATGTGTTTGAATGGATATTTATAGATTGAAAAGCATTGTAAATAGTTTGAAACTGTGAGAAATTGTTTGAATGATATTAATGGATACTTATTGATTGAAAAATATTGGAAATGGTTTGAAACTACAACTATCATGTATATTGATTGTATTCCTCGCTAGCTTGTCTAGTGGGACGAATTGAATTCCCTCTCTAGCTGAAGTGTTGAGGTGTGTGCCTGTTGAGGACAAATTGGATGAGTACTCATATTTTTGCTAGCTAGCTATGTTATTCCTCATTAGTCATCGGCTTTTGGGACGAATTGAACTTTGGAACATGATTAAGCTATGTGTGATTTATTGATATGTATTATGAGATTGTGAAATGGAGTTAAATTCTTATTGACATTCACTGTCTTTTGAATTTAATCATGATTTGATTTATTGAAATTATTGTGATATTGAGAAATGGAGTTTAAATTCTTGTTGACATTTACTGTCTTGAATTTAACTATGGTTTTAAGTATCCACTATTTATATAATTTGTGAATCGTGATTTAAATTTATATTTGGTTAATGTTGTGTACCGCTGAGACATTGTCTCAGCGATAGCTTTTTATTGCTGTCGCAGGTAGACAGACGGATAGGGTAGCAGACTAGGCTGCTAGTATATCTAGCGAGAGATTTTCGGGTATAATGAGTATACCACATTTTGCATTTTGTACTGTAATGTATATTCACTGTATGTATATTTTGTTCTTGGTTTGAGCAGTTGTAAATTAAAATTGTACATTGAAGTTGTAAAGTAAATTATGAGTATTTTGACTTGTAAAAATTGTATTATATTTCTTTTATCTCAGTCTTCGAAAAATTATTGTGGATTTGAGTTGAAAAAGATATTGTGTTGTTTAACTGTTGAAGTGGAGATTGAGATTTATATTGAAGTACTTTTACAGGTTTTCTGAAGAACTGTTTTATTCAAAATACAGAAGGCACTCTGCCAAAATTTTTACAGAAATTCCAAATAATTCAAATGTGTTAGTTCTATCAATTTAGTTCAAAAAGGGTTTTAACACCTGTAAATAGTGCTCACCACTGTAAAAGAAGTAAGAAAAGTTTTTAAAATCCCTTGTAGTGTATTTAATGGGTTATCAATAGACGGAGTTGGTAATTCATTAGGTATACTACGGGATCATGTTATAACTTACAGAGGGGTAAGGTGTGACATGTTTTGGTGGTATCAGAGCAAAGTTTTTAAATTCTATTTTCACATGTTACTTAAATATTCTTTCTTCATAGTACAACTGCTCAATATCATTGTTTGATACATACAGTAAATTACATTATAAATATGCACTAACGGGAGGAAATCTCCTTATGTTATTTGTTCAGGAGATCTAAAATCCTCGCATTGATCATGGAAGAGGGTGATCGTTCAGTCGATCAATCTATTGAGGCTAAGGTGCAAGGGGATGCCCCAGGCTTACACAATGTCAGTGGTTCAGTAGCACCAGCCCCTGCAGTACCGCAGTTCCCTACTCAGTTTGCTCAGCAGATGGCTGCAATGTTCCAACAAATGGCTGGTAATGTGCCTACTCAAGTCCCAATACAGACACTAGTGGTACAACCACAGTCTCCTGCTAGGCAGTGTGACAAATTGATGAAATATGGGGCTACAGAGTTCAAGGGGACAGTAGATCCTCTAGAGGCTGAATAGTGGTTAGAGAGGATGGATAGGGTATTCAAGAAACTGCATTGCACAGAGGAACTCAGATTTGAATACTCAGTATCTTTGCTACAGGGGGATGCTTATGACTAGTGGAAAACCATTCCGCACAGTCTGGTAGAACCTGCAATGCTAACATGGAATGACTTTCTCAGGGAATTCAGACAAAAGTATGTCCCTGATGCTTATGTAGACCAGAAGCTATAAGAGTTCCTAAGTCTGAAACAGGGGAGCAGATCAGTGGTTGAGTATGAAAGAGAATTTTCCCGCCTGAGCCATTATGCAGTAAGTTTACTTGCTACCAGCAGGGAGAGATGCAAGAGGTTTAAAACCGGCTTGAAGCCCAGTATCAGATTACAAGTAGTCAGGTTCAAACACACTAACTTCTCTGAACTTTTTTCTCAAGCCCTAGAGTTCGAAAGAATTGAGTTTGAAGCTACTCCTGAGAAAAAGAAATCAGAGAAGACAGAGAAAGAGGGAAAATCTGTAGAACAGAGTTCTAGTGGTCCTACTGGAAAGAGGAAGAACTATGGGGGACATGGCAGAGGTGGCAAGAAGTCCGGTAGGGGAAGATATTCGTGATGAAGCCTCCTCTATCCGGTCACAGAGTACCGCAGGTTCCTACCCTCCCGCCAATGTGAAACTTGTGGAAGAAATCATGGTGGGATATGCTACAAGGCTATTGGAGCTGTTATAAGCTGTGGAGGCACAGGACACTTTGCCAAGGACTGCACGATGAGTCGCAGAGTTGGACCACCTCCTACTCTGCAGAAGGTCGATTGAGCCACTGTCACGAAGTTCACAACCACCCAGCGAGGTAGAGGCAGGGTAGAGGTAGCCAGAGCAGCCAAGGCACGATGAAACATTCAGAGCAAGACAAAGTGCTCGATCGGAATCTATGCAATGAGACAGAGAGAAAGGGCAGAGACATCTGATGTTGTGGCTGGTACCTTCTCAACTTTTAACCAAGATGTGTTTGTGTTATTTGATCCGGGTTCTACCCATTCTTATGTGAGTGCTAGCATCATTGATTGCATTGCTGTTCCATGTACACAAATGGACTTTGAGGTGCTAGTAACAAGTCCGCTAGGACAGGAGGTCAGGGTTAATAAAATATATAGGGATTGTCCTTTGGTGATCCAAGGACACACTTTTCTGTCCGATTTCATTGAAATGCCCTTCAGAGATTATGATATCATCTTGGGCATGGATTGGTTAGCTAGGCATCATGCCATGATTGATTGTAGGCTAAAGACAGTCACTTTTGGTCTCCCTTAGTACAGTGATGTGGTAATACATAGGGAGAGGCAGTTATTACCATTAAACATCATTTCGGCTGCACTAGCCAGAAAAATGATCAGAAAGGGGTGTGAAGCATATTTGGCACATGTGGTAGACACTCAAGTGGGGAGTCCATCATTGAAGGACATCCCTACAGTATATGACTTTCCATATGTGTTTCTTGATGAATTGTCAGGATAACCTCCAGAAAGAGAAATGCAATTTGAAATTAATGTTATGCCTGGTGTGGATCCAATCTCCATAACGCCATACAGAATGGCACCAGCAGAGTTGAAGGAGTTGAAGATACAGTTGCAAGAATTACTTGAAAAGGGCTTCATCCACCCTAGTGTGTCACCTTGGGGAGCACCAGTGTTGTTTGTTAAGAAAAAGGATGGTACTCTCTGCTTATGCATTGACTACCGACAGTTGAATAAGGTGACAATAAAGAACAGATATCCATTGCCTCGCATTGATGATCTGTTTGATCAGTTGAAGGGTGCAGCTGTATTCTCCAAAATTGATTTGCGATCTGGTTATTATCAGTTGAAGGTGCAAGAGCAGAGTATTCCAAAAGCGCTTTAACTTCGGTATGACCACAATGAGTTTCTAGTAATGCCATTCGGGTTAACAAATGCTCCAACTGCTTTTATGGATCTGATGAACACTATCTTCAGACCATATCTCGATCAATTTGTGGTGGTGTTTATTGATGACATTTTGATATATTCAAGGAATGCAGAGGAGCATGACAGACATTTGTGGATTGTACTGCAGACTTTAAGGGAGAAACAGCTATACGCCAAATTGTTGAAGTGTGAATTTTGGGTGAAAGAAATCTCCTTTTTGGGACATGTTGTATCAGCTGAAGGGATCAAGGTAGATTCTAGCAAGGTAGAAGCTATCCTTAATTGGAAAGCCCAGAACATCACGTAAATTCGATTTTAGGTTTAGCTGGATATTACCGTTGGTTTGTGAAGGGGTTTTCTATGTTATCTTCTCCACTGACTAAGTTGCTTCGGAAAGATGTAAAATTTCAGTGGACAGATAAATACCAGTAGAGTTTTGATGAGTTGAAGAGGTGTTTCACTGAAGCTCCAGTCCTCACTTTACCTACTCCGGGTAAAGAATATACAGTTTATAGTGATGCTTCTCACAATGGGTTAACCTGTGTACTGATGCAAGATCGGAATGTCATTGCTTATGCATCACGCTAGCTGAAACCGCATGAGAGGAACTACCCAACACATGATCTGGAGCTAGCAGCTATTGTTTTTGCTCTAAAGATCTGGAGACACTATTTGTATGGGGAGAAATGCTACATTTACACAGATCACAAGAGCTTGAAGTACTTAGGCACCCAGAAGGAATTGAATTTGAGGCAGAGGAGATAGTTAGAACTCATTAAAGACTATGATTGCTCAATAGACTATCAGCCAGGAAAAGCAAATGTGGTGGCTGACGCCTTAAGTTGCAAGACTATGGCAAGTCTCAAAGTTTCTCCTTTGTCCATGGTATATAAATTGAAAGCCTAGCATGCCAGTTTAGAGATTGATGATGAGGGACAGACAGTAGTTGCATGGCATGTATAGCCAGTGTTGATTGATCAGATCAGAATGGCTGCTCAGAGTGATGATAAATATCAAAAGCTACTGAAAGAAGTCCAGCAAGGCAAGAAACCTGAATTTTCTGTGAAAAATGATGGTTTATTGCTACATCAGGGCAGAATGTGCGTTCCTAATGATGCTGAATTGAGACAGATCATTATGAAGGAAGCACATGAGTCTCCTTTTGCTATGCACCCTGGTGGAACTAAAATGTACAGAGGGCTGAAAGAGCATTACTGGTGGATGGGTATGAAGAGAGATATAGCTGAATTTGTTTCCAAATGCCTAACTTATCAACAAGTAAAGGCAGAATATCAATTTCCAGCTGGTTTGTTACATCCTTTGCCAGTACTAGAGTGGAAATGAGAATGAATAACTATGGATTTTGTTACAGGACTTCCAAGGACAAAGAGTAGTCATGATGCAGTATGGGTTATAGTTGACAGATTGACCAAGTCTGCTCACTTTTTGCCAGTGCGGATGGACTATAGCCTGGAAAGATTGGCCAGATTGTACATATATGAGATTGTAAAATTGCATGGAGTGCCAGTATCAATTGTGTCTGACAGAGATCCTAGGTTCACTTCTAGATTCTGGGGTAGTCTTCAGAGAGCCCTAGGAACTAGATTGAACTTCAGCACAACATTCCACCCACAGACAGATGGTCAGTCTGAGAGGGTTATTCAGATATTGGAGGATATGCTACGGGCTTGTGTGATTGAATTTGAAGGTAGTTGGGATATACACTTGCCTTTGATTGAGTTTGCTTATAACAACAGCTACCAATCAAGCATTGGGATGCCTCCATATGAAGCTTTGTATGGCAGAAAGTGTAGAACTCCCTTATGTTGGGATGAGGTAGGTGAAAGGAAGATGATTGGGCCATAAATTGTTCAGCAGACAGAGGAAAAGATCAGATTGATCAGAGATAGACTTAAGGCTGCATCAGACCATCAGAAGTCCTATGTTGATCTGAAGAGAAGAAATATTGAATATGCAGTGGGTGATAAGGTATTCCTCAAAGTTTCTCCTTGGAAGAGAATTGTGAGATTTGGCAGAAAGGGGAAATTGAGTCCTCGTTTCATCGGACCATATGAGGTTCTGGAAAGAGTGGGTCCTTTGGCATATCGGTTGGCATTACCTCCAGAGTTAGCAAGGATACAAAATGTCTTCCATGTGTCCATGTTAAGGAGGTACAGATCTGACCCATATCATGTACTATCAGTTGAAGAGATTGAAGTAAATCCAGACCTCTCATATGAGGAAGAACCCATAAAAATTCTGGCTTATGAGGTGAAGCAGCTGAGGAACAAACAGATACACCTGGTTAAAGTGCTGTGGAACCATCATTCAGGCCAGGAAGCTACTTGGGAACGTGAAGAGGATATGAGGAGACAGCACCCACAGCTGTTCAGAGACTAATGCCAGGTAAAATTTTGAGACAAAATTTATTTAAGGGGGGGAGAATTGTAACACCCCTATGTTCGGTAGTGCGTACTACTGTTCCGGTGACCAGTGTTGTCCGGACAGCTAGAATGCCTAGAACTATACTTCGAGATGAGTGAGGAGACATAAAATAATGAAATACAAGAAAAGAAAATACAAGAAAAGAAAATACAAGAAAAACAAAGGAAAAATAATAGTAAAGAAATACAATCAAGTTAAGCGAGCCGAGAACCCTAGCGATGGATGACCGCACCGGGAAGTCACGGCGTGGACCGTTGACTAGCCCTAGACCGCGGGGAACCTTGGAAAATATTTTTAGGACTTAAATAGACCCCTATTGAGGTATAAATACCATAAGAAATATTAAATAAAAATTAAATAATTAGTACAAAGAAAAGTGAGAAATCGAAAAACGGACAAAACCCGGTGTTATCGAAAAATCAGGAATGCAACCCGAACAGGGGCATTGTGGTCAGTTGACATCCCGAATTGTCTTTTAACCTAAATGTCCATTAAAAATAAATAATATTACACTTGAAAAATATAATGAAAAATTAATTTAGGGGTTACCTAATGTAAATAGTAAAAATGGAGGGTAAGTTGACTAATTAACACATTTAAACATATAATATAGTTTATAATTGGTGAGTGGAGCACTAAGGATTATAATAACCATTAAATGGGCAGATTTCTCCACTAACTAACTCATTTTCTTCAAGCTTCCAACAATGGCCGATTGTCACTCCCAATTCTCCATGGAAAATTTTCCATGCAAAGCTTAATTCTCTCCCATTTTCAACATAAAACCATAAATTCTCTTCATTAAACTTGGTCCACACCTATTGGGTAGATTATAGGGAACAAAAAGGAAGAAATTTGGTGAAGATTTAACAAGCCCCAACAATAGGTAAGTGTTTAAATTATGTTTTTTCTTAAGTAAAGTTTATGGGAAGCTTGAGATAAAATGATTGATGAAGAAATTTTGAGTTTCTGGTGAGTTATGATAGTGTGTACTTTTGGCAGCCATGGAAACACCTTGAAGGCAGTTTATTTGTGCTTGTAAATGGTGAATTAAATGATTGATTAAATGTATGTTGTGTAGGAAATTGTTTGGGTAATGTATACTTAGTATATGTAAATGTAAAATGAAATTTAAAGCTTGGAAAGTAATGGAATGTAAGTGTACCATTGTGGTAGTTTGTTAGCTCTTGAAGAATGCTAGAATTCATGCTTGGTTTATGGAATAATGATGTTAATTTGTGATAGGGGTTATGGCAGTTTGAGTGCATGTATGATGGTGTGAAGTTGGACATGTAAATGAGCATGAATTGGTGATTGAATTGTTATAAATTGAGTTGGACAAATTCTGCACTTGTTGGTGCACATTGAATGTAATTGTAAGCTACCAAAATGACCTATAATATGTTTTAAATTATGTTTAGGTTGTGGTACAACCAGAATTGGTTTGAATGTTGAGTTTGGTGAGTGTTAAAAGTGATCCTTGATGTGTATGCAAGAATTGCAATAAGGCAGTTTGAGTTTTAGACCTATAACTTTAATTGTGTAGCTCCAATTGGTATGAGACCAATTGGAGGTGAAACTAGGCACAAAATGTGCCAACTTTCATGAAGAAAGCTTACCAAAATTCTGCTTGCAAGGTAGCTTGAAAAATAACCAAATCCGGATTAAGTGCAAGTAAGGCCTGAAAATTGACCATTTGGGAAGCAGTTAGTATTTAGGCCATAACTCACTCAAAACAGGTCCAATTGACCTGAAATTTAAACCATGAATAGTTAATACCCATATCTACAAGTCTTATGAAGACACCAAAGCCCAGGAATGACCATAAGCAAGTCAAACAGCTTGCACAAGTTCGGGTCCAAAAACTGACCGAACCTAAAATGACCTAAAGTGACCTAAAATGACCAATTTTTGTGCAATTTGACCAGCAATAGTAAAATGACCATAACTTGGTCTACATAACTCAGAATGACCTGAAATTTTGCCCCGCATTCCATAAGACATAGATCTACAAGTTTTTAGTTTTGACCGAAACCCGAAAACTGAGGGAACTAGGTCGTCCGGCTAGGTCAAACTAGTATCCCGGAATCCAGCAAATTGCAAGAAAATGCAGTATACACGGAAATGAATTTGGTAACATGTACCAACCCTAAAAGACTATCGAATGTGACATATTGGTAACCTTAAAACATAATTTACCTAGACCGCATTGAGGGTCGATATATTAGGTTGATTAAGCAAATAATAACATTCAGTGAATTATTTATCAAACATTATCGTTAGAGACAGTTTAATTTAGTACTGAAACACTTCAAATTGTGTTTCTCAGTTAGCAAAGACTCAGGAAAAGGGAAGGAAACACTGAGTCAAGACCAGAAGACAATTATCAAAGGTTTGTGCACAACAACTATTTCTTTTGAATTTTTCAATTGAAATGAATTATGACTATTTGTACATTATTGTTTCAAATTGTGGAAATGTGTTTGAATGGATATTTATAGCTTGAAAAGCATTGTAAATAGTTTGAAACTGTGAGAAATTGTTTGAATGATATTAATGGATACTTATTGATTGAAAAATATTGGAAATGGTTTGAAACCACAGCTATCATGTATATTGATTGTATTCCTCGCTAGCTTGTCTAGTGGGACGAATTGAATTCCCTCTCTAGCTGAAGTGTTGAGGTGTGTGCCTGTTGAGGACGAATTAGATGAGTACTCATATTTTTGCTAGCTAGCTATGTTATTCCTCAATAGTCATCGACTTTTGGGACGAATTGAATACCTCATTAGCCATCGGCTTTTGGGACGAATTGAACTTTGGAACATGATTAAGCTGTGTGTGATTTATTGATATGTATTATGAGATTGTGAAATGGAGTTAAATTCTTATTGACATTCACTGTCTTTTGAATTTAATCATGATTTGATTTATTGAAATTATTGTGATATTGAGAAATGGAGTTTAAATTCTTGTTGACATTTACTGTCTTGAATTTAACTATGGTTTTAAGTATCCACTATTTATATAATTTGTGAATTGTGATTTAAAGTTATATTTGGTTAATGTTGTGCACCACTGAGACATTGTCTCAGCGATAGCTTTTTATTGCTGTCGCAGGTAGACAGACGGACAGGGCAGCAGACTAGGCTGCTAGTATATCTAGCGAGAGATTTTCGGGTATAATGAGTATACCACATTTTGCATTTTGTACTGTAATGTATATTCACTGTATGTATATTTTGTTCTTGGTTTGAGCAGTTATAAATTAAAATTGTACATTGAAGTTGTAAAGTAAATTATGAGTATTTTGACTTGTAAAAATTATATTATATTTCTTTTATCTCAGTCTTTGAAAAATTATTGTGGATTTGAGTTGAAAAAGATATTGTGTTGTTTAACTGTTAAATTGGAGTTTGAGATTTATATTGAAGTGCTTTTACAAGTTTTCTGAAGAACTGTTTTATTCAAAATACAGAAGGCACTCTGCCAAAATTTTTACAGAAATTCCAAATAATCCAAATGTGTTAGTTCTATCACTTCAGTTCAAAAAGGTTTTTAACACCTGTAAATAGTGCTCACCACTGTAAAAGAAGTAAGAAAAGTTTTTAAAATCCCTTGTAGTGTATTTCATGGGTTATCAGTAGACGGAGTTGGTAATTCATTAGGTATACTACGGGATCATGTTATGCCTTACAGAGGGGTAAGGTGTGACATGTTTTGGTGGTATCAGAGCAAAGTTTTTAAATTCTGTTTTCACATGTTACTTGAATATTCTTTCTTCAAACTACTCAATATCATTGTTTGATACATACAGTACATTACATTATAACTATGCACTAACGGGAGGAAATCTCCTTGTGTTATTTGTTCAGGAGATCTAAAATCCTTGCATTGATCATGGAAGAGGGTGATCGTTCAGTCGATCAATCTATTGAGGCTGAGGTGCAAGGGGATGCCCCAGGCCTACACAATGTCAGTGGTTCAGCAGCACCAGCCCCTGTAGTACCGCAGTTCCTGCTCGCTCGCCGTCACAGATGGTCGCAATGTTCCAACAAATGGTCGGTAATGTGCCTACTCAAGTCCCAATACGCACACCGCAGGTACAACCACGCCTCTGCTAGGCAGTATGACAAATTGATGAAATATGGGGCTACAGAGTTCAAGGGGACAGTAGATCCTCTAGAGGCTGAGCAGTGGTTAGAGAGGATGGATAGGGTATTCAAGAAACTGCATTGCACGGAGGAACTCAGATTTGAATACTCAGTATCTTTGCTACAGGGGGATGCTTATGACTGGTGGAAAACCATTCCGCACAGTCTGGTAGAAGCTGTAATGCTAACATTATGCTTTGACAAATTGTGTTTTGCCTTAAGTTTTAAAGTTATTAGTTTTGCACCACTGAGTGATATACTCAGCGATAGCTTCTTTATGCTGTCGCAGGTAAGGGAAAGGAGAAGATTGCCGAGTGAGAGACTTGGAAGTAGCATTCTGGTATTGATTGTGGGTATTTATGTTAGGTATACTCTTGTGATTCCTTTGGATGTATTTTGTACCTATATGTATAGATGTACGAACATTGAGCAATTTGTATTAAAAAGTACTGCATTACTAAAGTATTTTAAGTTTGTAACTATTTGTATTTTATTTTGAGACTTATGAAAATGTAACTTTTCCAATATTTAGTTTATCATTATTTTCAATGAATGTTTACATGGAATTTTAACTATTCTCATGTAGTTTTCCACAAAATAATTGATAAAATAAAAAGCTATGATTTGTTTTAAAATCCTTTGTAACATAACTAATGGGTTATCGGTAAGTGGAGTTCGGTAATTCATTAGGTATGCTAGGAAACATGTCATGCCTTACCAGGGATAAGGTGTGACAATCTTGGACTATAAAAGACTAATGTGATTTGATTTATTTCTTTTATGTTTCTTTGGGTTGTAAATTAATTAATTTATTTTAATTTATTTTTGGGCATGTATTATTAAGGTTGTAATAATTTTGGATTGTAATTTCATTTATTTAGTTCTTGTAAATTTGCCTTGGTATGCCAAGGATTACTATGTAATTGGATTGCAAGAAGATCAAGGAGGTCAAGAGCATTGGTGGAACCAGTGGGAGGAATTCAAGATCAAGTGTCGATTATGTACTCCTTCAGCAACTCTTGTAAAAGGAATGAATGAAATGTACCTAGGAATGCCCCGATTCAATTCTTGGTGGCTCATAATTGAATCCCTTAGAAATTCCATGATTATACCATATTTACTGTTTATCCATGAATGCATAAGATGCATGGGAATGTATGCAAGTATATGATATATGCATGCTAAATGGATAATGTGTAAAGTGAGACCATAATAGTAATTAGGATGACCACAAAATCTTCCAAACAAATGATTAAGTTGGATATGCTATAATTAAAGTAATTATAATATGGGCCCTCCATTGGGGCAATTATTTTAAGAAATTTTAAATAGTTGCATATGATGCAATTAATTTAAGAGATTTTCTTAAGAATAATTGTTAAGCATGAGATGTTGTAAATATGTAAATGGTTTGGTGGCCAATAATGGATGTGCCTGAGGACATTAAAATTATTTGCATGTTTACTGGCTCAATGGGATCAACTTAACTAATGCAAAATAAGTCAATAATGGATGTGCCTGAGATTTTGAGCATTAGGGGCTAGGTATAGGATTGAACCTCACATGAGATGTGATGGGCAAGGAGTTGCTCACTTATAATTTATTGTTATTCCAATAATGGATGTGCCTAAGGATGATCAATAGGATTATAAGAATTCAATCACCCACTAAAAATCCATCCAACTAGGATTTCCATTTTCTACTTTGAAAGTGTAGGATTCGCTAAGTTAGTGGGAGGACCAATTTGATTAAAAGACCATAATCATTTTGGTTAATTACATGATATATTTGCTAATTAATATGGTTATTTTCTACTGTTAATTTTCTGATAATAATGAGCACAAAATAACCACCACCATCCAATAATCTTGTAAGCATACTTGATCACAATAGGTTGACAAGACCTAATCTATCTGATTGGCTAAGAAATTTGAAACTTGTCCTGAACCTTGAACATATAGGATATGTTCTAAACTCAAATGTTCCTGGTCCCTTACCTCCAGAGGCCACATAAGAGGAACATGAAACTTTGAACAAGTGGAAGGAGCATGATATGAGAGCCAAGTGTTACATGCTTGCTTCTATGAGTAATGAGTTACAGAAGCAGCATGAGAACATGCAGAGTGCGAGTGAGATCCTCCTTCACCTACAAGAGTTGTATGGTGAGCATAGCAAGAATGCTAGGTATGAGATATCTAGACAGCTATTCCACATAAGGATGTCTCAAGGACAGAATGTTGGGGATCATGTCCACAAGTTGATTCCGTTGATTGAGCACCTGGAACATCTTGACTTTAACATGGATTTCCAATTGCAGACGGATTTGATCCTTCAGTCCCTTCCTGAGTCTTTTGGGAATTTTATGGCAAATTTCCATATGACTAAACAGGAATGCACCTTGGCTAGTTTACTCAACATGCTGGTTATTGCCCAAAAGAATATGCTAGGAAATAAAGGAAAAGAGGTAGCTTTGATTGCATCTTCTTCTGCTAGAATGTCCAATAAGAAGAAGGGCAATAAGAAAAAGAAACATCAAATTCCTGGTCCTTCTAAGAAAATAGCTAAACAGAAAGGGAAGACTAAAGCTGATGGAGGCAAAGGAAAGTATTTTCACGGCCAGAAGGATGGGCACTGGAAAAGGAACTGCCCAGAGTAGAAGGATACACCTTTGGAAGGTATGTCCATATCTTGTTATTTATATTCTGATGATACTCATAATTCATCTACAGCTTGGGTTTTAGATACTGGTGCCAGTTCTCACATTTCTTATGATATGCAGGAACTAGCAAATAGTAGTAGCTTGCGTTCTCGAGATGTTAGACTCTGGATTGGCGATGGCTCAACTGTTGAAGCTTTAGCCATAGGATCTAAATCTTTTTACATATCTGGACATGTTTTGTGTTTAGATAATATTTTATATGTACCTGATGCTTTTAAGAACATCATTTCTATATCTAGTTTGACTAGAAATGGCTATGAATTTCAGTTCACAGATGATGTTTGCAATGTTTATTTTGGAAATAAACATGTTAGTTCGGGTTATATGAATGATGGTCTTTATTATTTGGATAATAATGACAAACACAAAATAAATGCAAGTGATCTAAATGAATGCAATGCCATTGTGAAAATCAACTCAAGTTCAAAATATATTTGGCACTTAAGGTTATGTCATGTTGCAGAAGATAGGATTACAAAACTGGAGAAAATGGGGATTCTATCCTCATTGGGCTTTGAGCCTACTCCAACTTGTGAATCTTGCCCTCAGGGCAAAATGACTAGATCACCCTTTATAGGACAAGGGCTAAGAGCTGAAAATATTTTGGAGCTAATACATAGTGATGTATGTGGTCCATTTAAAGAAATGGCTAGAGGTGTCTTTTATTACTTTATTACCTTTGTTAATGATAAATCAAGGTTTGGGTATTTGTATTTGATACAATACAAACATGAATCCTTTGAAAAGTTTAAAGAATTTAAATCTGAAGTAGAAAATCAAACAGGAAAGAGTATTAAAGCTCTTCGATCAGATCATGGAGATAAATACTTGAGTACTGAATTTGATGAATACTTGACAGAGCACAACATTGTTTCCCAGCTGACTCCTCTAGGAACACCACAGCTGAATGTTGTATCTGAAAAGAGAAATCGTACCCTATTGGATATGGTATGTAGTATGATGAGCTATACTGATATGCCAATCTCCTTTTGGGGATTTGCATTAAAATCAGTTTTTGCATATTCTAAATAGGATTTCATCAAAATTAGTATCTTCCACACCCTATGAGATATGGCATGAAAGAAAACTAACTCTTAAGCATGTTAAGATTGGGGTTGTCCAGTTTATATCAAAAAGCTGAATACTGATAAATTGAAAACTAGATCAGAAAAGGGTCGATTTGTTGGATATCCAAAAGATAGTTTTGGATATTTTTTTTATTTGCCTATATCACAAAAGGTTGTGGTAAGTAAAGATGCCACAATTCTTGAAAAACTGTTTGTTCAAAAAGAAGGCAAAGGAAGGAAAATAGAGTTAAAATTGGAAAATTCTGACCAACTAACAGATCAGATGGATATATATCCATCTAGTCAACCTGCATCTATTGATGAAATATCTACAGTTGTTCCTCGTAGATCAACCAGGGTATCTCACCCACTAGTGAGATATGGTTTCCTTCATGAAGAAGAATAAGAGTTGTCTACTCATGAAGAAGTAGATCATGAAAATGATCTACTTACCTATGAAGAAGATATATCAGATATAGAATCTTCAAAATGGATTGATGCTATGAAATTCAAGATTGATTCCATGTATAAGAATCAAGTTTGGGATCTTGTTGACCCACCTGAAGATATTGTACCTATAAGGAACAAATGGGTTTTCAATAAGAAAATAGTTCTGATGGAAAGGTAGAGACCTATAAAGCAATGCTAGTAGCAAAAGGGTTTTGCCAAAGGCTAAGAATCGACTATAAAGAGACTTTCTTGCCTGTTGCCATGCTTAAATCAATTAGGATTCTATTAGCAATAGCTTCATACTATGATTATGAGATTTTGTAGATGGATGTCAAAACAACTTTTCTCAATGGATACATTGAAGAAAACATTTTCATGGAACAACCAAGGGGTTTTGAATCCTAAGATGGTTCCAAGGTATGCAAGCTAAAGCGATCAATTTATGTGTTGAAACAAGCTTCGAGGAGTTGGAACATCCATTTTGATGAAGCCATTAAGTCATTTGATTTTATCAAAAATGAGGATGAGCCATGTGTATATAAGAAGGTTAGTGACAGTGCTATCACTTTCCTTGTCTTATATGTGGATGACATACTGTTGATGGGTAATGACACAGGTATGTTGACAAATGTAAAGGTATGGTTGTCAAATACATTCTCCATGAAAGACTTAGGGGAGGCAACCTATATTCTTGGGATTCGCATCTATAGAGATAGAGAGAAAAGAATAATTGGTTTATCCCAAAGTTTATATTTGGAAAAGGTGTTAAAGAGATTTAACATGCTTGATTCCAAGAGAGGATTGTTACCAGTGAGACAGGGTATCCACCTTTCCAAAGAGATGTCTCCAAAAACACCTGAAAAAAGAGATAAAATGGCCAGGATTCCATATGCTTCGGCTATTGGAAGTTTGATGTATGCAATGTTGTGTACTAGGCCAGATTTCGCATATGCTGTTAGTTTGACTAGCAGGTATCAATCCAATCCAGGTTTGGAACACTGGATAGCTGTCAAGAATATCCTTAAGTACTTGAGAAGAATTAAGGATTTATTCTTGATATATGGAGGTGGAGACTTGCAATTGAATGGTTATATTGATTCTGATTTCCAATCAGATATCGATGATAGAAAGTCTACCTCTGAGTATGTGTTCATTTGTAATGGAGGTGCAGTCAGTTGGAAGAGTTTCAAACAGAGTACAACTATAGATTCCACTAAAGAGGCTGAGTATATTGCTGCATCAGATGCTGCAAAGGAAGCTGTTTGGATAAAAAAGTTCGTGACAAACTTGTAGTAGTTCCTTCCATTGAGTCAACAGTTCCACTTCACTGTGACAACAATGGAGCAGTCATACAGGCTAAGGAACCTCGGTCTCACCAGAAATCCAAACACATAGAAAGGCGCTACCACATTATCAGAGAGATAGTTGGATGAAGCAATGTAGCCATGCAGAAAATAGCATCAGCTGAAAATCTAGCTAATCCATTCACTAAGCCTATGTCACAAACACAGCTAGACCGATATCTTGAGAAGATGGGTCTAAGGTATTGTAATAAAAGGCTCTAGTGCTAGTGGGTGATTGTTAGTAGTATGCCCTAGAGCATATCATTTAGTATGTATCTTGTACATGTTTTATTAATAAAAGGCATTTTCACTTTTTCATTTACATAATATATTTGTGTGTAATAGAAAAGGTCCATTGATATTTTGTTAGAAATTCTATTCTTAATTTGTTGATAATATGAGTGACAGTATTTTTAGCACAAAGTATCATAAATAGGTTCATAATCGAGGATACTTCACAATAAGGACATGACTTATCCAGTAAGATTATATTCATGTTTGTTCTCAAGTTATTTTTATGAGATATAAATAAGATGGAATGGTGACTCTCATACCATATAACAAACATGATAGGCACTTATACATGATAAGTAGGCCAAACTAGTGACATTTATGACAAGCACATAGAGTTTACTCTTATCAATGTATTGTTATAAATCATATTAGTGCATATAATCTTTAGACCTGAGGTAGTACAGTTATCTTGCATATAGGTGGTTTGAGTTTGATATTGTTTTCATACTTATACTGTGTATGGGTATATGGGCATGTGTTGGCTCCTACTAGTTATATATGGAGGTAAGTGTTGATCAAGATGGAATTTGTTCCTCTAAGTAAATAGGGATAAAATCCTATGTTCATTTAATTATTCTTGATGTTTCAAGTTCCTAGCTAGGATAGATAGATTTAATCAGAAAAGAGTTTCTGATGAGAAAATTTTTTTAATCAAGAACTGGAATTAAAAGAGAACATAATATTCATAGCATATGGGGTTTGACATAAACCATGACTTCAGCTCGAATTGGGATTTTGTAATAGAGAGATTCTAGTGCATGGTAACATATGATTATAGGTTCATTTAAGGTAAATCTTATTACTAATTGGGTGGCTATAGCATGCTATGCTAGGTGTTAACCATGGTCTATGAGGTGCATAAAATGATTTAGAGAAATCGTTTATGGTAAGAAAGAGTTCTGATGATATTAAGAGTTGATATCATGTCTTATTGCCAATTAGTGATGAGCCTAGTAAGTCACACACATACACAAGTAATCACCAAATTAAATATGATTTAATTAATTAATTAAAGAGTTTAATTGACTAATTAAATAGGTTTGGTTTACAATTAGATTGCAAAGTCCCTAGCATGGCTTGAAACCAAATCTAGGTTATTGGATGTATAGTATAAGTTAAATTTATAGTTAAAGTGTTTAAATATGAATTTAATTAATGAGAAATTAATTAATAAAGATTAATTAACTAATTTATATTTGATATAAATTGATTAGAAGAAGAGAAATTATTATTTTGGGTTGAGAACGCAAAATTAAAACACAGGAGTATTTTGTTCATTTCACAGGGTGACATGTGGCACCATGAGATGGTAACACATGGCATTAAACATAAGCTTGCCATATATCTTTTAATCATGTAAGATGATCAAAGTCAAGATGAAATATAGGTTTGACACTTGGCACAATGTGATTGGGTCAATTAAACCTAGAGCTAATCAAAAGGTAACATGTGGCAAGGGTTTTAAGTGGTAACCTAGCTATATAAGGAATAGGATGAAAAGAAAAATAAAACAAGCTGCTCATTCTCTCTTTGTGCCGCCACCCTTGGGTGCCATCCCTTCTCTTCTTCTTCATCTCTTATCAATTCAAAGATATTAGCAAACAATCTCTTGAATTAAAAAAACTAGAAATTGTTTCTAGTGTCCTGTTTACATTTGTAATTTCTCAAAAGGAAAAAATTGATTTTCTAATTCATAGAAAAAGCTTTAGAGGCTGTTCAAGGGTGAAGGAACGGAAGCGTGAAAAATACAAGTTTATACCATTGAATTCAAAAATTTTCACCTAGGGTCACATGCATCATGCAAGATTTATTTTTATCTATTTGATTTCAATGATAAACAACATATTAAAACTCTTTTAATATGTTTTTGGATCTGTATTTGCCATTTAAGATTTTAAAATTAATCAGATTAATTTTAGAACCCTAGATTAAATCAAGAACGATTACACTAACCTCTTGATGCACTGCAGCGTGTCTGCGCCTTTTGAAGGAACGGAAGCGTGAAAAACACAAGATTATACCATTGAATTCAAAAAAATTTCGCCTAGGGTCACATGCACCATGCAAGATTTATTTTTATCTATTTGATTTCAATGATAAACAACATATTAAAACTCTTTTAATATGTTTTTGGATCTGTATTTGCCATTTAAGATTTTAAAATTAATCAGATTAATTTTAGAACCCTAGATTAAATCAAGAACGATTACACTAACCTCTTGATGCACTGCAGCGTGTCTACGCCTTTGAGATTCGTCTTCAGGACACCAAATGTTGTCCCTCTAGCTTGTCCACACCAAGAACACCTATGACAGCCCTTGAACAGCCTCTAAAGCTTTTTCTATTAATTAGAAATTCAAGTTCTGCCTTTTAAGAGATTAGAGATGTAAACAGGACACTAGAAACAATTTCTAGTGTTCTTAATTCAAGAGATTGATGGCTAATCTCTTTGAATTGATGAGAGATGAAGAGAAATAGCTGGAGAGGCTCAAAGTGGCGTGACAATTGAGAGGAGAGGCTGCTGGTTATGTTTTCTTTTCATAACCACACTTAAATAGCTAGGTTAACACATTAAACCCTAGCCACATGTCACCTTTTGATTAGCTCTAGGTTTAAGTGACCCAATCACATTGTGCCAAGTGTCAAACCTATATTTAATCTTGATTTTAATCATCTTACATGATGAAAAAAAACATTTGGCAAGCTTATGTGTTATGCCATGTGTCACCATCTCATGGTGCCACGTGTCACACTGCGAAATGACCAAAATGCCCCTGTGTCTTAATTTTGAGTTCTTAACCCAAAATAATTATTTTCTTCTTCTAATTAATTTATATCAAATATAAATTAATTAATTAATCTCTATTAATTAATTTCTCATCAATTAAATTCATATTTAAACACTTTAAATATAAATTTAATTTATACTACACATCCAATAATCTAGATTTGGTTTCAAGTCATGCTAGGGACTTTGCAAACTAATTGCAAACCAAACCTATTTAATTAATCAATTAAACTCTTTAATTAATTAATTAAATCATATTTAATTAGGTGATAACTTGTGTATGTGTGTGACTTACTAGGCTCATCACTAATTGGCAATGAGACATGATATCAACTCTTAATATCATCAGAACTCTTTCTTACCATAAATGATTTCTCTAAATCATTTTATGAACCTCATAGACCATGGTCAACACCTAGCATAGCATGCCATGGCCACCCAATTAGTAATAAGGTTTACCTTAAATGAACCTATAATCATATGTTACCATGCACTAGAATCTCTCTGTTACAAAATCCCAACTCAAGCTGGAGTCATGGTTTATGTCAAACTCCATTTGCTATGAATATTATGTTCTCTTTTAATTCCAGTTCTTGATTAAAAGATTTTTCTCATCAGAAACTCTTTTCAATAAATCTATCTGTCTGCCAGAACTTGAAACATCAAGAACAATTAAATGAACATAGGATTTTATCTCTATTTACTTAGAGGAACAGATTCCATCTTGATCAACACCTACCTCCATATATAACTAGCAGGAGCCAACACATGCCCATATACCCATACATAGTACAAGTATGAAAGCAATATCAAACTCAAACTACCTATATACAAGATAACTGTGCTATCTCAGGTCTAAAGATTATATGCACTGATATGATTTATGACAAAACATTGACAAGAGTAAACTCCATGTGCTTGTCATAAGTGTCACTGGTTCGGCCTACTTATCATTTATAAGTGTCTATCATGTTTGTCATATGGCATGAGACTCACCATTCCATCTTATTTATATCTCATATAAATAACTTGGTAACAAACATGAATACAATCTTTCTGGATAAGTCATGTCCTTATTATGAAGTATCCTCGATTGTGAACCTATTTATGATACTTTGTGCTAGAAATATTGTCACTCATATTCTTAACAACTTAAGAATAATATTTCTAACAAAATATCAATGGACCTTTTCTATTACACATAAATATATTATGTAAACGGAAAAGTGGAAATGCCTTTTATTAATAAAAATATGTACAAGATACATACTAAATGATATGCTCTAAGGCATACTACTAACAATCTCCCACTAGCTCTAGAGCCATTCATTACAATATCTTAGACCTATCTTCTCAAGATGTCGGTCTAACTGAGTTTGTGACATAGGCTTAGTGAATGGATCAGCTGGATTTTCAGCTGATGCTATTTTCTGCATGGCTATATCGCCTTGCCCAACTATATCTCTGATAATGTTGTAGTGCCTTTCTATGTGTTTGGATTTTGGGTGAGACCTTAGTTCCTTAGCATGTATGACTGCTCCATTATTGTCACAGTGTAGTGAAACTGCTGACTTAATTGAAGGAACTACTGTAAGTTCTGTTATGAACTTCTTTATCCAAACAGCTTCCTTTGCAGCATCTGATGCAGCAATATACTCAGCCTCTGTAGTGGAATCTGCAGTCGTGCTCTGTTTGGAACTCTTCCAACTGACTGCACCTCCATTACAAATGAACACATATCCAGAGGTAGACTTTCTATCATCGATATCTGATTGGAAGTCAGAATCAGTATAACCATCTAATTGCAAGTCTCCACCTCCATAAATCAAGAATAAATCCTTAGTTCTTCTCAAGTACTTAAGGATATTCTTGACAGCTATCCAGTGTTCCAAACCTGGATTGGATTGATACCTGCTAGTCTAACTAACAGCATATGCTATATCCGGCCTAGTACACAACATTGCATACATTAAACTTCCAATAGCCGAAGCATATGGAATCCTGGCCATTTTATCTCTTTCTTCAGGTGTCTTTGGAGTCATCTCTTTAGAAAGATGGATACCATGTCTCACTGGTAACAATCCTCTCTTGGAATCAAGCATGTTAAACCTCTTTAACACCTTTTCCAAGTATAGACTTTGGGATAAACCAAATATTCTTTTCGCTCTATCTCTATAGATGTGAATCCCAAGAATATAGGTTGCCTCCCCTAAGTCTTTCATGGAGAATGTATTTGACAACCATACCTTTATAGTCGTCAACATACCTGTATCATTACCCATCAACAGTATGTCATCCACATATAAGACAAGGAAAGTGATAGCACTGTCACTAACCTTATTATATACACATGGCTCATCCTCATTTTTGATAAAACCAAAAGATTTAATGGCTTCATCAAAACGGATGTTCCATCTCCTCGAAGCTTGTTTCAACCCATAAATGGATCGCTTTAGCTTGCATACCTTGGAACCATCTTGGGATTCAAATCCCTTAGGTTGTTCCATGAAAATGTTTTCTTCAATGTATCCATTGAGAAAAGCTGTTTTGACATCCATCTGCCAAATCTCATAATCATAGTATGCAGCTATTGCTAATAAAATCCTAATTGATTTAAGCATGGCAACAGGCGAGAAAGTCTCCTCATAATCTATTCCTTGCCTTTGGCGAAACCCTTTCGCTACTAGCCTTGCCTTATAGGTTTCTACCTTTCCATCAGAACTAATTTTTTTCTTGAAAACCCATTTGTTCCCTATAGGTACAATACCTTCAGGTGGGTCAACAAGATCCCAAACTTGATTCTTATACATGGAATCAATCTCAGATTTCATAGCATCAATCCATTTTGAAGAGTCTATATCTGATATAGCTTCTTCATAGGTAAGTGGATCATCTCCATGATCTACTTCTTCATGAGTAGACAACTCTTGTTCTTCTTCATGAAGAAAACCATATCTCATTGGTGGGTGAGATACCCTGGTTGTTCTACGAGGAACAGCTGTAGATGTTTCATCAACGGGTATTGGTTGACTAGATGGATCTATATCCATCTGATCTGTTGGTTGGTCAGAATTCTCCAATTCTAACACTATTTGCCTTCCTTTGCCTCCTTCTTGAACAAACTATTGTTCAAGAAATGTGGCATCTCTACTTATCACAACCTTTTGTGAAGTAGGCAAATAAAAATAATATCCAAAACTATCTTTTGGATATCCAACAAATCGACCTTTTTCTGATCTGGTCTCCAATTTATCAGTGTTCACTTTTGATATAAGTGGACAACCCCAAATCTTAACATGCTTAAGACTTGGTTTTCTTCCATGCCATATCTCATAAGGTGTGGAAGAAACTGATTTTGATGGAATCCTATTCAGAATATATAAAGCTGATTCTAATGCAAATCCCCAAAAGGAGATTGGCATATCAGTATAGCTCATCATACTACGTACCATATCCAATAGGGTACGATTTCTCCTTTCAGATACACCATTCAGCTGTGGCGTTCCTAGAGGAGTCAGCTGAGAAACAATGCCATGCTCTCTCAAGTATTCATCAAATTCAGTACTCAAATATACACCTCCACGATCCGATCGAAGAGCTTTAATATTTTTCTGTTTGATTTTCTACTTGATTTAAATTCTTTGAACTTTTCAAAGGATTCATGTTTGTATTTCATCAAATACAAATACCCAAACCTTGATTTATCATCAATAAAGGTAATAAAATAATGAAAGCCCCCTCTAGCCATTTCTTTAAACGGACCACATACATCACTATGTATTAGTTCCAAAATATTTTCAGCTCTTAGCCCTTGTCCAACAAAGGGTGATCTAGTCATTTTGCCTTGAAGGCAAGATTCACAAGTTGGAGTAGGCTCAGAGCCCAATGAGGATAGAATCCCCATTTTCTCCAATTTTGCAATCCTATCTTCTGCAACATGACATAACCTTAAGTGCCAAATATATTTTGAACTTGAGTTGGTTTTTCACCATGGCATTGCATTCATTTAGATTGCTATACTCTGGCCAGTGGAAACACTTTCTTACTAGCAATGGAAACACTTTCCTATTGGCAATGGAAACACTTTCCTGTTGGCAGTGGAAACACTTTCCTTTGCCTTCATCAGCTTTAGTCTTCCTTTTCTGTTTAGCTATTTTCTTAGAAGGACCAGGAATCTGAGGTTTCTTTTTCTTATTGCCCTTCTTCTTGTTGGACTTTCCAGAAGAAGAAGATGCAACCAAAGCTACCTCTTTTCCTTTATTGCCTGGCATATTCTTTTGGGCAATAACCAGCATGTTGAGTAAACCAGCTAAGGTGCATTCCTGTTTAGTCATATGAAAATTTGTCACAAAATTCCCAAAAGACTCATGAAGGGACTAAAGGATCAAATCCGTTTGTAGTTGGAAATCCATGTTGAAGTCAAGATGTTCCAACTGCTCAATCAGCCGAATCATCTTGTGGACATGATCCCCAACATTCTGTCCCTCAGACATCCTCATACGGAATAACTGTCTAGATATCTCATACCTAGCATTCCTGCTGTGCTCACCATACAACTCTTGTAGGTGAAGGAGGATCTCACTAGCACTCTGCATGTTCTCAAGTTGCTTCTGTAACTCATTACTCATGGAAGCAAGCATGTAACACTTAGCTCTTATATTATGCTCCTTCCACTTGTCCAAAGTATCATGTTCCTCTTGTGTGGCCTCTGGAGGTAAGGGACCAGGAACATTTGAATCTAGAACATATCCTATATGTTCAAGGTTCAGGACAATTTTCAAATTTCTTAGCCAATCAGACAGATTAGGTCCTATCAACCTGTTGTGATCAAGTATGCTTGCAAGGATATTGGATGGTGGTGGTTGTTTTGTGCTCATTTTTATCAGAAAATTAACTGCAGAAAATAACCAGATTAATTAGTAAATATATCATGTAATTAACCAAAATGATTATGGTCTTTTAATCAAATTGGTCCTCCCACTAACTTAGCGAATCCTACACTTCCAAAGTAGAAAACGGAAATCCTAGTTGGATGGATTTCTAGTGGGTGATTGAATTCTTATAATTCTATTGATCATCCTCAGGTACATCCATTATTGGAATTACAATAAACTATAATTGAGCAACTCCTTGCCCATCACATCTCATGTGAGGTTCAATCCTTTACCTAGCCCCTAATGCTAGTAATCCTTGGCATACCAAGGCGAATTTACAAGAACTTAAATAAATGAAATTACAACCCAAAAAATATTACAAACTTAATAATACATGCCCAAAATAAATTAAAATAAATTAATTAATTTACAATCCCAAAGAAACATAAAAGAAATAAATCCAATCACATTGGTCTTTTATAGTCCATGATCATCCATCATGCATATCACTATTTAACAATTAAATAAAACATACATACTTAAATTAAATTGAATATCTTATATTCAACTTAAAAATCCATATTTGAATATGATTCAAATAAATTTAAAAATTCATATTTGAATCTCATTCAAACAAATTTAAAAATTCAGATTTGAATCACATTCAAACAACTTTAAAAAGTCAGATTTGAATCACATTCAAACATTTTTTAAAAAATCAGATTTGAATTTTATTCAATCAATTTTAAAAAATCAGATTTAAATATGATTCAAACAACTTTAAAAATTCAGATTTGAATCACATTCAAACAACTTTTAAAATTCAGATTTGAATCACATTCAAACAATTTTTAAAATTTTGATTTGAATCATAATTTAATTGTGTGATAAAAATTCTAATTAAACAATTTAATTAGACATAAAATGGATCTTAGATCATACAACAATTGCACATTCACCATCCATTTACCTTTGCACACCATTGTGATGCATCAACCATGCGCACCATGGTGTTCATCATTTGTGCCGCCACCTTGACTTTGCAACCAGCAATAAATTTTTGATCTCATGATCAAATCACACAATTAAATCATATAATCAACAATCTAAATGGCAAATATAGTGGCTCTGATACCAATTGAAGGAACGGAAGCGTGAAAAACACAAGATTATACCATTGAATTCAAAAAAATTTCGCCTAGGGTCTCATGCACCATGCAAGATTTATTTTTATCTATTTGATTTCAAAGATAAACAACATATTAAAACTCTTTTAATATGTTTTTGGATCTGTATTTGTCATTTAAGATTTTAAAATTAATCAGATTAATTTTAGAACCCTAGATTAAATCAAGAACGATTACACTAACCTCTTGATGCACTGCAGCGTGTCTACGCCTTTGAGATTCGTCTTCAGGACACCAAATGTTGTCCCTCTAGCTTGTCCACACCAAGAACACCTATGACAGCCCTTGAACAGCCTCTAAAGCTTTTTCTATTAATTAGAAATTCAAGTTCTGCCTTTTAAGAGATTAGAGATGTAAACAGGACACTAGAAACAATTTCTAGTGTTCTTAATTCAAGAGATTGATGGCTAATCTCTTTGAATTGATGAGAGATGAAGAGAAATAGCTGGAGAGGCTCAAAGTGGCGTGACAATTGAGAGGAGAGGCTGCTGGTTATGTTTTCTTTTCATAACCACACTTAAATAGCTAGGTTAACACATTAAACCCTAGCCACATGTCACCTTTTGATTAGCTCTAGGTTTAAGTGACCCAATCACATTGTGCCAAGTGTCAAACCTATATTTAATCTTGATTTTAATCATCTTACATGATGAAAAAAAACATTTGGCAAGCTTATGTGTTATGCCATGTGTCACCATCTCATGGTGCCACGTGTCACACTGCGAAATGACCAAAATGCCCCTGTGTCTTAATTTTGAGTTCTTAACCCAAAATAATTATTTTCTTCTTCTAATTAATTTATATCAAATATAAATTAATTAATTAATCTCTATTAATTAATTTCTCATCAATTAAATTCATATTTAAACACTTTAAATATAAATTTAATTTATACTACACATCCAATAATCTAGATTTGGTTTCAAGTCATGCTAGGGACTTTGCAAACTAATTGCAAACCAAACCTATTTAATTAATCAATTAAACTCTTTAATTAATTAATTAAATCATATTTAATTAGGTGATAACTTGTGTATGTGTGTGACTTACTAGGCTCATCACTAATTGGCAATGAGACATGATATCAACTCTTAATATCATCAGAACTCTTTCTTACCATAAATGATTTCTCTAAATCATTTTATGAACCTCATAGACCATGGTCAACACCTAGCATAGCATGCCATGGCCACCCAATTAGTAATAAGGTTTACCTTAAATGAACCTATAATCATATGTTACCATGCACTAGAATCTCTCTGTTACAAAATCCCAACTCAAGCTGGAGTCATGGTTTATGTCAAACTCCATTTGCTATGAATATTATGTTCTCTTTTAATTCCAGTTCTTGATTAAAAGATTTTCTCATCAGAAACTCTTTTTTGAATAAATCTATCTGTCCTGGCCAGGAACTTGAAACATCAAGAACAATTAAATGAACATAGGATTTTATCTCTATTTACTTAGAGGAACAGATTCCATCTTGATCAACACCTACCTCCATATATAACTAGCGAGGAGCCAACACATGCCTATATACCCATACATAGTACAAGTATGAAAGCTGTATCAAACTCAAACTACCTATATACAAGATAACTGTGCTATCTCAGGTCTAAAGATTATATGCACTGATATGATTTATGACAAAACATTGACAAGAGTAAACTCCATGTGCTTGTCATAAGTGTCACTGGTTCGGCCTACTTATCATTTATAAGTGCCTATCATGTTTGTCATATGGCATGAGACTCACCATTCCATCTTATTTATATCTCATATAAATAACTTGGTAACAAACATGAATACAATCTTTCTGGATAAGTCATGTCCTTATTATGAAGTATCCTCGATTGTGAACCTATTTATGATACTTTGTGCTAGAAATATTGTCACTCATATTCTTAACAACTTAAGAATAATATTTCTAACAAAATATCAATGGACCTTTTCTATTACACATAAATATATTATGTAAACGGAAAAGTGGAAATGCCTTTTATTAATAAAAATATGTACAAGATACATACTAAATGATATGCTCTAGGGCATACTACTAACACCTTTGAGATTCGTCTTCAGGACACCAGATGTTGTCCCTCTAGCTTGTCCACACCAAGAACACCTATGGCAGCCCTTGAACAGCTTCTAAAGCCTTTTCTATCAATTAGAAATTCAAGTTCTGCCTTTTAAGAGATTAGAGATGTAAACAGGACACTAGAAACAATTTCTAGTGTTCTTAACTCAAAAGATTGATGGCTAATCTCTTTGAATTGATGAGAGATGAAGAAGAATAGATAAAAAGCCTCAAAGTGGCGTGACAAAGAAGAGGAGTGGCTGCTGGTTATTTTTCTTTTCATAACCACACTTAAATAGCTAGGTTAACACATGTCACCCTTGCCACATGTCACCCTTTGATTAGCTCTAGGTTTAAGTTACCCAATCACATTGTGCCAAGTGTCAAACCTATATTTAATCTTGATTCTAATCATCTTACATGATTAAAAAACATTTGGCAAGCTTATGTGTAATCCCATGTGTCACCATCTCATGGTGCCACGTGTCACACTGTGAAATGACCAAAATGCCCCTGTGTCTTAATTTTGAGTTCTTAACTCAAAATAATTATTTTTCTTCTTCTAATTAATTTATATCAAATATAAATTAATTAATTAATCTCTATTAATTAATTTCTCTTTAATTAAATTCATATTTAAACACTTTAAATATAAATTTAATTTATACTACACATCCAATAATCTATATTTGATTTCAAGTCATGCTAGGGACTTTGCAATTTAATTGCAAATCAAACCTATTTAATTAATCAATTAAACTCTTTAATTAATTAATTAAATCATATTTAAATAGGTGATAACTTGTGTATGTGTGTGACTTACTAGGCTCATCACTAATTGGCAATGAGACATGATATCAACTCTTAATATCATTAGAACTCTTTCTTACCATAAATGATTTCTCTAAATCATTTTATGCACCTCATAGACCATGGTTAACACCTAGCATAGCATGCCATGGCCACCCAATTAGTAATAAGATTTACCTTAAATGAACCTATAATCATATGTTACCATGCACTAGAATCTCTCTGTCACAAAATCCCAACTCAAGCTGGAGTCATGGTTTATGTCAAACTCCATTTGCTATGAATATTATGTTCTCTTTTAATTCCAGTTCTTGATTAAAAAGATTTTCTCATCAGAAACTCTTTTCTGAATAAATCTATATGTCCTGGCCAGGAACTTGAAACATCAAGAACAATTAAATGAACATAGGATTTTATCTCTATTTACTTAGAGGAACAGATTCCATCTTGATCAACACCTACCTCCATATATAACTAGTAGGAGCCAACACATGCCCATATACCCATACATAGTACAAGTATGAAAGCAGTATCAAACTCAAACTACCTATATACAAGATAACTGTGCTATCTCAGGTCTTAAGATTATATGCACTGATATGATTTATGACAAAACATTGACAAGAGTAAACTCCATGTGCTTGTCATAAGTGTCACTGGTTCGGCCTACTTATCATTTATAAGTGCCTATCATGTTTGTTATATGGCATGAGACTCACCATTCGATCTTATTTATATCTCATATAAATAACTTGGGAACAAACATGAATACAATCTTTCTGGATAAGTCATGTCCTTATTATGAAGTATCCTCGATTGTGAACCTATTTATGATACCTTGTGCTAGAAATATTGTCACTCATATTCTTAACAACTTAAGAATAATATTTCTAATAAAATATCAATTGACCTTTTCTATTACACATAAATATATTATGTAAACGGAAAAGTGGAAATGCCTTTTATTAATAAAAATATGTACAAGATACATACTAAATGATATGCTCTAGGGCATACTACTAACAAAGGGCTACCATAGGTGATCTTGGTGTGGACAAGCTAGAGGGACAACATCTGGTGTCCTAAACGCATCCCAAAGGTGTCAAACACACTGCAGTGCATCAAGAGGTTAGTGTACTTGTTCTTAATTTAATCTAGGGTTCTAAAGAATTAATCTGATTAATTCTAAAATCTTAAATGACAAATATAGATCAAAAAACATATTAAAAGAGTTTTAATATGCTGTTTTTCATTGAAATCTAATAAATAAAAATGAATCTTGCATGATGAATGTGACCCTAGGTGAAAAATTTTTGAATTCAATGATATAAACTTATGTTTTTCATGCTTCCGCTCCTTCACTTATGTCACAAGTATGGAATGGAGAGACAATTCTATTTGATACTGATAAATTAAGACTAGATAAGACTCATTCATTGTGTGATCATTGGTGTGACTAAGATGCACATGCCAAGTAGACAACTCAACTGAATTTGCTTACTATGATAGTTGTAATGGTAATGTGTATAGGCCATCCTTACTCTGGCCATGATAGAGTTCCTGCTTCATGTGGATATCCTTAATGACAAAATGATCAAAGAAAAATTCAATGGAAACATGATTGTGAGATGTGAAAGCATGTACCGAAAGTAAATTAAGATAAATTGAAGGTGAACATAGGATATTATCAAGACAAAATTGAATATTATATGTAAACACAAGTAATATTACCAAAGTGAGAGAAAGGAAGGTTTGTACCATTGCCACTTGTAACAAAATCATTGCCATGATATTGAGAAGGTAGGAAGATGTTTCCAATATCTGGTGTGAGCTGGAAATTAGCACCATAATCCACTATCCGATGTTAGGTGGGCGATGAATTGGATGAGGTGAGATATGTTTGTGGGGACCAATTGGGGTTGGATTGAGAGAGTTGTTGCTTTGGAGAAGGACACTATTTAGCAATGTGGCCTTGGCCGCAATAGTTATGGTAAATGATAGTGGTTAGGATACATCCAGAAGAATGATTAGGTTGTTTACCACAACCACATCCAAATGAGGTTCCCTTAACTTTCTTCACTTAACAAAAGTGCATAGAGGTAGCATTTCGTGCTTCGATTGCATGGACAAAGGGTCTATAGCCAGGTCCTATCCCTTTAAGAACATTACTCACTAGAGTTTCTTTAGTAATTGGTTTTTTTAAGGTAGCAAGTTGATCAAATAAGATCCTTGCATGTCACATATAAGAATCAACATCTTCAATACCTTTCTCAAAGTGTTTCAACTATTTTCTTAATAACAGGATCTGAGTTATAGTTCCCAAAGAATAGATGTTTACAAGCTTAGTCCATGCATCTTTGGCTAATGTTGAATTCACAATTTGGGGAAGAATGAATTCAGAGATGGAAGAGAAAATCCAACTCAGAACAAGTTGACCCTATCAAAACCATTGCTGATAGGTTGGTTTGGGACTGTTGTCTTCTAGCGTCCATGAGGGTGCATCCACAGTAAAAGATATATGGGTAGTGAGATTATAGCCATTAAGGAGGGGAAGAATTTGGGCCTTCCAGAGTAAGTAATTTAATGAGGTCAACTTGATAAAAAGATATCGACAGGGATTGGGAAAGGAAGATTAAAAAGTGGTTATAGAGGAAGAGACCAGATTTTGTGAAGTTGACATGGTGATTCATATAGGAATTTGATACCATGTGATGGTTTCAGCAAATACTTCAATCATTGTATTTACTAAGCAATATATCTATATATAGAGCCAGATGATAAATGCTAAACTAAATATTACAACAGATTAGGATATGGTACAAGTGATTAGGATATTCAAACCATAACAAACTACAATAACCCATTACTGACAATTCTATGAATTAAGTCTAAAAGCATTAAACATAAGAAATAAGACATAATAAAAAAATAACTATAGTTAATGTATATTCGTAAGTAAATAGTTTTAAGATCTCTAAAATAATTCCTAATCTCTTTGTCATAGGTGCTAACTTTTAATAACAATGGGGCCATCCCTTACACTTACCTTGCCTTGCATATTCAGCATGCAGCTCAATTTTATTTATGTACACTTTTCAATAATGTTAAGTAGGCCCTAATCTCTTCTTAGAAATTGGTAAATTTTAAAAATTCTAAGCACATGCGAAACATTCACCTCATATTCTATCTTCTACTAGACTTTGACCAGTTTTAGATCTGTATAGCATGATCTACTTCAACTTATTGGATTCTGCTTAGATGCAAGCATGTAAATGCAATATATTCTGCACACACTTATCTTGTTAAAGGCATTTCATTTAATTATTTCTTTTACTATCATGTCCAATTTTTATCAAAATATGATAAAACTGTGAAACTTGGGAAAAAAAATTAGTATGAAAACATAATTTTGTGTATTTCTGAACTTTCTAAGTGAGTAGGCAAGCACAACGACTTAAATAATTTTTAATAATAAAACACTAGAAATTATTATCAAAGGAAAAGAAATAGGACATAGCAATAATAATCAATAACATAGCCGTATATAAAATAAGACACATAAACACATTCTAAACAAAATGATCATAAGCAGTAACCCCTTTTACTTAGCATATTTACATCTTGTTTTTAGTTGCCACAAAGTAGGACATAAATTGAAAATAGTTGATGGCATATATTATATATAATTTATTTGTAGATTCAAAAAGCAGCATCAAGTATAGCCCTTAGACCCATTAAACCCCCATTTTTTTTTTCTAATAGCAAGCTAAGTTTTCATTTATTTTAGATTATGATTTATCTTTATCCATGAGCACAAGTCTAAGAAAAATTGAATATTAAGTTTCCATCAATCACAATTTTTTTTTATTGTTTGGATGATTAATTCATTCCTATACATTAATACGATGCAGTGAACCACAATTTGAAGAAAGTTCATGGCAAGTACAGCAAGAAGCAATAAGGTTTAAAAAAATAACAAATGTAAGAACATATTTCAAAACCATATGCCTTACATTTACCTTTTTTTTATTCTATGCTAAGCTTTAATGAGTTTTACTCCTTGTGAACAACCCTATTTTATTTTTGTTAGAAGGTTAAACTGTAACACCCTTACTATAGCAATTCCGTACATTCTACTATTCCGATGACCGGTGTCGATCCGAACAGCTAGAACGTTTGGAAAAATATTTAAACTAGAGTGAGGAGTCATAAATAACTCAAATAATAATAAGAAAAATTTAAGAAAAATTTTAGAAATAAAATACAATCAAGTTGAATGAGCCGGTGCCTTAGCGATGGGCAACCCAGTGGGAAGTTGCGATTTTTGCAGCTAGGAGCCCTAAACCCAGGAGAAAATTCATAAAATAATTTTTCGGACTCCAAAAAAGAGTCATTGAGGTTTTGATGACATTAGAATGCCAAGAAAATGCTTAGGAAAATTTTTAGATTGGTACAGATGATTTTGGCTCAATAAGCCAAACAGAGGGCATTTTGGTTATTTCATCCTCAGAGATGATTTTTGGCCAACTTATCCAGTTAAATAAATAATTTACATGACATAAAATATAAATAAATATTGCTAAAACTTGAATTGAAAATGAGTAGAAAAGAAAAGAAAAGAAAAGAAAATGAAATAAAACTCAAATTATGACATCATTGTGATATCATTAAAAACTCTCCACCAATCACCATGAGACAACCATTTAATAAACAAATAAAAAGGAGATAAATGAGTCAAAAAAAAAAGCCATCTTTTTCTCCAGCCATTCTCCCATCCAACCCTCTCTTCTCCTTTTCCTCTCAAATTCTTTCATTTTCCAATCATTAAAACACCATTTCAAGCTTCGAAACCATTACCTTGTTGGGTTGATTGAAGGTTGCTTGGAGCTAGAAGAATAAGGTTAGTGCTAGAAATTCTCTTGAAATTTAAAATTTATGCAAGTTGATTTAGGGTTTACTAAAATTTAGAATTTTGTGTTGTGACTTGAATTTGATGATGTTGAGGTTGATTATTGACTATTAGAAGTGCTATAAATGTGAATTGAAGTTTGGAAGTTGGGTAGAATTGAAAATTGGGAGTGTTGTTCTTATGTAGGGAATTCCAGACCTATAAGTCTAGTGTGTTTAGATGAACATAAGTAGAGCTAGACAGCTCCATTTGGTGTGAGGTAAGTTGGAGATTAAATTTAAGACCAAAACCAACATTTTTCATGAAGAAACCATGCCTAGGAACCAAGCATAAAATGACCACAAATTGGCTTGAATCTGGGTAACCATATGCTGGACTTGGAAAAATGACCATATGAACAGTAAATGTTCAAATGGCCATAACTCACTCTAGTAAGGTCAGAATGACCTGTTTTTTGAACCATTGGAAAGCTTGGACATAGGAGAACATTTCATATGAAGAACTCAGAGCCTAGTTCGGACCCTAGCCTAATCAAATTGTTAACCAAATTTAGTCTAACAAAATTGCCAGAACCAAACTGACCAGAAAATTTTGGGCATTGACTAGCCTCACCAGTTTTGAAAAAAATGTCATAACTTGGTCTACAAAATTGCAAATACAGTGAAACCAAAGCCAAAATTTCTATAAGACCTAGAAATACAAATTTGGTGTTTTGACCGAAACCCAGAACCTGATGGAACTTGAAATTGCTAGGAAAATTTAGCATTCCAAATCCTGAAATTTAACCAAATAGACACTTAACCCCAGAATAGTATTTAGATGATATCTCCCACTAGGAAACTCCAATTGAGTTGAGCCAAATTTTTGTGGAAACCTAAGAATTAGAACTCTAACTTTGGTTTTGGAACCTTCTTTAAATTTTGAGTGTAACTACCTTAAAATGGGAATCAAAGATGTTGACCTGAACCTGAAATCCTGAAGGCACAGGGTTCATGAGTCTAGGTCAGTTATTTGGCAATAATTCACTCTACATGACTAGAAAAATTATGATTCTTGAACCTGAGTGATACTAAGAAATAAGGTAACAACTCATATGAAGGATAGTGGGTCTAAAAATGACTGTAGTATACCCAAATAATTAGAATAAATTGGACTCCAGAATCAGCCTGGTTCTGGATCCAGAAAGGGTCAATTAACCAATTATGGTATTTCGGCCATAACTTGAGCTAAAAAACTCCAAATGGAGTGATTCAGAAAGATAAATTGAACTAAACACAATAAGGAACCACTTTGATTAAGAACATTTGGCCAAATTCTCACTGTAGAATTGCCTAATGGAACAATGAACTCTAGTACCCAAAACTGAAATTTTTGATTTATTTCCTATTGGTTAGAAGTATTGATTAGTAACCAATACCAACACTTTTGTGAACCAAAATGTGGTAATTTCATGTGGTTAGAACTCATGTAACATTATGTATGAAAAAGTCAACAAATTGAGTAAATAGTAATGTGGGAATAGTAACCCCAAAAACATAAGGAATAATAAAAGGAATTAAAGAAGCCATTATGAGTACTAATATATATAGTATAATTAGCGAATTAAAAATTCTTAAACTTTAGTGACTCTAGGACATAAAGGAATAATCCATATGGAGGGCCTTAGCAAAATATTTCGATGTACAAATAGTACATGAAAATTGATCGATGTGAATCGCAATTATCATGAATGGAATGATGAATGTATAAATTATGAGAAATGCATGAATTCTGTGTAATTGTAATTTAGGAATTTATGTTTTCACTGAAATAGAATAAAATTTTATCAATTGTAATTGAACCTTATAATGAAATAATGACATAATAATACTTATTAATGCTTAATGGTACTAATGTGCCCATGTATTACCTAGACACGTGTGTCAGATTGGATAGATTGACATGCCAATAGGGTATTATTTTAGCAATACTGCGTAAGACTTTATGCCTGTATTCATGGCTTTATGCCCGCACTCATGGTTTTTATGCCCGATTACTTGTTATTATGGCTTTTAGCCATACTGATATGTTATCATGGCTTTTTAGCCATACTGACTGCATACGTGGTTGACGTTCTGTGTCCCATGGTATGAAGACCCGAGGCACTGCGGTATTCAGTGCCAACGACCCGCTACCAGTTTAGTCAGCCTGTCATAGGTTACCTGGGCAGTGTAAATTATTGAAATTATTTAAGAACATTAGTAATTAAAAACATTAGAAAGTATTGAATAAAATGAAGAAAAAGATTAGCAATGGAAACATAACTGAATCAAGTAATACAAATGAAATTTTTAGAATTGTAGAAACCAAAAATACAATACTCTTAGAATTAATTTGTATATCGAATATTATTACTGTATAAACTCAGCACTTCCAAAGAGGGACAAAATAGAATATAAGATAGTTGATATTAGAAATATCATACCAAATTTAATTGATACCCGAGGATCTAAATTATACTTTAGAATTATAGTTCAGTCTTTCTTATTTGTATATATTATTTTCTTGTTATGTTATTGCATCACTAAGCAGAAATGCTTAGCGCGATGAATTTGTTTCCTTTGTGTAGGCACTGAAGGCAAAACCCAGTGGATATTAGATTGGGATTTTAAAGTCCAGATCCGTAGAAGTGTCAGAAGGGTTAAAGATTGTCACCTCCCCAGCAATGTATGTAGATAGGGCCCATAAAAGTCATTTTATGTATTTTGTATATTATAAATATTTTATATATTGTAATGTAAATTAAGAATTGCAAACTAAGAATTTGTAAGTAATGTTTATGTGATGTAAATTAATAAATTGATTAGTTCATATGTAATTAATTTATATATCATGTAAATTGTAAATTTATTCAATTAGTTTGCAAATTATGTTAATTAATGGAAATATGAGAATTTTGATATGTGAATGGAGTATGAAGGAAAGTGGATGGAAATGAATATGAGAATTGAAATGCATGGATGAATCATTGTATGGAAAATATTGTTGAGATTTCTAAACAGGTAAATATTGAAATACGCCAATGATAATAAAATAGGGGAAACTCCACTGGTTGCACCTTAGAAAAAGAATTGATATTAAAATATAATGAAAACAAAATTATTAAAGGAATAAAGTAAGATAAGAAAGGGTGCTCCGGCACCGAGTTTGACTTACCTTACTCAGCTACACTATAGACAGGTGAGGGTGGTCACATTTATTGGTATCAGAGCCAGGTTTAGGCGTTCCTAGGCATAGATAGATGGAAAGGGATAGAATGCATAACATGCATTGCATTCATATGAGTCGAGGTGACGCTAATGCAGATCCGTTTTCTCTGGTAAGGTGAAGAAATAAGGAAGTAGCAGCTCCTCAACTATTTACACTAGGTGAATTTCGAAGACGAAATTTTTGTTAGAGGGGAAGAATTGTAACACCCTCATTATAGCAATTCTGTACATTCTACTGTCCTGGGGACCGATGTCGGTCCGGACAGCTCGAATGTTTGGAAAAATATTTAGACTAGAGTGAGGAGTCATAAATAACTCAAATAATAATAATAAAAATTTAGGAAAAATTTTAGAAATAAAATACAACCAAGTTGAATGAATCGGTGCCCTAGCGATGGGTAACCTAGTGGGAAGTTACGGTCTTTGCAGCTAGGAGCCCTAAACCCAGGACAAAATTCATAAAATAAATTTTGCGACTTTAGAGAAGAGTTATTGAGGTTTCGATAGCATTCGAATGCCAATAAAATGCTTAAGAAAATTTTTAGATCAGTATAGACAATTTTGGCTCAATAAGCCAAACGTAGGGCATTTTGGTCATTTCGTCCTCAGAGATAATTTTTGGCTAACTTGTCCAGTTAAATAAATAATTTACATGACATAAAATGTGAATAAAGATTGCTAAAACTTGAATTGAAAATAAGTAGAAAAAAAAAAGAAAATGAAATAAAACTCAAATTATGACATCATTATGATATCATTAAAAACTCTCCACCAATCACCATGAGACAACCAAATAATAAACAAATAAAAAGGAGATAAATGAGTAAAAAAAAAAAGTCATCTTCTTCTCCAGCCATTCTCCCATCCAACCCTCTCTTCTCCATTTGCTCCCAAATTCTTTGATTTTCCTATCATTAAAACACCATTTCAAGCTTCCAAACCATTATCTTCCTTCACAAAAATAGCTGGCAGCCTTGATAAACCTCCATAGCCAGCAATAAAACCCAATGAATGTGGGAAGAAAAGTGAAAGGAAAATCTGGTTGGTAGCCCCAAAGAGGTAAATCAAGTGTTAGGTTGATTGAAGGTTGCTTGGAGCTAGAAGAATAAGGTTAGTGCTAGAAATTCTCTTGGAATTTAAAATTTATGCAAGTTGATTTAGGGTTTGCTAAAATTTAGAATTTTGTGTTGTGACTTGAATTTGATGATGTTGAGGTTGATTATTGACTATTAGAAGTGCTATAAATGTGAATTGAAGTTTGGAAGTTGGGTGGAATTGAAAATTGGGAGTGTTGTTCTTATGCAGGGAATTTTGGACCTATGAGTTCAGTGTATTTAGATGAACATAAGAAGAGATAGACAGCTCTAATTGGTGTGAGGCCAATTAGAGATGAAATCTAAGACCTAAACCAACATTTTTAATGAA
Organism: Hevea brasiliensis; assembly: GCF_030052815.1. Lineage (NCBI taxonomy): Eukaryota > Viridiplantae > Streptophyta > Magnoliopsida > Malpighiales > Euphorbiaceae > Hevea > Hevea brasiliensis. Next base: position 65,075,471 of record NC_079499.1, on the reverse strand, counting down.
GAAACCATGCCTAGAAACCAAGCAAAAAATGACCAAAAATTGGCTTAAATCCGGGTAACCATACGCTGGACCTGGAAAAATGACCGTATGAATAGTAAATGTTCAAATGACCATAACTCACTCCAGGAAGGTCAGAATGACCTGTTTTTTGAACCATTGGAAAGCTTAGACATAGGATAACATTTCATATGAAGAACTCAGAGCCCAGTTCTAACCCTAGCCTAATCAAATTGTTAATCAAATTTAGTCCAACAAAACTGCCAGAACCAAACTGACAAGAAAATTCTGGACATTAACTAGCCTGACCAGTTTTGAAAAAAATGTCATAACTTAGTCTACAAAACTGCAAATACAGTGAAACCAAAGCCAAAATTTCTATAAGACCTAGAAATAAAAATTTGGTGTTTTGACCAAAACCCACAACCTGATGTAACTTGAAGTGATTGCTATGAAAATTTAGCATCCAAATCCTAAAATTTAACCAAATAGACACTTGACCCTAGAATAGTATTTAGATCATATCTCCCACTAAGAAATTCCAATTGAGATGAGCCAAATTTTTATGGAAACCTAAGAATTAGGACTCCAATTTTGATTTAGGAACCTTCTTCAAATTTTGAGTGCTAGTACCCTAAAATGGGAATAAAAAATGTTGACCTAAACCTAGAATCCTGAAGGCATAGGATTCATGAGTCCAGGTTAGTTATTTGGCAATAATTCACTTTGCATAACTAGAAATATTATGATTCTTGAACCAGAGTGATCCTAAGACATAAGGTAACAACTCATATGAAGGATATTAGGTCTAAAAATGACTGTAGCATACCCAATTAATTAGAATAAATTGGACTCCAGAATCTGCCTAGTTTTAGATCCAGAAAGGGTCAATGAACCAGTTATGGTATTTAGGCCATAACTTGAGATAAAAAAAACTCCAAATGGAGTGATTAAAAAAGGTAAATTGAACTAAACACAATAAGAAATAACTTTGATTAAGAACATTTGGCCAAATTCTCACTGTAGAATTGCCTAATGGAACAGTGAACTCTAACACCCAAAACTGAAATTTTTTATATATTTCCTATTGGTTAGAAGTATTGAATAGCAACCAATACCAACACTTTTGTGAACCAAAATGTTGTAATTTCATGTGATTAGAACTCATGTAACTATTATGTATGAAAAAGTTAATAAATTGAGTGAGTAGTAATGTGGGAATAGTAACCCCAAAAACATAAGGAATAATAAAAGGAATTAAAGAAGCCATTGTGAGTACTAATATATATAGTATAATTAGCGAATTAAAAATTCTTAAACTTTAGTGACTTTAGGACATAAAGGAATAATCCATATAGAGGGCCTTAGGAAAATATTTCGATGTACAAATAGTACTTCAAAATTGTCATATCCTACCCCTCCACAAGATGTAACATGATCTCGTAGTACATCTAATGAATTACCGTACTTCGCCTACCGGTAACCCATTAAATATACTACAAGGGATTTTAAAACCAATTTCTTACATTTTGGAAGTGGTGAGCATTTTGGTAGGAATTAAAAACATTTAATTGAAGTTTCAAAACTAGTAAAAATTTTTATCCATTTTTATTTGTTCATAAATTTTTGAAAAAATTCGGCAAAGTGCCATTTGTATTTTGAGAAAATAGTTCTTTAAAACCTGAAAATAAAGACACTCTCAATATTTTTCTCAAGCACAACTCCATTATTGAATCTCATTTCACAAATCAACATAAGCAACTCAATACACAGTTTAAATTAAATCAAACATTGAAACCTCTCATTAAGGTAACAAAATTAATATTTACATTCATGGGATCATAAAAAAATTTAGTAGTGCAAAACTTTATAAATACATAAAATCTCAAGATAACCTTATAATAATTTGTATTTCATTACAATCCAGAAATATATTGCAAAAGAGTTGGTACAACTGTCAAAGGAAATTTCATACATATAATTACAGAATTACATCAAAATCTAAAGTACAAGGGTATACCTATGATATACCAGAATATAGTCTCACTATGTCTTTCAGAAATCTTGCTCAACTGCCTTATATTTTCTTTCACCTGCAACAGCATACAAAGCTATCGCTGAGTGGTGAACTCAGTGGTGCGCAAACTAATAATTTAAAACTTAATACAAGTTATGCTTGACAATTCATAACAAATAAAAATTTAAAATTTCTAAATTCTTCAAAATTCATAACATTCAGAAATCAATATTTTCATTCATGTAAATTATTCATTTGAATAATATTTTAATCAAATAGTAACTATTTATCTACATTTCTTTTAAATCTTGAAACAATATAAAAACATTTTGAATCACTGACAAATTATTTATTTCAACCACAATTTATCAAACTATGCATAATTTAAGGGCATTGCCAACAATTCACACAGTTGAACCCATGACCCAAAATTCAAATAGATGCCGTGTTGTACATCACGACATTTCACACTCTCCCAATAACTGAGGCTAAAAGGGAGAAACAAAGACTAGCTAATATATATGAGTACTCATTCAAATTCTTCCCCAACTGGCAAGCCAGAGAAGAAGGAACTCACTCCATCTAGTAGAGGAGATATCTCACTAGACAAGCTAATGAGAATTCACAACATATTTTGCCATGTCAACTGTGGTTTCAAATCATATTCAAAACAATTTCTATTTACAAAGTGTTTACAAATCATCAACATATTTAATCATCATAAATTTATGCTCAAGGTTGGCAACACATCAAACTTAAAATTTACAATCCTTAAAACTATGCAATAAATTCTTAAATGCATAAGAAAATTTACATTTAATTTGTACAATTTCATTCAACAAATTAAAATCCTCAACACAACAAAATTATAAATCATAAAATAAACTTGTTCAAATTAATTTAGAAGTGAAAAGTAACAAAATAGTTCGTTGTGCACAAACCTTATACGAGTCGCCTCTCGGCCTTGACTCGATGTCTCGGGTTCTTTCCCAGTGTTCTTTTCCACTGAAACACACAGTTTAACAGTGTTTCAGTATCACCATTTATCATAACTCCAAAAATAAATTCAAATCTACTTATACCTAGCTTTAATATGCTAAATTTGACGTTATTTGAAATTTGTGTTTCGGGGTTACCATTCATGATACTATTCAAGTCAAAATATTGACTTTCTTATGCTTAAAAGGTATGGGAACCCCAAGTATACTCACATACTGAATCTAATGCATTCAAAACATATATCCATACTTCACATACACAACTCAATCTAAGCAACCATTCAAAAACCTCAAAATCATTCATTTCAAACCCTAACTAAGGCTGGCCAAAATTCTCTTTTGGTCCCTTAACAATTATTTTCTTTTGATTTTAAGTTAAGATCTAAGTTAATTGAGTCATAAACACAATAAATAAACTTAAATTTCCAAGTACAAGTGCTTACCTCCACTAGAATTTTGAATTCTTCCCTTTCTTTCTTTTCTTCTTTTCTTTCCTTCTTCTAAAGCTTCCTTAAGTTGATCTTGTGACACCCCTTACCCGTCTACAGTGTAGCCAAGCAAGTTATGCCATTCAGTGTGTCGGAACACCAATTCATGTTTCAATTTCAATTAATCCCTTTTAATTCATTGATTTATAATTTCTGATAAAACTAAATCTTTCCGCAAATTTTATATAAAATCCGGCAGAGTGCCAGCTATAAATTGGAAAAATAGTTCTTCTGAACATATTAAAAACACTTCCAATAATATCATCACATTATTCTTAATCAACCTCCAATATATTCTCAACAATTTCTCAATTCACTTCAGTATCTCAAAAATTCAATTCAATTCAAAACACAATCAACTCAATGAAAAATGCTCATTTTATTACTGAACATATTCCATAGATGCTTACATCAAAAGCATAATTACATGAATTTATAATATACATTACAAAAGGTTACAAAATACAAAATATCAAAATATCAAAATATCAAAATGGCCTAATGTCCTACCAAATGCACTGCAATGTGAGGTGACTCTGAACTCTGAGTGCAGATATGAAGGCTCACCCTATATGAGGCCGGCTAGACTCCCCAGCTATGTCTCCAGTACCTGCGCGTGGCAAAAGCAACGCGCTAAGCAATTCTGCTTAGTGGTGACAATAAAAAATAAAATAAAATAAAATAAAAACATGTGTACAGAATGTATGTTTACATTTTTGGGTGAACTAATTCTCAAATATTTATTGTAATATTATTCAGTTGAAATTTGGTAAGATTTATTAATACTGCCCGAGTAACCTATACTAGTTGACTAGATCGATAAACAGTAAACTGCATCGGGTACTAATTACCTCGCACCATCACCCCATCGGTCACATTGTGTCTCCGGTGTAATGTAGCGACTAATAAGTCGTGATAATTATCGAGGATTAAACCCGAGTATAACAACTCAATATCATAGCCAAAGGCTATTACGTCACGTAATGGCATGGGAAGCCATGAAATACGTAATGGCATGAAGCCATATGCGATCGCTAACGTAACCCTATTGGCATGCCAACCTATCCAAACCAATCACGTTAGGCCTACTAGGGCATTTAACACTTTTAATTTGTGTAATTCTTTGAAATTGAAATTTTTATGACTACTATTCATTTCATTAGTCAACTAAAATGTTGACTTTTCCATTGACAATAGGTAAATTAGTTTAAATATCATCAACATGCCACATTTTGCATTTTAAACTTGTTGGAATTGGTTGACAATACCATCTCTAAGCTTAAAGTGAATTGGACATAATTTTCAGTTTTCAAGCTTTGGGTTTACTGTTCTATTAGTTACCTTTGCAGTGGGAATTTGGAAAAATGATCAACATGAATGTTGTTCCTTATTTTGTCTAGTTGAATTTCCTTTTTCGAATCACTCCATTTGGAGTTTTGTAGCTCAAGTTATCGCCTAAAAACCATAACTGGCCGGATTGGACAGATTCCAAAATTATGGGTAAAATTGTTTTTGCCAGATTTGATAACTCAAGTTTGGTTGGAAATTTGACTAGGTTATGGTCATAATTTGGGTCAGGTTTCTTCATGAAAGTTGTTGGCCTATATCTCAAATTGTTGCTGGTAAAATTTCAGGTCAATTGGACCTTGCTATATTGAGTTATGGCCAAATGACCAAATACTATTCATTTGGTCATTTTGCCCAGGCAGATTGCAGGTCACCCGGATTGGAGCAAGGTTTTGGTCCACTTAGTTTGGTCTTATGGGCATGGTTTCTTCACCAAAGTTGTGCCATGTTGTGTCTAGTTTCATGTTCAATTGGCCAAATACCAAATGAACCTCTACAATTCAAGTTATGGCTGTCCAAACAGGCTGGACTCACATCCAAACCTGCAGGTCACACAAGGCAGTGACTCCAACCTCAAATCCCACAACCCAATTCACTTCATTTTTTATTCAAACCAAACCAAATGGTCACTAATTGACCATTAAAACCTACTCCCATTATCACAAGATCAAAGTCTCATTCTTCAACCCAAACCGTAACTCAACATTTCAAAACCATGTATTATCATTGCATTTATCAATTCACTTATAAGATACACATTAAGGGCAACCATACTAGCATGATAGCTCTCCAAAAATCATCACCATATTACCCTAACCATGGCTGCCAAAATTTAGGGTTAGCATACCAATGGTGTTTCATCAAATTTCTTTGTCATTTACACCCATTTATAATTCTTAAACATGAAATTTAAGTGAAATTCAAGGTTTAGGTCACTAACCTCTTTTAGCTCAAATCCAAGCCAACCAAAACTTTAATTTTTCTTCAAAATTTTGCTGCCCAAAGCCTCCTCAAGGTGTGGGGTGAATTTTTTATGAAGACAACTTGGGCTTTTATGGTGTGGAAGCTAGGGAAAATCAAGCTTGAAAAAGCTTGTCCATGGAGGTTAGGGAAGAATGGTTTACGGCAAGGAAATGAAGAAGAAAGGGAATTCTGGTTTTTCTCTCATTTTTCAGCCCATTTATCTCTTTTGAATATAGTTATGCGATGTGTCAACATTGGGTTGGGTGAAGGCACACTAATGACATCATGTGATGTCATAAATTCCCATTTAATTCATTTTTTTTCTTTTCTTTTCTACTCATTTTCAATTCAATTTTTAGTAATATTTATTCACATTTTATGTCATAATAATTATTTACTTAACTGGACAAGTCGGCCAAAAATCACCTCTGAAGGCAAAATGACCAAAATGCCTTCCGTTTGGCTTAACGGGCCAAAATTGTCTATACCGATTGAAAATTTTTTTCTAAATATTTCCTTGGCATTCTAATGCCATAGGAACCTCAATGACCCTTCTCTGGAGTCCCAAAAATTATTTTATAATTTTTCCCCTGGGTCTAGGGCTCCTAGTTGCGAGAACCGTAACTTCTCACTAGGTTACCCATCGCTAGGGCACCGGCTCATTTAACTTGGTTGTATTTTATTTCTAAAATTTTTTCTAAATTTTTCTTATTAATATTTGAGTTAATTATAGTTCCTCACTTTAGTTTAAATATTTTTCCGAACGTTCTAGCTGTCCGGACTAACACTGGTCACCGGAACAGTAGAATGTATGGAGTTGCTACCGGGAGGGTGTTACAACTCTTCCCCTCTAATTTAAATTTCGTCCTCGAAATTTACCTGATGCAAACAGTTGAGGGAACTGTTGCCTTATCATCTCTTCACTTTCCCAAGTTGCCTCTTCAATGTTGTGGTGCCTCCAAAGCATTTTCACCAGTGGAATTTGTTTATTTCTCAACTCTTTCACTTCCCGAGCCAGGATCCGCATGGGTTCTTCTTCATATGTCAAATCCGGTTGTACTTCAATTTCTTCCATAGAGATGACATGTGAAGGATCTGAGCGGTATCTTCTGAGCATGGACACGTGGAACACATTGTGGATCTTGTCCAGTTCTGGTGGTAAAGCTAGCCTGTAGGCTACTGGACCCACACGTTCAATGACTTCATATGGGCCAATAAACCTAGGGCTCAACTTACCTTTTCTTCCAAACCTCAATATTTTCTTCCATGGTGAGACTTTGAGAAACACTTTATCACCAACTGCATACTCTATCTCTTTTCTCTTCAGGTCGGCATAAGACTTCTGTCTATCGGAGGCAATCTTCAGGTTAGCTTTGATTATTTTCACTTTTTCCTCAGTCTGTTTCACCAGGTCTGGTCCTACCAGCTTATCTTCGCCCAATTCAGTCCAACACACTGGGGTTCTACATTTCCTCCCATACAGTGCTTCATACGGAGCCATTTGAATGCTAGCTTGGTAGCTATTGTTGTATGCGAATTCTGCCAGTGGGAGGTATCTATCCCAACTTCCCTCAAACTCAATGACAGAACTTCTCAGCATATCCTCAAGGACCTGACATATATTTCATGTTATTATTATCATTTCAGTTCAATATTTGCATTAGTTCAATTAGTTTCAGTTGTTTACTTGGATTACTCTTTCTGATTGCCCATCCGTCTGAGGATGAAAAGCTGTGCTGAAGTGGAGTTGTGTACCCAAGGATTCATGCAACTTCTTCCAGAATCTTGATGTAAACCTTGGGTCTCGGTCAGATATGATAAAAAGTGGGATTCCATGCAGCCTAACTATCTCACTGATATACAATTCTGCTAGCTTCTCTAGTAAGTAGTCAGTCCTAACTGGCAGAAAATGTGCTGACTTCGTCAATCTATCCACTATCACCCATACTGCATCATGCTTCCTTTGGGTGAGGGGTAGACCACTAACAAAATCCATAGTGACCCGGTCCCATTTCCATTCAGGTATTTTTATAGGCTGTAACAAACCTGATGGAACTTGATGTTCTGCCTTAACTTGCTGACATGTCAAGCATTTAGTCACATAGTCAACTATATCCCTCTTCATACCAGGCCACCAATAATGAGGCTTCAAATCATTATACATTTTTGTGCTCCCCGGGTGCATAGCATAAACACTCGTGTGTGCTTCTTTCAGAATACTAGTCTTCCGTTCCCCATCATCTGGTACACACACTCTTCCTCTGTATTATAGACACCCATCTGCTTTCACCTCATATTCAGTTTCCTTCCCCTCAGGAATTTTAGCCATAATTGCCATTAGTTTTTCATCTGCCTTCTGCCCATCTTGTATTTGCTATAGTAGGGTTGGCCTCACTTGCAACTAAGCCAAAATAGCTCCATCTTGAGCTAAGGACAGACAGGAATTGAGTGATCTTAAAGTTGTGATGGACTTCCTGCTCAAAGTATCAGCAACTACATTTGCCTTCCCAGGATGATAATCTATCACACAATCATAGTCCTTTAGGAACTCAATCCATCGCCTCTGTCTAAGATTGAGCTCATTCTGGGTTGGCAAATATTTTAGACTCTTGTGGTCTGTATAGATGTAGCATTTTTCACCATATAAATAATGCCTCCATATCTTCAGTGCGAAGATAATCGCTGCTAACTCCAGGTCATGAGTAGGGTAGTTTTGTTCATGTGGCCTTAACTGCCTGGAAGCATAGGCGACCACTTTCCCCTCTTGCATCAATGCACACCCTAGCCCATTATGAGAGGCATCACTGTAGACCACAAAGTCCTTTCCCGATACTGGCTGTGTTAACACTGGTGCCTATGTCAACATAGCCTTTAATCTCTCAAAACTAGCCTGACATTTGTCATTCCAGTTAAATCTGACATTCTTGTGTAACAACTTGGTCATTGGAGCAGCTATAAGAGAAAACCCCTTCACAAATCTTCTGTAGTATCCAACTAGCCCCAAGAAACTTCTGACCTCAGTTGTATTTTTGGGAGGCTTCCATTCCATCACTGCTTCTATCTTTTTGGGATCCACTCTAATCCCCTTTGCTGATACTATGTGTCCAAGGAAAGAGATTTCGCTCATCCAGAAGTCACACTTGGACAACTTAGCATACAGCTTCTTTTCTCGCAGGGTTTACAGAACAATCCTCAAATGTTCATCATGTTCTTCCCTGGTCTTGGAATACACCAGAATATCATCAATAAATACCACTACGAACCGATCTAAGTATGGATGGAAGATACGGTTCATAAGGTCCATAAATGCTGCTGGTGCATTTGTTAACCCAAACGGCATCACTAGAAATTCATAGTGCCCATACCGGGTTCTGAATGCAGTTTTTGACACATCTGCATCCTTTACCCTCAACTGATGATACCCTGATCTGAGGTCAATTTTTGAAAATACACCGGCTCCCTTCAACTAATCAAACAGATCGTCAATTCTGGGCAATGGATATTTATTCTTCACAGTTACTTTATTCAACTGCTGGTAATCAATACACAATCTCAAAGTTCCATCCTTTTTCTTCACAAACAGCACCGGAGCTCCCCATGGTGACACACTGGGGCGTATGAACCCCTTATCAAGCAACTCTTGCAACTGAGTTTTCAACTCCCTTAATTCAGTGGGTGCCATCCTATAAGGAGCAATGGAAATGGGTGCTGTACCCGGCATTACCTCAATAGCAAACTCGATTTCCCTTTCTGGTGGTAAACCAGGCAACTCTTCAGGAAATACATCTGGGAAGTCTCTTACTGTGGGTATATCATTCAAGTTTGGCTTAGCTTGCCTAGTATCAACCACGTGTGCTAGGTAAGCTTCACAGCCTTTTCTCATCATTCTTCTTGCAACTGTAGCTGAGATAACATTGGACAAGAAATCTGTCCTTTCACCCACAACAGTGATCTCATTACCCTCAGAATTTTTCAGAGAAATTCTCTTCAATTTACAATCAACTATTGCCTGATGATGTGACAACCAGTCCATTCCTAAAATCACGTCAAACTCGTGGAAGGGCAATTCAATTAGGTCTGTCGAGAATTCATACCCCTGAATCCTCAACGGGCAACCTTTATACACCTTATTCACTATCACACTGTGGCCTAGTGGATTTGTGACCAGAATGTCTTGATCACTCTCCTCTACTGGAACTCCCCTCTCTATGGGTAGTTTGATGCAAATGTAGGAATGAGTGGATCCTGGATCCACCAATGCATGTACAGAAGTGTTGTAGAGGGAAAACGTACCCCTGATGACATCCGGGGTATCTTGCTCCTCTTGAGCTCTGATGGCATAAGCCCTGACTGGTATTCTAGTGTCTGGCCTCTTAGTTGACTCGGATGCAAGCCTTAGTGATGGACCAGCTGCCTCAGGTTTACTAGGTTTCCTACCCCTTTGTGGTGCAGGAGCAGGTCTGTCAGTTTGTGTTGGAGCAACAGTAGTAGTCATCTTCGGACAATTCTTGATTTGGTGTTCTGTAGATCCACACCGCAAGCATGCACCAGTCACTCGCCAACATTCCCCCTTGTGCCACTTCTGATAGTACTGACAAGTAGAAGATGTAGGTGCTGGTCCCCTAAACACCATCCCTGGAGAGCTGCCCATTGATGGTGTGGACTGGCCTCTCCTAGGTGTGAACTGTGGTCTGGGCCCCTGAGACTGACCCTGACCCTTTGGTGGTCCCGAACTCTGAGTAGGAGGACCCTTACTCTTCTTACTGGGAGCAGAATATGCACTAGACTGACCCGGACCCCTCTTCTGCTGTCTTTCCCTTCCATTTTGTTCATTGAATCTGACCCTTTCCACTTTTGATGCAGCATCCACCAGTTTAGAAAAATTCGTGATCTCTAGTGCTGTGATTGTAACACCCCTAAGTTCGGTAGTGCGTTCTACTGTTCCGGTGACCAGTGTTGTCCGGACAGCTAGGATGCCTAGAACTACACTTCGTTATGATTGAGGAGACATAAAATAATGAAATACAAGAAAAGAAAATACAAGAAAAGCAAAGGAAAAATAATAGCAAAGAAATGTAACCAAGTTAAGCGAGCCGAGAACCCTAGCGATGGGTGACCGCACCGGGAAATCACGGCGTGGACCATTGACTAGCCCTGGACCGCGAGGAACCCTAGAAAATATTTTTAGGACTTAAATAGACACCTATTGAAGTAAAAATACCATTAGAAATATCAAAGAAAAATTAATTAATTAGTACAAAGAAAAGTGAGAAATCGAAAAATGGACAAAACCCGGTGTTACAGAAAAATCGGGAATGCAACCCGAACAGGGGCATTGTGGTCATTTGACACCCCGAGTTGTCATTTGACCTAAATTTCCATTAAAAATAAATAATATTACACTTGAAAAATATAATGAAGAATTAAATTAGGGGTACCTAATGTAAATAGCAAAAATGGGATTCAAATTGAGTAATTAACACATTTAACATATAATATTAATTAAATAAAGTTTAGTGGAGAGTTAGTGGGAATTATCTACACCTAAGTGGACAGCCACATCATTCAGCAACTTCATCTTCTTCATTCCTCTCTTCCAGCGGAATTGGAATCCCTCCCAAAACCTTCATTGCCATCCATGTGTGGAGCTTCATCCACTCAAGATCAAGCCACAATTTCTTCAAGTCTCCTTCATTAAAGTTTGAGTACACACCTTGGGCAGTATTTTGGGAGCAAAAAGGGAGAGATTTGAAGAGGTTTGACAAGCTCCACTTGAGGTATATGTCCATTTCCTTCATCCTTGCTTCATTAAAGTTTGTGTGGGTGTTATGGGTAGTTGAATTGTGGAAGGAATTTTGGACTTTAATGTTCTAAGGGAGATGTGTACTTTTGGCAGCCATGGAAACACCTTGAAGACAGTTTATTTTTGCTTGTAAATGGTAGATTAAAGGATTGATTAAATTTATATATGTGTAGGAAATTATTTGGGTGATGTATACTTAGGATATATGAATGTGTATTGAAATTTGAATGCTTGGAAATTATGGAAATGTAATGCATGAAATGGCAGCCTGGTTTAGTGAACCATAAGGATGTTATTTCATGTTTGGTTTATGGTATATTAATGTTGAATTGTGTTGGATGTTAGGGCAGTTTGAGTGTATATATGATGGTGTGAAGTTGGGCATGAAAAAGGTGTTATGGTTAGGTGATTGAATTGATTGTAAATTGAGTTGAAAAATTCTGCACTTTATGGTGTATTTTGAATGTAATTGTAAGCTGCCAAAATGACCTATAATGTGTTGTGAATTATGTTTAGGTCATGGTACAACCAGAATTGGCTTGAATGTTAAGTTTGGTAAGTGTTAAAAGTGATGCTTGATGTGTATGAAAGAAATGCAATAAGGCAGTTTGTGTTTTAGGCCTAGAACTTTAAGTGTGTGGCTCCAATTGGTATGAGACAAATTGGAGGTGAAACTAGGCACAAAATGTGCCAACTTTCATGAAGGAAGCTTGCCAAAATTCTGCTTGCAAGGTAGCTTGAAAAATGACCAAATCCGGATTAAGTGCAAATAAGGCCTGAAAATTGACCATTTGGGCAGCAGTTAGTGTTTAGGCCATAACTCACTCAACACAGGTCCAATTGATCTGAAATTTTGACCATAAATAGATAAGACCCATATCTAAAAGTCTTATGAAGACACCAAAGCCCAGAAATGACCATAAGCAAGTCAAACAGCTTGCACAAGTTCGGGTCCAAAAACTGGCCGAACCTAAAATGACCCAAAGTGACCTAAAGTGACCAATTTTGATGCATTTTGACCAGCAATAGTAAAATGACCATAACTTGGTCTACATAACTCAGAATGACCTGAAATTTTGCCCCGCGTGCAATAAGACATATATCTACAAGTTTGTAGTTTTGACCGAAACCCGAAAACTTAGGGAACTAGGTCGTCTGGCTGGGTCAAACTAGTATCCCGGAATCCAGCAAATTGCAAGAAAATGCAAAATACATGAAAATGAATTTGGTAACATGTACCAACCTTAAAAGGCTACGAATGTGACATATTAGTAACATTAAAACCTAATTTACCTAGAATGCATCGAGGGTCGACATATTAGGTTGACTAAGCAAATAATAGAATTCAGTGAGTTACTTATCAATCATTATCGTTAGAAACAGTTTAAATGAGTACTGAAACACTTCAAATTGTGTTTCTCAGTTAGCAAAGACTCAGGGAAAGGGAAGGAAACATTGAGTCAAGACCAGGAGACAATTATCAAAGGTTTGTGCACAATAGTTATTTCTTTTGAATTTTTCAATTGAAATAAATTATGACTATTTATATATTATTGTTTTCAATTATGGAAATGTGTTTGAATGGATACTTATTGCTTGAAAAGCATTGTAAATGGTTTGAAATTATGGAAAAATTGATTTAGTGTGATTTGTGAAAATTGAAGTTAATTATGAATTGTGTTGCCATTTTGTGAATGAAATTATGACTTTGGAAATTTATTGGATTCTCACGAATCATTTGAATAAAATGTTTGGAATTGATTTTGTGTTCACACTTAGCATGACAGTATCATATCATTCCTTCTCCATTTATGGGGTTGTGATCGTTTATTTTCCTTCTCCATTTATGGAGTCGTGATCGTTTATTTTTCTCCCTCTCTGGTTTACCAGTTGAGGTGATCGGATGAGTACTCATTATATAGCTAGCTCCCTTCCTCATTGATTTCGATTAGTGGGGTTGTGATTGCTTTGTCGTGGTGTACAACGCGGCATTCATCAGAAATTTTATGTCATGGCTTAAGTTGTGTATGAATTGGCAATACTGTGTTCGTAAATTATTTGACTAAATTGTGTTATTATGAGCTTTGATAATTTGTGAAATGGAGTTTAAATTCTTATTAACATTCACTGTCTTTTGAATTTAACTATGTTTTGATCACTGAGATTTATTGTGATATTGTGTTAAATTCCTTATGACATTCATTGTCTCGAATTTAACTATGGTTTTATGTATCCATCATTTATATGATTTATGAATTGTGATTTAAAGTTGTATTTGATTAATGTTGTGCACCACTGAGACATTGTCTCAGCAATAGCTTTCCATTGCTGTCGCAGGTAGACAGATTGACAGGGCAGCAGACTAGGCTGCTAGGGCAACACTGAGAGATCATCGGGTATATTGAGTATACCACATTTTGCATTTTGTACTGTAATGTATGTTCACTGTATGTATATATTGTTCTTGGTTTTGAGCAGTTGTAAATTAAAATTATACATTGAAGTTCTAAAGTAAATTATGAGTTATTTTGACTTGTAAAATTTATACTGTATTTCTTTTATCTCAGTCTTTGAAAAATTATTGTGGATTTGAGTTGAAAAACATATTGTGTTGAATTATGTTGGAGTTTGAGATTGAGAAAAATATTGAAGTGCTTTTTACAGGTTTTTGAAGAATTGTTTTGTCCAAAATACAGATGGCACTCTGCCAAAATTTTTACAGAAATTCCAAATAATTCAAATGTATTAGTTCTATCACTTCAGTTCAAAAAGTTTTTTAACACCTGTAAATAGTTCTCACCACTGTAAAAGAAGTAAGAAAAGTTTTTTAAAATCCCTTGTAGTGTATTTAATGGGTTATCAGTAGACGGAGTTGGTAATTCATTAGGTATACTACGGGATCATGTTATGCCTTACAGAGGGGTAGGGTGTGACATGTTTAAGTGGTATCAGAGCAAGTTTTTAAATTCTGTTTTCACCTATAATTTGAATATTCTTTCTTTATAGTACAACTGCTCAATGTCATTGTTTGATACATACAGTACATTACATTATAAATATGCACTAACGGGAGGAAATCTCCTTATGTTAATTGTTTAAGAGGTCTAAGATCCTCGAATTGACTATGGAAGAAGGTGATTGTTCAGTCGATCAATCGATAGAGGCTGAGGTACAAGTTGAGGCCCCAGCTCCACAAAGTGTCAAAGGCCCGATTGTACCAGTTTTACCGGTACAAATTACTGCATAAATGGCCCAGCAAATGGCCACTTTCTTCCAACAAATGGCTGATAATTTGTCAGCCCAAGCCCAAGTATTGACCCAACCCCCACAAGGGCAACATGAAATAGAGAAGAGGGAGAAACCTATGGGTAAGAGCTCAAGCAGTAATTTGAGAAAGAGAAAAGAATATGAGGAGCCCCGAGCTCAGGGATATAACAGAGGTGGATCATCAAGGCAGAGACCACTAAGGTCCAGTCCTCGAACAATTAGAAGTTCCTACCCTCCCTGCAATGAGAAATTTGTGGTAAAAATCATGGTGGGATATGCTACAAGGCCATAGGAGCCTGTTATAACTGTGGAGGCATAGGACACTTTGCCAAGGACTGCACTAGTGCCCGTAGAGTTAGATCACCTTCTACTACTGCTGAAGGGTTAGTTCAGAGCCCTGTCACCAGAGGTTCACAACCACCCAACAGAGGTAGAGACAGAGGTAGAGGTAACCCAGCAGGCAGCCAAGGCACAGTGAAACAATCAGAGCAAGATAGTGCTCCGGTTAGAGTCTACGCAATAAGACAGAGAGAAGAAGTCGAGACATCTGATATTGTGGCTAGTACCTTCTCAACTTTTAATCAAGATGTGTTTGTGTTATTTGATCCGGGTTTTACCCATTCTTATGTGTGTGCTAGCATCATTAATTGCATTGCTGTTCCATGTACAAAAATGGACTTTGAGGTGCTAGTAACAAGTCCGCTAGGACAGGAGGTCAGGGTTAATAGAATGTATAGGGATTGTCCTTTGGTGATCCAAGGACACACTTTTCTGTCTGATTTCATTGAAATGCCCTTCAGAGATTATGATATCATCTTGGGCATGGATTGGTTAGCTAGGCATCACGCTATGATTGACTGTAGATTGAAGACAGTCACTTTTGGTCTCCCCCAGTACAGTGATGTGGTAATACATGGGAAGATGCAGCTATTGCCATCAAACATCATTTCGGCTGCACTAGCCAGAAAAATGATCAGAAAGGGGTGTGAAGCATACTTGGCACATGTGGTAGACGCCCAAGTGGAGAGTCCAGCATTGAAAGACATCCCTACAGTACATGACTTTCCAGATGTGTTTCCTGATGAATTGCCAGGATTACCTCCGGAAAGAGAAGTGCAGTTTGAAATTAATGTTATGCCTGGTGTGGATCCAATCTCCATAACACCATATAGAATGGCACCAGCAGAGTTGAAGGAATCTGAATACTTTTTTGTTAGTGTTAGAATTATATGTTCTGTTGTTATTCCTTTACAGGGAAATAAATTTTGATGCATTAGTGATTAGTCCTTTAGGATAAGGATTGTGATAATAAGTGAAATTAGTTTTGGAAAAGTTTATTGGCGAAAAGTATTTTCTGACACACCATAAATTATAAAGCTAATTGGCAAGCCTACTTAATGTAAGGCAAGAGGACGTAAAAGTAAGATGCAATAATGGAATTGCTCTAGATGAGGGCAAGGATGTTACTGTTAGTAATTGCTAATGGATATTGTAATCAGAATAAGTTCGGATATCAGTGAATTCGAAAAGGATAAAGGATAGGAAAGTTTGATCTATTGGGATGTATTGTAGTAACTATGCAATGTTCTTCATGTTTATACTGTAAGCTGCAGATTATAGTACTAACTTGAGATTATTGTGTAAAGCTACGTACTACCCGATAGTACACCTAGATGAGAATAGTTGCCAACGGCATCTGTTTTGGTATAGTTATGCCAGGACAGAATTTAATTGTTAGGAATAAGTTTGAAAATCCTACTTAGGATCTAAAACTCAAAAGTTAGAATATTGAAAGGTTATAATTCAGTACAAAAGGAAGTAAGTTATAGAATATTGACAGATAAAAAGAGTTATGGAAGTAGAGATTTGAACAGTTGATTCATATATAACAAAGAAATATTATGAATGTGAGGAGGACTATGGACTAGAATGGTCAGAGGACCAATGACTAGATAAATGATTCTAACATGACCTCAAGGGTCATTCAAAAAGGAACATGAACCGAAATATTAGACAGCACAATAGTAAGAGGAGATTGGTGTTATCCAAACAAATTAAACGTTGTATTAGATTGTTCAAAGTCTTATACAAATTTGAGGAAAAGAAGATTATACGATCATATAGAAAGGAGAAAATAAACTTATGACTATTGTAAGATGGCTATTAGGTAAAATTTCATGGACGAAATTTATTTTAAGGGCGGGAGAATTGTAACACCCCTAAGTTCGGTAGTGCGTTCTACTGTTCCGGTGACCAGTGTTGTCCGGACAGCTAGGATGCCTAGAACTACACTTCGTTATGATTGAGGAGACATAAAATAATGAAATACAAGAAAAGAAAATACAAGAAAAGGAAAGGAAAAATAATAGCAAAGAAATGTAACCAAGTTAAGCGAGCCGAGAACCCTAGCGATGGGTGACCGCATCGGGAAATCACGGCGTGGACCGTTGACTAGCCCTGGACCGCGAGGAACCCTAGAAAATACTTTTAGGACTTAAATAGACACCTATTGAAGTACAAATACCATTAGAAATATCAAAGAAAAATTAATTAATTAGTACAAAGAAAAGTGAGAAATCGAAAAACGGACAAAACCCTGTGTTACCGAAAAATCAGGAATGCAACCCGAACAGGGGTCGATTAGTGGGGTTGTGATTGCTTTGTCGTGGTGTACAACGCGGCATTGATCGGAAATTTTGTGTTATGGCTTAAGTTGTGTATGAATTGGCAATACTGTGTTCGTAAATTATTTGACTAAATTGTATTATTATGAGCTTTGATAATTTGTGAAATGGAGTTTAAATTCTTATTGACATTCACTGTCTTTTGAATTTAACTATGTTTTGATCACTGAGATTTATTGTGATATTGTGTTAAATTCCTTATGACATTCATTGTCTCGAATTTAACTATGGTTTTATGTATCCATCATTTATATGATTTATGAATTGTGATTTAAAGTTGTATTTGGTTAATGTTGTGCACCACTGAGACATTGTCTCAGCGGTAGCTTTTCATTGCTGTCGCAGGTAGACAGATTGACAGGGCAGCAGACTAGGCTGCTAGGGCAACACTGAGAGATCATCGGGTATATTGAGTATACCACATTTTGCATTTTGTACTGTAATGTATGTTCACTATATGTATATATTGTTCTTGGTTTTGAGCAGTTGTAAATTAAAATTGTACATTGAAGTTCTAAAGTAAATTATGAGTTATTTTGACTTGCAAAATTTATACTGTATTTCTTTTTTCTCAGTCTTTGAAAAATTATTGTGGATTTGAGTTGAAAAACATATTGTGTTGAATTATGTTGGAGTTTGAGATTGAGAAAAATATTGAAGTGCTTTTTACAGGTTTTTGAAGAACTATTTTGTCCAAAATACAGATGGCACTCTGCCAAAATTTTTACAGAAATTCTAATTAATTCAAATGTGTTAGTTCTATCACTTTAGTTCAAAAAGTTTTTTAACACCTGTAAATAGTTCTCACCACTGTAAAAGAAGTAAGAAAAGTTTTTAAAATCCCTTGTAGTGTATTTAATGGGTTATCAGTAGACGGGGTTGGTAATTCATTAGGTATACTACGGGATCATATTATGCCTCACAGAGGGGTAGGGTGTGACAGTTATCATGACTTTGATTTTGTCATTGAGCCCTTCCTCAAACCGTCTGCACCTCTCTCCCTTGGTAGGGACTATCTCCCTCCCATACCGGCTCAGTCTGACAAACTCACTCATACTCAGCCACTGATAACTGTCTCTGTCTCAAACTGATAAATTCCCTTCTTCGCTCTTCTAAATACACCTTGCTAACATATTTCTTCCTGAACTCTATGAGAAAGAATTCCCAGGTGATCCTTTCAGGTTGCACCTCACTGGTTACTGTGTCCCACCATTGATATGCATCATCCTGAAGTAGGGACATAGCACCCACCAGGTTCTGCTCGGGGGTGCAGTTTAGTTGTTTCAGTACTCTGATGGTTCTGTCCAACCAATTTTTTGCAGCCATGGGATCATCCTCCCTTTTTCCAAAGAAGTCTACAACCCCATGTTTTCGCAATTTCTCCAAATGGGACTTTTGTGGGGCTGGTGGAGGTTGTGGCTGTGGTTGTGGTGGTGGAATCGCTCCCATCATTTGCCAATAGAATTCGATCATTTGCTGGAATAGAGCAAATTGAGGTTGAGCAGGTGCCTCAGCTGCTGGTGGAGCAGATTCTCCTCTGCCCCCAGACTCAGCCCTTAGTGGAGCATGACTCTCCACCTCTTCATCAACTGCTCTTTGCAAAGCAGGATCCATATCCTATTCAAAATAAGAAAACAAACAGATCTGCATTAGTGCCACCTCAACACTTACAAATGCAATGCAATGGTATGTACTCTATCTAGACCCAGAAACGCCTAAACTGATGCTCTGATACCACTAAATGTGACACCCCTTACCCGTCTACAGTATAGCCGAGCAAGTTATGCCACTCAGTGTGTCGGAACACCAATTCATGTTTCAATTTCAATTAATCCCTTTTAATTCATTTATTTATAATTTCTGATAAAACTAAATCTTTCCGCAAATTTTATATAAAATCCGGCAGAGTGCCGGCTATAAATTGAAAAAACAGTTCTTCTGAACCTGTTAAAAACACTTCCAATAATATCATCACATTATTCTCAATCAACCTCCAATATATTCTCAACAATTTCTCAATTCACTTTAGTATCTCAAAAATTCAATTCAATTCAAAACACAATCAACTCAATGAAAAATGCTCATTTTATTACTGAACATATTCCATAGATGCTTACATCAAAAGCATAATTACATGAATTTATAATATACATTATAGAAGGTTACAAAATACAAAATATCAAAATATCAAAATATCAAAATGGCCTAATGTCCTACCAAATGCACTGTAATGTGAGGTGACTCTAAACTCTGAGTGCAGATATGAAGGCTAACCCTGTATGAGGCCAGCTGGACTCCCCAGCTATGTCTCCAGCACCTGCACGTGGCAAAAGCGACGCGCTAAGCAATTTTGTTTCGTGGTGACAATAAAAAATAAAATAAAATAAAATAAAAACATGTGTACAGAATGTATGTTTACATTTTTGGGTGAACTAAGTCTCAAATATTTATTACAATATTATTCAGTTGAAGTTTGGTAAGATTTATTAATACTGCCCGAGTAACCT
Source organism: Hevea brasiliensis (assembly GCF_030052815.1). Lineage (NCBI taxonomy): Eukaryota > Viridiplantae > Streptophyta > Magnoliopsida > Malpighiales > Euphorbiaceae > Hevea > Hevea brasiliensis. The sequence goes on along the minus strand of NC_079499.1, from coordinate 65,055,400 downwards.
ATACTAGTTGACTGGACTGGAAAAACGGGTAAACTCGTACTGGGTACTAAGTACCTCGGACCATCACACCATCGGTCACATTGTGTCTCTCGGTGTGCAACAGAACAACTAATAAGCTGTGATAATTATCGAGGATTAAACTCGAGTATAACAACTCAATATCATAGCCAAAGGCTATTATGTCACAGAATGGCATGGGAAGCCATGAAATACAGAATGGCATGAAGCCATATGCAGTACTGCTAACAGAACCCTATTGGCATGCCAACTTATCCAAACCAATCACGTTAGGCCTATTAGGGCATTTAACACTTTTAATTTGTGTAATTCTTTGAAATTGAAATTTTTATGACTACTATTCATTTCATTAGTCAACCAAAATGTTGACTTTTGCATTAACAATAGGTAAATTAGTTTAAATATCATCAACATTCCACATTTTGCATTTTAAACTTGTTGGTATTGGTTGCCAATACCATCTCTAAGCTTAAAGTGAATTGGACAGAATTTTCAGTTTTCAAGCTTTGGGTTTACTGTTCCATTAGTCACCTTTGTAGTGGGAATTTGGAAAAATTATCAACATGAAAGTTGTTCCTTATTTTGTCTATTTGATTTTCCTTTTTTGAATCACTCCATTTGGAGTTTTGTAGCTCAAGTTATGGCCTAAAAACCATAACTGGCCGGATTAGACAGATTCCAAAATTCTGGGTAAAATTGTTTCTGCCAGATTTGATAACTCAAGTTTGGTTGGCAATTTAACTCGGTTATGGTCATAATTTGGGTCAGGTTTCTTCATAAAAGTTTTTTTTCTATATCTCAACTTGTTGATGGTAAAATTTCAGGTCAATTGGACCTTGCTAGATTGAGTTATAGCCAAATGACCAAATACTGTTCATTTGGTCATTTTGCCCAGGCAGATTGCAGGTCACCCGGATTGGAGCAAGGTTTTGGTCCACTTAGTTTGGTCTTATGGGCATGGTTTCTTCACCAAAGTTGTGCCATTTTGTGTCTAGTTTCATGTCCAATTGGCTAAACACCAAATGAACCTCTACAATTCATGTTGTGGCTGTCCAAACAGGCTGGACTTACATCCAAACCTGCAGGTCACACAAGGCAGCCACTCCAACCTCAAATCCCACAACCCAATTCACTTCATTTTTTATTCAAACCAAACCAAATGGTCACTAATTGACCATTAAAACCTACTCCCATCATCACAAGATCAAAGTCTCATTCTTCAACCCAAACCCTAACTCAACATTTCAAAACCATGTATTATCATTGCATTTATCAATTCACTTATAAGATACACATTAAGGGCAGCCATACTAGCATGATAGCTCTCCAAAAATCATCACCATATTACCCTAACCATGGCTGCCAAAATTTAGGGTTAGCATACCAATGGTGTTTCATCAAATTTCTTTGTCATTTACACCCATTTATAATTCTTAAACATGAAATTTAAGTGAAATTCAAGGTTTAGGTCACTAACCTCTTTAGCTCAAATCCCAACCAACCAAAACTTTAATTTCTCTTCAAAATTTTGCTGCCCAAAGCCTCCTCAAGGTGTGGGGTGAATTTTTTGTGAAGACAACTAGGGCTTTTATGGTGTGAAAGCTAGGGAAAATCAAGCTTGAAAAAGCTTGTCCATGGAGGTTAGGGAAGAATGGTTTACGGCAAGGAAATGAAGAAGAAAGGGAATTTTGGTTTTTCTCTCATTTTTCAGCCCATTTATCTCTTTTAAATATAGTTATGCCATGTGTCAACATTGGGTTGGGTGAAGGCACACTAATGACATCATGTGATGTCATAAATTCCCATTTAATTCATTTTTTTTCTTTTCTTTTCTACTCATTTTCAATTCAATTTTTAGTAATATTTATTCACATTTTATGTCATAATAATTATTTACTTAACTGGACAAGTCGGCCAAAAATCACCTCTGAAGGCGAAATGCCCAAAATGCCCTCTGTTTGGCTTAACGGGCCAAAATTGTCTGTACCGATTGAAAATTTTTTCTAAATATTTCCTTGGCATTCTAATGCTATAGAAACCTCAATGAACCTTCTTTGGAGTCCCAAAAATTATTTTATAATTTTTTTCCCTGGGTCTAGGGCTCCTAATTGCGAGAACCGTAACTTCTCACTAGGTTACCCATCGCTAGGGCACCAGCTCATTTAACTTGGTTGTATTTTATTTCTAAAATCTTTTCTAAATTTTTCTTATTAATATTTGAGTTAATTATAGTTCCTCACTTTAGTTTAAATATTTTTCTAGACGTTCTAGCTGTCCGGACTGACACTGGTCACCGGAACAGTAGAATATACGGAGTTGCTACCAGGAGGGTGTTACAGATCTAACAAGTTCTTATGGACTAGTTTGGGGTCAAAGTGGGTTAAGTGGTTGGAAGCAAGCTTAAAGCATGCTTTAATGGAGGTTTTTGGTGAGAGAAGAAATGGCATAGAGAGAGCTACGGGAATTTGGACAAGAAGAAGCAAAACATTTGTCTTTTTAATTTTGTTTTTATCTTCATTTATGCCATAATTGACTTAGTCAAAAATTTGGGTAAAATAATTTTAATTTTGACATCATTCATGATGTCACCTAATGATGTAAGCATGATATAAATAAAGTTTTCTTTTCTTTTTTCTTTTGTATTTATTTTTCTATTAGTTCTTTAATTTAATTCCTGATTTCTAAACTTTCTTTTCTCTGATTTTATTGGACAGTTAGGTCAGGAGTCAGCTCTATGGGTAAATTGACCAAATTGCCTCTCGCTGGTTCGATCCGGTTTGCAAATAATTTAATATTTCTTTTGGATCCCTGACCTAATTATTTGACCTGCTTAAAAATTCTTTTTCGTGATTTTCTCTTTTCCACTGTGTTCACAATAGTCCTAAGGACTGCGGCGTCACATTTTACGATTCGAAATTTGAGTTAAAATCGACCTCGTAGTCCTTCCCGAGAAGGTCACCCATCGCTGTGACTCTCAGCTCATTTAACTTCTTATGTTCTGTTTTTCTTATTTATACTTAACTAATTGAAAATTACTAATTATTTGTATTCAGGGCTTAACTAGGTGTCTTAAACACAGTTCTAATCCTCTTAATTGTTCGGACCGATACTGTAACACCCTCCCGGTAGCAACTCCGTACATTCTACTGTTCCAGTGACCGGTGTCGGTACGGACAGCTAGAACGTCCGAAAAAATATTTAAACTAAATTTAAGAACCATAATTAACTCAAATATTAATAAGAAAAATTTAGGAAAAATTTTAGAAATAAAATACAACCAAGTTAAACGAGCCGGTGCCCAAGCGATAGGTAACCAGAGGGAAGTTGCGGTTCTCGCAACGAGGAGCCCTAGACCCGGGGAAAAATTCATAAAATAATTTTTGGGAATCTAGAGAAGGGTCATTGAGGTTCCTATGGCATTAGAATGCCAAGAAAATATTTAGAAAAATTTTTCAATCGGTACAGACAATTTTGACCCGTTAAGCCAAACGGAGGGCATTTTGGTCATTTCGCCTTCACAGGTGATTTTTGGCCGACTTGTCCAGTTAAGTAAATAATTATTATGATCTAAAATATGAATAAATAATGCTAAAAATTAAATTGAAAATGAGTAGAGAAGAGAAGAAAAAAAAAGGAAGAAAATACCAATTATGACATCATATGATGTCATTAAACACTTACCCACCAATCACATTTAGTCAACACTTAAATTAACTAATAAAATATGTATAAGAATACAACAAAAGCTCCTAAAATTCCAGCAGCCATCACCTTCACAAAGCTCACCCGTAGCTTTCAAATTCCATAGCCAAACCTCCATTGATTTTCAACCAAAGCTTCATTTCTCTCCTCTTTTCACCATAATTCCTCCTACTCCTTTCACTAAAATTTATCCTTGCACCTTGCATAACCTTTTGGCAGCCAAGAAAAAGAAAGAAAGTGAAGTTTGAGCTTGGGAAAATCTGCCCTACAAGAGGTTAGTGCACATATATACCTTAAACCCTTTATTTCTATGTTAGACACTTGAAATAGGTAAGAATTTGTGAGTTAAATGAACCAAATATATGTGTATGTCCACCATGAATTTCGGCAGCCCTAAGGAAGGAACAATGATGGAGTGTTTTTGATGGTTTTAATGGACTTAAAGTGGACTAGAGATCATGTTTGAAGTACATAATTATGTGGATAATGACTTAGCTAGTTAACTAGGGTAACTAGTGTGAAATGGAAATGGAAATTAGGGTTTTGAGAAGTGAAAATTTGACTTGGCTTAGGAAATTGTTAGAGAACATTTTAATGGTCAATTAGTGACCAGTTTAGGTAAGTTGACCACAATTTGGACTGAAATATAGCATGGCAAAGTGAATGTGTAGGCTGCCTAAGGACAGCAACAGAGTGGCTAAGATTTCAGTCCACTTGGACTGCCATATCTTTGGCTGTTTTGGTCCAATTGGTGTTTGGCTAATTGGACATGAAACTAGGCTTATAATGGCACATTTTTGCTGAAGAAACCATGCCCAAAAGACCAAAGCAAGAGGACCAAAAGTTGGCCCCAATCCGGATACCCTGCAACAGCACCTGCAGAAATGACCAAATGAACATTAACTGTTCATTTGGCCATAACTCACTGTAGATATGGTCAATTGACCTGAAATGTTTACAGCAACAAGATAAGACATAGACAAACAACTTTCATGAAGAAACCTACCCAAAATTATGACCAGAACCTAACCAAAATGGCAGTCACAGTCACTGTTCATGGTACTATAGATTTGGTAAATTCTGCAGAATTGAAATCCGGCCAGCTGTGGTTTTTGGACCATATCTGGAGCTACAAAACTCCAAATTGAGTAATTCAAAAAAAGAAATTCAACTAGACAAAATAAGGAACAACTTTCATGTTTACTATTTTCTCAAATTCCCACTGCAATAGGACCCAATGGAATAGTAAAATTGGGTCACAAAAACTGAAAATTCTGCTCTTTTGGTTTTAGGTTTGGAAATGGATTTGGTGGTTAATTCCAACAAGTTTTAAATGTAAAATGTGGTACATTGGGGGTACTAAAACCAATGTACCTATTTTCTATCCAAAAGTCAATATTTTTGTTGACCAATGAGGTGAATAGTGACACCAAACTTGAAATTCAAAGTTTAAAATTTAGAAATGCATCTAGGGGACTTTAAATTGCAATTGGCAATTAATACTAGCAAATATAAAACTCAAAATATGGGATCTTGGTGTAATTAGAATTAATATATCCATTAAGTATAAAAAAGTCAACATTTTGGTTGACTAGTAGGTGAATAGTAATCAAAATGATTAGTGAATTATGATGAAAACCTAGAACCAATTCTAAGCTTAAATGCTTAGAATTGTATGAAAAATGTAGGCTATGCATCCTAGTCAAAATTGTTAAAAAGAAATTAAGGCTATAAATTTAAAATCCATGAAATATTCATGGATTACTTGAAACATGAAAAATAAGTCACCTAATTGATGTGAATAGATAGCTAGAGCTTATATGCCCATCACAAATGGAATTCATAAAATATTAGTAACTCAACTTGAAATATAAAATTTGTAATTACATAAGTAGATTCTTGAATGTATAAATGAGAAAGGAAAAATGTTTTGAATACAATGAAACATGTGAACCATTGTTTAGAATTGTGATCAATATGAATAACATAATGAATGAATAAATGAACCATATTAATGTATGAATGAGACATTAGTTCTCATTATTATAGAGAGGAGAAGTATTTTGAGCACAATTATATAAAAGGATAATTGATGTGAATTGTGATCATATAAATGATCAAATGAATGTATGAATTATAATTGAAATTTATCATGAAATAATAAACTCATAAGACACAATATATTAATATTTAATGATATTATGTGCCCTTGTATTGCCTAGACATGTGTGTCAGATTGGATAGTTTGGCATGCCAATAGGGTATTGTTTTAGCAGTACTGCGAAAGGCTTTATGCCTGTATTCATGGCTTTATGCTCGTATTCATGGCTTTATGCCCGTATTCATGGCTTTATGCCAACATTCATGGCTTTTATGCCTCATTATGTGTTATCATGGCTTTTTAGCCATACTGACTGCATACGTGGTTGACGTTCTGCGTCCCATGGTATGACGGCCCGAGGCGTATGTGTCCAAAGTGCCAACGACCCGTTATCCAGTTTAGTCAGCCTGTCGTAGGTTACTTGGGCAGTGTAATCTATTGAAATAAATTAAGATTATTAGTAATTAAAAATATTAGAAATCAAATAAATGAGTTAATAAGACTTCAAAAGAATTAGTTAGAATTATGAAATGATCCAAACCACATAGAAAAAATTATTAAGTAAAATGATAAAAGAGTTGCAAAAATAGGTATAACTTAACTAAATATTTTAAATATACCTTCTATTGCCATATAAATATAAACTGAGTATTTTTATTAATTCTGTATGTTGTACATTATCACTGTGAATTTCGGAATTAAATGCTTCCAAAGCGAAACAAATGAGAATAAAAGATAATTAATATTAGACACATTGTATTAAATTAAACAGATTCTTAAATATTCAAATTATTCTTCGTTCTTTCTTTATTTGTATATTTTATTTTCTTGTGCTATTATTGCACCACTAAGTAGCAATGCTTAGCGCGATGGATTTGTTTCCTCGCGCAGGTACTTTGACTAAGATTTTTGGAGTCCAGATCTGCAGAAGTGGCTGGAGTATTCAAGGTTGTCACCTCCTCAGCAATGCATGTAGATAGGGCCCATATAGATTATATTTTGTATTTAGTATAAAATGCTAGATATTGTATTATAATGTAGATTATGAGCAGGTAATTAATAGTAATGTAATGTAATTTAATAAATTAGTTTTTTCATATGTAATTAATTTATATATCATGTAAATTATGAAATTATGTAAATTAAAGAAATTTGAAAATTTTACTTATGTTATTTGAGCATGAATGAGATTGTATGGATTCGAAGACATATTTGAAATATATAGATAATGCATGGAAATGAATATGAAATTGAGATATATGAATGAGATGTGAATTATGAGATGGTTATGAAAATAATTGGTGAGATTTTATTTGTAAAATATTATTCAAACTTTCAAACAGGTAAATAGTAAAATACGTCAACTGGTAATAAAATAGGAGAAACTCCGCTGGTTTCTCCGTTGAAAAATTTATTAATATTAAAATATATCGAGATCAAAATATAAAAGGAATAAAGCAAGATAAGATAGGGTGCTCCGGCACCGAATGTAGCACACTTTGCTCGGCTACACTGTAGTCGGGTGAGGGGTGTTACATTTATTGGTATCAGAGCGCGGTTTAGGCTTTTCTGGACCTAGATAGATTGCATATCATGCATTGCATTCATATGAGTTGAGGTGACACTAATGCAGATCTATTTTCTTGGTTATTTTAGGTTAAGGTATGGACTCAGAATCGCAGAGGGCAGTAGAAGAAGAAGTAGTAAGCCGCATTCTGATTGGGAGTGATATTGGAAATCGGGGAGATCCTGCTCCACCAGTGCAAGAGGTGCCTGTACAACCCCAACAGGCCTTGTTTGAGCAGATGACTGAATTCTTCGAACAGATGACTGGGGTTATTCCACCACCGCTTCAGCTGAAATCACCTCTAGGAAAAATTAGGAAATATGGAGCTGTAGATTTCAATGGTAGAAAGGAAGACGATTCTTCAGCTGCTGAGTATTGGTTAGAAAGGACTAAAAGAGTCCTGCAGCAGCTCCATTGCACACCAGAACAGAGTTTGGAGTGTGCAGTTTCATTGTTAAAAGAAACTGCATATCGGTGGTGGGATGTTGTAACCAAGGCAGTGCAACCAGCCAACGTAACTTGGGAATTCTTTCTGATAGAGTTCATAAAGAAATATATTAGCTGTGTTCATGAAGAGGAACAAAAGAGGAGTGGTGATCATCAAAAGAGGAAATTTGGACAATCTAGTAATAAGAGGCCGAGAGAACAGTTAAGTCAGACATCTGATCAAAGTAGGAGATCTAGACCCAGGCCTATACACAGAAGAGATCAACCAAAAACACTAGTAGTGAGTGCGCCAGGACAAGCAAGAAAATGTGGCCATTGTAACAAGTGGCATAAAGGTGAATGTAGGGGATTGGCTGGAGCCTGTTATAAATGTGGGGCCATAGACCATCGTCTGAAAGATTGTCCTAAGAGAAATTTACCACGGACCCAGACAGAGGTCATGGAAGGACCAAGTACAATAGTAACACCACTTCCAAATGTCACCCAAGCCGGAAAGGAGCAATAAGCCCCATATGTGAATTTGAGGTAAAATATTCTTTTATGATATGCCTAAGTGTATAATGATAGATTCGAAAAGACTAAATAGCACCATATATATAAAAGAAGTAGACAGAGGGAGCAATAGGAAGGTAAAAGAATTATCCTAGATACCTAAACCCAGTAAACTTCGAGGACGAAATTTAAATTAGAGGGGAAGAGTTGTAACACCCTCCCGGTAGCAACTCCGTACATTCTCTTATTCGGTGACCTGTCGATCGGATAGCTAGAACGTCCGAAAAAATATTTAAACTAAAGTCAGGAACCATAATTAACTCAAATATTAATAAGAAAAATTTAGGAAAAATTTTAGAAATAAAATACAACCAAGTTAAACGAGCCGGTGCCAAAGCGATGGGTAACCAGAGGGAAGTTGCGGTTCTCGCAACGAGGAGCCCTAGACCCAGGGAAAAATTCATAAAATAATTTTTGGGACTCCAGAGAAGGGTCATTGAGGTTCCTATGGCATTAGAATGCCAAGAAAATATTTAGAAAAATTTTCAATCGGTACAAACAATTTTGACCCGTTAAGCCAAACGGAGGGCATTTTGGTCATTTCGCCTTCACAGGTGATTTTTGGCCGACTTGTCCAGTTAAGTAAATAATTATTATGATCTAAAATATGAATAAATAATGCTAAAAATTAAATTGAAAATGAGTAGAGAAGAGAAGAAAAAAAAATGGAAGAAAATACCAATTATGACATCATATGATGTCATTAAACACTTACCCACCAATCACATTTAGTCAACACTTAAATTAACTAATAAAATATGTATAAGAATACAACAAAAGCTCCTAAAATTCCAGCAGCCATCACCTTCACAAAGCTCACCCGTAGCTTTCAAATTCCATAGCCAAACCTCCATTGATTTTCAACCAAAGCTTCATTTCTCTCCTCTTTTCACCATAATTCCTCCTACTCCTTTCACTAAAATTTATCCTTGCACCTTGCATAACCTTTTGGCAGCCAAGAAGAAGAAAGAAAGTGAAGTTTGAGCTTGGGAAAATCTGCCCTACAAGAGGTTAGTGCACATATATACCTTAAACCCTTTATTTCTATGTTAGACACTTGAAATAGGTAAGAATTTGTGAGTTAAATGAACCAAATATATGTGTATGTCCACCATGAATTTCGGCAGCCCTAAGGAAGGAACAATGATGGAGTGTTTTTGATGGTTTTAATGGACTTAAAGTGGACTAGAGATCATGTTTGAAATACATAATTATGTGGATAATGACTTAGCTAGTTAACTAGGGTAACTAGTGTGAAATGGAAATGGAAATTAGGGTTTTGAGAAGTGAAAATTTGACTTGGCTTAGGAAATTGTTAGAGAACATTTTAATGGTCAATTAGTGACCATTTTAGGTAAGTTGACCACAATTTGGACTGAAATATAGCATGGCAAAGTGAATGTGTAGGCTGCCTAAGGACAGCAGCAGAGTGGCTGAGATTTCAGTCCACTTGGACTGCCATATCTTTGGCTGTGTTGGTCCAATTGATGTTTGGCTAATCGGACATGAAACTAGGCTTATAATGGCACATTTTTGCTGAAGAAACCATGCCCAAAAGACCAAAGCAAGAGGACCAAAAGTTGGCCCCAATCCGGATACCCTGCAACAGCACCTGCAGAAATGACCAAATGAACATTAACTGTTCATTTGGCCATAACTCACTGTAGATATGGTCAATTGACCTGAAATTTTTACAACAACAAGATAAGACATAGAAAAACAACTTTCATGAAGAAACCTACCCCAAATTATGAATAGAACCTAACCAAAATGGCAGTCATAGTTACTGTTCATGGTACTGTAGATTTGGTAAATTCTGCAGAATTGAAATCCGGCCAGCTGTGGTTTTTGGACCATATCTGGAGCTACAAAACTCCAAATGGAGTAATTCAAAAAAAGAAATTCAACTAGACAAAATAAGGAACAACTTTCATGTCTACTATTTCCTCAAATTCCCACTGCAACAGGACCTAATGGAACAGTAAAATTGGGTCACAAAAACTGAAAATTCTGCTCTTTTGGTTTTAGGTTTGGAAATGGATTTGGTGGTTAATTCCAACAAGTTTTAAATGTAAAATGTGGTACATTGGGGGTGCTAAAACCAATGTACCTATTTTCTATCCAAAAGTCAACATTTTTGTTGACCAATGAGGTGAATAGTGACACCAAACTTGAAATTCAAAGTTTAAAATTTAGAAATGCATCTAGGGGACTTTAAATTGCAATTGGCAATTAATACTAGCAAATATAAAACTCAAAATATGGGATCTTGGTGTAATTAGAATTGATATATCCATTAAGTATAAAAAAGTCAACATTTTGGTTGACTAGTAGGTGAATAGTAATCAAAATGATTAGTGAATTAAGATGAAAACCTAGAACCAATTCTAAGCTTAAATGCTTAGAATTGTATGACAAATGTAGGCTATGCATCCTAGTCAAAATTGTTAAAAAGAAATTAAGGCCATAAATTTAAAATCCATGAAATATTCATGGATTACGTGAAACATGAAAAATAAGTCACCTAATTGATGTGAATAGATAGCTAGAGCTTATATGCCCATCACAAATGGAATTCATAAAATATTAGTAACTCAACTTGAAATATAAAATTTGTAATTACATAAGTAGATTCTTGAATGTATAAATGAGAAAGGAAAAATGTTTTGAATACAATGAAACATGTGAACCATTGTTTAGAATTGTGATCAATATGAATAACATAATGAATGAATAAATGAACCATATTAATGTATGAATGAGACATTAGTTCTCATTATTGTAGAGATGAGAAGTATTTTGAGCACAATGATATAAAAGGATAATTGATGTGAATTGTGATCATATAAATGATCAAATGAATGTATGAATTATAATTGAAATTTATCATGAAATAATAAACTCATAAGACACAATATATTAATATTTAATGATATTATGTGCCCTTGTATTGCCTAGACATGTGTGTCAGATTGGATAGTTTGGCATGCCAATAGGGTATTGTTTTAGCAGTACTGCGAAAGGCTTTATGCCTGTATTCATGGCTTTATGCCCGTATTCATGGCTTTATGCCCGTATTCATGGCTTTATGCCAACATTCATGGCTTTTATGCCTCATTATGTGTTATCATGGCTTTTTAGCCATACTGACTGCATACGTGGTTGACGTTCTGCGTCCCATGGTATGACGGCCCGAGGCAAGCGGTGTCGGTGCCAACGACCGTTATCGATTTAGTCACTGTCGTAGGTTACTTGGGCAGTGTAATCTATTGAAATAAATTAAGACTATTAGTAATTAAAAATATTAGAAATCAAATAAATGAGTTAATAAGACTTCAAAAGAATTAGTTAGAATTATGAAATGATCCAAACCACATAAAAAAATATTGTTAAGTAAAATGATAAAAGAGTTGCAAAAATAGGTATAACTTAACTAAATATTTTAAATGTATCTTCTATTGCCATATAAATATAAACTGAGTATTTTTATTAATTCTGCATGTTGTACATTATCACTGTGAATTTCGGAATTAAACGCTTCCAAAGCGAAACAAATGAGAACAAAGGATAATTAATATTAGACACATTGTATTAAATTAAACAGATTCTTAAATATTCAAATTATGCTTCGTTCTTTCTTTATTTGTATATTTTATTTTCTTGTGCTATTATTGCACCACTAAGCAGCAATGCTTAGCGCGATGGATTTGTTTCCTTGCGCAGGTACTTTGACTAAGATTTTTGGAGTCCAGATCTGCAGAAGTGGCTGGAGTATTCAAGGTTATCACCTCCTCAGCAATGCATGTAGATAGGGCCCATATAGATCATATTTTGTATTTAGTGTAAAATGCTAGATATTGTATTATAATGTAGATTATGAGCAGGTAATTAATAGAAATGTAATGTAATTTAATAAATTAGCTTTTTCATATGTAATTAATTTATATATCATGTAAATTATGAAATTATGTAAATTAAAGAAATTTGAAAATTTTACTTATGTTATTTGAGCATGAATGAGATTTTATGGATTCGAAGACAGATTTGAAATATATAGATAATGCATGGAAATGAATATGAAATTGAGATATATGAATGAGATGTGAATTATGAGATGGTTATGAAAATAATTGATGAGATTTTATTTGTAAAATATTATTGAAACTTTCAAACAGGTAAATAGTAAAATACGTCAACTGGTAATAAAATAGGGGAAACTCCGCTGGTTTCTCCGTCGAAAAATTTATTAATATTAAAATATATCGAGATCAAAATATAAAAGGAATAAAGTAAGATAAGATAGGGTGCTCCGGCACCGAATGTAGCACACTTTGCTCGGCTACACTGTAGTCGGGTGAGGGGTGTTATAGATACCAGTCACCGGAACAGAAACATATACCAGGCTATGCAAATAGGGGTGTTACAAAAATTGATCGATGTGAATCACAATTATCATGAATGGAATGATGAATGTATAAATTATGAGAAATGCGTGAATTATGTGTAATGATTATTTAGGAATTTATGTTTTCACTAGAAATAGAATAAAATTTTATCAATTGTAATTGAACCTTATAATGAAATAATGACATAATAATACATATTAATGCTTAATGGTACTAATGTGCCCATATATTACCTAGACACGTGTGTCATATTGGATAGAATAGCATGCCAATAGGGTATTATTTCAGTAGTACTGCATAAGGCTTTATGCCCGTACTCATGGCTTTTATGCCTGATTACTTGTTATCATGGCTTTTAGCCATATTAATATGTTATCATGGCCTTTTAGCCATACTGACTGCATATGTGGTTGATGTTCTGTGACCCATGGTATGACAGCCCGAGGCACTGCAGTGTCTAGTGCCAATGACCCGTTATCCAGTTTAGTCACCGTATCATCGGTTACCTTGGCAGTGTAAATTATTGAAATTATTTAAGAACATTAGTAATTAAAAACATTAGAAAGTATTGAATGAAATGAAGAAAAAGATTAGCAATGGAAACATAACTGAATCAAGTAGTACAAATGAAATTTTCAGAATTGTAGGAACCAAAAATACAATACTCCTAGAATTAATCTGTATATCGAATATTATTACTGTATAAACTCAGCACTTCCGAAGAGGGACAAAATAAAATATAAGATAGTTGATATTAGAAATATCATACCAAATTTAATTGATTCATTTCTTCTAAGTTTCTTCATTAAAGTTGCTATACACACCTTGGGCAGAATGTAGGGAGCAAAAAGGAAAGCGTTTGGTGAGGTTTTAGGAAAGCTCAAAAGAGTTAAGTGTCCATTTTCTCCCCTTTCTTAAGTAGAGTTTGTATTAGGGTGGAGATGAGAAATTTGGTAAAGAAATTTTAAGGATTTGAAGAGTTATTGAATTATTCAATTTTGGGCAGCCATGGAAATGGAAGGTATTGAGTTATTGTTATATAAATTTCATGGGAATTAAGATTGATTAAACTAATTTGAAGAGTTAGTGAATTGGGGATTTCCATGAAGTAGTGAAGGCCTTGACAAATTGCAATTTTTGATAGCCTTGAAATCCATGGAAGAATGTTAATTTCAAGAATGTAAATATTGATTCAATGTGTTGATACATTAGTGGAAGTACATGGTGAAAATCACTAGTTGAATTCTTATGTATTAGTTAGTTATTTCATATATATTAGGTTGGTTTTGACTTGTTGACTTGAGGTTGTATCATGTACATTGAGGACTTGTATAAATTGCCCAAATTGATACAATTGAGATGTGATGAAAGATATAGAAGTGCCATGAATGCAGAATTATAGTTTTGGGAGGAGGAGGAATGACAATTGGAAGTGTTATTTCATGTGCAGGTTGTGTGTGTTGAAAATAGTAGGTAAATTAAGCCATAAATGAAAATGTGTAACCCCAATTGGTATGAGGCCAATTGAAGGTAAAACTAGACATAAAATGTGGCAACTTTCATAGAGAAACCTTACTTAAATTCTGTCCAGAAAGTGACTCAAAAAGTGACTTAATCTAGAATTGGTAACTTGAACTCGAAATTTTTGACTATATGAACAGTAGTCAATCAAATGACCATAACTTACTGAAAACAGGTCCAAATGACCTGAAATTTATACCATTAGAAAGCTTAGACATAGGGATACAACTCTTATGAAGACATTAAAGCCCAGAAATGTCCATAAGCAAGTCAATTTGCTTGCCCAAGTTAGGGTACCAAATCTATCAGAATTGAAATTGACCTAAAAATGACCTAAATTTGCATTCAGAATGCAATCTGTCTAGCTTTAGTAAAATGACCATATCATGGTCTATACAAGTCAGAATGATATGAAATCAGTGCCAAAAATTCAATAAGACATAGATCTATAAAATTTCTCTTTTGACCAGAACCTAAAAACCAAAGAAAATAGGACATTTAGCTAGATCAATTTAACATATAAAATCTGGAAATTTGCATAAGTAACCATTGAGTCCAGAATAGTCTTTTAAGTATGAGCTAGAAAACTCCAAATGGAGTGATTAAAAAAGAAAATTAAAGAAGACACAATAAGGAACAACTTTGAAGAAGAGAGTATAGCCAAATTTTTACTGTAGCAATGGCCAATAGAGCAGTGAACTTAAAGCATGAAATCTGAAAATTTGAAATAAATTGCATAAGCTTTACAAATGAAATTGGCAATAAATGCCAACATATGGAGAATGAAAAATGTGACATGTTGGCAAACTGTTTGAATGCAAATGTGACATGTTAGTACTATTAAAATCAACCTATCTATTGTGTTATAAAAAGTCAACATATTGGTTGACCAGTGAAATGAATAGTAACTGATAAAAATTAAATACAAAGAGTTAAACATTAAACCTTCTAATAAGCCCTTGTATTGCCTAATATGACTAATTTTAATAGGATGGCATGCCAATAGGGTTTTGATAGCAGTACTGCATATGGCTTCACGCCATTCCTTGTTTTATGGCTTATTATACCATTCTATAATATGATAGCCTATAGCTATACTTATTATTATGTTCTTATGCCCGGCTTTATGCCTGATTGATTATATGGCTTATTAGCCATTCTATTTGCACATCGGGAGACATTTTGTTACCGATGGTGTGATGGCTCGAAGTACTTGGTACGCAGTGCTAGTTTACCCGTTTATCCAGTCTGGTCAGTGTATAGGTTACTCGGGCAATTAAGTTCAATATAATGAAATTTTAGTACAATTAAATTAAGTGTAATTAAATTAAGTACAACAAAATTTAGTCTAAATGAAATATTACCAAATAAAGACATAAAAAGCAATGAAAGAATAATCTTATTAAAGATTACTAAAATAATATTCTGCAAAGAATATTGACATCAAAATTTCATAAACAATTAATTTATTTTATTTTAGTTTATTTCTCCTTTACAATGGCACCACTAAGCAGTATTGCTTAGCACATTGCTTTTGCCACGCGTAGGTATTGGAGACACAGCTGGGGAGCCTAGCAGACCTAAGATGGGTTGAGAGACAGATCTGCAGAGGAGTCCAGAGTCCCTTGCACTGCATTGCATACATGGTAGTGAAGGAGAAAAAGTATGAAAAATATAAATTTAGATCATTGAATTCAAAATTTTTCTTCTAGGGTCTCATGCATCATGCAAGATTCATTATTTATCTTTTTGATTTCAATGACAAACAGCATATTAAAACTCTTTTAATATATTTTTGGATCTACATTTGCCATTTAAAATTTTAGAATTAACAGATTAATTCATTAGAACCCTAGATTAGATCAAGAACAAGTGCACTAACCTTTTGATACATTGCAGTTGTGTTTGGCACCTTTGGGATGCACCTAGGACACTAGATGTTGTCCCTCTAGCTTGTCCACACTAAGATCACTAATGGCAGCCCCTTGAATAGCTTCTCAAGCCTTTCCAATCAATTAAAAATTTAGGTTTTCCCTTTAGAGATGTTATAGATGCATACAGGACACTAGAAAATGATTTCTAGTATTTTTAATTCAAGAGAATGTTTGCAATTCTCTTTGAATTGATGAAAGATGAAGAAAAAGACAGGAAGAGCACTCCAAGGGTGGTGGCACCTATGAAGAATAGCAGCTTATGATTTTACTCTTTCTTAACAACACATTATATAGCTAGGTCACCACTTAAAACCCTTGCCACATGTCACCTTCTGATTGGCTCTTAGTTTAATTAACCCAATCACATTGTGCCAAGTGTCAAACTTAGATTTAATCTTGACTTTGATCATCTTACATGATTAAAAGACAATTGGCAAGCTTATATGTAGTGCCATGTGTCACCATCTCATGGTGCCACATGTCACCCTTTGAAATGACCAAAATCGCCCTATGTCTTAATTTTGAGTTCTCAACCCTAAATAATTATTTCTCTTCTTCTAATCAATTTATATCAAATATTAATTAATTAATTAATTAATTAATCTCTATTAATTAATTTCTCATAATTAAATTCATATTTAAATACTTTAAATATAAATTTAACTCATACTATACATCCAATAACCTAGATTTGGTTTCAAGCCATGCTAGGGACTTTGCAATCTAATTGCAAAAGAAACCTATTTAATTAATCAATTAAACTTTTTAATTAATTAATTAAATCACATTTAACTTAGTGATTACTTGTGTATGTGTGTGACTCACTAGGCTCATCACTAATTAGCAATGAGATATGATATTAACTCTTAATATCATCAGAACTCTTTCTTACCATAAATGATTTCTCTAAATCATTTTATGCACCTCATAGACCATGGTTAACACCTAGCATAGCATGCCATGGCCACCTAATTAGTAATAAGGAATACCTTAAATGAACCTTTAATCATATGTTACCATGCACTAGAATCTCTCTGTTATAAAATCTCAATTCGAGCTAGAGTCATGGTTTATGTCAAACCCCATTTGCTATGAATATTATGTTCTCTTTTAATTCCAGTTCTTGGTTAAAAACATTTTCTGATCAGAAACTCTTTTCTGATTAAATCTATCTGTCCTAGCCAGAAACTTGAAACATCAGGAACAATTAAATGAACATAGGATTTCATCCCTATTTACTTAGGGTAATGGATTCCATCTTGATCAACACCTACCTCCATATATAACTAGTAGGAGCCAACACATGCCCATATACCTATACACAGTACAAGTATGAAAGCAGTATCAAACTCAAACCACCTATATACAAAATAACTGTGCTATCTCAGGTTTAAAGATTATATGCACTGATATGATTTATGACAATACATTGACAAGAGTAAACTCCATGTGCTTGTCATAAATGTCACTGGTTCGGCCTACTTATCATGTATAAGTGCCTATTATGTTTGTTATATGGCATGAGACTCACCATTCCATCTTATTTATATCTCATATAAATACATTGGGAACAAACATGATTACAATCTTTTCGAATAAGTCATGTCCTTATTATGAAGTATCCTCGATTGTGAACCAATTTATGATACGTTGTGCTAGAAATACTGTCACTCATATTCTTAACAACTTAAGAATAGAATTTTTAACAAAATATCAATGGACCTTTTCTATTACACATAAATATGTTATGTAAATGGAAAAGTGAAAATGCCTTTTTATTAATAAAACCTGTACAAGATACATACTACTAACAGGTAGGACATAGGGTGAAATCAGTATTTTGTATTTTATATCAGTTTTGGGATTTCACCACATATTTGTAAAGCTTTGTATTCTAAAGTTCATGTAATTATCTTTGTATTTTGTAATTGAGTAAAATTAAGTAATACTTTCTGTATTTGAGATTAATTTGATCTGAATGACATTGTAAACTTAATGTGAATGAATTATTGGGAATTCTGATATTCTGCAAAGAGTTCTGAGTAGCTTGAGACTGCATTAAGAATCTGTTGAGATATAAATTAATTGTTCAGATTGATTATTGAGATTGAGTATACACTATATTGAAACTATTTTTGACAGTTTAGAAGAACTATTTCGTCCAATTTACAACCGGCATTTTACCGAATATTCGTTAAAAATTGCGCTAACTCTGTTTTTGTCAAAAGTTTTAAATTATAACCAAATGATATGAATTTCACATAAAGGCTTATTAAATCCAAATTAAGTATTCAAAAAATAAGATAAGATCAGACTAGGTGCTCCGGCACTCCGTGTGGCACGCCTTGCTCGGTTGCACTGTAGATGGATGAGGGGTGTTACACTAATTTTGTGACAGATTTGTGACAGAACATTAGTCAAAATTTGTGATGGAATTCGTTCGTCCGTCACAAAATGTTGGCTGGTCAAAACACGAATCTGTCATAAAATTAAGACAGATTAATGATGGAAAATCCATCAAAAATATTGTTCGTCAGAAATTTTTTTGACTAATTTTCTTGTGACGGATTAAATTACTAGAGGTGCCTTTTAGTGGAATAGCCTAGAGAGTTAGAAGGACTCCATGGTTAAGCGTGCTCGCTTGAGAGAGAAATCCTAGCATGGGTGACCTCCTGGGAAGTTCTCCATTCCAACTATGGGACAAAGCGTTAGGCTTATGGCCAAAGCAGACAATTCCTCTAGTGGTTGGAGCCCGATCGTTACACTACTACAATATTTATAAACAAACACTAGAACTTCTAACATTAATAATATAGCTCAATTTATAATTGTAAATCAATAATATTAGATTGAATCATATCATTGTTACATTAACTTTGATAATGAAATATAAATATTAATACAAATAACAATTAATGTGAAAATTAAATATATATAATAATATAAAATCTTAATAAGTATCAAAATTTCAGTAAAGTATCAATTGTACGAAAACATGTCATACTTGCCATGAAGGCAAACTAATATTTTGCAATTAAAATAACACTTCCAAAATTCTCATACCACTAAAACTATGTAATTTGCTTACAAATGGGTTTTCAAGAAGAAAATTGGTTCCGATGGAAAGGTACAGACCTATAAAGCAAGGCTAGTAGCGAAAGGGTTTCGCCAAAGGCAAAGAATTGACTATGAGGAGATTTTCGCGCCTTTTTCCATGCTTAAATCAATTAGGATTCTATTAACAATAGCTGCATACTATGACAGATGGATGCCAAAATAGCTTTTCTCAATGGATACATTGCAGAAAACATTTTCATGGAACAAACTAGGGGTTTTGAATTCCAAGATAGTTCCAAAGTATGCAAGCTAAAGCGATCCATTTATGGGTTGAAACAAGCTTCAAGGAGTTGGAACATCCATTTTGATGAAGCCATTAAGTCATTTGGTTTTATAAAAAATGAGGATGAGCCATATGTATATAAGAAGGTTAGTGATAGTACTATCACGTTCCTTGTCTTTTATGTGGATGACATTTTGTTGATGGGTAATGACACAGGTATGTTGACAACTGTAAAGGTATGGTTGTCAAATACATTCTCCATGTGTAAAGGTATGGTTGTCAAATACATTCTCCATGAAAGACTTAGAGGAGGCAACCTATATTCTTGGAATTCGCATCTATAGAGATAGAGCGAAAAGAATAATTGGTTTATCCCAAAGCCTATACTTGGAAAAGGTATTAAAGAGGTTTAACATATTTGATTTCAAGAGAGGATTATTACCA